>NC_064543.1:21066261-21717094 GCF_023856365.1 Brienomyrus brachyistius
AAGTGGTGGAGATTCTGTGTCGCAGCCAATTGTCAGCCATTCAGTATCGATGTAATCAGACGCAAAGACGGCTCAGCTAAGGCTGCATTTCGTCTCCTGAGTCGGTTCATGTCGGTGCCAAAATGAGAAGCCCAGCCCCACTCCTGACACCCCCACCTCCCGTCTGTCTCTCTCTCCTCCTCACCAGGCTGCGATGACCTGATCAGCTCCATATTTGAGTTTGGAAAAAACCTGTGTTCTATGCACCTGTCGGAGGACGAGATCGCCTTGTTCTCAGCGTTCGTGTTGATGTCTGCGGGTGAGGATTTCCTGGGCTCCTGTTCCATGGGCAGGGGAGGTGGTCAGCCCTATATCTAACTACAGTCCTCCGATATTCTTCACATGTGTGCGCACGTGTGTGTGTGATGTCACCGCACCCGTGATACTGGGAATGTCCATCTAATCGTCTGTCCCTCTCGTTTGCCCCAGACCGGTCCTGGCTTCAAGAGAAAGTGAAGGTGGAGAAACTCCAGCAGAAGATCCAGCTGGCCCTGCAGCATGTCCTGCAGAAGAACCACAGAGAAGATGGCATCCTAACGAAGGTAAGCGTGGACTAGACGAGTTCGCCAGCACACAGAGCAAGGTCCTGGTTCTGACAGGCCCAATAAGCAGTGTCTTGTGTAGGAGACGTCTGTAAACATCTCCCAGGGCCAGCGTGAATATTTTTCCTGTAAGAGAGAATGCAGAGTGTAGGTTTTCCAGCTCTTTGGATAAACAGAACAGTGTTTTGAAGTGGTATCCTCATTGCATCATCTGTGCAGGAATAGCTACCCCCCCACCCCCTGTAGAGAGCAAAAGCTGGGCCGCTTTGAACCCGAGCCGGGCTCCGAGTGGCTGCGTGCGAGTAACACCCTGTGTAATCTCTTCACAGTTGATATGCAAAGTGTCGACGCTGCGAGCGCTGTGCAGCCGGCACACGGAGAAGCTGACGGCTTTTAAAGCAATATACCCGGACATTGTGCGCACCCACTTCCCCCCCCTGTACAAGGAGCTGTTCGGCTCGGACTTCGAGCAGTCCATGCCCGTGGAGGGCTAGCAGCCCAGCGGCGGCGGAGGCAAAGGGGCCCACGCCTGCATTGCTGGGAGGAGCAGAGCGGGATGCATCTGAGACACTTTAACGGTGCCCGGCATGAGCCAGGACAACCAGCACACTGCACAACTGGGAGCGGGGGTGGGGAGGGGGGGGGGGCGTCTATTTCTACTCTTTGGTTGGTTTTAGTTGGTTTTTCGTTTTGTGCTTTTTTAACACGGACGGGATCCTATGCCCAGGGCAAGGAGAGGATACAGGCGACTTCCTTTCAGGTGAACTTGGCACTCCCATGCACGTGTGTCACCACGGCGATGCCACAACCTGTACATCACAGGAGTCCCTTTAAATTGGCAATATACAGTGACCTCTTGAAAAACATGGAAACGAAAAACCCCACAAATCGATCATAATCTTAATGTGACCTTGAAGCACAATTAGACCTTTGAAAAAGTTCTATTCAATACTGAAAAGTGTGTCATTCCCTTAATTAAACAAGACATAACATGAAATCAAGATGCATTACCTAAAATTTAATACTTATTAGACCCAACAGGTCCACAACAAGCTGTTTGGCATGTCTTGGTCAAGTTCAGCCTTTAATTTTCTTGTTCTATTTTGATTTTTTTTTTTAACTGCTGTTTTGTGTGGAATGCAGTGTTCAGAATGCAAACTCGCTGCAGGGAACAGTGGGGCTGCTGCGGCGTGGAGGGTCTGAACAGCAACGGTGGCGCTAAAAGCGCCCTCCAGTGGAAATCGTCTCAACGAAGCGCGCCATTCCGGCCATCCTATAAACGTTTAAACACAAAGACTTTTCGCTGTCGGAGTCTCCATCCTCCATGGTACCATAGTGAAACCCCCGCCTGCCTCCGATCCTTTAGCGGAGAGGTACCCTAGTAAAACTGAGGGTATCTGCTACAACGAGAAGGACCCATCTCACCTGTTTTTTTAAACGTGCAACAGGGTATACGATCATTAGTACTTATACAAAACAGATGTTTTTAGATTCTATTTTAAATAACTTGTATGATATTCGTAGTTAGATGATTCTTTATTGTCGAATCGATAAGGCACTTTTTTTGCACCTTTTTATTTAAGACTTGTGCGTTACCTAGTGATGCGTTGCATGTGCACAAGAAACACGTTTAAATCATATTCACGGAGGCTAGTTCCGGGAAGCGGACATGCTGCTTATTCCTGGCGTTTTGCTATTTTGGGTGTTGGGAGGGCGCCGTAAATCGTAAATTTAAACAAAGTTTTAACCCATTATTTTTACTCAATAACTAGAGCTTTAGGCACTATCCTCAAACTGCTCCGGGGCGGAGGAGGTGGACATGAGACAGCTCCGGAGAACTATACCAAACCACGCAGTAAAACCGAGACCTTTGGGAGATATTTACCCTCACATCACATTTAGCGAAATATCTGCATCTTGTGAATCCCCCCGCCCCCATCCGCTCTGCCCCAGCTTTGTTTGAAACGTGGTCATTTCCGCTTGTCATCGATATAAATTACCACGTATTACACATAATATTACGAACTGGGCTCAGCAGACGACTGCAGTCCTGTAGCGGGTTGCTCCCGTTCTCCGAAAACTCCCATCCGTCTAGTTGTCCCCCGTGTATGAACTGTTCAGATGGGTTTAAGTTTGGTTGGTGGAGCAGCCTATTTGACGTTGCTGTGGACCTGTCCAAGTGTACCACCTAGTGGCTAAGTACGGTATGAGCGCTCCCTAGTCCGCCCCCCCACCCCCCAAAGAAAGTGTAAAGGGCGAAATGAGCACGGTGGGCATGTGTAATGCCTATTTGAGCACCGTCCTAGTTTCAGTTATAGCCCCTCTCAGATATTCCGTCCGGGTTTCTGCAATCTTACTGTCTCCCCTTTAATCTACATATGTGCATACGAGTGTCAGGGAGTGTGTGTGCGTGTGTCAGACTTTTTCTTTGGTAAAGTGTACATCAGTAGTAACTTTCAGCACTGGGCAGAAAGTGTAAACATTCAAAGCCTTGTCTGGTAATTAATTCTTAAAAAAAAGAAAAGAAACAATAATACAAGTTTGAAAAGGGAGAGGCAAAACGTAGCAGTTACAGAATTCCTGCAATAACTTATAATCGGTGTGATGACGAGAGAGGAAAGAAATATATTGTAATGCGAGACAATGATAGTGTTATTTTCAGATACAGTGGCTCTTTGTTGTTTTGTTTGAATTTCCACTTAATATTGTGTAAAAACCTTGTTATTTGTATCTACAGGTGCCATGGTAGAACCTCATGTTTTCACCGTGTCAAAGAGGCAGACTTTTGTAGTGTTGTAGTGTTTTGACATTCCAAGAATTAGACAGTGACTTTTAGATTAGTAATAATACCGAGGACTGGAGTTAGGAAGCTTGTATAATAATAGATTTTTTTTTCATTCCTCTGTAGTGCAATACGTACATGACAGACCTGTTGTGTACTGCTATCCCTCAGGGAAGAGTGACGTGAAAACCACTTATTTGCGCTTTCTGTTCTCATCCTTTCAGTTTCCTGGTGTTTTTATAAATTCTTCTGGTAAACGTCCGAGAGTTTCCATTTACAGCAGTCAGAGGGAGGCGTTTCAGATATTGTAATAATGCTGTATTTGACGTTACGTTGGTCATGATAACTCAGATACGATTTAGCCATATATTTAATCACATACGATATCCATAGTGCTCCGTTTACCGTCCTTTGTATTGTCTTTGAAAAGCCAAGAACAAAATTACCTTAAGTGTGTTGGTACAATTTCGCGTTTCACGTTTGTTGTGCTATACGTTATCCATGTAGGCACGTCGAGTTTTATTTGCATCAGCGTATATAGATAAAAGTAATAAATTGATCATTCTACACTTCGAGAAGCATTTATATTATACAAAATTTCGCATTTTTCCTAGACTAAAGATGGAAGCAATACTTATGTGGAGTGCCGCCACTCCATGATCCCTGTTAGTTAATACTCCAAGGCTATCCAGATACGTTTATGTTCAACTAACGGCATCTGCGGAACTCAAAACCTAGAGACAAATGATCAAACTGTGAATGACAATCTTATGTGGGTATGAACGTCTGGTCTCATCGTTTGCATATGGGTATTGACATTCGAAATGAAAGCTCAGGGAGAGTAACATTAGCAGGTATTAAAATAGAAAGGTCACGTTAGGCATTGGCTGTTTCTTAGTAAGTGTATATGGGCTTGCAGTGCGTGCTTTATTTTTAAAAGATAGTAAGGCTTTATTAATTGGCAGCGTATTACTTTCAGGGCGCTCCGAAAGACGCTCTCCTTGTAAAATGCATCTGGAAGCGCGCGCACACTTTCAAGTGCGGAAAGATCTTTTTCTCAGATGTGCGGCAGAAAGAAAGTGTCACTATGGAGATTGTTCATTATTATTATTTTTTCTTTTCTTTGGCAAAGTTTTTCATCTTGAAAAACATACACACACAATACAAACCTTAGTACATAAAAGTTCTGCTTTTAACTTTGTTTGCAGTTTATAACCTGTAAGGAAAGTGTGTGCAATATCAGTGTTTTTACCCTCAGTTTTATCCAATGCTCTCATTTAATCTCATTTCATACCCATATCAAAACTGGAACATGGTATAATTTTCAAATTTTTGAATACGTATAGTATTAACAAGCTAAAACCTAAAATATAAACTGGAATATATATATATCCTTTCTTGGATTACCCTCAAAAACAAATTAGAATGTACCGGTTTTTGTTTAGAAACAATGAAATTTCCATAAATCACTCAGAGGCACAGTTGGATACCTGTATAATGTGAACGGTTCTGGACGTCATGGAAGTTAATTAGACTCCACAGAACAAATACATCGTTATCTTTGCCGAGCCGAGCTGCAAACCTGTTCGTTTCAGAAAAGAGAAGCTAAATATTGGCAGCTTTACTGCATCTGGGAAGGAAGCGTCTCTGTTGGGATATAAGGTTTTACTCCAGTAAACATTTATTCTGACAGGGACCTCTCTGCTTGTCCAAACAGGAAGAGACACTCGCGGTGTGCCAAGGTAGCGCTGTATACATAGCTTATTAAACTGATATGTTATAGAAATTAGCGGCGCATTATGTGCATTATTAATACGGGTTTTAGAGGATCTTCTCAGTAATTGTAGTGAATCATAACTCGCGTTATCTCTGTCGACTGGTGCTAAGCCGTGTCCCAATCAGTGCGTAAATGTCACGTGTGCCCCCGTCCTGAAACGTAGTCGGTACATATATCTATGCTTTTATTGTGTTTTGCCAACTGTGACTCTCTGTGAAAAGTACTATCAGCAATATCAGCCGGAAACGAAATTTACAAGTAAAGCTGTTGCAGACTTAATGTTGCAGATACCTTGAGATTGCTGGGTGATTCACTGTCTGTAGCTAGATATAGACCGTCTGACCCAGAATGGCCTAATGTAGGACCACGTTTCGGTTCGTCACCCTCTTTGGACACGATCTATCCTCAGAATAACAAAGAATAACAATTTCATTAACTACTGCAAGGCTACAGTCTTGCTATGGATTGCAATATAAGGGATATATATATAGACAGACAGACAGACAAAAGGTGATTTCAAGTTCATCTAAAATTAGTAGCCATACACAATCACACCATTACGGTTGTTTTAACAGGTTATTTAAGCAGTGAAATTTGACGATGATTTGTTACATAGCGTCAGGTTTTGTTATGTTGTTATTCAGATGATGTCCTTGATTGATTAATATACTTTTGAAAATGAACTGCATTTTGTTCGTGCTTTTATTATTATTGTCAGATCTGAATGTGAGCAATATGGTTAGGAGAAGAACGACGAGAACTAACGCAGGGTTAGTGTGCGTACGCGCGCGCACTGTAGGCACAGGACAGACCAACCCAGACAAGGCTTTAACTTAGCGACGACGTCACGGTCTATTATCTTCATTGTCTCGTTATTCATATTTGCATTGGTTCATTTTATGGAAACCTTCCTAAGTAAATTATCATTTTCCAAAGTACAGCAGGCATAGTCATGAAAAATAAGACTTAAAAAACCGATAGAGATAACTTCTAGCCATAACTGAATGTCAAGCAATAATATAAACGTTGTATTATTATTAATTTTGTGTAAAAGTTTTAGACATCTGCATGTAAATACAATCTCTTATTTATCACTTTTTTCTGGTGGTGTCATTTTTTTTCATGTGTATATTTGACTTAACAGGTTCTGTCCCTTTGTAGAACTAAGAACTTCAGTTGACCTATACATTACCTCTCTCTCTCTCTCTCTCTCTCTCTCTCTCTCTCTCTCTCTCGCTCACTGATTTTATTTCACAATATTTAATGTTATAATTGATCCATGTATAGGGTTCAATTTAAAAGTTCTGTCTGTATAGGTAAGAAGAGCATACTGCTATCAAAGCCTACTCAGTGCAAATATTTACCTGTTTATTAAATACATCATGTTGTACAATATCTGTTTTAGTATACTACTCTCTCCTAGACTTAGTGCGATAAAGGTAGGGTGTGCTTAAATTTATTTTGTGTTATTCTGATGTGTGGTGCTAGATAAGTTAATTTTGTGAACAAAATCTTAATTCTTAGACTAGGCCACCCTATCTGTCCTATTAATTTCAGAGTGTTGACGCGTTATTAATATTAGGATTAAAAAGATAATTACGGTAATAATATGACGACTATGATACCCAGCAAGTACCTGTATCAGCGTGCTGGTCTTGGGATGAGGGTTGTTCTCTCATGCTTTAAGATTATTAGCAAAAAGCAGTATCGGTTTAATTAACGCTAGTCGCAAAAATAATTTAAAAAAAGTTTCCCGCTACAGAAAAAAATGCATTGATTTGATTTTGACTGACAAGCAGTATTATGTATGTTTGCTTTTTAAGTATCCTGAATTTGTTGTTGAGAAAGTTCTGACTGTGAAAAGAGTAGGGCGAAGCTGCAGTCCGAGTCCGCGGTGATGTACGGACGCCGAACTGCCCCCTCCGAGGTAGCACTGCGGGCCCCACCTGTCGGTGGGTGCTAGTTTCAGTTATGGGGGCTTTTTGAAAGCGCAGTCTCTCGGCCGAACACAGCTTTGTGGACCCTTATTTTCACAAGCAGGCTTTGCTAGTGTGAAGGTAGCCTACAGTATATAAGTCCTTTTGCTTTCAAGAAATAATAAAACCACCAGAGACACTGTTATTGTTGCTATACAAAAATCACCTTCATAAGTAACAAGTTTTTAACGTTTCTCAGTTCTTTTTGTAGCCAATTTCAGCCAGAATATGCTCGCAATAATACACAATAAATCACTCCGAGGCTTTCTCGGTGTTACAGGATGCACAAGTTATATGAAACTCTTCATGTTGTTTTCTATTTCTGAAGTTGTATTGTGAATGACAATGTATTTGCACATTGAAAATTCTATCTTGTGTTTCAAACTATTGTCATGTTGTCTTTACTAGTAACTGGTCATCTCAGTGTTTGATATCTGCTAAGACCGTTGAAGGACTGTTTCTTCTTTCTTAACGTTCATCATTAAGTAGGTAACAACAAACAATAGAAATACATAGTACGGCATTTTCCGTATAAAGTGGGCTTCTGAGGGCCCTTCACAGAGGACTGAACACCAGAATTACACGACAACGGCTTACTCACTACGAGTACATTCTGGGTGACATTAGCTAAGAAAAGGAAACGACTCGCTCTGTTCGCGCCACGGCTCCGGGTCCTGGTGCAGCTGGTGTTTTTGTTCTGAGCTGGACTGAATATAAATATTTGATGTAATACAAAAAATGGATTAAATCATTGTATTTTAAGTATTCGGGTGTGTATGTATACACGGACACGGATTCAGCACTCATCTGGATTTCTTCTACGTTGTTTTGTTAAATGTAAGATCAAGAGGATATTTTCCATGCTTCAGCAAAATAAAAAATGTAAATGCAGATATAGGATTGTGGTTCCCACAAATGTATATGTTTGCTACTGATCTTAAAACGGGGACAAATTGTCATGAAACTTTTTATCCGGCTCATTTGAACTCTCCTTAGGAGTAGTGTCTTCACAATGGTAGTTTTGCTCCTTCCTGTCTAATTCTTAAAAATAAAATAAGTATTTTGATTCATTTTGTAAATACAGCTGTAAAGAAAATAAGAAATTTAATGTTGTCTTTTAAATACTTTTCATTCTAATATGAATGTTGTTATATTGTACTTAGAAGCTGTACCTTTAATATTACCTTTATTAAAAGTGCATTTGACACATCGATTTTAGATGTGCTCTATGTACTGTTACCCCATAATAAAACGACAGCTTGTAATGGGCTCTTATTTTCTGCTCAATTTATTGTTCTCTGTCTGATTTAAATTCCCGCAGAGCGTCGCTAAGGCTCTATGAAGTTCTCCTTTATATCACAGTGAGACCGCAGCTAGAATCGGCTGTGTTACGTGTGTGTCTTCATACTAAATCTGACCGAAGCAAATTATAACGTAAGCCCATAATAAAATTATTATTATTATTATTATTATTATTATTATTATTATTATTATTATCAACAACAACAATAATAATAATGAAGAAATTGATGGATGGATAATTGCGACCACTATTATTATTATTATTATTATTATTATTATTATTATTATTTATATCGGTTTATGAAGATGACGAATATCGCGGTCCTATATGATCGCCGTATTATATGATACGGGGCGTAATTCGTATGGTATTCTACAAATGGGGCAGCAGATGGCGGCGCCTCTCCAGAGCCGGACCTGTAATCAGGTTTTGTTCATTCAAATCCCAATGGATAGTAACTGCTATTATATTGCTGAGCAGAGAAATTGACCTGAATCATTTCAGAACAACAGTGTGCCATAAAAGAATAAGTTATGCACATTTGTATGGTTTACGTTGTGCTCAATATAGAATATTCGATGAATCGCTCAAATCGCGTTTTATTACAGACATAAATAGAATTAGTAAGAATATTATGCCAAAATCTACTGGATACTTTATGGCCTTAAGTGTAACAGACTTATGCCGGTCCATTTACGTTACATACACAATGAGCGCTTTAACTCATCTGATTTTCGACTGCAGGAGGGAACTGGAGAAATCAACGAGAGCGCAGGGAGTACATTTTTGCGGGATTTTAAACCCCAACCCCTAGAAGTGCGAGGATATACTGTTGAACATGGAGCCAGCCTTCAACCCAACTGCTAATGAATTAATGAATTTTAACTTTTTATCAAGACGTCAACATTTAAGGCAAACTTGTAAATTTACATATGCCCAAATCACTTAAAAATCATAAATCAATGTTTATGACAGCGATTCAATTTAAGCCTGTGATATAATGAGTTAACTTGTAAAGGATAAACCAAACTTAACACAATTATTACAAGAGGGTTATAATGCAGAGGTACACATTTTATATTTAGACTTGCTTGCAATCCAAAATGTTATCGTTTTGGCATTTTTCTTATTTTGAAATATTAGTTCTTCGTTTTTTGGTAACAAATCGACAGAAAGTAATTTCATGCCTTTTATTATTAAATTAGTTTTTTTTCGATTACAACGTAGTCGTGCTGTGTAGGAAAGGTTGCATTTCGGCATCCGAGCGTCGGCCCCGTGTGTGTGTAAGTCCTTGTTTCCGGGGGAAGCATATAGAAGCAACACTCGGCAATAAGCACAGTGGTGGTGCTGGTGGCAGCTCCGAGGTAGCTGTTATCGGTTTGGAAGACAAACTATGGAGCTGATATGGTGCGTCATGACAGTTTTTTTATATTAACATCTTTTTAAAATTGCATGTCATTAAGTTATTTTGATTTGGTGTGTAGGAGCCAGTGTTGTGTTAACGTTGATTCGACAGAAATAGTATGTATTTTCACATTTAGGGTGTGCAACCTTACTTATCCTTTGTGGTAAATTAATTTGTGGCCAAATTTGGGCCCCATAAGTGCAGTTTAGTCACACCAAAGTACAAAATAAGTGGATATCTTAAGTTGTTTACTGTGGCGACGCTTTCCAGTTAAGTAAAGAATTCTGAAGAGGAATCTTCCTTGCAGTTACTCCACATTGATTCTTTTCAGTATTTGGAGTTCATGTCCATTAAAAACACGACACCAACATTTTTTCATTTTTAATTTTATTAACAGGGACGAGTCCCCTCAAAATGGTGTTGTCGGGTTTTCTAGAGATCTGTATGATAAGTATACTTTGGCCCCTAACATAAAAGAGCTTTGGGCCATAGCGCAAAGGTATGTGACTTACATTTATATTTATATTAATGACATTATTATACTTGATGGAAGCAGCGGTTAAATTGGCAGTAACGTTGAAATGACGTCTTTACCTCACGCCTTGAACATTTTTTTAAATTACTGTTCGTATTTTATGAACGAACTGTTCAATACTTCCTTGAAGCGCTCTAGAGGTAAGCTCGGCAGGGACCACCGAAGTGAAGAAGGAGAAGCCGGCGGAATTAGCCACTGTAACAGAGGAGCCTTCGGCCACGAACGCGAAGGACAGCAGTGACGGCGACGTTTACCCCGAGCCCAGACTGCCATTCCCTCGGTTGTCCAGCCTGACCTCTAAGGAGCAGATGCTGTATTTGCGAATGTTAATGAACCTTTACCCTACAAACTCCTTCCCGGTAATCTCGCAACTGTTGTAATATACGTAGGAAGTTTATTGTTTATTATGGTTTTATTTTTAAATTAGTATTATTAATTTGACTTATTAGTATTATATTAATAAAGTTTGTGGGTTCACTGACATTAATTAATACTTTTTTTTATTCATGTTTCAGCAATTGCAAGAACGTGTGAAGAGTGAAGTGGTCGAATTTATGAAGTATTTGCAGGACGTGTCGCGACTGTGTGCGGAGGATTACAGTTACCTGTGTGAAGGAGCCGCTCGCTACGTCGAGGTGGGCGTGGCTTTCGGTCACGGGTTCTATGTGCGATACGCCGAGGTGGGCGTGGCTTTCGGTCACGGGTTCTATGTGCGATACACCGAGGTGGGCGTGGCTGTCGGTCTCCGGTTCTATGTGATACATCGAGGTGGGCGTGGCTGTTGACTTCAGGTCCATGCTCACCTCCCTACCTGTGTAAGGATTCACATTGAGACAGTTCCAGCCATATGCCTGAGCTAATCTCTTCTGTGATTCTGTGACAGGAGTATCTGAGAGCTAGCATCGCCAAGGTGAGCAGTTACCCACAGCTTTATCACATCCATGAGATGACCAGCATCACAGGGGGCAAGTTCAACCCCGATCTCTCCCTGAACTTTGAGAAGCAGCTCCTCGTACTGGTACGCTCCATCACCACTTAAAGCACATGCTACACACTGCTACACACTGACCGGATGCTTTTGCGTAAAACATTGGCAAAAAATTGTGAAATAGCTGATAAATGGTATTATGCCTAAAGTGATTTGTTTTGAAAAGATTTTCTATCTCTAGGGAAAAGTGAACGTCATAGATGTCAAGAAACAGCTACCAAAGGACATCCAGCTTGCAGTGGACTATGACACAGTGGCGTCTGAGACTCCACCAGACAAGAAGGCCAACCAGGCACACATGGTATTCACAAAAATGCTTGTTTGCATGAAATGTCTGTATAGTACTAGGTGTCACTGGATTCTCCACCATTTAGTAATATGCATACATGGCCACCAGGGGGCGCAAGTACACCTCACACTGCCAGCCGTAAGCATTTATTTAAACACTTCAAATGCGTACTGTCAAACTGGTTTTAAATTTAATTTGTCAAAGCCTTAATTTCTAATTTGTATTTTTTTTTTTTTTTTTTTTTTTTTACCAAAGGTCATATTAATCACTACACATCAGCGGGGGAAAACTTTCTAAGCTTTCCTCCTTTTCAAGTAATGCATTCTGTGTTAAGATGTCATAATAAGCCTTCCATTTTAATTAAAGTGCTGTATCATGAAGCCACTTACATTTTCTCCCTGTGTGTTTTTCATTTTTAATTAAATTAAAATTTAATTTTTTTACCAACCAGGTGAGTATTTGCCTTGCTCCGTGGCCCTTAAAGGCTGTTTTTACTGCCTACCCCCCTATGCTTCATGATGTTATCATTTTGAACATAAATCGCCTGTCTGGACGGTTCAGGTCCACATGAGGAGTTCTGGCCCACAGATGTGAATAGATGTAAAGATGTGTCTGGATTTATGCTCCCCAAATTCAGCCTGAGACCGAGGGCATGTTGGGGCGGTTTGTTGTGTTTGGACTTTGTGCCGATGTGCTCATGTTCGCCTCCTACAGGACATCAGCTGCGACGCGAATGCGGAGAAGCTGTGCGCTCGCTACAAGCCTCACGTCTGCCTGAGCAGCGCCACGCTGCTGCGGCTGCTGGACAACCACGGCCCCGAGTACAGTGAGGCGTGGGAGCTGCCCGTGTGGGTCAAGGGCGCCACTGCAGCCAGCGGTACTGGAGACCAGGGACGCCACCTGTCCCAGAATTCTTCTCCGTGCTATAAATGTTTGTCTTGTAGATATTTGTGTTGCGTTAGTATCTTCACGTAATAACCAGCAGCAGAAGATTTTCAGCCGGGTGGCTGGCACTGTCATTTCCATCACATTTTACCCGGCTGCTGCCTGCCCCCACAGCATTTGGTATTTTACCTGTTTTGCAGGAAGTGGCTCCCATAAAGTGGTGTACGTGGACTCCCCCCTGGTGAAGACAGAAATAACGCAGAGGGAGAGGAACACCCTTTTCCATGAGGAGAGTGTGAAACTGGTACTGAGGAAGATGTCCTCGCAGAAAGCACTTGTGCTGACCCTGGAACAGCCTTCACCTTCAGTTCCGTTAGAAGTATGTATGGCATCTGGCAGTAGGGGGCGCCAAAAAGCTATCTAATGTTTCCCCGGGGAAAAAAGCCAGGTACTGTTTTGTGTATATGGCTATATGAGACAATAGAGGATGCAGGATTGTAATGCTAAGGAGGTTAATGTTTTGTAAATTCTGTCAAATATTATTGCAGTGACAAGGGCAGTAAGTTAGTTTGCAAGGTCACCAATTTTTAAATGAGTAAATGTGGGGGTGTAAAAAAATCCAGTCAGATAGCATACACACTGGCTTGGTGGGTGGCACTGTTCCCTCCCCCCTTCAAGGTTAAGGGTTTGATAAAAAAAAAAAAAAAACGGCATCTCACACACCCATAGCGTGTGACCGCGTGCCTCTGGTGGGCTGTATGGTTCTGCTTGGAAGGCATCAGGCTCCCCAGGAGCCTTTACTGGATACGTGGGTAAAAGACATGGATGCATGAAATAAGTCAGTGGTTTCATAAGAGTCAGCCATTCGCTCTTGAACCTGGTAAATGAGGCAATGTGTGCTCTTCATAGGTGTATGCAGTCAGGGATTATTGGCATTTAATCTGCGTTTTATGACCCACAAAGTCACAGGAAGAATATGCAAACTCCCCACCACCAGAGCCCAGGCCAGGACTCGAACCCTCCAGGTTTGTTTGATGTGGTTTTATTCTGTCTTTGTGCAGGAGCGATGTCCCAGAAGTCTCCTCTCTTTCGACGATCCCGGAATTAGCTTTGAGGCAGATTTTATAGACCTGGAGACCTTTGGTGAATCTTCCTCTTCCTCCAAACGTACGACAAGCGTGAGGCGGAAGGCTACGGCCAAGCAGGAGGTCGCTCGCTCGCAGATGGCGGCTCCCCAAAAACGTGGTGCGTCTTCCAGGCCTGCAAAGGGCGTCCTCGTTCAGGCCGAGTCCTCCCAAGTGGTGAAGGAAGACGACGACTCCTGGATGGATCTGGAGTCTTCTACAGTTGACTGCTCTCTGGAGAAGACAGAGTTGAACGTGTCTGGGTCAGGGCTGGACATCCCTCCGGTGACCAAGCAGCCCAGACAGGATGGCGCTGAACCGACCAGCTTGGGCAGGCATGCTTCTGACAGCGATTCTGATGAGGAGCGCCTGATCATCGACCAAGGTCCTGTGTCACTCAAATCCCCCCCAAGAGGGACAGCTGCCCCTGCAGACCACGGTCCTGCAACCCCCTGGTCCCCCTCCCCAGAAATGGACGGGACCACAAAGCCTAGCCCTGCCTCACCGTTACCCCAGGGATCTACAAAGTCTGCAAGGAGGTCAGAGGTCAAACCGCGCCAGAACTGTGATCAAGTGGGCCAGATCTTGCGTATGCAGAGCGCCTTGCTGAAACCCAGTCCGACTCAGGCTCCCGAACCCATGTCCCCACCCCCTCTGGCACCCAACATCCCCCCCAGCCAGAGTCACCCACAGTCCCTGGTGAAGCCCTGTGTCACCTCCTACCTGGAGGCCAAAGAGAGTCCGGGCCGGAGGGGTGACCCAGCCGTGATGCCTACACCGGCCGAAGCCCCGACTAGTGAGTAGTAATCACTCGGCATCGTCATGTGTCACTATTTTTGTCTAATGGTGCTTTTCCTCTGCTATTAATAACTGAGCTGTACCCGAATCGTTCCATGAACTGACGGTTTTCCATTGCAAAATATGTGACCCGTACCTGAGCCGTAACCACGCTGACATTGCGTGCAGAAAGCCGTGACCAAACCTAGCTGGTCTGATTGGTCGAATGCAGGGAGATACCACTGATCTGCATTGATAGGCATGGAATATCTGAAGGGAAAAAGGGCATATTCTATATATTATACATTATTAATAGTATCACACATTGCATTATATTCGCAAGTTAATGCAAATTTTGCTAGCGTTTGACGATTGTGAATGCCGGTTCTCACAAATGTGCTAGAAATTAGTATGTTGAAATTATAAAGTACTCCATGTGAACAGTAAATAAGTGTAATTTTGGTCACCGTCGCTCCCCAAACCCAGCAACGTTGGGTCTTTACCGAGCCGACCCGTGGCAAGCCAAAGTGAGCTGGAACCGTGCTGTAACTGGCCTCTTTTTGTAGTACTGCTGGGGTGTAGGTCGGTTCCTCTATGCCAGTGGAAAGCACAATGAGTATGAAAGAGTAAGAGTGAGTATTCCAGTACAGGCAGTTGCAAAGCCTGGAGCTGCCGCTGGGGTTTCCTCCTACCCCTACTCGCGTCCCCCTACGATTGCGTCTCATCTTGTTAATAATGTCTGCTTACTGCTTAACAGTGACCCCCCCCCCCGCCCGTGTGTGTCTCACAGGGCTGCTGCCCGAGGACCTGCTGGATGTGACTGAGGATGAGCTGGATTATCAGGAGCCCAAGGAAGGGAACCTGATCTATAAGATGTACAGCCTGCAGGAGCTGCTGCTGCTGGTTCGGAGCAGTGTCCCATTCGCACGGCGCACCAAGCTGGGCCGAGGTCCCAATAAGGTCACTCCTCCGTCTGTCTCCAGATGCTTGTGCAGCTGACTCAATGATTGTTTTAAGCCTCGCTGTGTCTTGTCATTTCAATGAAGACCGTCCCCGTGCACGTTTTGGCCAAGCTGGAGTACCAGGTGTGCTACGGCGTGGAGTGCTTCACCAAGAGTGAGCTGTGCGTCCTGTGGGCAGAGCAGCTCCAGCATTCCAGCACCTCGTCCTACGTGGGTAAGGAGCTCTCGCTGCGTTCAGGCTGCGTCCTGCGTGAAAGAGGCCTAAAGTTGTGTTTGCCGTCTTGCTGTATTTATAATCAGCCTATGACAGGGAACGACACTGTTTGGTCTGTTATTAAGCTACATACATGTCAGTTAATGTATGTCTTAGGTCCCTGTTTTTATCTACCACCCCTGCCTCTCTAGAGTGGACTCCCTCTAGTGGTGAAACTTAATAATGGCTGCTTGGCCTTCTGTCTTGGTCCTGGGCCAGACCTCATCAAACAGAGCCCCTCCTAATCATGAGGCACGTGGGGGCCCCCACCGCCGTTCATCTCGCACTGGGGCCGCTGTTTGCAGAAGAATCTTGATGAAACCCTCCACCCCCAAAACGAACTGTTTCCCAGATGACTCACTGCACACAGGCCCTGTTTTTAGTTTAGTTACTTCGTTGCCACGGTGACCCCTCCACACAAAAAAAAACACTTTTAGCTTCAACCGCATTCATTTTGTCATGATTTTCCAGTGAGATCGAGTTTGTTACTCGATACGTTAATTGGTAAGATTGAAGAGATTCTCTGGTTCTGGGTCCCTCCCTGTTGACATCTTTCCTGTGGAACACGCACCTCCTCCATCCCTAACGCCAGCAGCTCCACCTCTACTCGTATCCGTGCAAGACGAGAGTGCCTGGTTGGAGAGCCGTGTGCTGCGGGACCTGAGGGGGCCGTGTTGGAGGCGTGTAGGAAGGCTACACGTGTCCTTTGGCTCATCAGATGATGTCATCTGACTGGGCAGATATCTCCTGCTAAAGAACAGTAACCTCCTGCCTTCATGGCCCCTTGGGTAACACAGCCTGCTGCCCGGGCCCTGACAACTGATCGCTGTCGCTTATCGACCTCTTTCATGCCCCGCAGATTTTTTTTCGTGCCAATTTTACGTCTCGTTGTGCCCTCGCCATTACGGCACCCAGCAGCAGTGTTTCAGACCATTCACCATTCAGACCATACATGTTTGGGGGCCCCCCTCTTGGCCCCCCTCTTGGCCACAGTTACTACACAACAGGAACCTCAGAGTGACTTTTTGAATGGGGCCCCTAGAACAACCAAGCTGCCCTTGACAGCGCCCCCTACTGCCAGGTACTGGGCCATCTTTCAGCCCCATGCTGGTTTGTCAAGTCCAGCCAGACAGCAGCGGAGTCGACCGCCCTAAAGCCATCAGGTTCTGGCGGGTCCCTCAAATGGTTCTGTGCCGCTCAGGAGCACTCCAGCAGGCCGGACCTGTCCAGCCATGTCTGCTGCATCTCGGAGATAATGGGCGTTAAGTGCTGGTGGTAGTCAGTTGTGCCCACAAGATGGGGGGTGGGGCGGGAGGGGTCTGGCTAAGGGAGAAGCTGCTGTGTGTCTGTGGAGAACATTCCAGGCATTTTTTTAACTACTGTAGGGCTGTGTAATATCGCACTTATGCGGCGCATGCAGAAAAATCACCAGGGCTTTAGGTAACAGGCGAAACATTTGTCCAGGTGCCCAAAATTTGGTAAGGAAATCCGTAGTGTGCATAAAATATTTGCAACGTATCGTGATGTACAAAAGTTAATCTGCATAAATTCAGCCTATCCTTATGTTTGCTAAATTCAGTTATCGGAGCTCGTCACATGATACTGTTTTGGTAAATCAAGGAAGCGATGAGCGCTGAAGTGGCGGCGAAGAAAGGAACAGCTCAACAGCCACATCTTTTTAAAGAGGAGATCTTGTGGGTAAACGAGGTAAACAGTCATCAGTGACGTGGTGGCACTTTTTGCAGTTTAAAGACTGACACGTTTATTAAACATAAGGATATGCCAAATTTATATAGATTACTTTTGGACAGTAACTTTTGCAGTACGCTTTTCATTAATGTTTTAGGCACATTACTAATCTGCTTACCAAATTGTGGCCGTAAGTCTGTATAGCAACTCTGGCGTCTAGACAAATGTTTACGCCCGCCATCTAAAGCCTTTTTAAATTATTGCACATGCTCCATATACTAGTGATGTGATATTGTGCAGCCCTGCTATTTGCACATCCCTCATCTCCACATTCATGCATTTCTTCACTCCCCTTTATGATTTAGGTCACATCAATGCACTCACATCCAAGCTCTTCTTGACGGAGGAGTTCACCAGTGAGAGGATAAAGACCGCCAGCTGTGAATTCCGGTAAGTTCCCCTTGACCAGCGTCACCCCACCGACTCTTTGGATTGGTCACGCTGGCAGTCTGCCCCCTCTCACCATAAACTGTTACCTCTGGACCCTCAAGTGTCCCTCGAGGCTGAAATAGTCTCACTGCTCGACGGATGACATTGTGTATGCTGTAGAAATGCAGACAGGAGTGTGTCTCTCATCTCTCACCAGCGCGAGCCGGTTATGACCTCTGTGACTTTTGTGTGTCTTCCTTGCACCGTGAACCCTGCAGGCCAGCCACCTGCCTGAACGTGCTGCACCATTTGCTGGAGAAGCTGGTCAGGTGAGCAGCACTTTCACCAGGGAAGGTTTCCAATTGGTACATGCAGATCCGCTGTCTGGGTTAATGACGGTATAACTCAGGGCTTTAGCAAAGCTGTCAGCCGAAACCAGAGAGTTACTGAAACGCCCCATTGTCTGAGCTTTGCTTAGGGGCAATCTGGGGCGGGACACTGCACGCCTTTGCAGACCACGTTCGGCTTGGTTTCAGGAGTCTCACTCAGAGTCACTACCTTTTTTCTCTCTCTCTCTTTCTTTGCGTTACCTTTGTTATACGATCGTCCTGTACAGAGACAAAGAGTGAATCTGGAATATTGAGTTCAGTGACAAATCATAGCTAGCTATCTGGTCATTGGAACTCTCTGCTTCAGCATATGTTAAATAAGGACACATGTAGCGGCCTTAAGTGGAATTGTGATTTGAGTCAGTCTGGACGTGTCTGAGCTTGTGGTTCCCCGCGTAGCCTGTCGGAGGGGAGGTACCTCGTGAGCCACAAGGCCGGCGAGCCCATCATCACCATCGCCAAGGCCAGTGACGGGAGGAAGAGCCTGCGAACCATGTACAACCTGCACCAGGCCCACGGCAGCCTCCCGCAGGCTCCGCCCCATGGTGCTGTTCCCTGGGTGCCCGTGGACCCCTCCCACCTGCTGTCCTTCCATGTGAAGCACGAACGGGTGCCATGCACCTTCCCACCACAAGAGAGCAAGGTAGGGTCTGCCACAAAGGGGGTGTGGCTATCTGCTCTGGGGGTGTAGTCGTCTGATTTAGGGGTGTGGCTTTGTGTAGTGAGGTAATTATATCTGCGCAGATCTGACAGTCTATGTACCAGGTTTAATATGTATTAAATGAATACATTTATTCTTATAGTAATAAAAACATGATTGGGCAGATTGTGTATATGCCCCCTGATTAACTGGCACCCCTAGGGTGTCTCATGCCTCCTGCCATAAACCCTCACTGGATAAGCAGCTAGAAATTTCTGGATGTCTGTGGACAGTCGTGTTCTGTATGCGCTGGCCTGCATGCTAAAAATGGCGTCTTCCAGATCTGTTATGAGAGGTAGCCGGGCACTTTGCTGTGGCTGATTTAAGCATTACCCAGAAGCCCTGAGAGTGGGGGGGACATCAGGAAGCAGCCAGGCCCCGACAACTCCAGGATGATGAAAGGAGGAGAGTTATGAGCCGTGAGTCACTGTGGAAATGTTGAGCAGTTGCCAAAATGCTGCTAAGAGGCATATTTCTGAGGCAGCTGTCCGCTTCCCACCACGAGCTGTCGGCCACACGAAAGCGGCCACTTCCCCTTGCTGTGGCCACCACCTTTGAACCCGAGGCCACTTTACAGAAATGATTGACGGCACATCTGAGGCATCCATGGGACACAAATGCCGTTTCATCCACTATCTCGTTTGTGTGAGTGTGAGTGTGAGTGTGTGTGTGTGTGTGTGTGTGTGTGTGTGTGTGTGTGTGTGTGTGTGTGTGTGAGTGTGTTGGTTGCGTAGGAGCAGGTCGTGTCTTTAATGCCAGTACTTGTTGTGACTGCGCTGGCATGCAGTGCCAATTTCCTCATGCCCATAAGATAATACACCCTGGTCTAATTCTCTATTTCCAATCAGCGGCAGACCTGTGTGCGGCCCTGTGCGCGGCCCTGTGCGCGGCCCAGTGCGCGGTCCTGTGTGCGGTCCTGTGCGCGGCCCTGTGCGCGGCCCTCGTAGTGGTGCGGGCAAAGCGGCTGATCAGTTTTCCAGCTTCTATAACAATCTGCATGGGAGGGTCTGCATCAGTCTACAGTCAGCCTCTCTCAGGCTTTAACCCCTCTCTTCTGTAACCACCCCCCCCAGCCTGCCAACAGCCATGGCACCCAGCCCGCCGCAGGGAGTGCCACGTCCACAGGGGGGGCCGGCAAGCCGGGGGCACCACCTACTGGTGGCACCGCGAAGAGGAAAAAGAAGAGCAAAAGCGCTAGGCGTTCCCAGAAGTGGCGGGAGAAGAGGAAGTTACAGCAGAAGGGGGGTGTGAGCGCACAGCGCACCCCCCCAGCGAAAAGTCAAGGCCCTGCAGCAAAGAAACAGCAGCTGAAGACGTGACTGGCGGGGGCGGTGTGCCACGTTCAGTGGTGACCCCCGATCTGGGTTTGGGTCCAGGCTGCCTTGTAAATAAGACTGAGTTTAATCAGTCTTGTGTTGTACTTAGGCTTTTATTTAAGGTTTGTAACATTTTCAGTGTGAGTTTTGATATTAAAATGAATAAATGCTGAACTTTTAGCTTTTTTCTTTTTTTTTTTTTCCTTTCTTCCTTTGTACCTCATGTTTGGTGAGAGTTAAAAAGGACAGATGGATTATTAATGGCTTAGGGGGGTGTCCAGACGTGCAACTGGAGGACTAGGTCTCTCGGAACTGTGTGTGTGTGTGTGTGTGTGTGTGTGTGTGTGTGTGTGTGTGTGTGTGTGTGTGAGAGAGAGAGTCACTCACTCAGAGTGGGTGGGTATACCTATCCTTATGGGGACACAATGTCCCCATAACTAAACACAATGTCCCCATAACGTGATAAATATCCATTTTTTTCACTTATGGGGACTGGTTTCCTGGTCCCCATAAGGGAAAACTCTATTTTATAAAAATCAGTGACTGCTATGAAAAAACTAAAAATTCAAAAAACTCTTGTATTTTGCTTGGTTACTTATGGTTAGGGCAGGGTGGGGGTTAAGGTTGTCATAGTTAGCGTTAACATTTTTCCCATAGAAGTGAATGAGTGGGCCCCATAAGGATTGGTATACCCTGTGTGTGTGTGTGTGTGTGTGAGAGAGAGAGAGAGAGCATGTGCCCTGCGATGGACTCGTATCTGGTCCAGGCTGTCCCCTTATGGTATATAGGCTCCAGGCCCCCAGACGAGCTAAGGCAGTTGTCGATAACCTTTTAGATGTTTGGGATTCCCATGGTGCCCTGATTCCAGTGATAGCCTGACCCTCTGCCCAGTGTCTGGGTGTTTATCTGTAAGCAGAGATTCCTCAATTTCCACAGGAGGCAGTATGGCTGGGATGGAGGCGTCTGACCCTGAATCCTCAGGTTTGTGAATCGGACGCGGTCAGTTCCCAAAGTACAGGGCTAACGAGCAGCTTTGTACAGAATAGACCCAGAACAGACCCTCACTCTGTATCTCGTGTCAGTGCGAGGGCTCTGTCCTCCAGGCCAGGCAACATGAACACGTGTGGTTCTCCCTGGGATACTCCCTTGTCTGAGCTCGTGTCATACTGATCAGTGCGTAACGTCTGAATCATGTAGTAATGCTCCTTTTCCACAAACAATGCAAGCTTTCGGTAAATCTATAAACAGACATTTTCTTCTGCTTCCAATCAGCTTAAGACTGAAGCATTAGAAGGGAATTGCTTCCCAGTAGAATTCAATCTGTGGAGGAAACTGCATCTGGCTTTTGTAGTATAGCTGATAATTTCCTCGTAATGCAGCTTTGAGCTGCACGCTGCCCTCGCTCCACAGCAGGCTGCTACACTAAGCAGGTCTCTGCCTGAAAATATGCTCCAGTCTCAGGTTCCTGCTGGAGATGGGAGGAGGAGCTCCAGGATGGGGAGGGCGGGGAGTCGACTTCCCTCATGCTCAGTTCCGCAGCTCAGTTTCTGTGGTATTTAACTACCACACCCAGCGGTAAGCGCACAGCGTGGGCTATCTGTCTTGTGCAACTTCTGAGCTCTGTCCGCTAAGGTAAGGCCCTGACCTGCTCTCTCACTGCTTTCTGAACGCTGCTTCTGCCTTCTGCCTCTGGGAACGTCCTGGGACCAGCTGTTGTCACGAGATGTGGGTTGTTTCTTGTTGGGAAGTTGGCTTTCGTACTGACTGCCCTGATCCAAGTAAGCCAACCTGGTAAGCTATCTAACATCTAGTCTAGCAATCACGGTCTACCCCGAGTGTCTGTCCGTTTGTCTGTCTGAGAGCTTGTCTGCTCTCCTCGTTTTATGTTTTACGTGGCACAGAACTATGTGGTAAAGTTACGTTCGGTCTTGTTTTCCGTATCTGTCTGATCTAAAGCAGTCTTATCTCAAGAAATCTCCATCATGTGATCTTATCTGACCTTTGAAGGAAAAACTTTCTTACACGACTTAGTCTGCTGAGTGATCTGCTGGTGGGTGTTACAGGGTGTGTCTGAGCAAGACTGTGGGGTAAGACAGTCAGTCTTACACTGCAGAATAAGTACATATACACTATAATTATCCTGCTTTGTAAATATTCATTGTGGGTTGTTTATTATATATTATAACCCTATAAACTTCAAATGCCTTTAGTGCTTGGCTAGACTTTTAACTGTTGTTTTATATTGGTATATCAGAATATGATGTAATGAAAATTTTCTACATAAAGGATTCTTTATTTAACGGTGCACAGGATCCTGATTCACCTAGTGCCTTAGAACATCTATTTGTTCTGTTCTCAAAATACTTTTGTGGTTTGCTTGTTGCTAGGCAATCATAAACACACAATTACACAACATAACATGCAGATGAAGCAAATGACAATGCCTTGCCTGATTGGTTCTTATGTAATAATCACTCATTTACTTGTTGTGTAGTAGTGGGGAGTGGTGTTTAAGGGCAATCGCAATATGTTTCTATAAAATACCAACCAGATAAAATGAGGCTTTGTAACATTTAACCTTCTAGGACTCTTTCCAGTAACAAAAGTGGACTTCCTTTGCACAGAAATCCTTGTGTGTTTTTTGGAAACGGGTCTGGAATTCTTTCCATGCCGCTGATTGAGGCATTTGCCCCGATTGTCTGCAGGAAGGTGAAAATGGCCTTGGTGTCCGAGTTCCTGGGTCAGCTCACTCTGAATCTGGGCCCAGTGAGTACCAGCCTCCCTCCATCTGCCTGCCATTACACTAACAGCAGCTCCATGCCGCATTCGCCAACACAGCTGTCCTTTGTCTAGACTAGTTGCCCGTCTCTGCCAAGCCATCCCATAATGTCTTTACTTAACGGCTTCACGCTCAGTTTAAATGAGCAAGTAAGTTCCTTGCACAGTAAGATTTTGACATTGTTTGAATTTCTAGGCAAGTGAGCCCAAATACCCCAGCGTGGTGCCCGTGGTCGACTTCGACCCTGACAAGGATGCTGCCAGGATCGAGATGGCCATCAAAACTAAAGGTAGGAGGTACCCAGTCTGAAGCTCAGCCCCCCCCCCCCCCCCACCCTCCACCTCCCTGATCTGTGCCGTTACCCACAGATAAACTGCAAACTAAATATTTACCCAGGCAAGGAGCTAAAGCCTTTTTCAACACCAGGCCTCTCCACTCCAAAAGAAACTGATGTGATAGATGGAAGTCTTTGTTCTGAAAAGAGCAGAGAAAATAAAGCTGGCATTTGGTATTTCTGACTCACCTTCCTGCCTGCATGCATTCAGAGCATGGGCTTGGGGGGGGGGGGGGGCATTCCCCGGACCGCACCCTTGTGTCTGCCATGGCCTCACCCCCCCCCCCCCATCCGGGGGCCCTGGCAGAAAGAGGCACTCGCCTGTGATGAAATGCCTTATGTCATTTCTCATTTCTATCATTCTGTTTTTTTAAATGGGTAAAATCCTTGGGATTTGAAAGGAAGCAGTTTCAGGGAAAAGCAGCTGAGTGCTGTTTCGTTAGAGCTTTGAGAGTGAAGCCCATTTTTATATAGCGCCTTTCACATATACAGCCGTGGAAAAAATTGAGACCACGGTACAATTTTTTGTTTCACGCATTTCTCAATATCTGGGTGTGAGTCTGTGAATTATGTATTTTTTTGCAAACTGCAGCCTGGCTCTTCCCTGCCTCTCTGCTTTAATTGACTTCAGTCCTGCTTCTAGGAGCCTGATATAAACTGTCCTATCGGTGCAACTCACACCTGCACTTAATGCTTCCCATTGCTTTTGAAGGTCACTTAATGTCATCCTCTGATTCATGGAAAACTGTCGGATAAGTTAACCGACATCTCTGGCATCAGAAAGTCGCTCCTGCCCTTTAGCTGGCTGGTTTCTGCTCGTTCCCAGTGCCGCCTCCTTATTCCCGTGTGCTGCTGTCTTAGAAACTTTGACCCTAGAAGCATCCTGCTGCTCAGTGTAACATTCTGTCGATTAAACCAGGATTTAAAAATGCAGGGTAGTTTAAAAGTACAGAGTGGGCTCTTTCCATAGCTGTAGTACATGAGTGTGTTGTAATACAATTCTATGTGATTTATTCAGAATAATTCAACAACATGAAAAAGAGTAAACAAAGAAATGAAAGAAATGCAATCAGATGACAGAGGAGAGGATATATACGCAAAACATATACAAAAATGCCTGGTCATTTATCTCAGGGGTGGATGAGCAGACAATCATCGACATCCTGACCAAACGGAGCTACGCTCAGCGCAGGGAAATCGCCTTCGCATATGAAAGGAGAGCCAAGAAGGTGAGGGAGGGCGGTCATTCGCTCCACCTCCATTCCTCTCTCAAAAAGGCTGCTGTGACCTTGGCAAGGCTAATTCCTGTATGCTGGTGTCATGCAAAAACAAGGTTGTGTTTCCAGGATATGATCAGCGCTCTCAAGGGGGCGCTGTCCGGCTCCCTTGAGTCTGTCATCCTGGGGCTGATGAAGAGCACGTCTCAGTTCGACGCCACTGAGATCAGGGCCTCCATTAAGGTGAGTCAGAAGCGTGTCAGCGCCCTGTCCTGTTAGCCAGACAGATACAGACACATTCAGGGTTTCAGTGCTCCGACATGCCATCAGGACACATCTTGATGAATGCAGTTTTTCCAGCAGACATAGTATTTTAAAACGTAGCCCATATCATTTTTTTTCCCCCACAATCAAAACATTTCGCCATGGTCACAGACCAGTCTTTCCACAGATGCATTTGTCCATGTGCATACAGGTTGACAGGCATTAAAATTTGATATGAATGCATAAAAAAAGTAGGTAAAAATTATTATCAGCAGATGGTGCTGCGTATGTGACCCTGGTGGAAGGAAGTGAACAAGAGTCACTTGGGCCTGAAATCGAGGGACGGAGGGAAGGGCAGATAAAGGGAGTTATTTAGCAGTTCTGTCGTCTGCAGTGGATCCTTCAGCAGTGAGCTGTGAAGGAGGAGGCTTTGGGGGATTCTGATTGGTGGGGCGCTGTGTGGCTTTGTTTGTTAGGACGTTGTGTCCGCGATCAGAAGGGCGCTGGTTCATATCCCAGTATTAGGAGCATTTTCACCGTTGGGACCTTGAGCAAAACCCTAAACCTTCAATGACTGTCTGACCCTGCTGTCATATGTAGCTTTGGATTAAAGCATCTGCTAAAATGAATTAAACTATTAAAATACAGTCAACAGGAAGGGTGGTAACCAGCATGTCAGGGTAGATTGCTAATCAGCAGCCTGACCTGCCTGAAACAGAACAGTGTGGTTTGAAACACAGGCTGCAAAGGAGTTTTTTTTTTTTTTTTTTCTTGTACCTATTTTTTGAGAGGGGTCCTATTATTAATTTACAGCTGAATTTATAAAACAACGAGTGATGGAGAAAGATGAGAAGCTTTGGCTGTTTATGAGATGAAAAGGGGACCTGGTGAGGCTTCTCAGCCTAACATAACAAAGCGAGATTTGAGTTTTTGTTTTATAAATTATGAATTGAATACTCCTCGGCACACAGGAATGAGAAACGAGGGAAGATCATGCAGTACTTTGCTGCCCTCTGCTGGTGAAACCAATGTAAGGCAGGACACAGAACTTGCAGCTTCTTCTCATGTATCTGCCTTGAGCTCAAGTCAATACTTAAACACAGGACAGGATTTTAATGGTCCCTAAATTATCTATGAAACCAAGATCATTTCATGCTTAGTATTTTATTTCTCCCTTCTGTACCTTGGCCTCTCTTTCGGGTCACCTTCTCTGTGTAGACGCACCAACTGAGGTTTTTAAACTTACGAACCTTTGATGCATCAGCATGAACTCCGCAGCTGCATGCGGTGTGAAATTGGGTCCCACAACGTCTGACACATCCGCATGTTTCTCTCCAGGGTTTGGGGACAGATGAGGAGACCCTGATCGAGATGGTCTGCTCTCGCAGCAACGAAGAGTTGGTGGATATCAAGAAGGTCTATAAGGAGTGTGAGTGGCAGGAGCTGCCGTTGCATTTGTGCGTCGCATGTCACCGTGTCTGACGCTCAGCTGCTTCCACAGTGTTTAAGAAAGAGCTGGAGAAGGACGTCGCTGGGGACACATCAGGCCAGTTTGCAAAGCTGCTTCTAGCCCTGGTCCAGGTACATTCGAAGAGGGGCGGGGGTGGGGGGTGGGGGGTGGGAGGGACTCTTCCTATGGCTCTTTTGGCTGAACTCCATACCGACCATTCTGTCCCTTGACAGACGAAAAGGGATGATCCCGGCAGTGTTGTGGACTACGAGAAGATCGACATGGATGCCAGGGTAATTATCCGAGTGTGACCGCTCCCGGTCCATGTCTGGCGAGAACGTCACACAGGTGCAATCCCAGCGATGGGGGCTAGGGGGCAGAGTGCCGCTCCACGTTTAGTAACTGTTGCTGCCTTTCTGTTGTGCTTTTCACTGGACAGGCCTTGTATGAAGCTGGAGTCAAGAGGAAAGGGACAGATGTGGCCACATGGATCAGCATCATGACCGAAAGGAGTGTCCCTCACTTGCAGAAGGGTACCATGAACCTTCGAGCACCTAGAGCTCACCATCTCTTAGTAGACGTCATTGAAAACAGACCATGACACGCTATTTAACCACCTACAGCCATGTCCATACCTTCACACCCCTCTCAGTATTCAGTACTAGCATTAATTAATATTGTCTAATTTTTACTGCCTTGTTTACACTATGTCCAGTTTGTCTGTTTCTTTCTCTCTCCGAACTGCTTCTCTGACTGTCTGTCTCTCTGTCTAACTATTGGTCTCTCCCTGCCTGTCTGTCAATCTGTCTTTCCCTGCCTCTGCTTCATTCCCTGTCTGTCCCTCTCTGCCTGTCTCTCTATCCATCTGTCTCTCTCTCTCTGCCTGTGTACCTGTCTCAGTCTGTCACTCTGGCTCTGTCTCCCACTCTGTCTGCCTGTCTCTCTGTTTTCCAGTACATCTATCTCTCTATCTGTCTCTTTCTCTTAGTCTAAACATCTGTCTGTCTCTCTTGTCTCTATTTGCCTGTCTGTCTTAGTCTATCTCTCTCTCTCTCTGTCCGTCTCTCTCTGTCTGCCTGTCTCCATGCTCCATGTCTTAGTCAGTCTGTCTCTTTCTCTTAGTTTGTCTCTCTCTGCCTATCTGCTCATCTGTCTGTCTCTCTCTCTGCCTGTCTCTCTGTCTTAGTCTGTCTCAGCACAAATGTCTGCCTGTCTGTATCTCTGTCTATCATTTCTGTTTCTCTTATTCTGTCTGTCTACCAGTCTCTCTGTCTTAGTCTATATGTCTGTATTTGTCCCTCTGTCTATCATCCCAACATTGGTGTCTTTTTTCAGTGTTTGAAAGGTACAAGAGCTACAGCCCCTATGACATGAAGGAGAGCATCTGCAAAGAGGTGAAGGGTGATCTGGAGAAATCCTTCCTTACTCTGGGTACGACACCATCATTCTTTCCCCGGTTTGATCCCAAGCGTCCCCCTGGTGTCACCCAGCGGCGTCGGGCTTAGGCCACACGCTCTATCTTTCAGTGCGTGGTGTGGCATCCTGCCATTCGGGGGGGGACTAGCTGTTTGCCGCACCCCCCAGGCATTCTGCCTTCTTCACAGCCCATTTGTACTCTGCTAGCAGTAGATTCATTTCTTATTAAACATAATTGCAAGCTGTTTGGAGAAAAACAACATTTGATTTCAAGGGATGCCCCGCGGAAATGGTGGCCTGGTGCCGAGGCACCCGAGGCAGCCATCTAACTAGGAACCCTTCACAGGGAACGTGGGGAACCATCAAGGAAAATCCAAGGCAGCCTTCTATCCAGGAACCCATTACAGGGAACGTGGGGAACTGCCAAGGAAAATCCAAGCCTGAGAACGCGGGTTATTCAAACGTGCAATCTCTCTCTCCCTCTCTCTCTCGCAGTTGAGTGCCTTGAAAACAAACAGCTGTACTTTGCAAACCGGCTGAATGATGCCATGAAGGTAACTTTAAATCGGCACCTGTTTCATTATCATCTTTCATCTCACAATGACGACACTGTAAAATCTGCACTAGCAGACTGTTTAAAATCCATGCTTATTTTCTCATGAAAATGTATTTAAGAGGCAGATCAAAGCTTCTCTCTCTCTGTTTGATGGATCACTGGACCTGACTGGCAATACAGCTCATGAAGCAGGTCTTCATGAAACCTTTTGGTTAGTGCATGTGCTTCCAATTGTTTTACTATAACATGGTGTTTGCATTCTTCCTGCCAATCAGGGCAAAGGGGCAAAGGAGAAGGTGCTGACGAGGATCATGGTGTCCCGTTGTGAGGTCGACCTCCTTAAGATCCGCTCGGAGTTTAAGAAGCTGTCCGGGACGTCGCTGCACCAGACGATCACTGTGAGTTCAGAGCAGCTTTGGCTCCCGTCATTCCCTTGGTGGAGCCTGAACCCAGGAGCTGATTCGCCTAAATCTCTGCCATTGTCCCCTGTAGGAGCACACCAAGGGAGACTACCAGAAGGTCCTGCTGGGCCTGTGTGGGGGAGATGACTAAGTCAGACTGCATTCCTCCAGGGGGAGACTACTGCAGGGCACACCAATATACGAGACGCCCTGCTGTCCCGAGAAGAATCGTCAGTCTCCATATCCCACTCAGAGCAGTGTTACAGAGGGAAATTAAATTTTCCCTCACATTGGAAGTACTGATGACTTTTGTAATCTTGTTCTGTCGTTAAATACATATGTCATTTGAAATATTTCCCTTGCCTGGGTTTTGTTGTTCTTGACGCCTATAAATCATTAGGAGTGTCCATGAAACTTTCGCTCTACGTGTTCTTATGATGTGCCACTAGAGGGCGCTGGAGGGCTAGAATTCAGCGGTGTTTCTGGATGCGGCCTAAAACCACAGCGGCTCCTGACTTCGTTTTTATATACATAATGTGCGGCTGGACGTTTGGTTAAAATGTTTGACTCATTTAACTCTCGAAACGTGATTTTTCTTGCCTTTCAATGTTTTTTTCTTCCTTCAGATCATTTTTACGAGTGAAAGTTTCAGAAAAGAAGGAAAGAATTGTATCTGCTTTTAGTTAATTTGGGATTTCTTGTGCAGAATTCGGTTTACAGTCCTGAAAACTGCAGAATGTGTACAGCATTCGTATTAAAACAAACAAGTAGGACACTGAAAATAATCAGCCTGCGTACATACATACCATGCATGTGTGTGTGCATTACCAGAGCGCTTCATCGTTGCCTGTCCTCTAAGGCTTCTTGTGCACTTTTCTGTGCTTTGTTCACATCCCAAATCCTCCCTCTATCATTTTATTCCCTAATTGCAAACTTCTGAATCATGTTATATAAGAGCCACTTTTCTTCTTACACGAAGCTCTAATTTTCCTCATCCGTTTTTTCCCTCTTTCAAGAGGAGGCTTTATTTAGATTTTTTAATCGTTAGTGTGTTTTCCTTTGTTTGTTTGGCACATTTTTTTAATTAAAAATGTTAATTTAACCTCCAGCTACAATGATTTGCATACTTCCGAACGGCTCCTATATGATCCTCCTGTTTAGTTTGCGGTCTCCCAGGATGAGAGCGGGATCCGCCGTGGCACTGACAGAATAAGGGGAAAGTACAGCGTGACTTTTCCGGGGAAAAGGCGACGCACCACAGCGGCACAAAGCGGGGTGGGAATGTCGGGGCGCGAACTCATGACTTCAGAGCCTGGATCTTAGTGAATCCGGTGTTTGCTGCCGCCCTGCCGTCTTAAGCGCATCCTGGGCAGAATAGTTAGTGCGACGATCGTCAGTAAGAGCAGACAGGGACCGCTGAGCCCCGCGACACGCAGGGAAACACCAGCCCACGCCCTCACGTCACCGGCCACTGGCCGCAAGGCAACATCTTTGAAGCGCCTGTATTATTTGCGGTAAATATATGAGTTGCGACCACATTCCTGAGAGTGCAGTTTCTGTAACATATGTGTATTCCCGCAAAAATGTATAAGCACCTGAATTTATTATCATTAAGCAGTAATTTTGATGAGAACATTACCCCCTTTGTGATGTTTTATGTTTATTGGCAATAAAAGGTAAAATATAGTGTAAAGGAATGTAAAATAGTATTTTGTAAAGCAGGAGTGCGATTTATGCCGGGATCCATTGACAGATTAATCTGCAGGTCATAAAGTGGAGAGTAGCTGCCGTATTTTTTCTTTTATGTGGATGTACAACATGCTATTCTGTCACGGGGCTGCCCTGCGGGACGCGACCACGTCCTGCAAAAATCACCGTTTATCGCTGCGAAAAATATCGGGGACTTTCACACATAAACTGTTTTTATCCACGGAAGTTGTACGTGCATGCGAGGAAAACCGATAAATTACCACAAGAAGGGATTTTTTACGATCAAATATACTACTACTTCTCAATCACACATCAAAAGCATTACTTTCTCAGTTTAAGGTTTAAAGAGAACAAATAACTGAATTTTAGCTCGACCTCGTAGGTAAGCTGTCCCACCTTGGAAACGTAAGTACTAAATACAAGTAACTTTTGTCACAGTACAATTAAAATTGTGTTAATACTCAACATATTAAACTTTGCATCAATATTAGCTGGATGCCAGTATGACCACTTCTCGGTACTGACAGACAGAAGCAAGGTGCTGAGAGTAATGACCCCACAGACAGCGCAGCTGCCAGTTTGGACCCTCGAACAACACGAAACGACCTTCCTTACAGCGTCACGCCGAGATCTGGCTGCTGATTCCTGGCAGCCGCTGCAACAGACCTGGTGTGACGACAGCATGTCACACCCCAGGTGTCTCACCCAGTGAGCGTGTCAGACTCGCCTGCCAATCGCCCTGCCAAACTGCTCGGGGTTGAGTGTAGGGTGTAGAGTTCCCAGGACACCTCCCTCCCTACCCAGAGTGGCAAGGAGCCTGGGATGCGCATCTCAGGACGAACAGACAGCAGCAGCAGCGGCGACAGACTTCCTCCTGCGGGCAGCGGCCCTGGGCCCCGGGCCCTCAGTGACACTCAGAGAAGCGGCCATATAAAAATTTAAAGACACAGCTGCTGAGCTGCTGACAGTCCAACTCCCAGCCCCCAAACACGGCCCCACCTCGACCATCCGCCGCCCTGATACAGGGCCCCACTTTCACTGTCCCCCCGCCCCCATACATGGCTCTACCCCGACCCCCCCGACCGTCCCCCAGCCCCCAAACACGGCCCCACCCTGACCATCCACCACCCTGATACAGGGCCCCACCCCAACTATCCCCCCACCCTAATACATGGCCCCACCCCTGACAGCCGTCCTGTCCCAATATGTGGTCCCACCCCCCAAACCTCCACCCCACCCTGATACCCAGCCCTACCCCTGAGCACCACCCTACCCCAATAGGCAGCCCCACCCTTCTCTGATACCCGGCACCGCACCCAACCACCATCCCACCTTGATATCTGGCTCCACTACTGACCGCCACCCCGCCCCAATACGTGGCCCCGCCCCTGACCCCTGCCCTGGCCATCTCTCCCCAATACCTGGCTCCACCCCCTGCCGCCGGCACACCCCCAATCACCATCCTGCCCCTATACCCTGCTCCGCCCCTGACTGGTGTCCTGTCCCGAGCACGACCATTATGAAGGGATGTATTTAATAAACACCAGCCCCCCTCCCCCCACGATTCTGCACACCTGGGCGTGTTGGCAGCACCGAAGGCTATCTCTCCTCTTAACTACTCTCGTCTGGCTTTTTGAGCCCAGCAAGCAAGTTTCCTGGCTTTGGTGCTGTCAAGGCTGCCTCCTTCACTGAGCGGTGTGAGACAACATAGAGACGCCCCCGCCTGGCCCCCACCCTGCCCGCCTGCCCGTCGACTTCCCCTCACCTGCCTTTTGTAGTCACTCCACGGAAACCGACAAAAGGGGGGAAAAAAGCATTAAAATCACTCAAACTTACCTTCTGTTTCCACCAACAGAGGGATGTAAAATCAGAAACTTTCCAAGATCAAGTTATTTTCTTAAATTTAAGTGAAATTTAAAAGCAGTACAATGCACAGAATGTATGGGCAAAATGTCATTGTTACTTGAACTCGACATAGATGTACTAATTAATGGCATCCAATAATAGGGGTTGCCATGTCCTTTTTTCAGCAGAATCTACCATGGCCTGTCCTACCAATCCAGCAGAGTTCTGGTGTGGGGGAAATGGCACTCACACGTGGCCAGGATCTGGCGAGGATGAGTGTGTCTTTGCTTTTACAAGGAAGACTCCTCTGGTCAGGAGAAAACAGGAATAGGGAAGACGGAGGCGGAAAGCGGGAAATGACTGCAGTGACATGGAGATCAGTACCATGCGGCAGCTCGACGGGGCCAAGGAGACCCCGGCAAGACCAGGCGTCTCCTGGCGACAGCACGGCGACAGCCAATCGGCTCCTCTGCCTCCTGGAGGAGTGCCCTGCCCACTCTGCGCACCGGTTAATTGACAGTGTCTGGCAGCGTGCGCCAGGATGGGGGGGACGTGGGCGGGACTCATGGCGTAGAGCCAACGTGATAATCGTGATTGGCTGTGAAGTGGCTGTAATCGCCTCTTTCAGGTGGGTGTTTGTACAAACCGGCAGCTCGGCACTGGATGTAGACTCTCCGTTTGTCTGTAACTTTCTGAGAACAGGTTAAGAGAAACATTATGGCAGGTTGCGTGTAAACGCTGCAGTTCTCGCCATTAATCGCCAGCTTTCATGAAGGGCTCACTGCGAGAGGGAGACCTGAACACGCAAAAATGTGTCCAGCACGAGGCCTCCATGTTTTTTTTGGGGGGGGGGGGGATCGGAGGAGGATGAAAGATTAGGTAGAACCTCAGAAAAGAAGAAGGTAGAACCTCAGAAAAGAAGAAGGTAGAACCTCAGAAAAGAAGAAGGTAGAACCTCAAAAGGCAAAATTCTGCGTTTGGACCCAAAAAGCAAATCGAAGACAGGTAACTGCATCCATCCATCCATCCATCCATCCATCTATCCATCCATCCATCCATCCATCCATTATTCAACCACTTATCCAGATAGGGGAGCCTATCTCAGGCAGCACAGGAACAACGCAGAGGGAATCAAACACACTCCACACACTGAGTGTGAGCAGAACTTGAACCCCCAACTCTGGAGGGCTGAAGCTACAGCGCCACCTGCTGTACCTAAACTATACCTGCTTCATTTACATGAATAAAGTGTGATAAGTAGCACAGTACAGTGTTAAATACAGACTGGAATATAAACAAAACCATTAATAATAAGCATCCAGGAAAAAACCAATTACACATCGTACATCTGATATGATCTTATAAAAATTCATCTTCACCTATTTAGTTGAATTTCTCCATATAAAACAGAGAATTTCTACTCGGTCTCCCAACAAAACCTGCTACTTAGGGGTTTCATTCATCAGATACATAAACATGAAAAAACATATCAGTTCTGTGTTTTCTTCTTAGACCTTGAGCAAATGCGTCCCAAAGCTCTACAAGATGAACATGCTAATGTTGCACATTCATCGATTTGCAGAAGTTGCTTTTCTGAGCCTTAAAGAATATATGCAGAGCAGAGTGTCGTACGCAACCCGATGACTTTTATTGTGTAATTTTGAACCCATGACCCGCTGGTGCAGACGTGTCATTTAAAGCATGTTTAATCCAGGACGGTCACGCTGCCTTAATCCCATTTTAGGCAACCCGCTTGTCACACTTCCTGTCCTGCCGTCTGCCCGTGATTCACATCCAAGCCCCGTCTCCTTCATGCAAGGGACCCAAATCAGGCAGCCGGGCACTCGAACATGAACCAAATGTCAGCCCCAAGCCATGGAGAAATAAGTGGCGACGTTAGTAATGAGCATGGCGGCGGGCTGCCTTCACAGTGCGAGCTCTCTGCTGCCGTATTTACCCCCAGAGGCAGGACGCAGCATCACAAAGTGCTGCATGTAGGACTTCACATAATGACTTATCTGAAAGTAAAAGTATTGCAACTCAAGATAAACTACATATATATATATATATATATATATATATATATATATATATATATATATATATATATATATATATATTCTGAGAAGGATTTATGTAAGATTTTGGAATGTGTCTATGGAAATATTTGCCCATTCATCTAGTGAAGCATTTGTCAGGCACTGATGTTAGACATGAAGACCAGGATCACAATCCCTGTTTGTAGTTCAGTCCCAAGGTGTTTGATGGGGTTGAGGCCAGGGCTCTGCGGGTCAGTCTAGTTCTCTGACACCAAACTCACTCAACCATGTCTTTATGGACCGTGCTTTGTGCACTGGGGCACAGTCATGCTGGAACATAGAAGAGCCTTCCCCAAACTGTCCCCACAAAGTTGGAAGCGTAGAGTTGTCCAAAATGTCCTGGTAAGCTGAAGCATTAAGAGTTCCCTTCACTGGAACTAAGGGGCCAAGCCCAACCCCTGAAAAACCGCCCCAGACTATTATCCTTCCTCCGCCAAACTTTGCAGTTGGCATAATGCAGTCAGGCAGGTAACATTCTCCTGGCATCTGCCAAACCCAGACTCATCCAACAGACTGTCAAACAGAGAAGCGTGACTCATCACTCCATAGAAAACGTTTCCACTGCTCTTGGTTGGGCATTGCACTTGGTGATATGAGGATTCCATGCAGCTGCTCAGCCATGGAAGCCCATTCCATGAAGCTCCTGGTGCACAGTGTTTCTGCTGGGGTTAATGCCAGAGGAAGTTTGGAACTCTGTAGTTATTGAGTCAGCAGAGTGTTGGTGACTTTTAAACACTATGCATCTCAGCACTCGGCGACCCGGCTCTGTTACTTTACATGATCTGCCACTTCATGGCTGAGTTTCTGTTGTTCTTAAATGTTTACACTTACAGTTGATTGTGGAATATCGAGCATGGAAGAAATTTCACAAACTTATTGCAAAGGCAGCATCCTATGCCAGTATCACACTTAAATTCACTGAGCTCTTAAGAACGACCCATTCTTTCACAAATGTTTGTAATCCTGACTGCATGGCTAGGTGCTTGATTTTATACACCTGTGGCAATGGGTCTGAATGAAACTCCTGAATTCAGTAAGTGAGTGGTGTGTCCCAATACTTTTGTCCATATAGTGTATATATGACCCCTGACCTTTGGACATTTTGTATTCCTTGTGACTGTTTATTGTTGGTTCATGTTAATTAACCATGTGCCATTTGACTAAGTAACACCTTCAGAGGGGCAGACAGAAAGCCCCCCATTTCTGGGTTTTTATTTTTATTTTTTTCTTCTGCGTTTCCCGCTGTGTATCCTTGACAGATTCCAGTTGTCGAGGCGACACTTCAGGCCGAGCGTTGGGCTTGGTGCTGAAGCCGTTAATGCTGACACTTCCCGGCCCCGCACGTCCCCCCCGGACCCCCAGCGCTGTCCGGCTTTCCTCAGGGGGGCTTGGATATGGAAATGAGAGCGGGGGCAGCATTCGGAATGATGGCCGTAGCCTGCAGCCTTTGCTCTAAAAAGAGTGAGAGATTCCTCTCGTTTTCCCCCTTTTTTGAATGTTTGGCTGCTGGGGAAACTGGCTCCCCTCTTTCTGCCTGACGAGTGCAGAAACAGATTCATAAAAGGCTGCCGTGGCCTGCAGGGCCAGCGCCTGAACCCGAAGCATGAGATGTTTCTGTGCAATTATTTTGCTGACCAGGTCATCGGCAAATCCCAGAAGAAGAGGAATGAAAGAAGAACTGACCAGGAGAAGAAGACAGGAATGGAGGTGAACTGGCTGGAAGAAGAGGACAGGAACAGAGGAGAACTTGCTGGGAGAAAAGGATGGGAATGGAGGAGAACTGACCAGGAAGAGTGGACAGGAACAGAGGAGAACTGGATGGGAGAAGAGGATGGGAATGGAGGAGAACTGGAGCCGCTGCTGTGCTTCACTGGTTAATTCTCTTGTAGAAGTTCCAAGTCAAAGTTCCAGGCATCATTCAGTATTATAAATAGACTAATTATAAAGTAGGTGCAACAAATAGGACAGAAAAACAGGAAATACTACACATGTCCGTTATACATAGATGGATTGATGGGCAGGTAATGGAGAAATCGGCCCATGCTGTACTCTCTTCAGTTATGCTGTAGTAAAGCGTGCAGTTATACAGTGGAGGGGTTATAATTAGCTGCTTTATTGAGACAGTGCGCTTCTCGCCCCAGGACGCGTCTCGCACGTTGCTTTGATCAAAGCTACGCCCAGGGTGACGCAGACCAAGGCAACAGGCTCCAGTGACATGCGGAAAGTCAAACTTTGCTCTGCGAAGCTAATCTGCGTGGGGGGTGGGGAGGTCGGTGTTACTTTAGGGGTTGCTGTGGGGAGGGGGGGTATAGCAGTGTGGGAGAGAGCAATGCCACAATCACAGTTAAAGCAGAGGCTGATAGTAGACTGCAGGGACAGTGCATCATAGAACGGAAGAAATTCCTAGAAACAATTCGATAAAAATGAATAAATACCAAAGAGCATATCTTTGTAAAGAAATACATCAAATAAAATTGCGTAGTTTTCTGTGATATCGCTCAGTGATATTAAGCCTCGAACCAATCAAATTGGACAAACACATAAAGCGTAGAGTGCGATGACAGCACCTTCCATGTCGGTTACTAGGAATAACATTCACACTGCTCTCTTTCCTACAGCAGTAACTGAAACACTGCAGCTGTCAGCAGCACAAGCAGACGTTCAACAAAGTGCGCTAATTAGTCACAGGCTGGCACACAAATGTACACGCACACACACACACATTTGTAATTATATATTTGTGGGGACTCTCCATCCATTTTTATGGGGAAAACTCTAGTCCCAACATGACACCCTTAACCCCCACCCAGCCCCAACCTTAACCATAAGTAACCAAACTAAATACAAGACTTTTTGGCATTTTCAGGTTTCTGGTTGCAGTCACAGATTTTTATAAAATTGTTTCCACTTATGGGGACTGAAAAAATGTCCTTAAAAGATCAAAATAAGATTTTTATCACATTGTGGGAACATTTGGTAATATATCATGTAATATATACATAACCCCCACACACACACACATTTCATTTGCAAATTGCCATTTCGTCATTTACATTGTTTGCAGCTGATTTCATCTACAGGGACTTTCTACTGCAAACAATCGCCGTAGATAAATGCTATGGATGTCAGGGCAGCGGAGACTAAACAAGGTATCGGTCATTATCATCACATGCCGGGAACATGGACGGCTGGCATTAATTAGCCATGGTATGTTTTAGCATAGTTGATGAGATAACACCTGCTCTCCAGGTAATTTATCTAACACAATAAATTACCTGGGAAAGAACAAACAAGCCAAGCAAAACAGACAGATGGACAGTCGTACAGATAGACAGACACACAGGGAAACAAACAGACAGAGACAGACAGGGAGACAGATGTGACAGGTCGAAGTATTAGGTATTGGTTTTCATACCAAGGTGTATACCTAATTACTTTAATTAGGATTTATTGGTCTGATGGCTTTTAGATTGGGGGGCGGAGCTAGGTGATGTCATATAAGAGGGGGGGGAGAAGTCGTCCAGGAGATTTTGCTGATTTGTACGTGGTACTGGGAAGTACAGTTTCCATACTGGTGGTGTAGTTGTGCAGCTGCCTAAGGCAGCGTGGGCGAAGGCATTTTTTGTCCATCATTAAACGCATCCAGCTTGTGCCACACTGGGGGTAAATTGGTCGCTGTGTGCCTCCGTTTTGCGGATTCAGAGTTTGCTGAGGTGGGTCGCTTATTGCATCTCGTGAGCCCTGACTGGGTTACAGTTCCCTAAGCTAATTCTGGCCTCTGGCTGGCTGTTCTCCTCCTAGTGAGCAGGCTCGTGAGCTTGCAGTGTTCCCTCTGCTTTCAGGGCAGCGGTTTCAGCGTGCTGGTGGGTATACTGCCATTTCTTGCATACTTTGGTGTGTGATGTTTTCTTGTTATGTCTCGCAGGTTCGACAGCATACGGTAGCCGGAGTAATCGTTGCTCCCTTGGATTCCATCTTGCAATCCCTGGCGATTCTGCTGCTTTGTCTACAGTAAAGTATCGTCTCTTCGTTTGTTGGCCCTTCCGAACGGGCAGTTGGGAGGATTGCGATTACATTTATGTTGCCCCTTCTGCCGTGTGACAGCGATGTGGCAGTTTCTCATTTTTTTGCTTAATGCCTTTTGTATAGGAGGAGCGGGGTTGAAGTGGGTGGCAAAGAAGTTGTAAGAGGTGGAGGGTTTTCTTTGTGTTGCACTGGTTTCTGATGGAGGGGTGTGACCACGAGTGGCCAATAGCGTATGGAAGGTGCTCTTTCCTGTCAGCCGCGGTGAGGCCCAGCGCTGCTCCTCGGTCCTCCTTGGTGTGCATTTTTATTTTAATGGCCTAAGTGGCTTCTAATGTGAGTGTATTTTATTTTGGTGTGTGTGTGTGTGTGTGTGTGTGTGTGTGTGTGTGTGTGTGTGTGTGAGGGGCGGATGTTGGCAATGCCAATCAGTATGGCCGTGTAATTGTTTAACCTGCCCTGTTACATTGCTGAAACTTCTGTATTTTTATGTGGGTAATGAATTTGTGTGGTCTTCCTAAATTGCCTTTATGAAAGGTATTCTATCTGGCTGTGTGGTCACACAGGCAGACTAGCCGTAGGTGGGTAAGGACTTATAGAGCACATCTGTTGATGTGGTGTCAGGACAGACCAGAACATAAAGATCACACAGTGGTTTTGTTAATAAATCACCCACTGGCTGTGACTCGTGAAGGAAATGGAATAAATGCAGGATATTTGAAAGAACGGAGGGTTTTCCACTGCACCAGGTACCGTACTTTTGGTACTTAGAGAAGGTGTTGGTTTTCCACTGGCGTAAAAACTGGTACCAGAGCCGAATGACATCACAGCTGGTATTACTGAATTCGAAAAATGCCTGTAGTATATTATACAGTTTGGCAATGTGCAATATTAATACCAACATCACATGTTAGGCACATACAATTCTTATATTGCTAGTCAGCTATATTAAAATAAGGCTTTTTCTTACTTTCAATCAGTTTAAAGTCTTACCACTGCTGCTTCTGCATGAGCGCTGCACACATTCTCCCAGATAATCACAATCATCTCGTAGACTGGTTTGTGAGAAATGTATTAACTCCTTTATTTTGTTCTATAAATACCCCAATATTTATTTAATATTTATTGACAAAATCACATCGCTATATATTGCTAATATACTCCATGTGCCTGCTGTACTAGCATATTCAACAAAATACTTCTTCATTTCTTGTCATGCCATCCCGATCTTTTTGTTGTATATCTTCTTACAGCCAAACCGCATTTTTTTTAACTTTGTTTACCATTATTTTTTGAGTTTGCAGCTGTTTTCAAAGCGGCGTTGGTATTGGGTTTCAGAGGCTATTTGCATAACCAGTCGACAAAGAAAGCGTTTAAACTCCCACCCCAAAGTACCAAAGAAGTACCCCAGCTGGTTTGGCACTTTTGGTACTGGTACTCGATTGGAAGTCAATGGAAAAGCGAAAGTACTGAACCAAAAGTTCCGTACTTGGTGCACTGGAAAAGCGCCCTTAGTGAAGCCCTTGAGGAAAAAAAACTTGAGAAGACAGAGCTGGTGCTTTTGCAGGACAGAAAGTGCTGCAGTGTCGATGACCTGTCTTAGCCTTTCACCCCCCCTTTCTCTCTCCATCCCTCTCTCTCCTTCCAAAGTGATGCAAATGAGCTACTGAACCAGGAAGCCAAGACCTGGCATTTTAAAAATTTCATCTCTGCCCGCCTACAGTGTTCCCCTTGTTTAATCACGCCCTTCCTTTTCGTCGACATTGTGTGCTCTTGTTCTCGGGAATATGCAAACTTCATCAGCCGCGCCGCGCTTTCAAGTCGCGCGCGGCTTTTTGTCAGGGAGCAGCGAATCAGGTACATTTAGAGGGCGCCTCAGGGCCCCAGTCAGCATGGAAGAGGCTCTGCTGTAATCCGGGCTGACAATCTCCTGATGCCAACCCTTCATTATAAATATTTTTAAAGGGAGAACCTCCCCAAGCCTGACTAGGACAGGAGGTACCAGAGACGAGGCTTTGATATCCGCCTCTCAATAGTCAGGCTTGTAGTAATGACAACCTCCCTGACAGGCCTCATTCATCTGATCATCTTTTTTGTGGAAAGTTTCTCTACAATTAGCATAAATATTTAATCTTTCCATCTTAACTCGAGTGTTGTCTCAGAAATCCAACGATTTCAAAAAACGTCACTCTGATCCAAACCCAAAGCTACCGTATCTGCCTAAAGTGTGCTTTTCGCTACGCTTGGGTACAGTATGTAATGATCATTCCACATGCTCAAAATAATGGCTGCCTGAGAAAGTTCCGGCACATGTCAATATGGACTTTCGTCTTCCCACCTTTTAAGATCATTAACCAAAGATTAACTCAAAGCGGAAATCAGGGAAATGAAAAAGTCAAATCACACACGTTCCTTTAAGTAGTGATACCTGCAAATGGTGTAAAGATTTAAGATATGGCCATAAAATTTAGTAATTTCAGTAAATAAATCAACATACAGCTCTGTTGCAAAATGTTATGTGTTGGCTGAAATGTCTGCTTAAACTTTTAGGTGCTTAAAGATTCAAAGAGCACAAAATTAAAATTATACATGCAAAAAAAATTAAATCCTCACTGGCTTTCACATTCGTGGAGGAGAATGTTACTTTAGGAAAGGAAGCAGATCATTAAAATTAAAAATTAAAAAATAAAAAGGATACGAATCCTGGTTTTTTTTGGCTTGCCCTTAGCAACTCTGCAGCTTCTAAGGAAAAACACGCAAGATTAAATAGGATTTTCAGCATGGCTTCTTGCTACTGAAGCATTTCAATGTGAGCAAAGTATGGAAAATGGCCCAAACTTATGGGATATTCCCATGTATGCATGTCGTGCAGGAATAAGACACGGCAGGCAGGAGCATGGCCTCTGCGTCGCATCCCTGCTGCGATGGTGCCGTGGCCCTTGCTGGGGAACCCTCTGGTCCTGAAAGCCAACGAAGCTCACAGTGACCAGGCCCAGTCACACTCGCAGCCGTAATTAGCCAGTAATGCCAACGTCTTATGGATAATGGACCAGACCCTTCTTTCTGACCGTAAACAAAGTAAGGGAACGGGAAGGCGTAAAGCTAAGTGCCGCCATCGTGTCTTTTGTCCCAGCACGGTATCACGCAGGCGCACGCAACACGGGGCAAAGCCAGGAATACCTGTACAGCCGGAGGGCGCCATCAGCGATTCAGCGCAGTCTAAGGCTGCGCATCGGCGCGGTCACTGTCCTTTTCTTGTTTCCCAGCCATGCAGCTTTCATCATGGAGGTCCGTTGCATATTACCATACGTCGTCTTTATATTAGCATACTCTGCTGTACTTTACCTCTAATGAAGGGGCCAATGCACAGCTACTGCGGCACGGAGGAGAGGTAATGAATAATTCTGCAACTTGTCATGACATGAAAAAAATAACAAAAATAAACTACAAAAGAATTAAATATTGATAGAATTAAAAATGACAAAAAAAACACAGATGGGCACTTTTCTTTCCTTCAATAAACAGCACTGCACAGCCGGTACTTGATGCACCCGGAACATCTGTTTATTTTCATTTATACACACCTTACAACAAATCAAAACAAAATAAAGATATTTTGAGATGTTTTCTTGGAGTAGAGAAGCAAGATGTTTCGTTGCAGAAAAATAGCTAGCAGGAATGTTGCTCTGCGATTGCATTTGGTTTGGAAGCTCGTTTCAAGTGCACCGAATGTTACTGGCGCTCTGTTTGCAGATAAAGGGAACCTTCTGTGACGGAGGAAGGTCTTTGTAATTGAACCTAAATGGGAGCAGAGGCGGCTGTATATATATTGGTTAATGCGTCGCAGTGCCGGTCCAGAGTTATTTGAAAACGTTGCACTAGAAGAACTGAGAAATCGACAGCATGCAGCCACCAGTTTCTGGTTTACAGGCCGGTTATTTATATTTGTGCTTTATATTTGTGTTATCTTTTTATTTATTTTTTATGACTCACAGAACTGCAGAGTGAAATCTGCATCCTGGTACCAGCAGGCAAAAAATGTCCTCGACACTCCATCTCCGAAGCTCCTATAAAAGTATATTCACATAGCACAATTCGATTAGACCAGACTAGATTTCTAAGTACTTATATTATTGATATTATTGTTACATTGTAACAATTAAGACTCTAGTTTACTTTAAGAGAGACTGACTTCCCAAGCAGACCCAAAGACACCTTTCGCTTCTGCAGCCTTATAAATTATCGGAGAAAAAAGAAAAGGTCTGGAAATCCGCCGCAAGCATGGAGAAGCGAGCCGTCCGATCGCTTCATTAAAAGTGTACCGACCCCAGATGTCAATCAGCACCTGACATCCGATGGATTTTATCAATTCCCTACAGCGCATCCTTTCACATTTTCCCGGAAATGCTGCCAGCCCTCCGCCTTTTATAGTCTCAGGTCATGCAATGAGTTATTATTACATTTTAAGAATATGCAAATTGAAAGACTCTGATGGTGTGTGTTTTTTGATGAAAGGGTACAAATCACTTGGGACATGACACTTTTTTAATTTTGCTGATGAATGCAATGCTCCTACTAAAGGAAGGATTGATGAACATGCATGTCTGCCCCCCCAACCCCCTGCTCAAAGGTCAGTGCTCACACAGGCAGCCCAGACTGGCGTCATGCGGGCTTTGGCAAATGCTCCTGTCTGACTGTGACACGGCGACAGTGAACCAGCATGTGAGGGAACCAATAACCAGACAAACAAACGCATCACCTCTTGGTTCTATCCCCCTCCCCCCCCCCCCACACACACCCCATTACCACCACCTCCGCATGGGTAGGCCTACTGAATACACAGCTAAAACAGGAATGGCTGTTATACCTGGATAATAACTGGAAACACTACCTGACCTTCTGTCACCTTATCCATTAACCACAAGGACAAATATTGCGCGAGAGGAACAGCTGAATACACTTTGTAATTCGTGTTTGTTTGTCTTATTAATGATTAAACGATGAGCTAAAAACTCCCCATACAAAAGCTATGTCTTGCTCTAATACCATATACGTATTCCAGTTTCTAATCATGAAAGTCCACTGCCGAACCCTTACCGCGTACACAAAGCAATTTACTCAAAGATAAGAGTAACTTTATCGTCAGTATTTCCCAGTCAGCCCCCAAACCGGTTCGGTTCTGCGGAATCCACCCTGGTGCCAATCCACTCAGCGTCCGCACGCACGGCTGTGTGACTGGCGAGGGGGCACCGCGAAACTCCGGCAGGAATAATGGGCTCCATCCCTTATTTCCCCGGTTGATTTTCATTTACTCTTGGCTCTAACAATTAAACGGAGCAGCTGTGAAGGTGATGAAGGGTGCGGCGCTCAGAGGTCACCCACCCACCGCTGGTAGTGATAAATTAAGTACCGTTACCGGCCGTGAAGCCTGCGCTTAGCGGCTGTCAAAAGCCGAAATGAGTCGGGTTGGCAAAGGAACAAGGAGGAGGAGGTTTTGCCGTTTTTGGTAACAGCAGTTGGCGTACTTAATTCCCAATCCAGGTACCCTGCGCACAGTGTGTAGCATTAAAAGTCATATTTTTATGTCGTTTGACTCGTCACAGCGCAAGAAGGTTCCCATCGAACAGTCGGCGTGGGAAAGAGCTAAAGTCTAACGCCGCAATATCATCATCTGGCGATGAAATTGACTCATCATCTGCAGACATACGTCTTAGATGTTGGACGACAAACTCGGCAGACACACCCACCCAGAACTAAACACATATTGATATTATAGAGCAAACTAATGTATTAGTGTGATGTTCATTTGTGCTCGGATAGGAGCCCCGGCACTATCAGTCACCCGGAGAGTGACAAACACAATTACACAGCAGCGGTAATAGAAAGGAAGGAAGGGCAGGAGCGCGCGACCTCCGCATCCTCAGTCCATTTAAATGCTTGATGTCTCATTGAATTAGTATCACACTGTGAAAGACAAAGCTCGCGCTAATGTAAATGAACCCGGACATGCAATACTGCTGATTGGGCTGATATAATTAGAATAATATTGCTCCCCGTGTTAATAACAAGGACAGGAAATAAATAACCAAGAGATAACTTAATGGTCGCATGCTGAAGTGCTCCTCTCAAATATGCTAAGGCTAGCAATTTCTGTTTACTCATGGGCTGCTGATAATTTGATTATTGATGTCGTATAACTGTAGGTTGATGCTGAGAACCGAACGGAATTCAGTCAGTGTACCCTGAAAAATAAAGAAATAGGACAAGATAAGGGGGCGCTCACGTAACTGTTTGCGTGTCTACATAAAATCTGTTTTCTCTTGTATGCGTCTTGCAGACTGCATGCGTCCACGAAAATTCAACATTTTACATTTTTTTGTCTCATTCTGCTAATTATGTTTTCAAATCCAATTGACCAGAATGTGGAATTAAACACTCGTGACTATGAATTACTGGACACCCAATATATGTTTATTTACTAATATGACACTGTTTCCGTTCGCATTACCGTTATCTTAGCTTACTAACGGATCCACTGAAGAACAGCGCTGCTCTTTAAAGTCAGATTGACTGCATGTCTGCGAGAGAGTCGCTCACATCATAACGTTAATGGTTAAACAGAATCCATTTCGTTAGTGCGGTGACATTTAACATAATAATCGTTACTTTATTGGGGGAGGAATAAAGCAGGTTTAAGCCAATCAAAATCCATGACCGGGACCCTCGGGTTTATAATTTCCATTTATTATCTTCATTCTTCAAGACAAATATCACAAAACATTTGATGTAATGTGTTGATATCGAATGCGTTAATATCTATTCTGGGGAAACAGATAAAGTTTATTAAAGGCAAATATTAAATGACACAACCATAAGGCAAAAATGGTGTTAATCAATTACACCAACATAGGCACGCGGCCACTTGACCTAGAACCGTGCGGCATTTAAGTGTGTTCAGTAAGAGAAGTGCGCGCGCAGTTACCGCACACAGCAGAAGACGGCAAGACTGCGCAAGATCCCCACGGGGGGCCTGTGCTTTCCTACCCACAGAGACACAAACAGCAGATTACGTGCATGATTTATAGCGTATCCCGGTGTTAGTTACAGAGAATTAATAAATGACACGCCATCAGCTGTCTCCTCATGGGCGTTGGTCTCCCTCTTTGTTGACTGGTACTACTGGCACTAGAGTCACAAATAGTAGAGTATTTAAATAGTCGATATAGGCTAACAATGTCAGTAAAATGAAGAAGGGTTTGTTTGGTCACTTAAGTTCACTTATTATTGACATTTTGTAGCGTGTCAGCCTAAAAAAGCGTATTTAACCGACAGGACCAATCAGCACGATTAAGGTACAATTTCCAGTGAAAACCTGAGGCAACCTGCGAACATGGGAATGCAGCGTATCCCGTGGTTTCTGTGGATTAATTTTTCAGCAGTTAGGAGTTCTAGAGATTGGGAAAAGGAAGTTGTTTTTCTCATGATTTATTTAATGTGTATACAATAACTCGGAGGCGACTTTATCAGTCTGCTTCCGCTGAAGGAGTTAAACCGTACTGGTGATCTGCTATTTAACACAAATCTCTGCCCAAGACTGCGGCCCACATCAGGCTCGCAGCTTATTTCACTCGACGCCCCGATCTTTCTTACCGCAGAAATAGCATTATGTTATTTTTTATTCTGCAAGGTTCACTTGAATATTGCGGTGAAGGTGGACGTTGCAATAAGGAGATGCATTACAACGAAAGCTCATGGCGTTTATGCTGAATCAATTCATCCACCAAAACCAGAGGCAAGCAGAATGGACGCCAAGTAAGAGCTTAGGTAATTTTCCCAAGGAAGCAGGACTGTACGGACTAATGCATATCACTCATATCAGACTGAAGAGAGCACTATTAAATGTATCTTTTTGTTCAGTGTCTTCTGCCTCAGACAAAATGTCACACCAACCCACCCTAAAACAGTAATCGGCACGCCGGGCGCGCGGCAGATTACAGGGCACACAAAGAACCGGGGCAACACGCATTTCAAGTACGAAAAACTACTAGGTATCGTTTTGTATTACAATCATCCAGAATTAAACCGGAACCAGGAGCCCGTCTCCTTCAGCCCAAAACATCATCTCTTGTGTGAATATCTTAACTTCAGTGAGCCAGACTCCGACTGCTTGAGCCGCACCTTGAATTGTTCCACGGCGGTTTCTCATATATTGCAGACCTTAACCTGCCCCTCCGTCACGTGTAACGCGCGGTGCGTATTAATTCGGGACTCTTGCGAGTGAGCGCGCTAAACAGCAGCACGCTTTAAATTCCGACCATATTAGCGAGGTGTGAAGATGGAAACTGAAAATGGCATGCTCACAATGTTTTAAAGCAAAATTAATTATAATTATTATTATCAATAATAATAATAATAATAATAATAATAAGCCTAACAATAATAAACCCGTTCAAAAATTGTATCTTATTTCCAAGAACTAGAAGGGAATAAGAGATTAAAGAGATAAAACTTTTCTTTTATGTCTTAAGCAGTCGGCTAATTAGCTGGATTAAAAAGGGGCTTTGGGAACAGAATTAATTTCTGGGTGAAGAGTAGTTAATTGAGCTGAAAAAACAAATGGAATGAAAACCAATTGACAATAAGCCTCGGGGGAGGGAGCCGCGCGTCGTGGAAACGATACAATTAGTTTGTGGGGTATCGTGCAAGCCTTTGCGCATTATTGCACTGGCGTTTTACATATAGGTGCACTGATATAGCGGCACGCTGCGCAACGGAGACTCTGAAACCACGAGGCTCTGCCGTAATGGAGAGCATCTATAATTTACAGAGCTGCACGTCCCCGAGTTAATTTCGCCCGCAGCAGTGTTTATTTCTGCTTTGTACTTTGTTTAAAGCCAGTTGTTGACAACTCTTGAGCATGTCAAACTATCACCGCTAATAATTGCTTAAGGACCTGGAACTTTCGCAAATGTTGGTTCCAGCACAAAATACATCCTTCTCGGCCTCTCCAGAAACCTTTCTGATGAATTTTTGATTCCTCCGCCTCACTCTTAACAAAGAGCCCTGTGTAATTCAAAGCGATAGCTGTAAGTGAAATAATAAAAAAGAATATTGTAACACGCTTCTCCGACAAGCCTCTCTGTTTTAATGTGCGCTGGGAAAATTGTCAAGTGGTGCTCTTTTCACTGCCTTTCTCTTTCTTTCTTTTTTTGATTAGTTAGATTTTTTTCCTCTTTTTTTTGTTCTTGACCCAAGAATCGCAAAGAAGCCGCTCTTTGCATGTGAATATGCTATGAGGCGGCGCGCCGCGTTGCAAGATGAAGCGGTCCCGGCGAACCCCCAGGCTCTACCCATTTCTTTGGGTCAGCGCCACTCCTCTTCAGATCACTACAGTGACACTCAAGTCGGGCTGCCGCTTGATTAGTCCCAATTAGACGGTCTGTCACTTTCCCCCCAGTGACAGAGGTGCGGGACGATCTCGCGACTTCCTGCCTGGATCGGACGTCTAAAGCGATCGCTGTAGGCTGGAGGAATTATTTTTGAGAAAGAGAGAAGAGGAGACGTGGGATGGAGTAACACTTTCATAGTGCATCTCTCACTTCTGAGGGATTGCTGGAAAAGGATGTCACCCTCAGACTTGTCTCTCCAGGCTTCTTCCATCTTCTGACAGAGTTGCTTCCCAAGCCTCCGTCTCTCTCAAACAAGATACGGGGGAAATGTATGCTCACCACGTACTGTCTGTCTTATGTGCTTTTAATGAAACATATCCAGCACAAACCGCAGTATCAAAGAAAAAGCAAAATATGAACAAAAAGAGTAGAAACTGAATTTGCCTTTACTCAATATTTTGCCAGATTCATGCTTTATATTATATATATATACCTTTCTGCACACTTAAAAAGCAGCACGTCACTGCTGACCGAAGGCAAATTAATTGAATACATTATGCTAATAAGATATTTAATTAGACAAACTTACATGCAAATGAAATGTTCGATTAATTAATTTTATTTATACTTACTGCTAGTTATTATTGAAATCTGCCTTAGATGCAACTGAGACTATGCCTGGAACGAAGGAATTATCGTTCACAAAGTAAAGTAAATGTCACGTGGTGTATATCTCCAGTACTGACAAGACAGCATTTGTTTTTCATATTCAGAATATGCCAGGATTAATTTACCCAAATTCCTTCCTCAATGTGTTTTTTTTTGCAGGAGAAAATTTGCTGGTGTGTGTTTATTTGCTCTGCCCTGCATTTCCCAGTGCCCGAAAGAACCATGTGAAAAACAGGAGCTCCTCGGGAGAATGAAAGAGGTTTAGCTTTAATGTCGCTCATCTCCTGAGGGAATAAACAACTCTGTTGTTATATGATTCCTACACAAGTCTTTAGTGTCTGTATATTAAAGGTCATTAAATATTTATATGGATTTCAATGTGTGTGAAGTGTCAATAGGGTATTTGCTTATTAACAAATACACTGCAAATATTTAAAGCAATATAACAGAACTGTCTCTGGAATGATGATCTCTGCATTGCAAGGAAGGGTTGGGTTTATTCAAACTGGAAGCATCCCCTGCCAGATTGACTGGGTATTTCTTAATGTGCTGCTGCTCAGAAGAAATGCCTTCTATCAAAGTGTACCAGTATTCTGCCAAATTAAAACTTTAAAAATGGTCATCAAATTAAACAAGTTTCCTTGGTCACCACCTCATAGCAATTAACACACAGATTTTACGTCAATACCTGATCCACGCAGTCCATTTTGAGATATTTATACTAACAAGGGAATAGATATTAATGGACACTCCTTAAACAAACCAAGTAAGATTTAAGAATAAAATACGCTGCTTTAGAACAAAAAGGAAGATGGCCACATGTTGAGAATCTTGGCAAAGTAACTAGTCAAATGAGCAAAGGCTAGTAAAGAAATGAGTAGCTAGCTATAGCATTAATATGCAGCCTCCTGTTTTTGGATGCTCAGCCAGCTTGTGCTTGGGGCCTGGAGAGCGGCGCTGTCGATGTGGCTGGGAAAGGGATCGCCGGGGCCCAGTCTAGGCGTGCTTTCATGCACCCCCGCCTCCCTGCCACTGCCCGAGGGGCCGTGTCATTGCAGCAGGACAACCAGCAAGGGTGCCGTAATTGCCACCCTATTGAAACCGGCATGCAGCGCCGAGCGTGATGATTAATTCTGGGATCCTCCGCATCTCTGCTCATACCTCTGAGGCAAAACAGCAGGTTCCTCAGGGACGAGGCGCGGCAAGCTCCGCACACTCCCTGTGATCTCGGGGAGAGGCAGGCAGAGACGGCAGCCCAACAGCACCTGCTCTCACATAGCCAGAGCATAACACGGACACAGTGAGAGGGAGCCAGACGGGGAACGGGAGAGAGACCCAGATCTGCACAGGACAGGGAGCAGGAGAGAACCCTGGATCTCCACAGGGCAGGGGGAAGGAGAGAACCCCGGATCTGCACAGTACAGGGGGCGGGAGAGAACTCCAGTTCTCCACAGGACAGGGGGAGGGAGACATCCCCAGATCTGCGCAACGCGGGGGACAGGAGTGAGACCCAGATCTGCATAGGACAGGAAGCAGGAGAGAACCCTGGATTTGCGCAGGACAGGGGGTGAGAGAGAACCATGGATCTGCACAGGACAGGGGGCGGGAGAGAACTCCGGATCACCACAGGATAGGGGCTGGGAAAGAACCCCCGGATCTGCACATGACCGGGGATGGGAGAGAACCCGGGGATCTGCACAGGACAGGAGGCGGGAGAGAGCCTGGATCTCCACGGGAAAAGGGATGGGAGAGAACCCTGAATCTCCACAGGAGAGGGGGAGGGAGAGAACCCTGGATCTGCACAGGACAGGGGGTGGAAGAGAGCCTGGATCTCCACGGGAAAAGGGGTGGGAGAGAGCCTGAATCTCCAGGAACCTCTCTGTGACAGGGGACAGAAGTGAGCCCCAACTGTGCCAATTTCCAAATGTCTATGCAACAGTGCTGCAAAAAGATTGCCATTATCTATGACAACCAAAAATGTAGGCACATCAAATCAACTCCATACACTTTATTTAAGTTATATCGTAAGGTATCACCCCTTCATGGCAGACATGTCATCAGGTCAATGTCAATTTTCAGATTAACTTATATACTTGCCATCTCACCAGTCATGCCTCTCATTCAATTAAATAAAACGGAGAACTGCGCAATATAAAATTGCATAGCATCACCTTTGTGGCATATATTTTGATGCTAAATGCAAGTCAAGTCTGCAGCATTCTCAGTATGGGCCGCAATTTTAATCCATAACCAATATTACAGAGAAAGCAAAATGCTGGCAAACGTCAGGGTTTCACAAACAGTGACAAGCTGCGTTGCTTATAATAGACAACTGAGAAGAATAAAACATACAAACAGAGACAAAACCCTGCAATAAAGGAAATGAGCCGCTATGCTAATCAGCAGAGGTAAACTACTACCGTGCCCGCGATTAATCTGTCACATGCTGTCACACTCCGGGCTGGAGACCCCAGTTATTGGTGATATTGGTGGATTAACACCTCTACAGCAAACCAGCACAGTGATTTAGGCTTGGGTTAATTAAACATTTACATATATATGCCCAACAATCTATTGTACTCAGAGGTAATTTATACCATCAATATGCACTTTAATCAGAAACTACAGCAGGGGCATATGTTTGCTTGCAACATGCTAATTGGCACCATGCTGAATGGTGGCAGTGCTGTTTTGGTATATTAAGGATAGAGTCGGGTACCTTATTTAGATACTCCTACTGTCTGCTGGAGTACGTAGGAAAACAAGCGGAATAAAAGTGACTCTACGAGAGCTGAATTGACTGCGCCATTATCCTACGACGCAAAAAGTGCGCAAAAAGCGGAGGCGAGCAGCGTTCATCGCGGAATGACAAAAGGAGTGGTGCTGCACGCGGCTGACTGACCGGCAGCAGAGCTTGCCCGGTCCTGAGAGGCAATCACGGCACACAAAGCAGCTGCCGCGAGGCTATACTTTCCGCAAAAGTTCATCTTGTCCTTTGCAGTGAAAAAGAGGAATCCAGTAAAATAATTTGTCCATCCTACTGGACTGAAAAGTTTAACACAAGAAACTGAGCAGAGGATCTAGAAAATAAATATATACAATTATTTATAAATAGTTAAAAAATGTATACTGACAATATATATATTTCAAATATATATTGGTCCATTTATGTATTAATTCATTTATGTATTAATCATATATTATCAAATAAATATTTTAAATTTCACCATGGTGTGAAATTTCGAACGTGGTTGGATAGGCTATTTTATGTTTTTACAGTTTTTTTCTTGCTTGAATGATTTATTCACCCTAAAGCAAATCTTAAGGACGAAACATGCTGGAAAATTACCCATGACGTTCCCATCTTTAGTGGGGGTCTATGAGGGGCAGCTGTTTCATTGCAGAAAGCGCCCCCACCCAGCAAGTAGTCTTCCCCGTACCGTACTCCCTCATTTTTCGTCGTACTCCCTTGTACTGTCTCATACTCTATTGTACTCCCTCACACTCCCTCATATACTCTCTCGTACTCAACCATACTTCATCGCACTTCCTCACACTCCCTCATACTTCATTGTACTCCCTCACACTCCCTTATACTTCATCGTACTCCCTCACACTCCCTTATACTTCCACGTACTCTATCGTACCCGTACTCGCAGTCGCAGTGGGCTCACGCTGAGGGTTTGTGGTGCAGCCTTGTGATGGAGATTTATGCTGTTTACTGTCATAAATAAGAGGCGGTTAATTGCTGTGGATTTTTAGGTATCAGGGGCGATTTTTTTAACGGGCAATCTGTCTTGTCACAAAACCAATACCCTAGTATACTCATCAAAAGTGATGAGCCGCGCGTTTGCCATTTTGGGGGGAAAGCGTGGGGAGTGAATTTCACGGCAGAGACTGAGCTTCGTAAAAAAAAAAAAAAAGAAGGAAAATATGGCAGCAGCGCTCAACCACAACACCGTCTCTGCACGGTAACGTATTAGCTTTTCTGTTGTTCTGTCACATCAGTAGCGAAAACTATTATAATTTGCAGACATATCATAGATTCAGTCGACAGCTAATATGTTTGTAAGTCAGTGGATCTTACCTCACTTACTCTATTAAGGTTTAAGAAGAATACGACACCTGTTTGACAGAATCGGGGCATATATACTCCAAACTTCAGCCGGTATACGCATTTCCGTATTAACGCCTTTAAAAACGCGTATGGGAGACACAGAATGCCTGGCCAAAGAGAAAGTAAGTATCTGGAAGGGCTTAGAAAATAGGCTCAGGGGCACAGCAGCTGGTAGCGTTATTGTATTTAAAAACACATTGAAGAAAGTGACTAAACTTTTCTTTGCGTTTCACTTGTTCCGCTTTTAATGTGTTTGCCGGTTGTCGTTCTTCAGTGATTCATGTCATTTTGTGAACTGGAATTTTATTAAATCGTCATTTTGCAGCATATCGGCATATTTTGCATGTCAGCTGTGACATACCGACCTGGCTGGGCACATGCTAACGGGCGATTATTACAGTGGGGACCCAAGCCGGATATTTACATACAAACTGATGTAAAACCGAGCCGTTACAAGTCGCTGCATATGGATGTGGCTGCCCCCCTGAAATACTATATGAAATATAATATTCCAAAACATGACCCCCTAGTACCTGGCCCCCTGAAAATCTTCCCTACAAATAGAAGTGAATAAACAGGCCTATGTGTAAAGTGATGAGCTCTCCCTTATCACCTGATGAGCATTTAAGGAATCCTGGTGCCTGGTGTTATTTCTAAGAAGTCATTGTACAAACCTGACATGAGCCCCTTGTCCCCCCCCGCCCCCCCCCCCCCCCAAGAAAAGTGTCCTCGGCCCCTATAATCTGTGAGCTCAGGTAGCAACATACAGAAAACTGAAAGAATTATTTATATTATTTATATTTATATGCCTATTGGCTCCTTTGACACTTTCAAAGCTTATTATTATACATGTAAGAAGATGCCCGTTCAGATAGAGACAAGATATTCCTCAGTTACTTAAAGTTTGTCTCAAAAGTATACGCAATGATGCAGATGTCCAAAGCACAAGGTGTGTCAAAGGTCAGAGTCTGCACGGCTGTAGGGACGGAATTAGAATGGAGTTCTGGTCCTAATGACACTATTCTTTAAAGGAGGTAAACCTTCAACAGAACATAACAGCTAGCATGGTGGCTAAAACATAGTTAGCATAGCGACTAAGAACATAGCAATTAGCACAGCAGCTAACATAGTGTTGAAGGGGGAGGGGGTACATGCATAGACTGCATATGAGGGCTGAGTTACCAGTATGCTGGGCATCTTGGTGAAATTGGAAAATGACCACAGGTACACAAGCAGCGTCAGGAAGCCGCTTGCTTTGCTCACTAACACTTCAGCTAATCGGAACACGTCGAGTTTCCCATTGTGGGATGTTTGCTCAGATGGGATGGTTGATGTACTAGGATGGCAGTGCACCAATGAAAAGTTAAAAAGGCTAAATTATTTAAATGAAGAGATTATTATTCGGAATTTAAACCACACGGAAGCAGTGCGTCGCCGCATTTAGCAGGGTTTCTGGGCTCTAGCCTCCGGCCTCTACATGCTACAGATGGCTGCTGATTCTTTCATTCGTTCTCTTAACGCATTGGCAGAAAAGGGGGTAAACACTGGCTTTTCCTCACCACGTCGATGCAGAGCAGCTCATCAAAGTACGAATTCTCATTTGGCTTAGCGGCCCTGTGGCCAGATATAAAATTACCACAGGGTATCTGCTCAAAGACCAACAAAGATCTGTGAGGCTGCCTGTCGTGGGCAGGAGCTGCGGATGCATATTGGTAGGTGATTGCTGTCACACTGGGCATTAGCAGCAGTGTTGCTTATGCCTGGACAATATAACATGTATCCTCAGCTCTGCTGTGGCACACCTTGGCTCTCTAGTGCACAGCTCCCTATAGCATCTCCAAGCTAAATTTGTTTCATTGAATTCATTTCCAAGCAATCTTCATTACCAGACCAGATGTCACTGAGATCAATTAATTTTAAAGCTAACTTGATAATTGACGACAGTGGTCTCCTGTCATATCCTCTGCAATAAATAGCAGAATAAAGTCAAACTTAATCTACCCATATAAATGAATTATGTCAAAATTTTGCCGTTCCTTAGTATCAAACTGATTTCCTATCTTCTTTCTTGGCTCCATTATTAATAAAGAAATCTTGCTATCCAGTCAATTTCAGGGAAGATTAAACACGTAACAAGATTAAATTCAAATTGAACAGTACCTTGTTTTCTGGATTATTTCAAATTTATTTTGACTGTTGTCCACATTCCTTTTTCAATATTCTGCCTACATGTAACAAGAAGTAACCTCAAACTCAAAATGACCCCTGCAGTCAGCTTAAAGCTGTGAGTGAGAGCAAACTGGAAGAAAAGGACCGGAAGTGAGGATGATGGATAATGGGATCGGCCGTGATGCCACTTTCAGCAGTGGGGAAAATACTATAAAAATTACCACGGCTGCCTACTCACTTTCACACATCAGAATCGATGTTGGGACACCGCAGCCGAAACAAATATGTTAATGCTTCAAGGCGACCGAAAGCAAAGCCGTGTGAGTCCCTTAAGCAAATGAGCAGAAATACAGGAGCAAATCGATCGTAATTCAGAATACAGTAATTCCCGAGTTAACAGGATATACAAGCATCATTCAGCTTCATGACTTAACGTCAATAAAAACAACATTTGTACAGAAGAAGCACTTTAAGGAAGTTGTGACAAGATAGGAAATCAGGAGCATTTTTTTAAAAACAAATGCAATGCAAAAATTAGTTTTTATTTGTTTTAATGTTTTTGAGTGTTCAGATGAGGCAGACTACATCAGTACTGTGGATTAATGTACGCTTCTCTTACAGCTTCCACTGGTAAACATCCAAATTAAACAAACTGCTAGAGTGGGTGCTTGCTGTAATTTATGAACTTCAATAAGTATTTAATGTTGCATGTTATGGTACTTAGGTTTTTACGGCTGAACTTAATTGCTTTTTTACCCTTTGTTTTCTTTACAAAGCCGTGGGCGCGCATTAAGCACAGTGGAGGCGTCACTGTGTGTGAATGTATCACGGTGACTTGGAGATAAACACCAACGCCCAGCCTGGTATCACCGTTACAGCACATCGGTCTCCATTATACGGGGGCACCTCCATGCCAACTGCGAAATGACGAATAAGGCAATTAGCCCGTACTCAAGAGGTACTTAAAAAACTGCAAGAAAAATGTTCATTTATTCACACGGAGGCCGAGTTACGTTCCAGTTAGGAATGTGTTCTGGACAATCAAAAACTTCGCATTTTCAGGTTTGCGTACCAGTAAATTGAAATAAAAAGATTGTATTGTGACGAGCACTTTTTTCCCAGAAGGCTACAGTATGCTTCACATTTTCCAGCACTTAACAGCAGTGAGATGGTAATTCGATAAATCGGGGGGGGGATGAATATAGCATGCTGACTAAATTAAATGGTACTTAGCCTTGTAAGAGGCTCAGTAATGGGTCTGAATGGGGAAAGGGGTCTGCAACATAGCGCCACCTGTCCCTTGCCTGAGGCTATGCGGCCCTCTTCTGCAGGAGGCCAGAGCCCCTGATAATATGTCATAAAACACAGATGAGCGGCGGGCGACCCGCTTGCATTAGAGCTGCGTTAGAGCAAGCGCAGCGTGGCAGATCCCTGCCGAAGCTCTCTTTCAGTGAGAGGAACGCATGAGGCAGTCTCGCTGCAGTCTGTAGGGAGCGGGAACAGGATAGTATCCCAGTAGGACGTTTTGTCAGGCGAGGAGCAGTGAATGTGGGGGTGGTGGGGGTGGTGGGGGTGGGGGGCCCTTGCCAGTGCTGTCTCTGTTCTCCTGTCATATTCAGCTTAATTGTGATTAATTGCGTACCTGCTTCCTGCGAGTTTACCGCGAAGCGCCGCTCGCTAAATATTATCACTGAGGCATCTGCCAAGGCCCTCGCCCGGAAACTGGGACTTCCACTGCAAGTCCTGCGTGCATCGCCGATCGATGATGCCGGCAAAATCTGGGGCTTGAGTGAGTGTGGGCAAACGCGTGTGCCACCTGACTTGCGGGCCAGACACTGCAGGCACGGCACCCCTCTAACCCTGATGACTCCCCTCAAAAAGGACAATACAGCCCTTGCATGTGAATTACTTTTGCAAACAATGCTGACAATACCTTTCTACAAGAATTCCCTAAATAATACAGGGGGGATTTTTACATGCAAAGCAACAACAACAAAACAATCAGAAAGCTTTATGGAAAAATTCTAGAAGATGTACTTCCCTTTGCCTTTGGAAGTTTTTTTTCCCTCTAAAACTTGTGTTTGCTGCACTTTAGGGTATTGAGTTTTTATTGGGAATAGCTGTGGGACCGTAATGGTACATTTAGCCCGCTGCTGTCACGACTGGACCGAGCCCCAAACCGGGACTTTCCAATCTGAATATTTTCTGCATGCTAAACGGAGCGTTGGAAGCCTTCACCCTAGGCTAGATTGTTATAAATGCTGTTTATGAGCCTGCTATGACAACTGTGAAGGGCACGGCTAGGAATTTATCATGGGATTATTCTCTCAATGTCTGAATATGTTATGGGATCGCAAATGACCCCAGATAATGAAAGAGGATCTTGCTTGTAGCATTAAGGTATTAATAAAACACTCTCCACCTCTCCATTCAGTGAATTACAGGCTTCAGTGCCCACATATATTTGTTTTGCCTTTAATTTAGTGGGCCTCAAGAAAACTTAGAGGTAACCATCCATCCATCCCTCCATCCATCCATCCATCCATCCATCCATCCATCCATCCATCCATCCATCTATCCTTCCATCCATCTTTTAACCTCTTGCACTGGTCTGGGTCACAGGAACAATGTATATATGGTAAGACATTCTCAGATTCTGAACCTTAATGTCAGACATAACCTTAGATTTTTATTTTAATGGTCGGTTGTGGGAAGAAAAAGTTTCAGAAATTCGATTTTGATTAGTGCAGCGCATTTTTCCATACGGCGCAGGGATGGTAGTGGGGGGGGTAAACTCTCAGAACAATGTGGTGGTAAAATAGGTCAACAGCATCAATTTAAAATGAAAAGGAAGGGTGGCGACTCACACTAATGGAGGTGCCGTCGGTCCGAGGGCTGCCAAGGACAGACAGCGGTATGTTTGATTTGGGACCCCGAGCATATGGCAGGCGCTCAGCGTGCCGCGATGGCCCGGGGGTGTCTGTTTTATAGCATGTCGTCCCCCACCCCCCCCCCCCCCCTTTCCATGGCGTGACAACAAAGTGACGAAACAAGGTTGAGGGGCGAGGGGCATATGTACCCTCCTTCTGCCAGTTGGTCTTTAACAAAGAGGACTCTGGATTAGCGATGCCACGGTGGGTGCAAACGAGAGCAAAGTACCAGCGATGACTGAGTAATCCAGCGTTCATCCAGCTTCCTACGGTCCCTCACTCACACAACGTACATTTGAGAGCAGCCTGCTGACCCATGACAAGATTTGCCTTGAAACAAAGAAAGAATTTTATATATTTGCCTTTTTTTCCACTAACATACCTGCCATGATGTCCTAAAACTCTAAAGTAAAACAGACATTTTTGCCTAAATACGATCCCTCCCCCAAAAGGCCGACACAGAGTCATTCTGCCGTTATCATGCCAAACTTTAAAGCAGGGAGGTCACGTCAGTATGAGGGCGAGGTCGATGACTCCCGGTGTGATGAGTTTACAGCCCTCCGTCGAAACGTCGTTAAAACAAGATCCGGAACTTCATGCATTTCCGAGACGGCGAGGGGCCCGACGCACCCGCAGAAGCCCAGAGCCGCGAATCGCTGCCGCCGCCGGCAACGTTGCATATGCTTTATGAGCAACAATAAAACATTTTAGTGCAAAATAAATTGAGGTTTTATTGAAATACCGGCCCTATATATGTCAGAGGCGGCAGTGGCTTGCTTTGGCGCGCCGGTGCCGTATTTCACCGCACCCGGCCGCCGGCACGCTGGCCATACTCACACACATCATTGGCTTTTCCTGCCTACTCACATCGTCAAGGTCAGAGTTCTTTAGCCTTTTATGACTGTTTAACTTTGGAGAATTACTGCGTGTAAGAAATGCATGCGATTTACGTCCTTATCTGAGGTGTCATTGAGACTGGGCCGAGACGGTCCGGACCCGCCGGACAGCATCGGGCTCCCGGCTCTGGGCACATTTATAATGAGGACTGACCCGATTGGATTGAAGACCCCAGTGCCTTTGACCGGACTGCGAGAATGGCGTGTGAGCTCCCCCATGGCGATCTGCAAGCGAGGGCCTCATCATTAGTAAGGATGGATAGATGGAGAGAGGCAGCAGCAGGCTTTATAGCCCTGGCGTGGTGGTGGGGGGGGGGGCAGGTGACAGCTGCTTTGCGTTACAGCTGCCATGATGAGCGCCACCTGTTATTCATTCCTGGGGCTCCGTTGAAATAACTGTCCTGATTCCATTAGCGTTCAGTCCAGCGGTAACCAGAGCACAAAGTGCATCACTTACCGAACGCTAACATGGCTTAGCTAGCGGTAATTCTTTAGCGATCCAGTTCTGTTTACTTTTCAGGTGGACGCCACCTCGATCTGCCGCACACACTCCGGGTCACATGCTTGTCAGCCGACCCCTTTGGCTGCGTAACCACACAGTGAACTTTTGGTGCCACCAGAATCGCAGGACTGGCTGCAGGAAATACAGCCCAATTACACATTAACAATAGAGGCATAACTCCTTGATGTTTCGCCGTAAGTGGCAGTTGCACCATTCAGCGCAGGACATACCAAACTAATTCAAGACTGTTGCAAGTCCTGCAGATATTTAAATATCTTTGCAGGAAAACGCATACAGCTAGGAGGCCCATCCCGCCAGCACGGCAAGGTGACATTTTTTTCGTTTGTTAATTGGTGTTTTGCTGATTGTAGCGCTATTTCTGCTGATGGTAGCAGACAGGGAACCTATTTCTGTGATGCTATCAATTTGCAGCCCGGAATTACTTCAGAATTACAGGGCCTGTGATCGTACTGCATTTATTGCGGGCACGCTTACGGCGTAATTTGGATTTTAATTGACTCCACTGTCCACTGAACACTTGCAAACACCATGACGTCCGAAGTCCAAAACACTTAAAAAAAATGCTGCCATACATTTTAGTACATTACTTTATTCAATTAACAAAGATATACTAGGATAATAATTAGCTGACTGCATCAGGAATATGATGGGTACAGGCTTGTGATTAATTAGTATTTATACTGAGGAATTATTTGTGTGATAATATTTATATTGAATTGTAGTTTCTCCGTTTCTTTATAAATCCACAGATAAAACAATGTCGAAACTTTGTCATCAAACTGACCGTTATGGAGCAGGAAGGAGATAACTGACTATTTGTGCGGTAAAATAAAATAAGTAACTAAGTAAAATAAGCAAAACTGAAAATAACAACAATAATAATTGATTTATACATATAATTCATCAAACTATTATTACTGCTATTGCTACCACTACTAATTCTACTACTAATAATAATAATCTACAGCAAGCATTCAGGGAAAAAAATTATATCAAAGTAAACTTTACTACCTGAATTATGGAAATATTTAATTATTAAATGTTATTGGGCTGTAGGCTTTAATAGCACTCTTGACTCTCCAAACTCCTTTGTACACACAGTCTGCATAATTCACACTGCTTACTTAAAATGGTAACACTGATTCTGAGTAACAAAGCAAAGAAGCTTGTTTTTTAGCATTTGTGCATATTAGCCAAGAACTAATTAATATGCGCTCCTCAGCCCAATTAGGCCACAAGCTATATTAATATATAATGTGGATATTAAGCACACGGGAATGACAGTATTATTTTCACAAATATAATCATAGCTGTAACGGCGGAATTTGCATCAGTTTCCGAAGCAGATTTGTCTGATTGAGAAATTACACAGAAAGTAGAGTTAAGCAGCTAATCTTTTAACCTTCATTTCTATACTCGCAGGAACAGTCACATTCAGCAAACCTCCCTGTGCTTTTTTATATTTATCCTTGTGTATAAATAGCACTGCGCTACGCTGCCCCTGCGCTACGTGGCCCTTTTTAGCAGCCGTGACCGAGGCCCTACTCAAACTCCACGCCACTAGAGGGAGAGTTGGGGTTACTTCTCAAAGTCGAGGGGGAGGGAGAGGAGAGCCTTGAGCAGCAGGGCGCTCGTCCTCCGAGGCCTGCGAGCTGGCGGCATCGCGCCATGTCGGTGACCTCGCAAGTCATACATGTTGGCCAGGCAGCAGTTAGATAATTAGGCAGGAGAGCGAGAAACTTTGTGTTGTCGCATGCAAACAAGATTTTCCTGCTGCTTAGTAACTATTAACTATTTACCTTTTGTATGTACGTAACTATTCTAGCTTTTATATCACAAGCAGCATTTGTAAAATGCCCCGATAACACATCCACTTATCTTAATATGTACATCATATATCAAAATTTAAATATATTTTACAAATAATATACTGCATTTGCGTTCTAAAAATATGCTGCTGGGGTATTTTTGCTGCATTGTTGATGTATTTGCAGGACAGAAGTGAGCGTCGAGTTTTCTGTCCTCCGACAATGTAGCGCACTGTAGAATGATGTATACAAAAGCCATAACGACCCCCATTCATGTGCAAATGCATTCATTTACATATTGTTAGGGGATCATTCCAGATTAGTCAAAGATTTAACAAACGTAACTTGTGTGTTTGTTTTGTTTGTGAGGGTGATCATTCACGGCGTGCCAAACCATCAGCGCAAAGACGCATATTCCCCATGCGGGTCCTTACAGACGCTGCTGATGCGGGCTGGTCTGCGCTCTGGTCTGCGCTCTGCTTGGAATCGCAGGCGGTTTGGAGTGCCTGACCCTGCTTGGGCCGCATGAAATATCAGGAGCGACTGCAGAAAGCCTCCCTTAAGAACGTACTTGTTACTCTTGGACACTGCAGGCTTTTGACTCCGCTTAATGCACAGCGGCATCCCGGAAGAGGCAGGTCTCGGTGCGGGATTACACTCTGTGCAGAGCATTGTCTAACTTACCACAATAACCACCTTTCATAAATCACTTATAATAAAAACAAAAATACACAAAATCAGCAGTAATAGTGTGGTAGCACACATACACTTATTGTGGGTTTTATACATGATTTTTGCATTGAATAACCTTAGCAAAGCCCTAATATTGGCCACGAGGGGGTAGTTGTGGAGGGAGGGGGCTTAAATATTTATGTTCAAACCTCTTGTGGGCAGCTATTAACCATGAAATGTTCCCATTTCTGGGACTGTCCCATCGCATCCACTGCCGATTTCAACGGGGGGGACAGGAACCTCCAGGTCAAACACTTTGAGGTGACAAAGGACTCGATGGCATCCAGCAGTCAGACCCAAATTACTTCTGTGTCATTGCTGAACAGTATTTCCCCTCAGAGCATTCTGGGTTTTGTGTACAGCCTGACCCTCCGCAGTGCGTGTGGAAATGAGTGTTTGTATTTTACTTTGTGGTGGGGAGGGGGGTGGCTGGATGGCTCATCCTCATTGTTGCTGCGAGGCCTACAGCTCGGTTTGGGGGGAAGATCTGCAGATTAATTCCGCTAGTACAGCTGACGGTACCGAGTAACGGAGTGGAGCTCCGTAACAACAGCAACTCAGAGGGAATCCGGGAGACAAGAAAGTCAGATCCAGGAATTCCAGGACAAAATCTACCCATAGATGATAAAGAATGGCACCTTGATGGGGATCATTTAATTAATGTGCCTCTGTGAAATTTAAGCAGAATTGCACAAGATAAATAAAGCAAATTGACGTCTCCAGGATCATTACCACATCCATATACTCATTGCTGCGTTTAATACACAAACAGATTAGACACAATTAAATCCCAAGATGTTATAGGGTAGCAAAATCTCAGTATGTAATTGTTTAGAAAATGTATACCTCTCTATTAATTTATTTAAAAAAAAAAAAACAAAGCAGGCATGTTTTCATTTCACACATTGGCTGATTGAACTAGTACATACATAATTTAATGTTTAATTGTGATTTATCATGTTTTTTTGTTGTTCACTGGCTCCATATTGGTGTAAAAAGGAGTCCCGTTACGGTTGGTACAATTGTGTACAACTGCAGAGAGTCTCAAAGAGGCAGTAAAAGAATTGGGCTGAACATCCCCCCCCACACACACACACACCCCCGCCCCCAGGCCTAAGTGGGTGGTCCCTTCACAGTGGGGTAACTGTGGAGTCGGCAGGCATCCGGGCCGCCCTGCGTTTTTCTGACGGGACTTTCACGGTGAGCTGCTATACAGCTGCGAATTATACTCACGCTACGCTACCTTTATTTAAGCCTGGGCTGTCAGCACATGACGCAGGAAATGCAGCCGGGGGAACATGCATTTTTACCAGCGTCCCGATCGTTCAGTAACTTCCCCTGCAATGATATTTGGTTTTGCTGAGACCCTCAAAAGTCCACGGTAGTAAACAATGACACGTGTTCTCAGCTAATTTATCGTTTAAACAGCTACGGGGGTTTCGGAAGCTGGGTCCCCAGACGAACCTGTTAGAGGCACCACAGAACGTGCGTTTTTGTCGTGACAGAGGCCCAGACGGTGGGCGCACCTTCCCGATAAAAGTACATCTGCCCGGTTCCAGCGCGCCCTTAACCCATAGCCCCTAAGTCAGAGTGCATTGCTGACCTGCAGACTGCATGTAGAAGCAAGCCGGCTATTCTCCAGGCAACACAAATCATCATGCGTTTTTTTAAATGAGTTTTTAACCTAAATTCTGATTCCTTTCTGTAGTGTGTGGAAAATTCAGCTGAATATTTTCCAAAATAAATTTGATACAACATTAAGGAACAACCTTACCAACACATTCACATAAACAGTGTATGGTATGGCAGCCAGTGTTTAAAAAAATGTCCAAAAAAATAACTTTTTAATTTAACTGTTAACATATTATTTAAACCTTTAAACGAGGAATTGTGAAATGGTTTATGGTAGTTAGCAGACTGATATATATATAAGAAATTATGTTATCCATTGAAACATTACTTTTACTAATAGTTTGTGATTGCAGGCAGGAAGGGTCCATTGTATAACAGCAAAACATTGCAGAATTATTTAAGTAGGATCCACAAGTCATGCATTTCAATTATTTGTTCAAAGCCGTCCACAATTAAAAGCTGCAAACAAGTCTTTTGAATCCAAACTCAGACAATTAAAAGTGTTTCATGAGTGCATTAGAGGAATAAGTTCTGAATTAGCACTTTGAATACACGAGGATCTGGCTCTGGGATCGCTGCCTTTCACGCTTACGGGAGGCAGAGGGAGGGACAGAGCGGGAGAGAGGGGGCCTTTTTGAAGTGTAAGGGTTTCTTTCTCTTTTTTCCAAGGAAAGAAGATTGAACCAGCCTAATCTTCTACTTGTACATTTGAATGTCTTTTGCTTCTTGAGAGAGAGGATCCTTGTTGCCTGATAATGGCCCAGGTGCAGGGGACACTGGCCATGTCTAACTTGTTCACAACAGGGGTTGTAAATCATTGAAAGCAGGCCACCCTTTGAAGATGCACGCCTGTTTTCAGCGGTGATTTGTGGTCACTCAGGCAAACGTTTACTGCCCCAGCGATGGCAGCCCCCCAAACAAGGTGCAGGAGGCAGCCAAGCGTGGGCCCGTGTGCTCACAGGCCCTACATCAAAACAGCGGCATTTGGCGGCTTTAGCTGTCACCCGGGAGGGGCGCGGGGGCGACGTGCGGCATACGGGAGGCGAGGGGGGGGTGCCCTCGAATGTGCTCCCACAGGAGACGTAAAAAAAAAAAAAAACTGGTATTGATTCCATGTCAGAATCGATTGCCCTTAAACGTGGCTATTTAACCTGCTAATTGATTACGGAGAGAAAACGGAAATCGGTCTTCAAGTAAAATAAATGGAAAAGCTGAGATTTGCATCCAGAGAAACTACAAAAAAATAAATAACTACTTGAAAAAGCAGATCATAACCTCGAGCCGAGTCAGTGTGGCCTGACTGCTTTGCTTGGCTGGTGAAGACTCATTAAGCTATCATGGAGATGAAGGATGAGGTCACACCCTTCCATGCAATCTGCCCCAAATCCCAAAACACTGATACTTCACCTGTGGGCCGGTGACTGACTTTTGAACCCGAAGGCTCTCCTGCATCTGAGCCATTCCTGAAATTCACGAACATGAAAAGGCACACGGCGAGATCGCTTGTGAAGAGGAAGCGTTTCTTTGAGCCGAGGCTCGCGCGTGGGGGTCGTTGTCATTAGGAGGTCAGGAAAGCGCACTGATGAGCATGAAGCCGCATCTAAAAGGCGCAGACGCTGAAACAAAGAGCGCGAGCGCATTGAAAGACTCACACATCTGTTTCATGCATATAGTTACTAGAGGCAGAATATAATCTATACACTGTGAAATGCGCTAAGCGGCGTCGCATAGAGCTGCAGGGCGGTGGCCGATTAACATGCGATCGGAGCAGCTTGCCAAAAAAGCACCTTTCAGTATAACGCTTTCGCCTATTAAAATTAAAAAAGGGACTCACAGCGATACATTTCTCCACACGCTCCGTGGGTTTCGCGGCGAATATTACTCAAATTGCATTATCAACAAGCAACAGCAAAAAGGTGTAAAACTGTCAACATATGAGCCATGTTGCTAAATATGCATTCGAAGTGGGTCCAGATTTCAGTGCCACCATCGCCCAAGGAGTGTCCTCGAAGCCGCGCTGCTTGGAAGCAGCTCTCAATGGCACATCATCAAGATGCAGGCTGCCGTCTTCGAGATCTGCTGCCAGCATCTGAATTAATCATTCCGTTCAGCTAGAGGTGATTTTGTTTGCTTTCGTTTGACCTATATAACAAGACAACAGCCAGCCTCTCTCTCACTGGCCCCGTGATTCACTTGTTAGCGGCAGCGCCATCTAATGAAGCTAAATAAAGCGAATTAGCGGCGCGCAGGACGCCCTATTGACGTGTCACGGCGGCGCCAGCTGCGGGGTCGGGCCGGGCCTGTGAAGTTCACTTCGACACGCATACCCTGCATTGCCATGTTTGTTATTTAGATGCTTATTTACACTTGCCAGCGACCGGCAGTAAGCAGAGCAGTGTCTTACCCCTACCGCCGTATGACAGTCGGCTACAGCCAGCATCACAGGGAGGCGTCCTGAGTGGTACAGTTTGGGAACACGAGTGGCTTTACTGCCGATGAATTAGTGTCGTTTTCTTTTCACACACCCAACCCTCCCTCCTAACGTCAACGCCCCCCCCCCCCCCCCAGTACACCTGTGCGGATTTTAGCCTGTGGGGTAAGGAGTATATCCCATCTTTCCTTCTAAATTCTAAATGGGGGGAATGAAGCCGCACACCTCACGCCAGATTACCATGTCACGCGTGGCCCAGAGACCATCTCCAAATTGGCGTAACACCAAGTCGCCGTCCTGATGGCACTCAGAAAAGTCAAGTACGTGATTAGCTAAATACGGAGTCTACTTGGAATTCTTGCTTCGAGTTTCCTGGGCTTATTAATGCAACTATAGTAAGGAATTTAAGTTCCCTTTTTAAAAATGATTATTCTTCCTGATTTTGTCTTTACTCTTTCCTTTTTAAAACAACCTTAATATATTATACCAGAGTTACAAACATAAAACCGCTGAATGACTTATTGACTACAATAAGCAATTTCTTTCATACAATTTCATCATTCTGTGCATTCATTAATTACCATGGATAGCCTACATTCCTTTCTAGCTGGGTCACAGGCCCGAGCTCGCTGAACGCCGTTATTTCTGATAGGGATTTCCACACTCCGGCTTACTAATCTCCGCTATATTTAGTGGAGTCTCTAATTAGTAAGCACGTCTGCGGGAGCGCAAACGCCTCGGTGTCAGAGCTCCCTGCAAACATGGTAATTAGTGAGCATGCAACCTCGCGACTAACATGATTAATTATAGCTCACGGTGCGGCCGGACCAGTGCTGGGGTGCGTCGGTGATGGCACCGATGACACCGGGAGCAGCGGCTCTGCAGGATAATGAGGCCGACGCGGAAATCGGGCCGGCGACTGCAGAACGAGCACTGAACGCGGCGCCCGACCGTCCCAAAGACGACCGCGATGGTCCTCGTGGTCCAGGCGGCCCGGCGGCTCAAAGGCGCGTCAGAGCTTCTGTACAAACACTCCAGGGCATAAGACAAACAATGCCCTCTCAGGAACTGGCAGCTGCGTACGGCGCGGTATCAAGCCGCGGCGCGATCAGCGTCCTGACATTTGTATTAATTACTCGCTTTACATGAGAAATTGGACCACACTGGAACCCCCTAGAAGTTTCTTTCTTCACAAACCACCCCATGGACTTGCAGATGGTTGCAGTCTGATGTGCTTTCCATAGAGACTAATTACACCGGGGACTAGCGCAAGGCTAACGCTAACCTGGCACGCTAGCCCAAATCCTCCAGACTCAAAACAGCCATAGGGGAGATATTTGACTTAACATAAATTAGGCCACCCGGGAATCCAGAAATCGAACACACAATGTGAGAATTATGGATAAAGGGATGACGGAAAGTTTTAAGAAAGCCGAAGAAACTGTGTGTGTGTGTGAGATGTGTGTGTGTGTGTGTGTGAGATGTGTGTGTGTGAGATGTGTCTCTTTTTTATCAGAACTTTCACTCCTTTTGTTTCTCCAGAAATGTGTTTTTGTTGTTACTTCATAGTCACTCTGGAGATGTTTCCTTTCAGTTATTTAACTCCAAGGTTAAATGCAGTGCCACTGAGAAATCTATATCTGCAGTAATGATCATCAAGATGTTCTGGAAAATTCTAAAACTACGGGAGAAATCTGACTGCTTGGACAGACGCGACACCACATCCTTTAGTTGTAGTCCATCAAACATAATCCTGCTAGCGATTAATGTAAAAAGAGCTTAACTCTAGAATATATATTTCGTTTAACGGTATCTGTGGTCTTAACTATTAATTAGTAATATTTCCATGCAATATTAAAATGTTTTTAACATTGCAGAGATGTGATATCTTCTTGCGTCCAAATTAAAAGAGATAGACTGATTTCTTTTGTAGAATACACTAGTGACTGCTAATTAACCTCATATTGGGTTAGTTAACAAAGAGACAAAAGAACAAAGTGTAATTTAAATACATGAGATTAGCGCAGTGACAAAGGGCTGGGCTGGCGGGCCTTGCTGATGCCGAGCTCCCTGCAAACACACGATCACATCAAAGACGGCTGTGAACAATGACACGGGCCTCTCTGGCAGCATACAAAATAATTAATCGGCCTCTATCACACAGATGCCTGTCATACACTTTTCTGCTGAGCCGTTAAAGTTTAATATCAAACTGTTTGTTTCCCCCAGGATGTTAATTTACACTATTTATTACTATTCCAATATGTCTGGTACTACGGTGTGCAGTCCTACTGAATCTCATTGGCTGGTTGAATGAAAGGAATTCCTTACAATGCCCTGAAAAGATTCGAATGACGGCCAATCTCAAACGAGCCCGACATACAGGAAATGATCAGCCTTCTTCCTCCTTCTGTGTATGTATTTTTTTTTTTTTTATATATTTTCTTCCTTAAATGGGAGCCACCGCTGACATCATCCTGCGGTTTTATAGTGGGAGCGGCAGCCGGCTGACCCACAGCCATCCAGTGGGAGGCGCTGTCTCTGCGGAGGGAGGCTCACGCCCACGCACACCGCTGGGGGAGGCGGCCCGGCCCATTGGGCCCGGTCCACGCTTCCAATAAATCAGCTCATCAGAAAGCTCTCATCTATCTGCTGATCTTGCTGGTAGCAAAACGGCAGTCTGTCGCCACCTCTGGTTCCCAAACTAGCTTTGAAGTGTTAGTTTATGGCCGTATTGAGAGAGAAGCTCCTCGACAGGTGATAAATTAATTTGTTACTTCATGGTTGCAGGGGAAATAGTGGGGCACTAAAATCCACAGGGCCTGTAATTATCCCAACACGTTTTGCGAATAGCAAATAGCAGCTAAAATCTGTTAAACCCCAAACACCTCTGTGTCAGCTAAGCTAAATACCTCCATTAAAGAGAGCTGTTTATACTGGGAGAAAGGGGAAAAAGGCAGTTTTAATCCAGTTCCCAGCAAGAAAAGTAAAACTCTATCAAGCCAACCCTTGGTAGAAAGAGGTGCCATTTAAAAATCCCTTAATAACTAGACAGTCATTAATTTAATTCTAACGTTTGGTGTCCTGATACAAATGGGAAGTAACATGGTACATAAATCGTATGGATTTTGTATCATTTCATATTATTAAATTTATACAGAGGGGTTTTAGCCTCATTCATATAAGACATTTATCGTTAAAAACAAAATAGTGACAGAACGACTCAATAAGGTGATCTGCTTCAGTTAGTACCTTTATACAAAATCTAAACTACTTTCAACTGCAGGGGCACTTTGGATGAACCTAGATACCGTTGAGGTAAATCACAGCACCGTTACTGTTATGTACGGTTTTGTGTCGGGCACAGTGCGGGCAGACCTCTCTCAGCTACCCGAAGGGGTCCTGATCGAAGTCGGCGTGGTGCAGTGGGGGCATCGTCTTCCTGCTGTGAGAGAGCCCTTCTGCACCGACCAGGAGTCACAGCGGAGGCCTACCAGCTCTACGCTACAAACATGCCCTGGTTTTACCGCGGTAAACAGCCCGGCAGGTAGATTTGTGACCTCCATGTACACGGCAGAGTGACTATGTATTACGTGAACCATTTATCTTCCCACCCAAATTAGAACTAAGCAATAAGCAGAAATAAACGGGACCATCTCCAAAACAGAGGTAAAGATAGACTGCTTGGGATGCCTCTCTCTCTCTCTCTCTCTCTCTCCCTTTTTTCTCATACTCAGAGCGTCAGACCTGCACCCCTGAGAGTGATCGACGGTAGGTGTAGCTGCTCTCCCCAGGCCCCTGTCTGTCAGCACTTGTTCAGGCAGAATGAGAGTAGGGGTGGGTGGGGGGCCTGAGACGGGCTGGCTTTGAACTTCATTGTGCCTGAGCCCTGAGTTTGTGACTGTTGCACATCTCGAGCGCGGCTGCTTGGGGGCACCTGGCAGTCTTGCAGCAGTAGCCCTCGTGCAGCAGCCCCTGTGCAGCAGCTCCTGTGCAGCAGCTCCCGTGCAGCAGCCCCTGTGCAGCAGCCCCCGTGCAGCAGCCCCCGTGCAGCAGCCCCCATGCAGTCCCATAACAGGCTGAATTACACTCATGCACTGCGGACTTGTTTATTGAGGTCTTATTCATATTTATGAAGGCTTTACGATAACATGTATGTATGATGTTTTGGCAATAATCAGGGATCATCAAAAATAAACAAATCTGAATATTCATTGTTACATTATGTAAATGTGCATTCTGAGATCCTCTCAATCATTTCAGGAATAATCACACAGCAAATAACATCTTTGTGCTACATACAGGTGTACATGACCAGACTGAGACATTCCGCTCAGCATCCCACTGAGAAGGCTAAAGTGCACTCGCTTAAGAACATAAGAAATGTACAAACGAGAGGAGGCCATTCGGTCCATCAAGCTCGTTTGGGGATAACTTAACTAATAGCTCAGAGTTGTTCAAATATTATCTAGCTCTGATTTAAAGGAACCCAGGGTTTTAGCTTGTGTTACACTAGCAGGAAAACTATTCCATACTCTAACTACATGCTGTGTAAAGTAGTGCTTCCTCAAATTCGTTTTAAAATGTTCTCCCGCTAATTTCCACTTATGGCCATGAGTTCTACTATTTAAACTAATATTGAAATAGCCATTTGGCTGAACAGCATCCCGACCTGTTAGAATCTTATATACCTGGATCATGTCCCCCCTTAATCTCCTTTTCACGAGGCTAAACAGATTCAGCTCAGCCAACCTCTCCTCATAAGACATTTCTCTAAGACCAGGAATCATTCTTGTAGCCCAAATTGCACCTTTTCCAAGGCAGCAATGTCCTTCTTAAGGTATGGTGACCAAACCTGCACACAATATTCTAGGTGGGGTCTTATCAAGGAATTATATAATCATAGCATCACCTCCCTTGACTTAAACTCCACACACCTAGAGATGTAACCTAACATCCTATTGGCCTTTTTTATTGCTTCCCCACACTGGGGAGAGTGAGACATGGAAGCATCAACATACACACCAAAGTCTGTCTCATAATCAGCCACCTTTATTTCCGTGGAACCCATGAAATATCTGTACTTTATATTTCTGCTCCCTGCATGGATTACCTTACATTTATCTATGTTAAATTTCATCTGCCAGGTATCAGCCCAGTCACTAATTAAATCCAGATCCTGTTGTAGCCTCTCCGCTGTTAGATCGGTATCTGCTACACCACCTACCTTGGTGTCGTCTGCAAATTAATTACATCTGAATGATGCTGAATTTTCACCCAGTCCCTTATTAAAAGAGCATAATCTAGAAATAAAAAAAATACTATTTTGAACTTTTTGGATCTTTTCTTAAAAATTGTAATTCCATCTGAACACATACACCATCTGGATCCTGGCAGGGCTCTGGGTCAAGCGTGCATGTGTGCACAGACACACACATTTGTATTGATATCTTTGTGGGGACCGCCCAGTCATTTATAAGTAATAAGTAAGAATAAGTAAATAAGTAAGAAAATACAAGACTTTTGGCATTTTCAGTTTTTTGATGGTAGTCACAGAAAAAAATGGTCCCCATAACATCAAAAGTACTGTTTGTGATTACACTATGGGGATATTTGGTCCCCACAATGTAATACATACATGACCACACACACAAGCACACACACTCCCTGCTGCCAGTGAAAGTGAAGCGATGAGCTTTTCCACGCTGATCCTGCTTGACTAATGGCTTCCATTATCACTTCCTTGTGACAATACGCATCCCCATCCTGAATAACAAATGACCCTCCCCTTCCTGCTCTCACATTCTTTGGCAGATACTTTTTATTTTAATCAACCATATTATTGTTACCTACACACATGTAGCACTAGCAAGCATGAACAACACACACACACACACACACACACACACACACACTTTTGGCTTTGTGCCAGAAAAGTCATTGAGACTCATAAAATATTTACTCAAATGTTTACTAAGAATGTGCACAAACGTTAGTCCGCTTCAGTCTGCCAGAACCCGCTGTCCTGATCTCACCACCGACCCGACAGAACACACTGTCCTGATCTCACCACCGGCCCGACAGAACCCGGCTGTCTAGATCCCACCACTGGCCTAAACAGAACCCGTTGTCCGGATCCCACCAACAGCCGAACAGGACCCACTTTCCAGATCTCACCGCCGGCCCAACAGAACCCACTGTCTGGATCTCATTACCAGTCTGACAGAGGCTATTGTCTGGACCCATTGTCGTCCCAATAGAGCCTGCTGTTCAGACCCACTGTCGGCTCAACAGATCCCACTGTCTGGAACCCACCTTCGGCATGCTGCCCAGACCCACCATCAACCAGACAGAGCCTGCTGTGTGGACCTACTGTCAGCCCAACAGAACCTGCAGTTCAGACCCACCGTTACCCCGACAGAGCTCACTGTCTGGATCCCACCATCAGCCTGACAGAGCCAGCTGTCTGGATCCCACCGTCAGCCGGACAGAGCCTGCTGTCCGGATCCCACTGTCGACCCGACAGAGCCCGCTGTACGGACCCCACCGTCAGCCTGTCCCGCTGCTGTTACGAGGCGCTGCCAGCGAGGGGGCTGAACTTGAGCCTTTTCTTGTGTATGACGACCGGCCGAATGCCCCACTGAGCCGTCTTTCCTGCCCGGGGGGGAGGGGGGGAGGCTCGCCATTGTGTAACCCCGGCCCCTACAGACATACACAAATGGCATTCAAAACAGTCCCTTTACGTTTGCATAATAAACACTGCATCCACTTCTCGGCATGGCCTGATCATGTTCTTATCTGCAAGAGACGGTGACAGATATTTTAATAAAATATTATTTTTTGGGTGCGTTTCATCTCCCCTTACCGCATCTTGCACTTGTAGGTACCGTAAAAGCTAACCTTTATATTTCTTAATTACAGGGAAACACAGAAACACAAGCCTGAAAGCAAAATGACTGAATCGAACCCTGGGCTTGTGCACATTTGAGCACAGGATACGGGCAGACACTTGCATTTTTATGTTGACAGGGCCTGTAGCTTAGCAACAGCCTGAATGGCTCTATATGCACTGATTGCAATCAATTGTCTCGACTTTGTGGCGAGTGTTAACCGAGCAGTCCCCTATGGCTGACCAGACGGTGACTGCTGTTACCCCCCACACCCCCTCCTCAAATTTTATCTTAGTAAATAAAATTAATCTAGTCAGAGTAATTACGTTGAGTGTGGCTTAAAATGAATTCATTCAGTTATTCAGTGCTGAATGTCTGTGGTCACCACTGTTTCACTACATTATTATTAAGGTGTAAAAAGTAAGTGTGCATGTAGACACACCCAAGCACGTCTGTGGACGGCTGTGAGGTTCATCTTTCGTGCAAAATGAACTGTTTTGGCTTTTATTACTCTGTGCTTTTTTAAATGGGGGGAGGGTGACTGTCTGACACCTCGCATTACACCAGTTACATTTCTGATCGCCTTGGCCATCAGAGGCAAGGACTGCGCTGACTCTGAGGTGCCACGGCGAAGGGCTGGGGGAATGCGACCGGCCAATTAGGAGTTATGCGCTTAGACTAATATTGCAATTGCCACCCATTGATATAATTAGTTTCACAGTCACAGCCTGGTAGCATGAATCAAATGTTGACATTCTAATTTCATGCACGCATGGGTGTTTGGCTGGCTGGCCGGACACAAACTCCTGCGCCACTCTGTCTGCTGGCCACCTGATGCCGGCCGGCACCGATCTGTCTCCGTCAGCCTCTTTAAGCCCCGACATTCCGTAAGATAAGTCCACCAAGTGAACATCAGAATTGACACTCTGCGGCAGGGTTAGGGTCTGAATCTGAATCTCATCGGATCCCGGCGACGCTGATGTCAGACCACGCGAGCAGTTGTCGAAGGTAGAATCGTACACGTGCTACTGGCTGAACGAAGAGGCGGAGCCTGCACCGGGCCCGGAGGATGGAGCGGCACTTGGGGCGAAGAGTCATTGCTGTGTCCCCCGTCTGAATGTTCCCTGAAGGAGGGGCCTTGCCATAAAGCAGGGGTAAATATCAGCCTCATTATAGAACTGGGAATGGATGAGGGTTTGCGAGGGGCTGTTGGTTTTTACAATGAATTATATTCTTTATTTATTTAGCAAACAATGTGCTGCCGTTCACAGGAAACAGACTGAATATGTTCAGATGTGTGTCTGTGTGTGTGTGAGTGAATACATTTTATATATTAGTGTTTACGATGTAGGGCGGCACGTTCTGCTTAGAAGTCGATATATATGCAAATCGTCAAAATTCCAGTGCAGTTCCCTTTGAATTCCGGGGCCTGTTAAGGTCCCCCCCCCCCCCCAGCTTGGAGTGACGACCTTAGAACGCGCTTCCAAGAGACAGGCCTGTAGCCTCAGACACTCGCCCCACCCCGGGATGCATCACTTTATGCAGCACAAACAGCAAATGCACATAAAATATTTGTTCTGTTGTGTTGTTGTTTTACTAAAATCATAAAATGAACAGCTTTCTGGGAGAAAACTATAGCCATAAGCTGTTCTCAGACTACAAAACAAGTCTCAAGTACTCACTTTGCCATATTTACGCAGAAAAGTTGATTGAATTTCTTCTTGCCCTGGATGAATGTGGCAGCCTTTGGAACAAAACAGAAAAACACTCAGTAATTTATAAAAGGGGCCAATGTGTCAGAAATAGAGCCCTTGCACACTATTTGCCGATATATCATAAAGCTTTGAGGTAGTAAAATATAAACATTTAAAACAATTATATACCAGCCCTTTCAGAAAATATAAATTCATTTTTATATCTAATGACCTTTTTAGAAAACCTCCTTTCCAGCAAAGAAACAGTGAAGTAATAAGTTAGTCATAGATGTTTAATAACTTTCATAATTCAGAAATGATGATAGCAAACATACCCAAAACAAACAGTAACTTGGCTGTTCTGTTGCCTGAATTTTCAGTCTTAACAGTAAAAACTTTTTACTCATCCGAAAGCAAGGAATAAATTTCTCTCAAAATGGATGTTTGTCACACTGAGAGACACATATATTGCAATAGAATGGTCTCTAAAAATGTCAATAAGGCCTTTTTTCGTTTACTGAAAGCCAAAACCCCACAAAATTTACCAAAGTGATTTCTACCCCCTTGACGTAAGACATACTATAAAAACATTATAAATAATACCTTCCTGCCCATTCCGTCTCTACCTACTTAAGGTTAAGTCGACTTTATTATTCAAACCACTGCCACCATGCATTAAGCATAACATAAATTACGCATACTAATTATCTTGGATGGGCTACCACTTTAATTAATTCTTTTAATTAAACTGCAACATTGTGGTTTTGCACAAGATGGTCTATATTTCACGCTGCACCTTGGATAACCTTCATCTGGGTGTGAACGGATCACGGCCGCCACTAGTACAAGGGCACCGGTGTCTCAGTGCCTTAGCCAATAAAACGGATGCCACTCATGTTGGCTTCATTTGCAGCTGCGATGCTTCCTGCTCGTTTCTCGTCCAGAATTTGCCATTTGACATCACTTCAGGCCACGGCGTCCTACTGATCCTTCACCATTTTGGGGATTTGTCTGAAAAGTCAGGCTTTTAAGCAGCTTCAGTTCATTCATTCATTATTTATTTATTTGTATTTTACGACGCCAGCTAATGTGCCTATGCAACCTTCCGCCTGGCCCGCCCACACCGCCTCAGCAGCCCCCAGATGTCATGCCCGTGACAGCCATGCATGCGTATAATTTCACACGGTGCATCAGCTAATCCCTGAATCTGCAAGGACTGGAGCTCCACAACGTAGGAGGTGTTTCTAGGTAACGTGCTGAACAGTCCTACTGACAAACCCCACGCAAGACATATCAAAGTGTACTGAAGTGGAACCCACGCGAGCAAAGGAGACGGAACTTTTTAACTACAGAACACAAGAGTTCCATCTATGTCCATCAATCTCCAGTATGACTTGGCCTAACGTCTATAAGGATACCGTGGTACCTTCATATAATTCCTGTGTTGTGCAGTCTAGTGGGATTATTTTATCTTGTAGACCAGCATATACTGAAAAACACAGCCAACATTTCAGTCGGTACTGTCACGTGTATAACATTCGCACTGTTTTGACCCCGGCGCCGCAGTCACGTGACCTGGGAACTCTTCTTACAGCAGGTTGAACGGCAGGATCAGGCCCCGAAAAGGACCTGCCTCTGTATTCGCTTTCTAAAAGGAATCAGTCACGAAGATGAGAAAATGTTTCTTTTAGGAAACAGCAAAGTGCAATTCATCTTCGTCCAAAACTCTTGTATAACGTTATTATGGAATTACTGTTGGAACTGCAGTTTCAGATGCGAATTAAAGACTTCACATTTTCATTGAAATCACACACTGCCCACACATCCTCGCAGAGTTAATAAACTGACACGAAGAAATGGGAGCACCGAATTTGGCTCACAATGATAGCCTCAAGTTAAAGGTTTGATATATGGATCTATATTTTATTATGAGTCTCTGGCCCCAGAGAAAGTATTAAAATTTCTGGATGAGTAACCAAACAATAAATAGACAGCAGAGACGCTTTGAATATCTTATTATTTTACATGATAATGAGATAATGCCGGCTAGTGCGCGCAGCCATTGACACTCTGTCTAAATTATCCTTTCGATTGGCCAAAGGTAAATGAAGGAGGTCCCGATAAAACCAGAGCTGCACGGGTTGTCAACGGCATCTGAAACGAGAGAAGGCGCTTTGGATAAATTGCAAGTACATTCGGCATATTGTTTGCTTTTAAAACGTCTGAAACTGAGTGTTAGTTTTTAATCATGTTTTCTTCATTGATAAGAATGTCTGTAAAAATCAAAAACAACGTGAAAGAAAAATTAACAATAGCATTAAGCATATCTCTTTAAGGCCACGATCCTTAGTAATCCCTTAAACTGTTAATCACTGAAACTGTTAAAAAGTCTTGATACCAGTAGCCAATAAAGGGTTAAACACTAAGAATAAATGTATTAAGCCGCAAATTAGCATAAAACCAAACCAATTATAGTATCGGCTCATATAAACAAATGTTCAGAGACTGTAAAATTAAATAAAAACTATATATTGCTCAACATCTCGGGGCAGGTTTCAGCTAGCGAACTTCTCGATATTCCAGTTACCAAAAATACAAAGGAACTAAGACGTGAGCGGGAGAGGTAAGCTCGTAAGGCTGCATAAATTCAGTACGGAAAGAGCTACCGAACAAGCCCATTCATATCTCAAACATTTCCAGATAACAATCCTGTTATTAAATATAAAAACCAAACTGAGTGTTCCAATTGGTTTTAATGATTATAAATTCTAATTATTATGACGGTAACTGAACCAACACAATTATCTGATGGGTAATTATTGTTCTATCATTGAAGAAATTGCTTGCTGAGAATAGAAAAGTCCATCTTAATAAAAACGATAACCCGAGATATAACTAACTATTGCATGTAAAGTTTAAACTTATGCGTTTGGTTACTGGCTAGTTGGGTTAGAGAGAAAAAACATAAATAATATTCGCAGTTTAACTGATATACATGTCAATATCGTAGGTTACATTGAGTACACACACTTCATTAGACAATGTACCTGATTTTATATTTTTTCTATACAGTTTTGTCAGCATTCAAAATAATTCGGCCTGCGACTCGATGTCTCGTCGCGCTGATGTAGGCTGTAGGGCGCAAAACTTACAAAATATCCGTATGTCATGCTTTTATATCAATTACCCTGAAAGCTTCTAATTCACATTTTATAAATCTCAATATTCGTCACAAAAGCGCTAAACACTAAAAACAGTCAAAATGTCAAAAATTTCCACTGAATATAGCCTTAAAGAAAAAAACAGCCAGACTGACGGTGAAGATATAATTGTACTTTGAAGTAAATATTTATACTGATGGCACTGAGCCACGATATTTAAGTAATTATAATGCACGGAAAGGAAAGTTCAAATTAGCGGACAGGTAAATAGGCCTGACTTAAAATCAACAGAAACATTTTGGGTAGTTTGTCCCCAGTCACTTCTCAGGTTAAACGTAAAACAAACGCGTGCATCGTGGCAAACGATGAAAATCTGCTAAAAAAAAAGAAAAGAAAAAGAAATTCGTATCGCTTGTTCTAAATTGCTTCGCATCAAATACTGAGCCTTAATTAAATAGATACAATGTTTTACCAAAAATGCTCGCACTGTTGTGCAAACAGACTCGACAGGGGAAAAAAGGGGGGGGGTGTAGAATTTAAATTCCAAAGGGGTCTCAGAACTGGTTTCCTAGTCCCCCAGTCAGCAATGTGTTTGTGAAAATCAGTCTTTTTGTCTCTTAGAAAAAAGGCAAAATCTACATCGGTGGCCCAGTCTAAGTTTGCTATTCTTTGCATTTTCTATTCAAGTGAATAAGAGTGAATGAAGTAGCCCTGGACCCCTTATTTGATCCACTCAATTGCATAAAGTGACGGAATTCTAATATATTTGTTTAATACTTCAAGATGGGCGATTGCTTTTCGCGGTGAAAGGTTTACAGGGACTCCGGGTTTGTGGTGCATGTATGTCGACCAGCAAGCATATTTCATACCTTGTTTTCTGTTTGAGGACGTATTGAGCGCAGTTTACATGCAAATAAAACAGATGTGTCCCAATGTGAATTCCAACAGTGGACTCTAGAGCTACAGTCAAACACTCCGCAGGCGGTCTGGGAGTCCCGCTTCTGTGCTGTTATCAACACGTAATAATCAGACCTTTTTGAGTTTTTGTATATGTTATCTTTTTGCTAATTTATAATATATGCCGAACCTTTTTCGTCTTCGACAAGGGATCTTTTGTACGTTTAAATGTGTGTTTTTGAGGACATTGTATAACAAAAGTTTTTTCTTCTTTCTGGAGACGCACTATCTGAGAAAACAGAAATACACACATATATAGGCCTATGTGTGTGTGCGTGCAAAGATTATATTTTCGCGTTTTAGACTTATCTTTATTTTGGGATTGTAATACATACGGCCGACACATTCTAATAAAATATAATTGCATCCTTGAAATGTATGCGATAATGTCAATTTTTGTATCTTGTATAAATATTGATATAATAACATCAATATATACACAGATAGTTGTAAATGTATTAAATGTATTAAAATAACTTGTATAATGTAGTTCCTTTGTAGCGTTTTCTCGGAGTGATCGCGTGCATGGAGCGTGATGAATGAACCCGGTTGTCCGCGCTGTGACCGTAGCATGGTAACTTCATGCATTTTAATCAACCGCTTGATTTATTTATTTTCATCCCTGGAGTGTTGCTGAGGGGTTCAGTGACTTGACCGTGTGACAGTTTACATCGCATTTCTCAAAAAGTGCTAATATAGTATCACTACCTGTTAAACTGCACTTGCGTACTTCGTGATATTACCGGTGACATGTCATAATTGTATTTTTCGAAGCGGAGTGAAAGGTGATCTTTGTGTTGTTCTGCGGGAGACTGTTAGCCTAGTTTAGCTTTATAAATAACTTCTAATTTCGAAACGACGATACGTGACTCCTCGACATCAACCTGCCCAAAGCTGAAACAAGAAAAATAGAAAAAAAATCATATTACAACAAACCAAGGAACTAGGCCTATATTAAAGATATGCGTTACGAAAGTTAACGCTCGAAGGCCTAATATTGTTTTAGGTTACGCAATAGTAAAAAACGGATGCTGTGGTAATAATGGTTAAAGAAATTTTATAAATTATGTATAAGCCATTGCTAAGGAAGGTTTAACTCCTTTATGTTCTCCCGCACGCCTGTATTGCGTGTACCTGCTCGGTCCATTTTATAAATAAAATTCGAACAGATCCATAGCATAAAATGTAAATGGCAATTTAACAGAATACACAACCCATGATTTTACATTTACGCAACTTTTAATGAGAAAATATTTTGATGACCAGGTTTATAATTTATTGCAGACACGTCGCACACTTTTTAAAAGCACGCATGCTTGCAGCAAAAACAACACAAAATTTGGAAATAGCATGCTTATCTATACAGAAACGTACAAATTTACAGCATTTATTACACATGGTCACCACAGCTTTTAAATTAAATGGTTCACAGACCAAAAATTTTCTGCAAACTACAGATAATCTAAAACATTTTACTAAAAAGTGCATTTACACATTTTAATATCCCCTATTTGTAATAATTCATATCAGTTTCGAGTGTACTTAACACCTTGCGTGCTTTTTAAGTGAATATATTTCAAGTCTGAGAGTTTTAAAACGTAATATCTGTGATTGTTCTTTTTAATATAATCAATATTAACACAGCTAATAACTAGGTATTTGGTATACCAAATGCAACGAGCATTCTGTGGGCTTTGAAAGTGTTATTACTTTTGTAAATTGAAAATTTAGATTAACTTCAGCGAACTGTCGCTGAACCGTACTTGGTGTTGCTTGTATTTGTTTGTTTCCAATAACGTGACTACTGCTTGTGTTAGAAAGCAACTGTTCGCAATAAACAGGGAATACGTCTGTAAATAATCCTTAATGGTTATTTTAACAATACTGACTATCGAAAATATATTTACTGTGAAGCCTGGTATGATCTGGATTAAAGTATTTCGAATTTGCATTAAAACATTCGCCAACCATCCTAACAATTAGTACCTTTTAACTTGTTCCACGTATGAGAATGAAGAAACTGCTTGCAGTACTTTAAACGTATAAGCAATCACCCCTCAAAAGTAACAACACGATCTTAGAGCACCTGCAAAAGAGTATTAAATTATATGTGCGCCGAAAACAAACATGACACTATCTAACCATACTGAAACATGTTATGACATTAACATTAGAAGTTGCACATTAAAGTTTAAGATACATATACATAAACATTACTGCAAATCACAAATATCTTGCCTTGACGATTGTAGACGAGTTTTGTTCGGTGTTTAGTTGTCATGGGTTGACAATAAAAATACAGCTTTGGAAGTGGTAAAAACCGTAGGCCTAGTTTTCAAGTCCCAAAAAAGGAGAAACGGAAACCTTGTGGTTGTCAGTGCACCGCCACCGACTGCAACGCAGACGACGGGTTTGTCAGGGTCTCGCTTGGGGTGGCAGGGCTGCTTTGGCTGGTAGCTGTCTGCGGGGATGTGGGGCTCAGAGACTGGGGAGAGTTCGACAGGAACGCCGGGATATGCGTCGGCAGTGCGGAAAGACCAGGCACCGAGGCCGGCGTGGGCTTTATTGGCACCGGGATGGCAGGTAATGTTTGCCCACCGTGGCAGAGAGATTTAATAGGCATGCCATAAGCACTGTAGTCACTACTGGCCATTGAAATAGGAGCTGCTGTGTCTATCACGCTGGTACTGTACATATGGGGCCACGTTGTCGTCAGCTGGTTATGCAGAGGATAACCAGCAGACATCGACTGCATCGTGGAAAACGCGAGTCCTCCCGGCATCTTATATTCTCTTGCAATGATGTTCTCGATGGCAAACGGGTGCTTGAAGGTTGACGGCTGGGACACCCCTAAGTTATAGCTGGACATCTGCGGGAGGTGGGTGCCAGTGGCCGCCAGCGCGCTCAGTCGGAGTTTGGCTTGCTGCTGTAGGTAATGGGCAGCGTCCGAGGGCTTGTTGGGTGCCAAGTGGTCTGATGTCGTCATCACCTTAAAGCGTTTACGGCGCCTCAAAAAACTCCCATTTTCAAACATGTCGCCACAACTAGGGTGTAGAGCCCAGAAACTGCCCTTACCCGGCTGGTCCGGCCGCCGCGGGATCTTAATGAAACAGTCGTTGAAGGATAAGTTGTGTCGCAGAGAATTCTGCCACCTCTGCGTGTTCTCCCTGTAATACGGGAACCTGTCCATGATGAACTTGTAAATCTCGCTTAGAGGTAGCATCTTCTCCGGACAGCTCTGGATAGCCATGGCAGTTAGAGAAATGTATGAGTAAGGTGGTTTCTGGTCGCTGTATGTGTTTCTCCCGGGTCGAGGCATCTTCCACGAGCAAATCTGAAGGCAAGGCGGCGTCCTCGGGTCTGGATGATTTCTAAAAAAAAATAACAGTTCAGTATTTTCAGTCTTCCAATATTTTATGCAGTTTGCCCAGCTCGAATAGTAAACATAAATATAACTGTTATTCAACGCACCCGCGAAATTGCGTTTCCCAAACGGTGAAACTTGCAGAAAGTTGGTAAAGTAAGCAGGGGAGCGATTCCGGAGCTCGGAGGCTGCAGTTGCTGGAAGACGTCCTCAGAAAACAGTCTGCTTTTCTCAGGCGAGCTGTGATCTTTACTTAAGCAAGCGCCGGTAAGCCTCCTTTTTCCCACAAGCTGAATGGGGCAGATCTGTTCTCCCGTCCTTGATAAGATGAGCTAAGTAGCTGCATCCATGTCCTTCCTCTAACCATCTGATAGTTTTATGTGGTGACATGAGCAGAAAAGACCCCTGTAGAGGCGCTTCATTAATGTGCCACTTCTTCGCTATCACATGACAATCGCCTTGGGAGGAGGGGGCTGAGAGAAAGGCATAATCTGGTTTCATTTACACCTATTTACATGGACACCTTGGGCCAATAGAAATCATTTCCATTTGAAGACAGAGCAAAGGGGTGAAAAGGCTCAGCAACCGGAATTGAAGTGTGATGGCACCCAGTAACAGTGTGTGAAGGTATGCGCTAACCTTTCTGTGGACTTCGCAGGGTGCTTAGTCTACAATTCACACTTACAAATGGGGCTAGCAAGCTACGGGATGTTTGACATGGAAATTGGTCGGCATTGGCTGTTTGCTCAGTATTGTCAATGTAGTATTTTTGCTGCCATATGATTGCTATCAGGAAACATTATTTAGACATGTTTCTTGTCCGAGAGTTTAAAACTGTAGATGTTCACAATCACGCAACGGAGCGAGGCATGTTGAATGGCCGTCATAAAATGACATTCAGTCTTTCTATGAGAAACTATCAACATTGTTTGTATATATTTACTATTCGAAAGCTTGTTATAAATAAACACATAAACTTTCGTGTTTTACGCAGGTTTTCGGCGCATAGAAAAACAAAATGCAGTCCAAAATATAGCGGGGACAAAAAATATTTTAAGTTTTTATTCTTTGTTGGAAAACCTTAAAATCAAGATTGTAATACTTCGCTGCGAATGCATATGTGCGAATGAATAACAACAGTACTAAATAATATAAATAAAATCGACTATTAAACTGCGCTATATCAAAACAACACGCTGTTACTGTTTTTATGCATCTGAAAACAACAATATCTGTGCACGGTAGCATACTTAAATCAGATGATTGCGTAATGATTATATTCACATTTGCATGACTACCAAAATTTAGAATGTGATTATGTAGCATGTACACGGCATGCATGCACATTTTTATCCTGTGACATACGTTGTTTGTGATACTTGTAATTGTTTTGTGCGCGATTTCATTAGTATAATATTGCCTTCACGTTACATTTAGAAGTGAAAGTTAAACGTAGAATATTCCTCATGTGTCCGGAAGAACTTACAAAAAAATGGATGCGATGTGTGCGTGTTTTTGTTACATTTTATTGGACTATATGAAATATTCAACCGAGTAACGGCTTAAACGAAAAATGTACTCGAAATAAATACAAAAGCGAGGAAAGCCGAACTTACGAAACTTCATCAGGCTAACCGATCTTTGTAATTTTATGTTAAGCAAGTTGAAAAGTACTTCACAAATGCAAATAAACTATTTAGGTCAGCGTTGTGAAAACTGTATAAAATACCCATAAGTCAATTATATGAATGTGAAAACCAAATGGACGCCTATTTTGAGCAATGGGCATTCAGCCCTCTTTTTTTCTAAGCTCACCAAGGGCCACCTTTCTGCTTGGCGAGTTTGCTCTAAGAAGGACCACACACGTTCACGGATTTGCTCATAATTTATGCAAATTTCCTTCCATAAATCTACAATGCGCTTCAGCAAGAGCCCAAAACATTCAGATAGGAAATGGGCAGATGATAAACATATTATTGACTGAGATGCAAATATGTTTTAGACGTAACATATGAGACAGTTTCATGGGAAACGCTGTCGTTATTCTTGTTTACGATAGGGGGTGTCCGACAATAGTGTGTGTGTGTGTGTGTGTGTGTGTGTGTGTGTGTGTGTGTGTGTGTGTGTGTGCGTGTGCGTTTGTGTGTGTGTGTGTGTGTGTCTATATAGGGGTGGGGGGCATAATCAAGAAGAAGGAAAAGTTCCACAACTATTTATGTTTACAAAACTGGAGAAAAAAAATCAGCGACTCATGTTGTTATTTTTTCGGTTGCCAAAGCATTTGCTCAGACTATTGAGTTTAGAAAATTGACTCAGTGTCATGCCGCTATGCGTTATTTTAATTTTTTCTGTACTAAATGCATTTAAAATGTTCTTGTCTTTCTTTGTGTATTGACAGAAACCGCGGAAAGGATTTCAATTTCCCAGGCTTTTCACGCGAGCTTTACCAAAGCGGTCCGACAGCCTCTGGGAACCAACGCAAAACGAGCCGAATGATGTGTGATTAAGTGCAAGTATTCGTCCCATAACGGGACACATTCGGTTTTAGAAATATACGGATACATTTATTTATTTTTATTTGGATTTAATACTTGAAGACTGCATATGTGCCTGTTGTTTACCGATTGTATTGCTTATCCCTTATATTTCCTTCATTTCACCTGCTAAAATTCGAATTAGACATAACAATAAAATAAATAAAACAAAACAATACAGTCATGTTTGACAAATGTCATATTTATAGTCTGTAATAATTATTTCAAATGAATTGCATCCTGCTTTTTCAAGGGCAAGAAGTAGGTTCATTTTATGAATTATTTCCACGAGTCTAATCCAGATTTCCTAATGGCTATATAGTTTAATCGAATCTAAATAAACTAATGTTTGTTATGTTAATTTGTAATCATTTTGTGCTATGGCTATATTCGTATTTCTCCGAATAGGAGCGCACAATGTGATTATCTCTTCGTGTGTTTTTAGACCTATACTTTTGTTTGTTTGTTATTACGGTTAGATCCCAAAACAGCTGCCATGCCCCGGTTTGTCTTTAACTTAACGCTTAACCAATTGAGATGAGGACAGGCTGTGCAGCGTGTGAGCGCCGCCGGTTTTTCTTACTTTTCTGCGTTTTCACGCCGGGCCGTGGCCATTGTGTTGTGCGAAAGGCACACTGAAAATGCCACCATGATTCTGAATAGATTAACTCGCCTTTCTCTCAGCAACCGAAGCCCTGTGTTAAGGCAGCAGTAGATCAACTGTATAATGTGTGCACTGTTTGGTCATTTGTACAAGCTGAACAAAGGTTGGGCTAAGCCAAATTGCATTGCACTTGTGAACCGAGCTTCTATCTGAAGTATCTTTTACAGCAGGGGGACTGAGAACAATTTTGTGTGTGTCTTTAAAAAAAAAGGGAAAAACAAAAGCACTTTCTGGAGCTTCTCAAAGTAAAGTAGTGAGGCGTGACATTCCCAGGGTGATGGAACACAAAAGCCGAGGTCACGGGGATGAAAAAGAGAATCAAACAGCCACTTTCACACGTCTGCCTCAACTGCGGCACCTCCGCACAATAGGAAACAAATGTCGTTAAAAAGAGGATCGCTGCCATTCACTCTAAAGCAGCAAATGATAGCTAAAACAACATTGTCAAAACTGAATCAGTTTCGGATACACTGCCACCCAGCTGCGTGAATAAAATACGCTTCTATAGATTATCATGTAAATTATTACGGGCAGCACTGTAATAATAATAATAATCAAAATGAAAATAAAAAAACACATAAACGAAGCGTCCGAATAAAGCCTATATTCAGAAGTACATACATGATTTATTTAAAAAATTGTTAAAATATGCACTACAGGTGTTGCGCACTTAAAGATTGATGGGTATACTTAAGATATATAGTTAGCAAAAAAATCTACAGGGTTCGGTCTTGAGAATCAACATGTATATGTCATCGCCAGTGATTTTGTATGAAAAATAAAAGGTAGTTTTATACAAAATCTTTAAGCGCACTTCGAACTGTGAAGTGCGATAATGGAAAACAAAAAGGTGTTTTTAAATATTTCTGTTTTGCTTGTATATTTACAGAATTGTAGGAAGCGATTCTCTTTTGTACTAATACATTAGCATAAATATAATTAATAACAATTTAACGTCGGCGTTAATTTGTTTATTTATATCATTTAAGTCCCGAAATGTAAACGTTAAAAGTTGGACCAAAATTTTCTTGACTAAAGAAATGTGTTTTTCTCTCTTTGTTTGTAGCCTGCTTCATATTGGGGAAACTGTTTACCACGTATAAAATCTAAAAAGTTTGTTTTGATACCGAACAACTGTATTCAATAGCCCCATTATCGTTAAATGTGATTTTGAGATGTAAAATACTATTCCATTTCACAACTTAAGTGTAAAAAACAAGAACAAACAGCTAATTAATGACATGTTAATGTGTATCGCTTTGCATATGTAACATTTCAGTGGTCCGTTTTATTCAGGTCACCTGTGTCAGTGAAACGCCTCGTTCGAGCTCCCAGCGTCACGTGATCGCCCACCCTTGATCTTTTACGGAACGCTACGTTCTGCCCTTTAAATCTGTTGTCACCTTGCTATTGAAACCAGGGTCCCGCTGAGCTCCACTGTAAGCTGGATGTGTATTTCATAGCATTATTAGCCCACTGTATCTGCAGGCAATGTAGATTTTATAAAGAACTAATGAATAAACAAATTGCAACTGCTCGCGGTTCAATTTACATTGTTAATACAAACATTTGTATACACACGCAATTAAAACCTTTGACTAAACTCCACTAAGTTTTTTTTACTAGAATAATCAAAAGTTGACTTGTAGCTGTACCTTACATTTTATATGAATATCCATATAATAATTAATAATAAGTATTTGTACCGCTACCTCATGTTAATTGCCCCATGATGAGCAGTCGGCATAGTACCGGTCGTGATTTTGCTATTAAACATAATAATATAGGAATTAAATAATTTCACATTGCACATTATTTCGGAATTCTTGATTGTTCTTCCGAAAAGACGAAAGAATGTTCCTCATAACTTTTTCATATTCCGGAGAAAAATGTTTGTGTTTCACACGAACTAACTTGTTAAAATATTGCCCGCTTTCTCACAGTAGGCTGCACGTCATGTCACCGTAAAAATCGTCACCTTCATTCACACCCTCTTGGTGTAGTTGCTTGTGAACATCGTGTGTTTTGTACGAATGAGGCTTAGTGAAAACTCCACTTTCACACTTCGGCAAGTGCAGATCTGTCCCTTTCCAGGTGCCTTCGCTACCGTTTGGCTGCATCCGACACGCCTACAGTATCTTAATGAAGTCCATGGTGAATTCATATCCTGAAATCCGCTCTGCGGTGCAATTAGCAGCGTATTGGCGATAACGCACATGAATATTCAGGAGTATGTCAATTAATTATCAGACAGAGAGATCTCATTATAGTGCTGAAGCCCCTTTTAGCGCTAAACAAAATTAAGCGGGCTTTTGCCGATGTACTATAGGGTCAGAGAGCATTTTACATTGCGTTAATTTAACTTAATTATCATTTCACTTACGATGCCCTTAGATTTTTGTTAATTAAAATTCGCGTTAATTGGCCTGTAAAGAGGAGACATTAAGTTATTTTAAACCCATATATCACTGCTATTATAGAACGTTTTAGATAGTACAATTGTGATTTCCAATATATATTGTTAATTTAATAGTTATCTGTTATTTAATTATATGTACACTATTACATTAAAAATAATAATTAATATTACTGAAATGTTTGATTTAATAAAGTAATAATAGTTTAAACATATGTAGACACGTCTCACTGACGATGACGTTACTCTTTCAGGTAAGGAACTGCAGCGCATATAATGCTATATTATCAGTTTAGATTTTTTAAAGAGTTTTATTTTATTTTTTCACATATATACGTGTCATCGTGTTGCACAAATGTTGATAAATATGCATCATTTGACTAATGTTTCAACAGAACACAGTAATTCAAACCTGGATAAATCACTTGAGGTATAATAACCAACCTCCAATGAACAATAAATTTCCAGGAGAAAAGTTTAAATAGGGGATAAAATAAAATCCGATCTCATAAAAGGGAACGACTAAATACGTTTCGACTTAATATGCGTGTATAATTAACTATGTGCTTCTCGCTGACATCAGAAATAAGTGTCGTACCTGGAGAAGAGCCCCCGGGCAATACGAACATATGTTAGAATCACAGGCAATTGAGCAGTTACACAAACCGAGCATTCATGGACTGGGAAGCGCGTTTTAGAGTGGCGAGTAATTCGTGCTATTTAAGTAAGTACAAGAAATGGTACATGAATGTGAAATAATTATAGGCAATGCGGTTGTTGTTTTAAGGACTAGGGTACAGTTTGCTAACATGTCGAACATAAGCACCCGACAGCTGTGAAGAGTGCCAAGAAAAAACAACACCAGGGGCAACGATTAAGGAGTATAAATACGTCATTAAAATCAATTACGTCAGGAGAGATTGATCAGTATTTGCCTTCAGACCTGCTAAGTCCCCACTGGTATCACAGTGTATTGAGTGAAAACAGGAGTAATATTCCTTAATGGCATTGGGCTATTTGAGAAAATAGAATCACTGAACGTATGCTATTTAAATACAAAATTATCCAAACACTCTCGAGTACTTGTGGAATAAAATTGCAATAAATCATGACGTTAATAGGAAAATGTGTAAGAGTTATTTTTTAAATACACGTATACCGAAAACTGTAATTTTGTGTGTTTAAATATATGCTTCGTTCAGGAGTCGTTATAATGTAAAATGAGTTTTGAAATCTGAAAGACATTAAGAAAATGCGGATGAATCACAGTGCAAAAGTTTTATTTCAATTTGACACGGAAAAGGAGAAACTTAAGACAGGTTCTTATAGGTGCAGGCTAGTATATGTAGAGAGAGAGAGAGAGAGAGAGAGAGAGAGAGAGAGAGAGGGAGAGACGGAGGTAGCATCCTTTCTGTAGTATGAACACAGACATGCATGCCATTTCTGTTGGCTGTGTAGAACATTTACCCATATTCAACAACCTTTATACGTTATACTATATTTTTAAGTTATAAAAAAAAAATACAATAGCAAAACGACAAATATAATACTATTGCAAATAATAACAACAACAGCAATAATAATAATAATTGTAATTATTATTTTTATGGCTTGGTGGATTTCTGGTTTCAAACATAAGGCTCTTAAAAATACCAGGAGAACGAGGATTCTGGCTTTATTATTTGGCATTATTAAGAAAATGCAATAACCGATAAAAACAGGTTCACGTTATTTTTTTAAACCACTGCGATAGTAACACCATAGTAACACCATTCGTATCCCACCATGCACTAAATGCACGCTCAGTTGCTCACACTGCGAGTGAATCAGGTGAAGCAGCTTCAGCACGCTGGACAGCTCTATTAGTAAACACACACCCCCACCCCCAATACCAAGGCTAACCCAAGAACGAACCGTTAACTGTATCTTTAGAACAATTTACGTATATTAGGTGACATTTTCCGAGACTATGGTTGTGCAGATCACACATGATTTGGTTATAAATAAAAATAATGGCGGCTCCTTTACGGAAATCCACAAGTAGGGGCTGAGGTGTTGAGGGTGTCACTGGCTCACAGGTGACGAGAAGATGAACAGCGTTTAAATGGGGAAAACGTGGCAATGGCAGCCAAGGGGTGGGGCTTACAAAGCCATCATGGAGAGCAAGGTTACCTCACTCTGAGCAGGTCACTGAATCCATATGGTGCAGAACAGCAGGAGAGATGAGGCTGTTACCTGAGGTCAGTGTACATGCTGTCAGCCACACGAGAGGCCGGCTCACCCTGGTGTAATTCATCGCTGGTACGAACGCAGCACACTCTGCTAGCATCCCGTGATGGATGGTGTTATTTAAAACTGATGGTCGTGCGAAGCGGTGACGACTCTGAATCCACCTGATGGGGGGTGGGGGACTCTGCAAGCTTTGAAAGATGGCGCTACACTTTTGAGGCTAACAACAGACACAACAAGCTACTGTCTGCCAGGAGAAAGATGAAACACAGGACTGACAAAAGGCAGCCCCAAGCAGAGGTGCCACTAGAAATTTTGGACCCCTTGAAAAAATATCAAATTGTGCCCCCAACCCACACCAATCTAATTTTGCTTCACATTTTATAGGGCCCCTGTCACTCAAGGAATCGTCTTCACTTTTCCCCTTGATAGCACCCCTGACTCTGAGAAATACACGTTTCACTCTCTGAAGCGATGAACAGGTCCTTCTTTCCCAGAAAGAGCAGCCGGTCTGTTACCTACATCCCACTGTGATAAATGCTTAATTACCAGCAGCTCACAAAGTAATCAATCCTTATCAATGCATACATTTCAAGATCGCAGAATCATCAGCAGAAGCTTGAAATACATCAAAGGCTTTTACATTTTTATTCTTTAAAAGAATCACAGCTCAGACATAATGGAAACACTGCACAAATCAGTCACACGAAGACAAAGTTGATTGTTGTACCGTGACCCAGGAGCAGTGTATCTGACACAGCCCGCCACAATGGTTTCTTAGCAGCTTACACGAAATAATTTAAGTTGCTTACCAAAGACACTTTTCCCAAGCCAGAGGTTTATGTGCGTGAGTTTATGGATTGGTGAAAGTGTGTGTGTGTGTGTGTGTGCGTGATGAGCATTAGGCTTTGGCCTTAAAAACAAATAACATCCCCTAACAAGTGTGGAACTGTACTCAAGCAATGAGTGACACCATAGGTCAGTAAGTCAGGGCAGTGTGCTGAATACCGTGAGCTGAACATTGTTAGATGAACACAGCAAACTTAACACCACAAGCTGAACACTGCAGGCTGAGAACAGTGAGCTGAACACCATGGGGTTAGCACCACAAGCTGAACACCGTCTGCTGAACACTGCAAGCTGGTCATGGCCTGCTGAGCACCACAAGCTGAACACTGCAGACTGAATACAGTGGACTGAACACCACAGGCTAAACACAGCAAACTGAACATCATGGGCTGAACAGTCAGGAGCTGAACACCGTGGGTTGTACACTGCAGACTGAACATCTCAAGCTGAACACCCACAGGCTAAACACAGGGACCTGAACACCATGAGCTAAATGGCATGGGTTGTATACTGCAAGCTTTACACCCCAGGCTGAACACTGGGAGCTGAACACTATTAGTTGAATGCCATGAGCTGAACACCAGGAGATGAACAACACGAGCTGAGCACTGTGAATTGAGCACTGTGGGCTGAACATCATCAGTACCCACTTAAACATGCATCTGCTGGCTGCTGGCCCACATGTACAGTAAATACTACGGAGGTTATTCACACGCTGCTTGATTCTCGGCTGTTGACTCACAAGTTGAGATTAAACAGTATAAAACAGCTATTGTTCTGAGCTCTCTTTTGAAACAAGAAATTGTTTGCTGGATGATATCTTTAATGGTTAGAAAAAGAACAGAGTGGAATAGAAAGTACAATTAAATTGAATAACCGACGGTATGATTTATTGGTAAACAATAATGAAAATATTTTATAGTTTACAGCAGGACCAAGAGGGATCAGTTTATAAAGATATGGAATTAATTTGAAATAGTGTTTTGAAATCATCACCATAGTTCACACTGCCACTCTAATGTAAAGAAACACTCTCATGGTCAGTATTAGTGACTGTAGGTTCTGGGTAAATGGCTGAACGAAAGAGAAGAAATTGTGCCACATGCCAAAAGATTCAAGAGAGTTTAGTGTGATAAACAAACTAGACAGTAGCACTGCACAATGAAAAACTCATTCTGTTCTTACAGCCACCGGTAAACATAAACCAAACATAAAACAAGGTAAATATCAACTTCTCAGTTCAATCACAGTAATATACGTCATTACTTGGCAGACTCTTTTGTCCGAAAGGGGGCACGTTTTTGAAGAAGCAAGGTGGGCCAGTACCTAGTGCGCTTGGAGGGTTAGGGGTCTGGCTCAAAGGCCAACATCAACATCAATCTGCCAAGCTTGGGAGTTGAACCAGCGACCTTCCGAGCATAAGTACAACATCCCAACCTGCTGAGCCACTCACAACCTCAAACCATAACTGACTTCATTTCTTCCCAGGTAATATAGTCGTTTAAGTGCCCAGCTAGTAGGATGTGGCTCTGATTGCGTACAGAGTGGCTCCCGGCTCCTCACTCCACATGGCGCCCATCCCCCACCTCCTCCACGTTGTGCCTTTCACTTCCAGCGGCCCAGGCCTGCTCACCCACCACTGATATTCAAATACTGTAATTGGCTATGATTTACATTGTTTTGAATGGACTCAATTTCCACTGTTAAGCACAAACACGCCTCCCCAATAAATCAAGCCTTTAATAGGGCCATACGAACACGTTTCGGGGCAAGTCAGGATTTACTGTGGCTCCTGAAGAGTTGGCCGGTGTGCGATGCCTCCTGCTGTCAGGTAATGTGCATGACAGATTTCCAGGCACTAATTCATTTATATATTAATAACACTACGCTAACCTGAGCTGTAAATAGAGCACAGCAAGTAAACCATAATGATGTTTTTTAATCCGCGGCTAATCAAAGGGCAGAAGATGGGAGCCACTGTAGCACTTTTCAGATCAATTAATATTTGGTTTTTACATAATGCATTTGGTTCATATGAAACAATGCAAATATTGAACTCATCTGAATATAGCATTCACTCTGCATAATCATCCAAACACAACCTGCTCGTGGAATACAATGAGCCTCGTCATTGGCAGAGCAAAAGCATCTGTTTTTAAAGGGAAGATACGATTGGTCTGTGAGAACAGTTCATCAAGTGCTCTTCAGTCATGCATGAACCTGAAAATGTGATAATCAAGAGCTATCTGTTAATAAGGATAAATGTACTGAATAATAAATAATGGAATTTGACATTATAAAAACATGGAGGGAAGAAGTATGTATGTTAATGACAGATTTTAGTTTCATTGAGATATTTACTAATATCACATCCAACTGCTGATTTGTGACATATTATGGTTATTATTTTAACTACCATGTTTATGACTATGAGACAAATTTGCTTCATTGTTTACATACAGATTTCATCACATGAAAGTGGTGCAGATATTCAAAAGACAAACTAAATTAAAAGTACTTAACTTTTTCCATTTTAAGTGAATACACGAATTAGGTAGTTTTTATGAACCGCTGAATGCATCACAGTCCCTCCTACAGATGTATATGTCTCCTTTCTCCATATTTTCAGTGTTCAGATCAGACTGCGAGTGGCCTGATTAAGTTGTCAAACATGCCACTTTGCACCCGTGAAATAAATATTAAAGCACCATCTTCTGCTCCTCTGAAACCATTCCAGATCCTGACTGAACCTGTCACGATTGCAGGCATGCAGATTCCTCTCGCGATTCCAGCAGGAGGCACCTGGAATCGTTCCAGAACATTCCAGGAATGGATGCATGTTCTGGGATACCGGAGGGGTTTCAATAGGTCATGTAACATTTCGTTATTTGAGCAGTGCTTTCGGAAGTTTTTTACCCCACGTGTACGCTGGTCTGACACCCAGAGCGTGCACCCCCTGCTTTAATAAGGGCGCCCCCTCTTTCCTAATGAAAGGCTCAGCGAGAAGACTCTTGAGTATACATGCTCATAATGAACGTGCTCCTCCCTTCTCGCTTTTCATCCATGCATCCATGCCCCAAGACAATAATTAATCCTTTAGTGACAACAGAGCCGCTGACAGGCCCTCTGTACACGCAGGGACAGGCACACAGCCACATGATTGGCGACCTTTCTCATAGCCCAGCCACAACAAATAACCAGTAACACACCTCAGGGAAAACATTAGTATATTTTGAAATATGAAAAACAGAATTTTTATGAACAGAAATGTAATTTTTAAGAAATGCCCACATTTTGATCACTGTAGCCTCAGACCTCCAGGGCTGGGGGTTCGAGTCCCGGCCCCCTGGCACTTTGTGGGCGGGTTTTGCAGGTTCTCTCCCTTTGCACTAGTGCTTAATTGGGTTTCTTCACACAAACTGTGAGTGTGTGCACAGCCTGAAATGACCTGGTACTCTGCTCAGAGTGTTTCCCGGCCTCCAGCCCCATACTTTTAGAGATTGGTTCCGAGCCACTGCCACCCTGTAGGAGATACGCATTTATAAAAGAAGGGTGCTTGGATGGATGGATGGATGGATGGATGGAATAATGACTGTAACTGCAGCTTTGGAAGTATTGGAAGCTTAAGTGATTAAATTTGTTTTTTTTTTCCTCTGTGCTTCTTAGCAGAATTATTGCCTGCAGTTGATTAATTGTCTAGAGTGTATGAATTACGGCATGCAGCCAGCAACAACCACGCAGAGAGGATGAAGACAGACAAACAGGTTTCATGTGAAAGTGGGTCATTGCTGTCACACATGCATTATCAGAGCCTCAGCGTCCATTAGGGATAAGAAAAACACCAGAGTCCTACCATGGATCAGTGCACCAAAAAGAATATAAAGTGCAACTACAATGATTTTTTGAAATTTTCAAAAAATCTAAACATGAAATATGCTAAATGTATTTTAAATAGTTAGAAAGCGGTTTTCAGAAAAGATTAGTTACAGTTCTTGTTACTGTTGTTAAGCCCAAACATTTAGGGCTTAATACTATTAGGTTTTACACCCCTCTCTACATTATACTCTCTTCATCCTTCGCTTCATTATTTCTTTATCTCATCATCCTCCCTTCATCATCCTCCCTTTGTCATCCCTCTCCATCACCCTCTCTTCATCTTCCTGCTCTACATCATTCCTTCTCCTCATCATCCAACCTTCATCATTCCTCTCCATCATCCCTCCCTTCATCATCCTCCCTTCATCATTCCTCTCCATCATCCCTCCCTTCATCATCCTTCTCTTCTTCGTTCCTATCTTCATCATCTCCTGACTCATGATCCCTCAGTCATCCCTCTCCTCGACATCTCAGTCATCTCTTCTCCTCATCATCCTTTCTTTGTCATCCTTCCCCATCACCCATCTCATCATCCCTCCCTTCATCAAGCTTTCTTCTTCTCATTCTTCATCATCCCTCCCTTCATCATCCCCTTTCCTCATCATCTTCCCTTTGTCATGCCTTTCCATCATCCCTCTTTTCATCACCTGTCCCTTTAAGATCCCTTCTCCTAATCATCCTCCCTTCATTGTCCCTCTCCATCATCCCTCCCTTCATCATCCTTCTCTTCTTCACCCATCTCTTCATCATCTCTAGACTCATAATCCCCTCATCGTCCCTCTCCTCATTTGCCCCCACAGGTTCATGATCCCTGTCTAGGCTGACCCAGAAACAGACTTCAGCACCTCCAAGACACCATTAAGTCCCATCTCATCCATGTCTCTCCTTGGGGTTTCAGAGTAATCCCCAATTTTTCCACCAGGACTGTGAGCAAAGCAGTTTCACTGGCACCTGTGCACCAATACCTTTGAAAGGGACATGTTTCTCAGTACTTACGGAACAAAAACATGTCCTAGGTGTCATGGCTGCCACAGCTGTTTGCGGTTCATCTTGTGCCTCATTGTTCACCATAATGCCACCTATAAAAGCCTCTGCTAAGGGAAAAAAATGCAAATGTAAAAGGTCGTAACAGAGTGACAACATTTACACTGAGCTTCACAAAGAATTACAGTAGGTTGAAGTCAACATCCAGCTAAATACACATCTAATACACAAGCTCACCGGAGGGGGTTGAGGTCAAGACTCGCAGATTTATATCTGTCCATCTTTCGGCTGCTTATCCTGTAAAGGGTTGAGGGGAATATTTAGGTGGATTCTGAAAGAAGATAAGCCAACGGATTCAAAAGCTGTGTTAAGAAATCCAGGATATCTGCGGTATAATGCAAATAAAAAGGTTTATCAGTAGAGGTGTAATTGAATGGAATAATCTATTTTCTTTTAGATGGACAAATTATAACAGAGAAGCTTTAAACAGATCAATTAAAATGGTGAAGCTTTGAAAAAAGTTGGCTGGTAAAAATTGCCTGGCTATGTCTAAGCTAAATTGCTCTTGCTTTCAATATCAACAGCAGAGTTACCTTATTTTATTTAGAAGTGTTTAATCCACGCTGAAAATGTTGGGCCGACATGGTGTCTACCTACTTAAGCTCTCTGTGCGTTACCATGGTATCCACATTCTCCAAAATGAATAAGAAGAAGAAAAAAAAAACACTCAAAAATATTCTGAGAGTGAAAAGATTATAACACTAAAGATTAGGTGCCAAACAATCAGGAAATATAATTTAAACATGATTTGAGAATATTCAGAATTCAGGTGTGGACGTACGAAACAGGGATTGGAAATTTAATAGCATTCGCACTGCTGTACACATGGACCTCCAGCAAATGAAACGCAGCTGTCAAGTACCACTGAAAAAAATGTCAGTGCTCTGCCGCAAGCAGACACAGGCTCAGGCTTAATATATAGTTCTGATCATTAGGGAAATATGCAATTCCCCTGCCTGAACCGAAACCATTACAATCCCAAATAATTGAGTTTCAAAAACCCATTTTCTCTACAACAAAATGAAACAAAACAAAATCCCGGGTAAGTGCAAAATATGGTGGAAAACAGGGTGGTGAACACTGGGCCTATCAACAGCAATGGATGCGCAGGATGCAGCTGTATCCTGTTTAATATATGCACATAAAAATTATAAAACATCCATCCATCCATCCATCCATCTTCCAACCACTTTTCCTGGTCAAGGTCATGGGGTAAACCAACATGCTGCCCTTAATGAGTTTATAATGGTGTATTTCCTGTGTTCAGTAGGAAAATCAATAGTCTTCATCACCTCTTTTCACCATTATTCTGCTATAGCTGTCCACCTTACATGCACTTCATCATTTATAGTTAAATATTTACTTTAAACAGTACTTCAAAATGCAAAGTAGTGTATAAGACACAGGCAAGAAACATTTTAGTTAACATTGCGGGCGCAACCTCTAAAAAACCCTGAAAAATCAGAGCTTTTGAAGCTGAATTGCTGTTCCGAAAATTCTAACTGAAAGTCAGGCCTGTTTGTTTGCTGGTAGACTTGGAAACAGAACCAGTTCCCTTCTTAACATTACATTGCAGAGAAACAAACAGGGGGACTAGAGTTGAAGGACAGATTGTTTAATATGCACACTCATTTTCTTCATTTAGCCATGCAAAAAGACAGAAGGAAACTCAATATTGTCTTTACGGCTGGCTTGCAGAATCCTGAGGGGCTTCCTTATTGCTGGGGACGTTTTCTAACACAAACCTCGTCTGCGTTTGTTAGTTTAAAAACTCTGAGATTCAAAGAATTCCCCGCGATCCTCCTTGGCACCGGCAAGCACGTTTACAAAACAACATTTACACTCGAAAACATTTGCAGATTTAACTAATTAAATTAATTAAAGCAGCGATTAACCAAATGAAGGCTGATTACGAAAATTAGCGGCCTGCTATTTGGAGGACTTGAAATTAGCTAATTACTGAAGTGATTACTTGAATGTGAAGTGCCTTAGATGTGCTTTAAATTGCATCATCACTGAGTACTGGAGTGGGAGCTGATTACAGCTATAAGGGGTTGTTGATTATGAGGAGTATGAAAGGTCAGACAGCACACCTTACCATCAAGTCTCAATTACAGACAGTGTGGATATGATGTACGGCGGGTGGAGGGACTCCCAGACAAACGAAGAACATGGAACACAAGGCCTAAAAGCAGCGGCACACTTCACCATGGAATTTAACTGTTATAAATAGGTAAAATTTAACAGTAAACATCGTCAAACGAATCCTTCTGCAAAAAGACAAAATAATAACTGAAAATCAAATACATGCATGAAGAAGTACAACATTTATTTGAAATGAAAACTATATTCCGGAAGGTCTTGGTCCAGCTGTGGATGATTACGGAATATATTTCACCCGATTACAGTCATCCCCTCACACACACACAAATTATTACATATTTAAAATATCAGTACCCTAACCCTTTAATAAGACTATGTCGCTAAAAAAATTATTCCCAATCCTTTATTGTTTTCTCTTTTAAATATAGGATAACGCCACAAATTGACGAACGGCTTGCATTTGTAAATATGATGTTTGTTACCTGCTTTGGCTCACAAAATCATTCAACTGCGTGAACGGCCATGTCTGCCCTCACTGGGGATATAACACTTGATACATCCCATTTTCTCAGCCCTAATTATTCCATTTGTGAACCTGAATGCCATTTAGATGCAAGGTAATTCAGCATGGTAACTCAATTAGATTTGCACTGACTGGGATTTATGAAACATCAATAGATTCTCGGCGAGACCAATGGGAAGGTGAGTTATTTATCCCTATACCTACTGATAGTGCATTTGCGTGGCCCAATTAAATATGCCAGCAATCAGAAAGATGTCTGAAACAATCTTAATGAGATAACACAAGACTTAACCCTTCTCTGCATATTGTGAATACTGAGGCTTGAGAATTAACAGGAGCTTATGAGATATTACTTTTGAAATTAAGTTTTTTGCCACCCATTTTATAACTTTACACCTACGCTGATTTCCCATGATCGTAATTTTGGATGTTGAAATGAATCCGAACCCTAAGGTTTACCACCCTGATGAAAACATGGACAACACAGATATAGACAAATGTAATATTGTCTTTAGCTTCCCGGCTTCACCGCAACAGTCGGCCATTTTGCCTTCAAAAAACACGTTTGTTAGATTCGTATCCGTGCCTTGGCATAATGAAATTCATCCATTTGTTCATCATATTTATGCTGATCTCTGGCCAAGAAAATCTGGGTTCCGTCGTTTGCTTTGAAGGACCTACTTTGACACACATTTAAGAATTATCATTATATGTAATTATTCTGAGAAGCTTCACATTACTGCATTTTAGGACTGATTAAACGCAGCGCCTGCGATAAAGTGACATGGTCTGGTAATAATGCCCTAAAAGCTTGTCAAGGAACAGCTGTGAAAGAAAGTTACAGCTTAAGGCAACCTTTGCCCTGTGTTTTATACTAATGGATTTCATAGGAATTACTTTGATGCATGAAATAGTGCGAATTGAAAGAAAGATTCATTTAAATGGCAGGACACTGTAATGTTTAGCGAGGCTGCTACTCTCCAAATGCTACTGGTGTTGTAGGCGATGCAAACAGACACTACAGATAAACACGGCCGTGTTCATTTATACAGAACTGAACACTTGCTCAGTAAAGACTGACTGGAGGGAACATGCTGCCCATTACTGCAGCGTCTCAGTGTGGCAGCACGTCGGGCATTTTTCCATTTAGTTTTGTTGGATAAGGGGTGTCGTTTTCAGCTGCACCATCAGACATCAACACAGCGCTACCCTGTTCTGTGTCACCAAATCTTCTCCATTTGGGGAAGTCTGAAAGTCCGATCATTTAAAAATTCTATACCAACTTTGCTATTAAACGAAAATAATTACTCATTTTTCTAACAAAACAAAAAATTCCTTCAGTTGGTGACTACTAGTTACGTTTCACATTAAAACAATGCTAAGCAGTCATCACCTGTTTCAGGAACGCCATTCCGAAAATCAACATCCACACCGAAGCGATTAGAAACGTATATTTTGAAATCCGCATTCTAGTTAAATTATAACATTTAAACTGACATTTTAGTGAAACCAGCTTAAGGTCCGTTTTTGTTATATGATTTAACCAACGCTATATCCTTTATTTGGACCCGAGCATTAATGTATTCAAAGGCCAACGATAACTAAACCAACTCAGGTGACACCCTGAAATCTCAATAAAAGGAGTCCAATTAGAGCAGATTTTATTTTGGGTGTCATCATGATTAATAGCACACTAAAACGGATCAGGGAGCTTCGCGTCAGCATGGCGGCAGAGGGGGCGCTGCGTTTCCCCACGTTACCGGCGACGAGGCAGCGTTAGGAGAGGCAGCCCCAGCCATGGTATGAATATTTAATTAATAATTAGTCATGTAATTTCTCCTCAGGAATTATTATCCCTCAAACTGGTTTGTGAATTTAATTATTAGCACCCTTTTTGTTTTCATGTCCCCTCATTACTGTCAGGATTGATGTAACATAAACTTCATTAAAAATTAAAGTAAGAGTCTTAATTACAAGGCTACCCTGACTGAAGTTAGAATTAGCCAACTCAGTGATGTGCAAATGAGTGCATTATTTAAGAAACATGCTGGAAGTAGTTATGTTAATTTGGAGGGTTCACGGTAGCAGACCTTTTCACTTGCAGTTGCATATTCATTAAACGCACTATGCAAATTTAATGTAGCAGTCTTAGTAATGCCTTGTTAATTTATTCAGATTTATTGAGTACGACTTGTAAAAAGTACCAATTTAATTACTCTATCTACTCGGATGGTAGGTGGCGATATTGGAGGTTTTAGAGTGTAAATCTGGATTACTGCACTTTGATGGTGGGGGGGGGGGCACCAGAGGATGTAGCTTTCTTAAATAACTGGACTTGAAAAGAAGAATTTGATTTACTTAATATGATCTGAGAGAAATCACTTAAATTGCGACTAGTTTCCCAACAGGAACGTAAAAAGGGCTGATGGAAGAAACGATGTGAGCTGTATTAACAGAGGAAGAGAATCAACTGCTGAGTCCACAGTCTAATGGTCCTAATGGTCCTGCAGAGACCTGTAAAGGTTACAAATGGAAATCTGTGGACAATCAAGAGTCCTGGCAAGACATTTTTTAGCAAGTCCCATCGTCAGCACCAAACGCTCGCGCGCACACACACACACACACACACACACACACAGGCGCGACGCTGCCCCCTACACGGAGGTGCTTAAGACCAGCTTTCTCCTGAGACCCGAAGCTCTAAACAGCCTCTTTATCCAGCAGCTGCCAAATCTGCACCTCAAACAGAAAAACTGAAAGCGCGCAGAGGGGGGAACGTCGCTCACAAAATCAAATGTTTCTTAGCAATGGCAAATCGAAATGTTGTTTTTTTAAGTTATAGAACAAATTTCTACAGCATCCATGGGAGCCTAAAGTCAAAAGAAAAAAAAGGTTGCGGGGAAAACGGTTGTGGGAATTTTAAAGACATTAATTTGAGAGGAAGAGCTTTTTTCCCCCCGCAGATCACAGGTTCGGAAATGTTTCGTTTGCTTTAGCGTCAACATTAAAAGTCTGGTATTCCTTTCATCAATGTAGTTAACGGGAGGTTACAAGAAACACATTAATCTTTCTGTATTCCTGTTAGATCTCCATTTTTATCTATGTTGACACATTTTCACAAGTTGTCTTTTATGGTTGACTCTCGGAAGGGCTCAAAGATCTTTGCGCTGGGTGGGGGGCTAAATCTCAGCAGATGTAGGGGGGAGTAGCGTCTGCGTCAGTGCAGTGGCTGATCTCCTGTAGCCAGCGTCGATTCGTTATCTCCCCGCCTGGGGAAAAGCTCGCGGTTACGTTAAGACAGAGACAGACCCCCGATTCCTGCGTGCATCGCTGACTGAACTAAAAATGACACAAACATCACTGTACTCCATTCGGTTTTAGAAAAGAGATTTCCGTACGAAAAAAAAAATTAAATTTGTTGACACCTGAGGCTATGTTTATTTCAAAAACACGTTTAAATAAATCTCGTATATGTTTTGCTTGCTGTGCGTGATTTGCATAAAGAAAATAAACTGATAGGAAAATTCAAGGGCCTTAGGTTTTATAAGAGCATATAAACTAAAGGCCCTTAGCGAGATTTCAAAAACACACAGCATCAACATAAACATCCAAACACTTGTAAACAATTTTTAATATATACATACACACACAGGTTTGTAATTATGTCTTTGCGGGGACTCTCCATTTATTTCCATTAGGATAACTCTAATCCCAACATGATGACCTTAACCCTTACCCAGTCCTAACCTTAACCATAAGTAACCAAACTAAGCAAGAGACTTTTGGCATTTAAATTTTTTTTGAGGGCGTTCACAGATCTTTGTGGGGACCTGAAAAAAATGGTCCCCACAATGTCAAAATAACAGGTTTTTATCACATTGTGGAGAACTTAATTTCCACACAAATTATTCAAGAACTACATTATTAGTGTTAAAAAAAGATAGCATATGTACGATTATATACACACACGCACACGTAAACATATCATATTTATAATTAAAAATATTTATGTTTATTCCTATTTTCAAAGAAGTCCTAGGGTGAGCTTTTGTGAGCTGGCAGGTTTGCAGGGTTCGCTGGAAAGCCACAGAGGCCCCTGTACGCAGCAACAGAAGCTCCCGGAAGGAGGGTCCCTGTCGCGGCAGACAGCCGCCAGCGTCACGCTCTTGCATCATTAAGAGCAATGGAGAAGCTGCACCCACAGCTTCGTGCTGAAGCTGAACCATGAAGGGCCATAACCGGAAGATACCGGATCAGAACACGGAGCCTCGTTGAAACCTGCTCTCATTTTAACAAGGGCTTTATAAGCAGTTCTGTACGCACATATTTCCACACAGGACTCTTTACCTGTGTGAATATCGGCCCTATTCTACCTGAAGAGTGAGACGGATCTGAAGGGTCCCTCCTGTCTCTTCCTCCTGGCAGGACCTCAGCGGCATCCTTGGTGACAGATAATGTAATTGCATATTACCATGATGTCTTGATGGAGCTCAGATTAGCTTAATCGAGTTCATCAGGCGGACTGGCCAGCGAATCCCCTTACCTCCTCCCTCCACTCTGTCCTCTTCCTGCCTGCCATGCTCGCAGAATAAATTCATGACGTCATTAGCTTCAAGTATAAGCTCTGCTAGAACAGTATGTAACTTAAAAGTATGGCTCACCTCCAACACTGATATCTAGTACTTTTAACACTTGAATGTCGGCATGATTTGTTCCTTTACTTCAGCTGCACATGTACAGCTTTTCATTAGGTTCACTATGATCTTATGCGATTTTTTTAATGTTCAAGTGTGAGTCCAAATCACCTGATTCAAACACACAATTTCATCCATATCAGACATATCTCTTAACCACATGTATGAAGTGGTGCACTCTGCAAAATTTAACAAAATATATAGCAATGAAGAGAAAGTACTAAAATAAGCCCTTTAAAAGTAAACCTTTAGTTTATGCCTATTGTGAGTTTAGTCTTGATATGAATGCGAAACTGAGTAAATCGCATTTCGGTGACCGTATCTCTCGATTTCTATCTCTTCATCTGCATTTCTGCAGGGCTCCGTCATTAAACTCAGAGATTAGCAAAGGACTATTAAAAATTAAAGAGGTGCATTTATTTTATCGATCCTCAAAAAACTGTCAGTGTGCGGCATATTTGTAACACATCAGAATCCTATCGATAATTTGCACCAGTTTAAGCTGCCATGAAATCTAAATAAATATTTTGAAAAAGGAAAATGAATAAAGGTATATATAACACACACCCACACACAATCTTGACATATGTTTTGTGTGAATAAGATATATACAATAAATAAAGTATCGATTGTGCATAAAAATTACACATTTGTTGTGATTATCATCAAATGAATGTATTTAAGTACTTTATAATTTAGGATTACAAGCATGTAAATTACAAGTCACTGAAGCATTCAATATCCTCAGTGTCTTAAAATGAGATTCATATTTTGCTTTTGTTTTTGTCCAGAATGTTTTTGACATATAAAACTAAAGAAGGACAAGGTCACCATTTGTTAAAGGTATGACATGCAATCAATTTGTTTGTGGCACTAGAATGTCACTCTGTCACTCAGTGACGGCTGCCACCGATTCTGCTACAAATGCAGATAATCAGCAAATCAGTTCATCATACCCAATAAAATGTTAGAGTAGGACAGAGTTTACAGCAACCAAGCCCTTGCCAAAGGGATAAGAGACGGCTGCATCTGTTAGCTACATAAATAACCCCGATTTATGCAAGGCTGAAACACAATTAAATGGCAAATGAAGTGTAGCAGAAATAAATGAACAATTAATAGTTTTCCATTATTAGCTGTTTGTTAGGCTCCAGTTGAAATTAAGTAATCACTCACATGACATCACCATCTATTTAAAACTTCCTTTGTCAGCAAAGCCAACTTCCTTTGTCAACATGCGAATCTCAGATTCCCAAATTTAAAAAAAGATAGAAAAATGAACCGCATTTAACAGCTCTTAAATACCTCTCATTAGCAAGATAAACATGGAATTTGTCAACATAATGTGTTTATCCCTCAGGCTGATATTCATGTAGGGCAAAAAAATAGAACACGATATACACAGACAACAAATCACTCCTGTCAAAAACTCAATGAAAGTTGGAGGTTTTACAGTGTGCTACATGGGGGGATTGAGGGAATCTCTTCCTCTCAGTAGGACGCACCATAAAATCCATAAAACCATAAAAAACATCTTTCTATAGTTCCGGAAAATTCTACTGTGTTCTGAACAAAGCACGTTAACTTTGAAGAGAAAGCTATGTCCAAAATAACTGAATCCTCCATTTTGACTTTCACACAACCTGTGTCAAAACAAAGCAGATCCCTCTGTAATGTGGGATATCACACAGTTACAGCGCGATTTAAAAGTCATTTATCAAAAGAGACATAAGATTAATTAAGCTTGAAGTCTGGATTACCCTAACCCGCCTCTCATCAAGGTGCACCTCAAACCCACTGGGAGATCAGCTAGAGGGGTCCTGTTGAGGAGAGTCCCAAACCCATAATTACGCACGTCGCTTGTCCATTCGCTGCAGGAGACACTTTAACCCTGAGATCTACCAGTCTGGCTACATGTACATGCAGCACAGAGTGATGAAATAAAGACACACCATGTCAATAAATGGGAGATGTACACTTGGGTGAAGTGGTGAAATTTATGTAGGACCCAACACACTAGTGAAAGCTTTGCAGAAAAGGGGAAAAATGCTCGTGAAATCACGAGAGGGAGCGGATCCTCATCTGAGAGCCACGCCACACCCAGCAACACTGGGCTGAAAAGGCAGCAATCCCCTCAGCCCGCCAGTTCATTATTAAAACAAATATATTACTAAAGCATTCCCATATATATGTAGCTAACTGCTGCACCGCTAAAAATCACAGCCATTGCTAAATTAATCATAGCCTGACTGCGCATAGCCGTGTCCACGATCGCGGATCAACGTCAGGCTTCCCAGCGGTGCCCGCGTCGCACGCTCCTACGGGGTGTTTGAATTTTGATGGGGCTTCCAGCAAGCTTCGATGCCGTGAGGATTGACGCTGACATCATGCTTTTTATCACCGCTGTAGCATGTGGCCCTCTGTATATTATTTCATTATTTCCTGCACATACACACACACATGCACATATACTGTATGCGTGTGCATATATATATATATATATATATACACACATATAATCAGTTCATTAGCTTAGCCAGTCGTGCGGTGTCCCTCATCCGAGCAGGTCACAGCTGTGATGGATGGCCGGCATGTTTGTGGCTCCAGGGTAGGATTCCACTGCTCGGGAGCCTCTGCGGACGCCACGATCAGGACGGAGAGAAGGAAAATAAGAGCGAAGGCAAGTAACGGAAAGAAGGGCATTTGGATCCATGGAGAATTCCCTCTCCTGGGTCCAGCATATCAAAGACATTAAGAATCTAATGTGCTATTATTCTCCATCACCCCCCTAAGCCTTAAACATCTGTCCTCTGGGTCCCTGTTGTAATAGAGCAGGGCTTTAGCACTGCTTTCTGGGAGAAGACACTGGCACTTACAAGAGCCCTCGACATGCCACTGACTTAATGTTGACTGCATCTGTGGCTACTTGGGCAAAATTGACATTGTCTAGAGAGTAAAGTAATCACCAGCAGCGGCATTACGGAGCATTTATGTTTGAGCTGCGCTTCCAGACAGCAAATCTTGACCTTTATGGGGCCCGCCGTTGGCCCCGCCGGCCGCGCTCTTTCCAGCTCGCTCTGAATTAGATTGTCATTCCAGGAGGCTTTCCTTTAGCTCACTTGTGGGTTTAATTCATGGCTGCAATCAGTTTCTCCTAATGCCACGATAAACTCGAACAGAAAACAGGCCGGCGGAAAAACAAAAAATATATATAACAGCGAAACTGAGACGAGATTACAACGCCGCACTCGTCTGAGAGGAGCCAACGCGTGGTTTGACAGGTTGACACCGATCGCTTGTCTTCGTTCGACACTCGTCAAATGGGACATTATTTCCTGGGCTGGTTAGAATCACAGAAGTGCCGGAAAGTGCCGAGCAACCCAGCAGCCCCCCAGCAATCACATTAACGTGTTTAAACAACAGATGTCAGAAGTTTTAAAAAGGCAACTGAAACCATGCTTATATTCCATTTAGAATACATTCATCATTAAGTCAAATATCAATTCCAATGAAACCAAGTAGAAACTAAAAGAATTAAGAATTAAGTAAAGCTGGAAATATGTCTGTTGATCCATGTACTGGATAAGTGGCCATGGAAGACGGAAGGGAATGAATGATGTACAGAGGCCAGTCTTGTCACTGATCTATCTATCCATCTTCCACCCGCTGCTCCTAGTCAGGGTCTCAGGGTCTTGTCAATGGTATAATTTTTACAGCCTCAGATAGTGGTGATTAACTGCAGTATAGACTCTTCAGGGTCTCACGTTTTGTTAAACATTTCAGACTAATAAAGTAAAAATGGCAAGGACACCATCAGAGTAGGTCTTTAAATTAAATTCAATAAAATGATGACATGAGTCAAAGGTCAAACATTATAGCTGTGGGTTTACATCATCATCCTGTTTAGGTGCTGAGCTATAAAGAAACTTCACAAAAGTATGTCAGCCTTAATTTGGCTTTTCTTGCATGTTCAATTCAATATAAATGAATCATTAGACAATAATCACTCGTTCTTGATTAGACAGATGAACAGGTTAATGCATATAAACTGAGGCTCCCTTAAACACACCATTCATAGGCCAGCACCATGGAAGGGGCTGAAATTGGTAGACGTTCCCTGGTCTTCACCCCATCGCCAGACTGGTCTGATTAGTGGTGAACGCCCCATATTTAACACGACATGCCGATATTCCCGCTTTGTCATCAAGCTTTATGGTGTCATCGTCACTTAGGTTAGATAAGTCTGAACGCTTTGTCATGTGCTGTAGAAGAGGACAAAATGACCACATGGGATCTGAAACAGTCATGACAGAAAGCTATTCATATTTATAAGTCAGGCAATTAAGGTGATAAAGGAGACAGAGGCTTTAAAACCATCAAAAGAAGCATCTCTTCCACCACAAATTCTCAAAACGTTTCATTTGTGTCTTTCGGAATCAATTAACCTTTGATCTAACGTGTTCGGCAAACAATTACAGTTCAGTTTAAGGGTGACAGTGACTGTTAGCTAGCTGACCTTGAATGAATTACCCTCGATTGGGAGGCTTTACGTCGAGAGAAACTAAAGACGGGAAAAGGAACATAGCAGGAAATAACTGACATTCATTTCTTTACTTATAGAAAATGAACCTCAACTAAAATATCGCAGGCAAGTACATACGCTTTACATCATATGGAACTCATATATTTGGTGAAAAAGAATCAAAGTGTTTCATGGTCTTATTTAGTTATTATTTAAATTATGAGGTACATATATTGCACGAATAAACAGAAATATTTGTTACACAAAAAAATATATCAACATTTTAGGTATTATTTAGAAAGAATCAATTAAACCTTCTGATGTATGAATCAATTTCACATACTGTGCCAACAAATAAATACGGAAGACTAAAATGGCTGGGACGGTTCCAAGCCACACGGCAAACGTAACCTCCGGCACACCATGGGCCGAGCCAGCCTTCAAAGGCGGCACGCCCAAGTCACTCTGCGTAATAACCGCTGCCTAAACGATCTTTAAGTGCCACGCCATGTAAATCATCATCATAAAAAAAAAAACTATTCAACAAGATCTGATGAGGGTGCCTGAAAGTCGCTGCTTTTATTATTTAGCTATTGTGAAAGCAAAAATGTACACGACTTCCTCTTTTCAAAAAGAAAAATCAATTAACATAGTTTAGTATTTGAGGTTGTCTTTCGATTAATTGTAATGTAGTCTGAGCACAGTTCACACCGACGTACAGGCTTTGTGTTTCCCCCAGGCCCTAATTAAAATACAATCCCTTTTTAAACAAGAAATGTATTCAGCTCATTAAATATTAACAAGACGGGGAAATTATGGGAGAGCTGCTTTGAAATCCTTTACAGAAGTCTTATTCTGTGTGTCCACTTAGGCTTAGGAGTATGTGTTAATTAAAACCCGGGTTCTGGAAGACAGGCCGTGCCACACTGAAACGATATCCTGGGCATGGACAGTCAATCCTCCGGTTCTCCTTCATGGGTGGTGTGAAGCAGCAGAGTGGAAAACAAACAGCCTGACCCCTTTCTGCTTTTTCAGGGAGACTTTTTTTTTTTTTGACGAACGGTGAGATCGAGACATGCCTAACAGATGGCTCAAACTATGCCTTTAAGTGCTTTTCTCATTTAGCAATTAAAAGTTTCTAGTTGTGATTTTTCTCCCCAAGTACAGATTGCAAACAACATGAGAGGTCAAATATCTGCAAGGGAAATGGAAGGGGGGGGCGGGAGGGTGTTACGGGGCGACGATGACGCCTCAGCTGGCGTGCGAGAGGCCGCCATGCACCTGAAGGAAAGCTTATAATCACCCTGCACCAAAATGAATAATTAGCCTCAATAATTACCATCCTTAAGATGAATTTGTGTGGTGCCCCCACATGCACCGCCATTGAGGATAACAGGTGTTCCAGGTGCCTTGAAGGGACAGAGATTAAAGATTATTTCATTATCCCTCTTCCTTCAGGCGCGAACGTCTTGCGCTTTATCCCGTCATGCACAACGAGGTCTGAGCGAGGCTAATTTCCGTCTTGCAGGACTGTGATCCAGGCAGATTTGAAGTCGGGCGTTTGACAGAGAGTGAATGTTGTTTAATCTGGGAGAATGATCTGTCCTTGAGATTTTCGGTAAACTCCGTGGCCATATAACCCCCAACCACAATCTGCCCCTCCCCCCCCTCACGCAGAGGCACACGCCTGTTTCTGCGTCCTGGTTTCACCCTGGAGATGCTGCCCCCCTTACAGAGGGGTTGAAGAGAGAGCGACGGTGGGCTTGGCGCTGCTGCGGGGTGAGCAATCTGACGTTAGAAAACAGGGCGGCGGCTCTTCGGAGTCGCTGGCCGATGCACAGTGGGAGACACAGGAGAGCCATAGTGCCCCTAATGACGCTGGGAGAGGAAGGAACAATGGCCAGATCGGGGTTAACAGAGCAGTGTGCAAATACAGACCACGCCACTCACAGGTCACAGGTCACAGGTCACGGGGGTGTCCCATGTCTGCCTGCACACGCTCATGTACCGGCCCTCGTCAGTTACACTATGCACACTCCTGTACGTTTAACACCTCCTACATTCGGACACTACAATCACAATAAATCAATAATGAAACTCTTCCATAAATACCTTCCAGGAATGCTTGGACGAGCGGAATTTTAAAATAAGCCTCCATCAAACACGAGAAAACAGCGAGGGATCCTAACGCCGACCTCCCCTGTAAATGAGTTTGTGCAACGCTGTGAATCCACAGGCCTGACGCGAGCACCTAACCAACACAGCAATAAAGCCGGCCGCCGCTGGGTGTTTGCTCTTGCTGAAATTACTTTAAGACTCACTAAGAAGACACTGGCACTCCTTTGCACGTTGAGCCTCTTGTTATTCAGATTTGTGGGTTTTTACAGTTCCAACAACAGGTGTACATGGTCTAATACTCACCTGTGACCATCGTTGTTTACATTAAACACAGACACCAAGATTTCTTACCTATAAAAAAGACAGAAATTATTCGTATATGATATTTTTCCATGAGATGGTGGTTTTTTTATTCCCTAGTACACGTGAAGCTATATTTTTTAATAAGCTGAATCTATGTTCTGAATGTGCAGCCAAGACAGGTGACTGTATAACAACTACATAACAGCATATGGAGCTATATAACTATACAATTAGGTTTAATGGACACGGTGGGCTTTCTGAAAGACAGTTTCACGAACGGCACCATACTGTCCCAGCAGTCGGCACCGAACAAAACAAAGAAAGCAGAAGTGTGCATTTTCCCCCCCCTTGATTACAACATTTTCATTTATCTTTTAAGCGACTGCGAAAACGTACAATTTAAATAAACAGCGTGTCATTTTGGGAGCTATGTTGATAAATCCCCAGAGTGTAAAACGGAACGTGTGAATATTTACGCAAATAAAGATGAATGCGGGATGGGCCGCGCGCTGCTTGATTGCGCCGCGAGAGGCTGCACTCCATCTCGCATTGCGTCCTCAGTCTTATGATATCTTATCATTAGTTTCCTTGACAATGATTTAGCAGTTGGTATTCTACCTCAGCGTCAACCACTGTGTTTAAAAGTAACCTTCTTTTAATAATAATGGCCATCTGTCATTTTTTTTTCCACTGACACCTACAAGGGCCACAAATAAAATTGGACCCCCCTAGCCCTCGTCAGGAAGGAGGTTGTATGCAGAGATGGCCCATCCCCAGATGTATAGTGTCATTTAAATGGTCCTGGAAGGTTACCGAGTCGCTACTGTAACATTACTACCTTTAATTTCTTTGGGGATGGAGGGACCTGGCGTCTGAGGCCCTGGCCGGCTGCAGCGGACAGGCCCGCTGGACGTTAAATAAGATTCAGGAGCGGCGAGCGAGTGGGCCCTGGGAACCGGCGAGGGGCCGGCCTCTGCTCCCACACACTGGCGAGCAGCAACTCGTGCAGAAAGCTGCCATCCATCTTTGGCAATCTGCTAATGGCGCATTTTGGGAACGGACTTTGGTCGGAGGCAGTTTCCAGGTTACTCTTCATCGCCATCCCGCTGTTAAGAGCCGCGGCGACGCTGAAGCCTGCCAGTGAAACACAAGCTCCCGCTTTCGGGGGGAGGAGAATCCTCCACAAGCCCTTCCAGATATAGTATCTGTGTTTAATGTCCTTTTACCCCCCACCTCAACCCCTGCATTTGTTCATGTCTAACGATGTTTCTGGGAAGGCGGCAGGATGAAGCTTAAAGCACGTTATTTTAATCACAGTATCCGGGGAGTCGAAACTCAATTTAGACACATTTAAAAACACAGATTAACAAGCTTAACATATTTGTCATGTTGTACATCTAATAGCAATATAACGGTACAATCCACATGTGTGGTAGGGCAGCATGAGCATAACGTGTTTTTGTGACGAAGGCTCTTGCGATATGTAGGTGATAATTAGCCGTCAATAAATTAGCATAAGGCAGCTCAGAGATTCACGGTCCTCACACGGACACCGCGCAGAAACGCAGAAATGATCCACTCTGCTCTGTAATTACGGGCAGTTTCTACGTGCCAGCTAATTTTATTCAAGCTCACGCGATAGCGATCACGCGGTCCTCTGTAAACACGCGCCGCACGCCCTGCGCGTGGCCGCTTCGCCGCGCGTGCTTTACTCCGTCTGACTGATGTAACCAAGCAACAGAGCTTTAGTACTTCCTGACCTTTTATGAAAATTAAAACCAAATCTCAATTTCGCATATATTTAACTATCTTATGAATCAAATACCAACTGTTCATGATAAAGTATTTACATAAGTTACTCATCTTCCACACAGCGCTCTTTTAGGTAAATATATTTTGCAAAAAGGTGTTTATTGCTGAGAAATAGATACGCGAGTACTTCTGGGTTCTGGACATGATATAAAATGTAAATGTACGTTTGATTCTACATATTAAAAGTTCTGATCATATTATACTTGGCCGATATTTTTGTGTCCTGATTTACAGCTCTTGCTCAACTTTGCATAAAGCACAACAAATATTTCTGCTAAAGCTGAGCTGCCCTGTTAATGCTAAAAAATGATCGACTGTGAACACAAGCTACATTCAGTTTTAAGTCTGACAGGCACCTGTCTGAGACGCGTCACGAAAAACCCTGGAATCAATCCTCCCAAGCGCTCAGACACATTTCCCTCAAAACAATCTTTTCTGCTTCCAGAGATGGCTTTCAATAAGGATCCATGTCCTTTTTCACTTTGCCTCACAGCTTTAACTGAGAGCTGAATATGGATGAGAGGCCTGCAGCCTCGCCGAGAAGCGCCGCGTTTTAGCACATAGCAGCTAAAAAAGCGCGTTTTCAGCACGCGCCATGTAAATGCGACGCCGCTCGCCTCGCGGCAGCGAGCTGCGCCAGATAACGCCGCGAGCCGCTGGAGTATATACCACTTTATTTGATAATAAACAGCGAACCTATTGCGCACAGTCGAAGCGGGATCAGTAACAACCAAGCATTAATTACACATGTACGCTCATGTGATTTATACCTCTGTTTCAGAAAGAGATTTGGTGGCACAGTAAATACTTTCCGGCGTGTTCCATCTTGGTCACTAATGAAAGACGTATTCCTCCTGTCGTCCTGGCTGACGGTGCCCATAATTCAGCCCCCCTTGACAGCTCCTTATCCTTGACAAGCATTTGTCTCCAGATATGGACGCTGCTTCTACGTCGGGCAGACAGGCTCGGCTTAATGCCATTTTGTTATTCTGCGCAAGGGGCTTTTGAATAAAAAGATGTAATATGTTTATCTTTCTGTACAATTACTTCACAACGCACCTTGGAGTGTGTTAAATTGATGTTATCAATATCTTGTCTGTATAACATCCTTATCTGCGTACAAAATACTGAGAGGCACTCAAAATAACAACCCCATCTCTTTTGCATTCAGATAGAAAATTAATTCATGCTTAAAAAAATGTATAACTATATGTAGTTGTCATGCAATTAACGGACTGCATTTCAGTCTAGTTTTGAAAGGGAAAATGCACATTATCTTGCAAACATAAAAATGTATTCCTACAACATCACATGAACGTGGTTTTGCAGGAAGCTGTCAAACTAAACTGCCTGATGGCTTATTTACAAGTTCAAAGGGCACAGAACTGCGTTTGTCTGTCATGGTGGTAGATGGTGTGTGTTTGACATCTGCTGGGGTTACAGACAGACTAGTTCTGTGAAGACACGAGCACCTCATCTGCTATGTATGTGCATAAAAAAATTAAAGTTTTCTAAATATTTTCAGTCTAGTTTGTGCACCTTCGGCCTCTTGGAAAACTTTCATACCATCCATCCACACTAAATTCACACAGGTTCATTCATGCTCTTTTATAAGCCATTTCAAAAAAGAAGGCGCATTAAAATAACTATACGCATTTAATAATTGTAATATCACATTTGCTCTAGAAAACAAGCGTAAATTGTACATGAATCTGAAACATAAAATCACAAAAGACAGATGGATATCAGACATACACTATACAGACAAATGTATTGGGACACACCTCTCCATCATCAAATTCAGATGTTTCATTCAGAACCATTGCCACAGATGTATAAAATGAAGCATCCGGCCATGCAGTTAGGCTTACAAACATTTGTGAAGCAATCGATTGTTCTGAAGAGCTCAGAGAATTGAGTGTGGTGCTGTCATAGGATGCTACCTTTGCAATAAGTCAGTTTGTGAAATTTCTTCCCTGCTAGATATTCCACAGTCAATTGTAAGTGGTATTATTGCAAAGTTGAAGTGTTTAGGAACGACAGAAACTCACTCTCAGACCACAGAAAGTAACAGAGCGGGGTCGCTGAGGCGCATAGTGCGTAAAAATCACCAAAGCTCTGTTGACATAAGAACTGAAGAGTTCCAAACTTTCTCTGGCATTAACCCCCAGCACAAAAACTGTGTACCAGGAGCTTCATGGAATGGGCTTCCATGGCTGAGCAGCTGCATGCAAGCCTCACAACACGAAGCACAATGCCAAGCGTCAGATGGAGTGGTGTAAAGCAGACTGCCACTGGACTCTGGAGCAGTGGAAATGTGTTCTGTGGAGTGATGAGTCACGCTTCTCTGTTTGACAGTCTGACGGACAAGTCTGGGTTTGGCAGATGCCAGGAGAATGTTACCTGCCTGACTGCATTGTGCCAACTGCAAAGTTTGGTGGAGGAGGGATAATAGTGTGGGGCTGTTTTTCAGGGGTTGGGCTTGGCCCCTTAGTTACAGTGAAGGAAACTCTTAATGCTTCAGTATCCCAAAACATTTTGGACAATTATACTTTGCAGGAAGTTAGGGGAAGGCCCCTTTCTGTCCCAGCATGCCCCAGTGCACAAAACAAGATGAATGACATGGTTGGGTGAGTTTGGTGTGGAAGAACTTCACTGGCCACACAGAGCCCTGACCTCAACCCCATCAAACACCTTGGGGATGAACTAGAACGGAGACTGCAACCACATCAGTGCCTGACCTCACGAAATCTCTTTTGGAAGAATGAGCAAAAATTCCCATGCCTATGGATGCCTATGGATTTAGAATGGGATGTCATAAAAGTTCTGGTAGGTGAAATGTCCAGGTGTCCCAATATTTTTGTCCATATGGTGTATAATTAACATCTACTCATTAAATACATAGTACAATAATAGTATTTCTATATCAACAGTATTCATCCCCCTTGTCCATATATGTCCTTATATATTCCACCTTTAAAAAAAAATAAAAATCAAAGCAAAACATGGTTTTCACTAACAGAAATGTTTAATGCATATTAAGTCAGTCATGGTCAGTCATTTTAACTAATTTGGTCAACAATAAAATGGCTAATTAAGGCATAACTGTATTACTTTGCTAATAAAGCGGACAGATTGACTCTGGGGAACATTTTGTGGGAAGTTAATTATGCACGGATCCACTGTGCGAATGTGAAGCGATAAAGTGATTATTGTAGAGCTGGCTTGCAAAGCAGAACCAGGCATTCCTGGAGCAGCAGACCCACGGGTCTTTTTTCCGCACAGTACACTGACACTAATCGGATGACCTGGACTTCAGGGGGTTAAAGCGGCTGGTGCAGGAGAGTAAATACTCAACCTTATATGTCACCTTAACGAGAAAAATTTGGAAACCCCTAAACACTGAGTATTGGACATTAAAAAGAAGATTTGTATAAAATAAATCAAATTTGACATATAGGTTTTATGTCACAACAGTGGCATATTAATATAAATAACATAAGTCATATGTTGTGCATTAGTAGGGAAGAAACAAATGTTTCACTGGAGGGGCATAATGACCCCCCATCCCTTGTCCACCCCCCCCCCCCCCTCCCCAGTATGTGTCTCAGATGTTGGAGAGCGGCTTTAATGATAACAGCAGATACGTGAGAGAGTGACACGCCGCAGTGGCCAGAAGCCAGTGGCAGGGCTCCCGGTAATAAAGGAGTCTGTACAGCTGTGGGGTGGGGGGTGCGCCCCCACCACAGCGTTGGCGTGTGGTCAATACCCTATCGGCATTTCAATTAAGCTGAGGAACGAGCAGATCATTTTGTCGTCGCGACTTAGCAAATGGATTGTTTGTTATGCCGTCCACCATCAATCAATACAGAGCGTAAACAGGGGCTCCGGCTCTCCGTGGCACTAATGCCTCTCCCAAGACTTTGGCACCATCCATCCACGCTCACGCCAGCGCAGATTCATCCATGCTGCTTTTCCTGAAAAGATCTGTAGCCTCTGCTCCGATCACATTCCCATTGACGTACATTTTCGGCGCTTTCCATTGCTGTATTCTGCATACTACAGTTCTCTTTTGAATTTTGTATTAAAACGCCGCTGTTGATTTTGCATCCTGTGCATGTTTCCCATATACATGTATGTCAGAGATTCTCAGCAGAAACCAGCTGGATTACTGGCACATTAGGCGCAGTGTTTTCCACTGGAGACACCAGTGCGAAGGGAGATATGCTCCTTGAGTTTGGGAATTGTCCCCATGCCGCGCGTCACACCGTCCAGCACTTCGGCCACCTTCACTCATACAAACACTCCCCTGCCAATGACAACGGCATGTTCCACATGCCGAACAAGGTGAAATGACAGAGTGCATATAAAAAAGGTCTTTAGTGGGCTGCATGAATAATTACAGCATAAAAGTACCACCTGAATCGCCACGTCTCTCATCGGCCCTGAATCACCATTTGAAACATGGCGCTTAATGAGAGCGCAGCAATAACGCTGACGGATGGGCCCCGCCGATACGGGTGGCTCTTGGTACATACCACTCAAACCAGGTTTATATCTTACAGATAAATACCTCACACTGTGGGCTGAGATGTTATGGGAAGGAAATTTCAATTACGCAGGAGGTCGGACGTATGAAAACACAGTCAGCGGTACTCAGCTGGAAGAAATACCTGAGATGTTGGACACCAGACAGTATAGCGACGTCTTACCCTAACTTTCCCTGGACCAATAACCTTTATTTCATTTCACTTTTCATTCATATTAAACAATTCATCAAAAATAGGTTACGCACATACATTCCAGCCGTGTGAAATCTTTTCCCTAAAGAATATAAAATCATCCTGAACTGCGTTCTGTTAGCTTTTAACCAGAGAAATCACAGGCAAACTAAGGGGCAGAGTTACACTTTAGGATACAACCACAGTGACCTGCCACTGCGTGTGAGGTAAGCACATACAGACGATGGTCCATGTTACGATATTCGTATACTTTAGGATGGGTAAATGTTTTTTCACTTTCAGTACATTACTCAGTGAATTACATGGGGTATTCAATACTTCATTATAAATGAGGCATCGTGTTAATGATTTTGCCCATCTCTAGGCTAATGTAAGTGTTCTAAGCATGTTTAAGGTAGGCTAGGCTAGTTATGACATTTGTTAGGTTAGGTGTACTGTATTAAAATGCATTTTCACCTTATGGTAGATTTATTGGAACGTGACACCATGGTAACCTGGGGGGAGACTGCATTTAAAAGTCCTGTTTGTCTCCAGCAGGTGGCAGGAGCCGTCTCCTTCCCCAGGTGCTATATGACGGCGTGACATTTCCCAGGCCGCGGACCCGGTCTCCAGGGCCCGGTCTCGCATGCTCCCCTTCTGGGATATTGATGATTCCCTTCGGCCACTGTTCCGCCGGCCCTTTGGCAGGGTGACAAATCGCGGGGCCTGATGCAGATGTGTTAAATAAAGATGGAGTGCCTGACACAGCATGGCTGACAACATTTTTTCAGTGTTAAAGTTCAATAAAAGCATCCTTTCAATATGACACATACAACAACTCACAATACGCCATAATCCCGGGGCTGGGGCTTCACGTTAAGTAACATTCTGATTAAAAACCTACTAAATTCACCAAGAGAAAACCAGAAGAAAGCATGATACATAAACCAAAAATGAAGTTTACTGCCTGGCCTTCCCATAATTACACTGACATCACCGGTAAGAAGAATATTTGTGTTACAAAGAACAGATTTTTGGGCCCAAGCCAATAATACAAGCAATGGCTTTTAGCAAGTTACAGAGTGAAATAGGATTTATGCTAATAATTAACTAATTAGCTAATCTGCTATATGTCCTCCATATGAACAAACCACAAATGCTTCAGAGTTCCATATATTCAACCAAATTAGCATTTTTTCTTCTCTATTAAAAATATAGCCAATGAACTGAAATTATGCAATTATTTTGGTGGGAAGATATAGTGTGTATTCAATCCACAGCACTAAAATGAGCATTATTCATATGACAGGATCCATTGTGCTGATAATTAATGAATTGAAACACGCTGCCAGTTTTCAATAATAAAAAAGTCAGAAAGAGGAGACATATTCTTCCTTGCTCTCCCATAACACCTTCTGACAAGACGTGTGTGAAGACCAAAAAGAAAAAAAAAACGGAATTTCCATATAGAAGCCCGTGAGTAACCATCGGTGCTCAGATAGTGTTGGCTAAATGCAGTCAGCCATAGTTCAAACTCACAAAGCGATGGAGAGGCTTTATTAGTGGGCAGACCCATTAATCTCTGTGCCACTTAACTAAAATCTAAAGCAGAGAAAATATTAAAGTAGATTCTGCTTGGTTAACATGATTGATATGTTAAATTACATTAATAAAGCGTACTCTGCAGAGTTTGACCATGTCATGTATCACACAGGGATTATGATGTTTAATTTACAAAAAAAAGAGAGATCTGCTTACAAGTTAAGTTAAATTAATGAAGGGAAAGAACAGCACCAGCTTCGCGCCTTAAAAGAAAGTTAATATGTGATCTGTCTTGGCTTGTTAGAGTCTTACTCCTCTCCCTGCCCCAGACACTGATTAACCCTTTATTAAAATAAGGAACAATATCTGGAGAACGACTCTTCCCAGCAAAAATAAAATAAATCAAAAACAATGCCTTTTAACTGGCACATAAAAATAAGGAGATGCTTTAGGCCATCTTAACTCAGCTGAATAGCCCAAGGGGATTACAGCATGGATCTGACTAATCCTCAAGCGTATATAATACAGTCCACATGCAGAACTCGATCACACTGGGAATAGCCAGTAAATAGCGACTGTTTTTATTCGGTATAACTTTACTACGCTGTCAAAGAAAATAAAGCACTGGAAACATTTTCAGGAGAAGTATGTTCCGCTGCCTCCCTCTTGCTAATTGAGTTGCTACCACCAAGACTGAGGCTCTGGAGTATAATTTGTCAGAGCAAAACATTCAATGGTCCAATTTACTGCTTGCTGTAGGCTGCGAAATTCCAGCCGTCTTTGATCAACCTTTTTAGGTCAGTTTCACTCACACGAAATTCAAGGAACCAGAAAGAATATCCCTCCCCATTATCATCTTTTCTAAAGGAAAAAATATGTATTTTTGCAGTTTCGCATTGTTTCATACGGCAAAAATGCAACATCCGTTCTATATTGAGTCAAAAATCTGTAGGCCAGTGTAGGCAACTGGTTAAACTTTCACCAGTGAGCGGAATGATATGTGCAGCTGTGGTACTGGGCATTTTCCTGCTGGTTCATGCAGCTCAGCAGATGTTCCGCGCACCGGCACGCAAACTGACAGCGTGTCCTTATGTTCCGAGCACTGGATGCCACAGAAAGTATATCTTCAGCCAGAGTATTTGGCAAATGTAGCTACAGGGTCCTCATCTTGCTTCGCCAAGACACAAACCTGTTAAATGTTCCATTTTTTCCTCATAAAGTTAAATTATTCAGCACTGTAAATCCATCCATCCATCCATCCATCCTATGGTGCTTGTAAGAGTCTCAGGATCTATGTAAATGTTTATGTTAAATACTAAATTCCAATAAAGCCGAACTGTCTAATGAAACTTTACTACAAAATACTAGCTACTAATTCTTTTTTTTAACAGTAATTTAAGTGGACAAAAGCATCAACCAAATGAATATACATCTAAAATCTAAACACTTTCACATTCTGTTTTTTTTCTTTATAGTGGAAAACATGGAAAATGTTACTTTACTCAAACTTCCCAGCAAAAGACCTACTGATTTCTGAATCAGAATTCTTCATTGTCATTGTACAATGATACATACAAATAAAGGCTGTTTGGCTCACTCCTAATATCAGCATCAATAGCACTACACAACAACAAAGGCACAACAAACAATAAATAACCAATAAGCAACCATAAATAAACAAGAACAGTAAACAATAAATAACACAAGGCCAGGGTGTGTAGTAATAAATAAGCTGCAGTATATAAATGGTATAAAGTGGCGAGTGTGTAAACTAACGGTCCAAGGTAGCAGCATTACTAATCTTTGTATCTGAATACAGCTCTCAATATCAAATGCCGTTTCTTGAGGGCATCAACGATCCAGTCTGAATGTTCAGTACGAGAGGCGTTTAAGGCCTTTATTTTGCGCGCGTGCCCGTGACCTTGGGAACGACGACGCGACCGCGGACGCTCAGACGCGTCTCCACCTTGATTATCTCCCGATCTCATTTATAATCTCGGAAAATGGTCTCAAGGTCACAGGGCTGGAAATTTAATTATGGAGGCGGTATATTAAGTGGCACATTTAAAAATGCTGAATCGAAGTAATTAATTTTTTGGACGGTGGTCCCAGAAGAGCTCCCGCTCCTGCTTTTTTCCTTTGGCCACGATGCTGTGTACGGACATCCATCAGCCGTATTGTGGATGACAGCTGTCTTTTAGCCGTAAACAGCGTCGTTATTCTTGTTTTATGAGAGCTTTTTAAAACAGTATAGCACCTTCTCTGTTTTTAATACATTATATATGGGTGTCTGGTGAAGTGTACTATGCCTCACCTTTGTTGTAAAACATGATTTCGGGTCCCTAGAAATCCTGGCCAATTGAAATAAACACGCCGCCCTTAAATTCACGTCAGGGGCTGAAACATGAGCGACGAGGCTGCCCCGGGAGAGCCGAGCCCGGCGCACCGGTCCGGGACGTCGCGGGATTAGCGAGCTTCCCGGGGCGTTTGTTAGGACTCTGCCGCTACCTTTCAGCTAAATAAATAAATAAGCAAACAAATCAATAAATAACCTCCCTGCAGCATTTACCGTCTAGCGTTCAGGAAGCTTGTAATGTTTAATGAACTATTTGTCATTAAAGTGGCTGTAATTTGCCATCTTAATATTAGGCAAGATATGGTTCATATATATTTAATAAAGGCGGTGGAGGTTGCCATCACTCCCCGTGTACATTTAATAAAAAAAAACTCCTCAGTTTATTTCTTGGGAGAAAAAAAGCATAACTAGAGTTGGGGGCATACGGAGGAATTGATGCACATTTATCCGGAAAACCCGTAGAAAAATTGTTTGCTTAAATCTCATGTATAGTGTTTTTTTTTTATTTTAATATAGATGACTGTTACAGGATTTGGCTTAAATGTATACATTTTAAGTACTCCACCTTTAGGCGCTATGCATTTAGTAAACACGATCAAACTCGACGAAATACTGTAATATATTTATTTTTTCTACTATCAGTATAACTGGTGTTAGTTTAGGACAGGACAATTTGTCATTCTGATGTATAGTTATGCTATGAATTTACAGTGAAGCCGTGATTTTAAACGGTGACATTTAATGTGACGATGCATTAATTAGATTTGCACCACAAGGACTGTTATCAAAATATTTTGAATGTGTCATCTTCTTCATAACCACCAGGGACACAGAGGTCAATAACTAGGAGCTGGCAATTATATGCTGTGCAATGCAATGGCCCCACAAGTTGGAAATCTACAGTGAAGGAAAAAATCTTGCTGTCGCCACAAAACAAATAAGTTTTAATTACTTGGCAATGCAATGCACTGTCTGCAGCCTAAATCAACTCAAAATTCAACTCACGCAGGCAAGTCTGCTTCTTATGCCTCAAGCAGAAGCCTTACGGAAGTCAATGAAAAGTACTTCTCTCTGTGGGCGTAATCTTTCCTCTTAGAGTAAACGGTTTAAAAGTTCCGGTTCTGGAACTTGCATTGATCAGCTCACAAATAATAATAATAGAATTTGCAAATATAATCAGTTAAATCTGAGTGGTCTGGGTGTAGTCGAACGTGTAGATGAATTTTCTCGTAGGAATTAACTGCACGGTATTTAAAAAAATGTACGTAGTTACTAAATGTTGTTTATGACAAACCCCTGCTTTCAAAGCCTTGTTGGAGGGACACTTGGTCTAATGAAAGCTCACAGCCAAAATGTACTGAACAGCACATCCTACACTAGCAGCCTCTCAGACCGTCTTCCGGGAAAATCTGTCGCAAATGAGAACCCCTTCCGCTTGGCTACGATCATGCAAACAATCACAGGGAATTTATTTAACCTTCAGCCGGGCACGCAGCCGGCCCGAGATTGTTGATGGCCCATCAGAGATGATCAAGATGGAGGAGCTAAATAAAGAGGCCATTTTTACGACAGAGCCATTGAGCTGCTAACAGGACTTGAAAGGTTGTGTCCGCTGAGCTGGCATGGTCAAGGAGCTCAGCTGCGGGAGGGAAATAAAACTGTTAAGTCACGGCAGTCCTCCCATCAGTCAGGGGGGTAATGATCTCTGACTGGGGCTGGGTTGTATGTCAGCAAATACTCCTCTGTCAGATGGCGTAGTGGAGGCCCCCGGCCCGCTGCATTGTTATCAGAGAAAGCTGCTCTGATGTATGGAACTCACAGACCGGTCATATAAATAATTTTCACTGCCTGCAGCCTGAATGCTGAATTTTAATACTGAGCACTTTAACACAGGTCCCAAAGGCTGTTTTGTTATCCGCCTGTAGCGACGTGCAGTTTCGCTTTTTTTTTTTCCTGTAAAGAAGCAGTCTCGATGGCCGTACCTTTGTATATATTGTTTACAACTTCAATTTGTGATAATTCTGCAGTTTTTTAAATGTTACTAGTAGGCAGAGAAAGGCAGACAGGACCGCATTCATTATTTACACGCAACCGTAGCTAAAGGGCAAAGGGCAAAACACAAGAGCACGTTATATGACAAGATGTAGAGTGAGCAAACACATTCCGAAACTTAATGCTAATATATGAGCTTTTTTTTGGCTATTCGTGTAGCTTTCTGTTAGTCATTCTGGTGTTTATTTATTAGTGTGGTGGCAGGCAACACATACTTACCTGAGCAATTACGTTTCAAAAACTGCACGTAACTCCAGTGACATTGAAAATTTTAGCTGGGAACTTTTTTTCTTCACTGGTTTTTTTGAATACATTTCTTTTAGTCATATAATGAATTGCGCTACTATTTAATTTTTATTATTAAAGTAATTATGACTGTTAACATAAATAATACTTAGTTGTTTTTACATACCTTACAGAAAATAAATGCAACTGTTGATAAAGGTCCTTTCTGAAGTCCAGTAATGTACCTTAATAGCCATAAAATGGCCATGGTTGTGTACCAGTCTATAAGCTGGCCAAGCATAACCACACTTTATGGTGCAAGGCTATATTTTTATTTCTGAGGAAGGAGAAATGCTGAAAATGTCAGTTTGTATTAGTCATCTGGATGATTAATGGAGGGCAAGTTGAGATCAGATTCCGAAACATTTGGAAGTGAGATTAAGCAGGGCTCGTCTTCAACCCTGCCGGGAACGTCTTGTGGACTCGGTCGACCTTTTTGTAAGGGATTCAAGGACGATTTCTCATAAGAAAAAAAATCTGAGAAATGTCAAAACAACAGCCCTGATCTTCGCCGCTCCTGTTCTGTTTCTCCTCAGTGAAACGACAAGTGGATATCTTACATGATTTTATATCTCCACTGTATACTGTGGTTGCTCTGAATATTGTGATTGTGATATGAGAATCGATGTTATTGATTGTTATAACACTTCAAAGGCACTTTGTACCCACTGTCTGATAGCTTAAATAATACTGAAAGATTGACAGAACTAAATGTATGACACTTGGTTATTAAGCCAAAAATTAAAATGAATCACAAAGTGAGGAAGCTTTATTTTACAGGAATAATTTCTTGCTTGGCATGGTGGTATTGTGACAGTGGCCACTGGTGCCGGCTGTCGTGCTTTTTAAAGCTGCTGAGATTCACATCTGTAGCTCATCCCAGAGCACGAACCCTTGTGGTCAAACTCGGGAAGATCCAACCGCAACCCAAAATCCATCCGGCGTTCAGAGCTAAAGGAGCTGCACACACATCGCTCAGTCGCACATCCCAATAGTGAACGCTTCCCTCCCTTCATTATCTTCCAGTATGTTAATGAACTAATTCACCATGCACATTCAATCCTCAAAGGTATTCTGCTTCTAATTGTTCTCATTGACTCAATTAATTGTTTGTTTGCAGATTTAATTATTTGTCGATTTCAGAAGTGTACTTAAAAAATTAGTGGAAAAATGAATAACGTCGACATACTACCCACTTATGAAAGCCGAGCTCTCCTGGTGGAACCAGCAGCCACACGTGAAAAATCAGGAAATGAAAAAACAGACGAAAATGAGTAACAGACACCATATCGACGCAAACGAGGCGATGTGAGGGGGAAGCCAGGGCTCGCTTGCACAGTGCCGTCCCAAATGAAACTTCAGGCTGCTTCAGCAGTTGATCATAATTAAATCTCTCATGCAACACCTTCAGCATCAAATGATTCTCTTGTAAGGACAAATACCACATGCAGTAATCCCACACTAAGGCAACGGTTTTCCAGGAATTTTCTAGAATGTGCTGAAAAGCAGCCCTGATTGTTACTTTTGTTATTTTAAGTGCCTGCTTATTTAATTCAATTGGCATCGTCTTTGACAAAGACACAATAAGCTGCTTGTTCTACTAGTTTGTAATTACCACAGATGCAAACCCTCTTGAACTGGGCACATCAAAGGAATCAGAGAGTTAAAACTTGGGTTCACAATAACTAATCGAGAGCTTTCAGTTCAATTATACATACACAAAGGGTTACTGTTGTCATCTGACGATATTAGTCACTACACTTTCGGTACAATAATTCAATGCCAGCTTTAAACTTTGACCTAGAACCAAGCAAACATCAGCAGCAGTTCTGAGAGGATGACTGTCAGAAACTGTTACCAATAATCTTGTTCTGTGGAGAAAACACGAATATTTTAAAAAACATTTTGGGATGCAAACCAAGCTAAATTAATTCCTGGGAAGATGCCATCGTGTTACTGATAGACAGCTAGTGATTTGCAGTAGTTATACAGTGAGAAATTATGCCTGGTGCATTTTTTAAGAGATCAATATTAAGCCAAAATATTAGTAACAACCAAGATCCCTCCGCAACCCAGACCAGGAATAGTTTAGGAAAGATGGATGGGTGGATGGATGGAGATCCTTTTTTCCTAAATATGCAGTAGAATCTGTTGAAAGACACAGAGAAAATCAAGACTCAGCTACACTGGACTTTTTTTAACGGCCATGAAATATTATCTCTTGGTCAAGGAAATGCCAGTTTGCCACTCGGAAGCCATCGTGCTCCAGCAGGGACATTAATCATAATCGTCAGGTGGCTGAAATCCAAGCCACACTGAGTAAAAAAAAACAGCGTTTCATAATGTGCATTTGCTGGATGGGAGCATATGCTGAAGTTTGGATTCTGCGTGCCCCTTTATCAGCGGCTGTCCTGAAGCCAAGTGCAGAAATGGTGCTAGATTCCCCCCCCCCCCCCCCCCCGCCCCTCCTTCCCGCCAGAATCCTGGAGGCCGGCAGCGACAGCAGACACTCCTCATTCTCAGTTCTTTGGGGGCTTCATTCCGTTTCATGCGTATTTCTGTGTCTTCCTCCGTATGCACTGTACACAATTGTATGTGCTATACTTTTACACGACTGGCAGTGCAGTGGGGTTGTTTACACCAGCATCACCACAAACGCTTGAGTAGAGCATTGAGCTACGACATCACTAGTCAATGGGAATTTTTCAGCTCCATTATAATCGTAAGGGACCACTGTCATACACGTGGTCCGTCCTGGACCAAAACATTGTGAGCACATGGGTGTGGCGCATGACTGTTGTTAGTTAATAGGGTTCAAACATACAGGTCAAGTGAATAAAAGGTTCTCTGATGTTTTTTGACTATAAGATGTATGTAAGTTTCTATATTGCAGACATTTTAGCTTGAGGCATAGTTTGTTGCCTGTTTCTTGCCTTGAGTTCCTCTGAAATTGACAGTTTTATTAGTTTAACTTGTTAGTTTCAATTCCATTATTCAACACATAATGTATTATGTCATATATGACGTAATATAAGGGAGCTGAAAAATTCCTATTGCCTGGTGACGTTGTGTTTGTGGTGATGCTGGTGTAAACAAATCCGCCGTGTTGTCAGTCATATAAAAGTGTAGCACCTACAATAGTGTACAATACATAATACTTGATAATCATCAAAATCAGCTATGATACCGGTTTATGTATTTAGGATACTGTACTTTTTTTATCATTATTTAGGCTATACCACATAGTCTAGGTGTATAGTAGGATTATACCATATACGTTTTTGTAAGTACACTCTATGATGTTCACACAATGACAAAATCACCTAAGGATGCATTTCTCAGAATGTGTCCCCATCGTTAAGCGACACATGAGGTTACACTACTAATGCGTACTATGATTTCTTACTGTTCATCTTCCACCTTCACAATCAACCCAGAGTAGTAAACTTTCTTCATTAAAATGCAATATCTTGTCACTGCGTCTGCTGATTGACTAATACAACAATGAGTATATTATTGCCGCATATCAAAAGTAAAAATGTAGCTCGCAGACAAACTTTGTGTAATTTCCTGGATGTGTTTATTTTTCTGGTTACATCTTTCAATTGCTGTCAAAAGAACAGAATTCTGGAATTACAATCATGGTAATGTAGGATTATGCATAAATATTATGTAAATAACTAGTGCTTGAAATGGACCAGTACACATCTCTTCAGAGTACTGGCACCTCTCAATATCTGCTGATACTGAATAACACCAGCACCTTCTTTTGAAGAACAAGATGAGCACTGGCACCTGTTTTTAAATAACAAGCGGCATTCTGGCACATGTTTTTCCATAACAAAGGGAGTACCGGCACAAGGGAGTACCAGCCCATGTTTTTCCAAAACAAAGGGAGTACCGGCATCCATTTTCCCATAACAGTGGAGTACCAGCACCCGTTTTCCCATAACAGTGGAGTACCGGCACCCGTTTTCCATAACAAGGGGAGTATCGGCACCCGTTTTCCATAACAAGGGGAGTACCAGCACCCGTTTTCCCATAACAGTGGAGTACCGGCACCCGTTTTCCCATAACAAGTGGAGTACCGGCACCCGTTTTCCATAACAAGGGGAGTATCGGCACCCGTTTTCCATAACAAGGGGAGTACCGGCACCCGTTTTCCCATAACAAGTGGAGTACCGGCACCCGTTTTCCATAACAAGGAGAGTACCGGCACCCGTTTTCCATAACAAGGGGAGTACCGGCACCCGTTTTCCCATAACAGTGGAGTACCGGCACCCGTTTACCATAACAAGGGGAGTATCGGCACCCGTTTTCCCATAACAAGGGGAGTACCGGCACCCGTTTTCCATAACAAGTGGAGTATCGGCACCCGTTTTCCATAACAAGGGGAGTACCGGCACCCGTTTTCCATAACAAGGGGAGTACCGGCACCCGTTTTCCATAACAAGGGGAGTATCGGCACCCGTTTTCCCATAACAAGGGGAGTACCGGCACCCGTTTTCCATAACAAGTGGAGTATCGGCACCCGTTTTCCCATAACAAGGGGAGTACCGGCACCTGTTTTCCATAACAAGTGGAGTATCGGCACCCGTTTTCCATAACAAGGGGAGTACCGGCACCCGTTTTCCATAACAAGGGGAGTACCGGCACCCGTTTTCCATAACAAGTGGAGTATCGGCACCCGTTTTCCATAACAAGGGGAGTATCGGCACCCGTTTTCCCATAACAAGGGGAGTACCGGCACCTGTTTTCCCATAACAAGTGGAGTACCGGCACCCGTTTTCCATAACAAGGGGAGTACCAGCACCCGTTTTCCATAACAAGTGGAGTATCGGCACCCGTTTTCCATAACAAGGGGAGTATCGGCACCCGTTTTCCCATAACAAGGGGAGTACCGGCACCCGTTTTCCATAACAAGGGGAGTACCGGCACCCGTTTTCCATAACAAGGGGAGTACCGGCACCCGTTTTCCATAACAAGGGGAGTACCGGCACCCGTTTTCCATAACAAGTGGAGTACCGGCACCCGTTTTCCATAACAAGGGGAGTATCGGCACCCGTTTTCCATAACAAGGGGAGTATCGGCACCCGTTTTCCCATAACAAGGGGAGTACCGGCACCCGTTTTCCATAACAAGTGGAGTATCGGCACCCGTTTTCCATAACAAGGGGAGTATCGGCACCCGTTTTCCCATAACAAGGGGAGTACCGGCACCCATTTTCCCATAACAAGTGGAGTACCGGCACCCGTTTTCCATAACAAGGGGAGTACCGGCACCCATTTTCCATAACAAGTGGAGTACCGGCACCCGTTTTCCATAACAAGGGGAGTATCGGCACCCGTTTTCCATAACAAGGGGAGCATCGGCACCCGTTTTCCCATAACAAGGGGAGTACCGGCACCCGTTTTCCATAACAAGGGGAGTACCGGCACCCGTTTTCCATAACAAGGGGAGTACCGGCACCCGTTTTCCATAACAAGTGGAGTACCGGCACCCGTTTTCCATAACAAGGGGAGTACCGGCACCCGTTTTCCATAACAAGGGGAGTACCGGCACCCGTTTTCCATAACAAGTGGAGTATCGGCACCCGTTTTCCCATAACAAGGGGAGTACCGGCACCCGTTTTCCATAACAAGGGGAGTACCGGCACCCGTTTTCCATAACAAGTGGAGTATCGGCACCCGTTTTCCCATAACAAGGGGAGTACCGGCACCCGTTTTCCATAACAAGTGGAGTATCGGCACCCGTTTTCCCATAACAAGGGGAGTACCGGCACCCGTTTTCCATAACAAGTGGAGTACCGGCACCCGTTTTCCATAACAAGGGGAGTACCGGCACCCGTTTTCCATAACAAGGGGAGTACCAGCACCCATTTTCCATAACAAGTGGAGTACCGGCACCCATTTTCCATAACAATTAGAGTACCGGCACCCGTTTTTCCTCATTATAAGCACTGTAAATAACCACCTATGATTGATTTACAGTGGCGATTAAACATTACTGCTGCTAACAAGATGGAAACCTAAGGAATCATATTGCCATCATGGGAGACAGCCAGAGTGACCATCTAATGCTAAAGGCTAACCACATCTTAGCAGGGCCTCAGAGATCATCACAGCCTCTCCGGTGACAGCATCTGAACACCTACCCACCTGTCCTGGACAGCGTCACAGAGGACCTGGCACCCTATCACAGGCAGAGCAGGGCACACGTACCCAGTTTATTAGGTACAGCAGTGAACCCGATCCATTTGCCACAGCAGACAGACATGGTCAACAGGTTCACTCAGTACCTGCTGGAACTGGCAGACCTCTGTAGTTACAATCTCATAAAAGAAGACGCTCAGTGGACTTTACTCCACGCCGCTTAATAACATCAATAATTTTCTTACTTATTCTTGGCGTTTTTAGAGGAGACTATTTTAATATTTATTTGGGAAAGAAAACACAAGACACCTCGCCTTGTGTTCCAGCTAAGCTGAAGCTCACAGCGGAGATTTGAATTTCCTAGAATGCTATTGTCACCGTCTCTGTTTTCCCAGCTCACAAAGAAGGCCGAGGAAGCTTTTCAATTATCGCTGCCTAATGGTTTGTATCCTGTCATAAACCTCTGCAAATCCTCTGTAACTGAAAGGGTGACTAGGTAGGGTCGCTAAGGAGAAGGTATGATGTCGTCAGTGACTGAGTTTACATTGTGGCATCCCTGCATACACCCTGTGACTGTTCTACAGCTTTAAACAGCAGTTCTGCACTTTTGTTAGCCTCCCATATCACATTTCTGAAGATCTGACAGCTGTGTAGTTTCAGTATCTATTCAATGTGCTCATTATCCAATTTTTAATAAAAATGTTTTCACAACTTCAGATTTATGTGCCAATTTAGTGCGTTCATTGTAATTAATTTCCACCATGTTCTTTTAGACAGTCAGAATTATACTAATTTAATGACTGAATTAGTGCAAAAGTTCTAGCAAACTTCAAAATGAAACATTGAGTCCATCTATAAAAAACACATAGCAAACATGAACACAGCGGGAATAAAAACAGTTCAATAAACTAATTTCATTGGATTATCTTTTACTTAACAAGGCGCACTCATCTGAGAGTAAATAGTTATGTCTTAATTAGTAATTATGTCCTATAATCCAAAGTAAACAGCAGAAAGATATTAGGTAGAATGGCAGAGAATCACATTGGAGGACTGGCAGCCGCGTCTAAACCAGGCGTGACATTCTCACGGCAAAAGATGTTTCCTTGATTCTACCTCCCAACATGTAGCTGTGTGACTCATCCACCCCAGATGATCCTCAAGCCATTTTCACAATTAGGCGATTAGGACACGGTGATCTTGATGCCATCTCAGGACTCAGCAAAAACACCTGCATAACATAATGAATCATCAGCACATTCATCTGGGGAGTTATATTGAGTCCAAATGACATGAGAAGATATAGACAGACAGACAAACCTGAGTGACCCCACAAGGGAGAAAATCCTAAAATGTTCACAGCATATCTGCAGAACCAGATCATATTTTTGCTTATGGGGATTCGCCAAAGTTCCAGAGTTTTTGTTCTGTTCCTGTTCGCAGGGTTTAGTTGTGCTTTATCATACCAGTGACTCGCCATAAATATACCTAAGATATAATTAAAGATATTCAATCAATATTCACCCAACAAAAATCTGTGAAGCATTTCTTCTAATTTCTCAGCTAATAAATACTAGTTTGCTTGCCATTTCTCACATATTTTTGGATAATCAATCAATAACGAACGACATTTCTGACTTTTTTAAAAAAAGATTGAGATACATGAAGTTTGCAGAAATTTTAATAGTTTTGATAGGTTAAAGGTGAAGCAAAAGCAATGTAGTTTTGAACATTATTTAAATTTTTCACAATAAGTGAACATTACTTGAAAGCAATTAAAATATTGTTCTCGGCAGTGTTAAAAATGCTCATATTTTAATCTAAGCGTGAACTAAAAGTGTGACTCATTTATTATTCTAAAATATAATTTAATGGATCTGATGTATGCATTACGGCTGCTAAAGCTGGTCTTTTATATTGAAATATTAATGTTTATCACACACAGACTTTTGAAGTCACAGCAGAAGACTAAAAAATGCTTCTTCCACATTCACAGCAGCTGTTAAACACACCAACCACAGGCCATGTTTAGCACAAGGAAAAAAACATTAGAGCAAACGGGCAAAACAGTTACAACTCACTAATTTAACATTAATAGTCCTGTTTTACCAGAAAGAGCTTACGCAAGACAGACGGTCTGCCAGCTGTTTAAATCCGAGCTCACCCTCAGCAGACGTGCGCTTCTTTCGGGCATTTCTGCTTTCCCTGCTCCTGCCTCTGAAGTCATCCTTCCTCTAATTAATGCACTGTTGGAGGCCACAAATTTCTGCACGACAACAAGATGTGCGGTTAAACAAGACCACTGTCGAGGCGATGAATTTGCTATGCAGAAAGTCGTCTTCCTGCAGAAACGGCATGGCAGGAAGCGTAAGAGCGGTGCTGCAGATGTTATTAGGGAAATCTACATGTTTAAAGTTGCTAATTTGCTAATTACCGCTGCAATAAAAGAGTTTAGTCACAGAAGACTATGGAAAGTGTTAGAAATAGCAAAAAAAAGGGCAATGGGAAAATGCATGACGTATGAATTATCCTGTTATTAACTGAGTGGAAATACACTGAAGGGAATATTACAATATGACTTAGAAAATGCGCCACATATGTCATTTTAGGTCATCCTCCATTATAGACTCACATAAACAAAAATATTCCGTGATTAATAGAAAATTAGACTTAATAATACATCCCATAATTGACATGTCAATCTTCCTAACAGTTATGTCATGTTTTATGAAATAACGACAATATTTATTCCTAAAATTAGTCCATAGCTGCTTTATGTATTATGACAGGTATGTTCATCAGCATTTCTCATATCAGGATAAAACTGCTAGATATACAGAATGAGAAATCCAGTATGGTTTTAGGTCATTCTGACAGTAACGCGAAGAATTTAGGATCTGCACGAATATCCATAAGCACTGAAGACTCGTGATGGTTTACCGGACACTGGTGACAATTCTGTCCACTCAAACCCCCTGTTTTTATTGACAAGTATAGTGCCACCATGTGGCCATTCAATATTTGTTTAGGCCATTTATAACGTCCCAGAGTACTGCAGAACGTGACGTATAATGAATAGATAACATATTACATGTAATATATAAGTGATAAGCAAAAAAGAAAAAATAATGATAAATTGTTAGAGGCGCACGTCAAAAATAAAGAGTTATGTTGCCGAAGTCGTCCTGCCGTCAGCCTCCCTAACAACTTGCACATTCAGCCAAACATTACAAAGTAAATAATTAGAGGAAACCAGCGCACCATGATCCACACCATGAGCTGTCCCGCGAAAATGGTCAGCAAATAAGAGTGTGAAGCGATGCTTTGATGAGATGTTCTGCGCGGGGGCGTTGATCACTTCAAGCAGCGCAAACATCACTGCGATGCCTGCGTTTTTACGTCTGGGCATTAATTCGCTTTGGCAGAGCAATTAAATGAAGGAGACAGTTCCCATTTCCTACTTGGTTTCTCTATTAATCATCATTTACTTTGGTCGTTAATAAATAAAACTGTAAAGAGAGATAAATAAGTTAAACGAATGCAATTACTTAAAACTGAAGTCGTAAATAAATTCTAATCGTCTTGTTTGTGTTGAGCTCGTAGTATTTTACTAAGTTCGAATAATTCAAGTCACTTTTTTCACTTTTTTATTAATATTTACAGAGTGGCTTTTACTATTTGCATTCTCGAAAAAATGAAAGAAATCTTGTCACTTTAAATCAAGTTGTAACACTCTAATTCATTACTAAAGCCAGAATGTATTATGTAGAAGCATGTGTTTGTAGTTTACAAAGTACCAGTTAAACAATGATTTATCAACCTTTTTACAAATATAAATGCTTATTCTAGCATTAAGCAATGGCATTTTTCAGTATCTGGCAAAGGCAATTTTCAGAATATTGCCCCACTAATGAACAACTTTGTACTGTAAGCACTTGACTTGACAGTCTTCTGACAAAATACTAATGAACAGAGGGTTCTACATTGTATCTTAACACATTAATTATTCGCTCATTTATGCATAGTGTAAAGCATAAAACTTGATATCACTTTATTATTCAAAAGCCTGTGTGTCTAATTAAGAACTTAATTTATTTACGTGATCAATCAGCTTATCCTGTACTGCCCAAATCATGCTCGATGGTAAATTCTGTATATTTATTGCAAAAATTGTTTACTGCGAAAAAAAATGGCAAGAACATAACGAATTTGCGTGAAACGCGTTACACTGACGCATTTGAAGAGGTAAATGTTCGTTTAGTTACAAAAACTTGGTCATTTGCTACCACCTAGTGGACATCAAGAAAATAACACAAAAATGTTATGAACAAATTTTGTTACCGAAAAATAAAGCATCAACCACTGAGACACGTTCCTCTTATATTGATTTATGAGAAAGAAAAAGACCAGCGCTACGCCATAATTGAAACTGTATTTAAAAGTGGGAAACAACACATTTAAATATTATTCCTCATCAACAATTCCAGAAAAACTTGAGAATAGCCTAGCATTGAAAAATATGGTTAGAGGGGGGGATATATATATATATATATTAAGGAAATATCTTATTGAATTAATTAGACAACAAAGCCTGGTAATAAAATAAAACAAGACCAAATTAAACATGTGCAAACTGGCCAAATGAACGTTCCCTCTTCTATATTAAGTAAAATAATCCAAATAAATAATGCTAAAGAGAGGCTGTGTGTGTAAATGACGTATGTGTGTCTGCCCTGCGATGGGTTGGCACCCAGTCCTGGATTATTTGCTGCCTTGTTCCGGTAGCTTCTGGGATAGGCTGCGGACCCCTGGGATACTGCATAGGATAAGCAGACATGGATGGATGGATGGATGGATGGATGGATGGATGGATACTGCTGAAGACTAAAGACTAAATGGTAAAAAGTCAGTTTCATTCAAACTACAGTAGATTGTAATGTAAGACCAATGCAAAACACATGACCACAATGTAAAAATAACTGGCACCCCACCAATGATGCTGTCTGGATCGTGTGTGCTTCTTCGACTCTTTGGCAGTATCAGAGCATTTCTCAAATGTTAGAAAGACGTTTAAAATCTCAGGGTACTTTGGTAGTGAACTGGTTCATTTGGATGTGCAACAAATACCCAGAAATCCCCATTTCGACAAGGACTGTGTTATCATGACCCTCACAAAACTGACATCTGCATGCATATCCCTAAAGTTTGTAAGAACTACATTAAATATACAAAGCCTTCTGCAGTACTTTTCTATGCAGAATCATCATTGAGTATGATCCTTAAAACTAGTTTAATTCAAATATAACTAAACAAAAGTACAGGCAAAAAATTATCCTTCCACAGTTGAACTATTGTGTAACGTAATTGCTTCTCCCACCACAAGACGAACCACCTCCGGGATGAGTGCAGACGTTTGGTGGGTGACCTCAGCACCACACTAGTTCGAATGGAGTGGAACAGTGTGAAGTTGTTTCCCAGTTGCTGGAGTGTCAATCCTGCCACCAACCCCCAAATTTTCCTGGAGGACCTGCTTGTAGGGCCAGATGTAGGTTAACATCATACCCAGGACGAAGCAATTGCAGGTTAAGTGCCTCGCTCAAGAGCCCAACAGAGTCGGATCACTCCTGGCATTCATGGGATTTGAACCAGTAACCTTCAGATTGCCATGTGTATCCAGTTGTATCTTCTTTGCATTTCTATAGGCTTTAAGTATTAACACTCACTCTCAGGAATGAAATCTTACAAATGAAGCTATGGCACTGTTGGCAGTAACCCTTACAGATCTTTCTCATTATTTAGTGGCATCTGCTCCTTTGCAGTGCATCTCCATAAGTAATTCCTCATCATCCTCAATGTGTTTACATTATAAAGGTCAATGATTGAGGTTAATGATCAACAGTCAATAATTTAGAAATGAATATTGTAATAAAATCACTATCCAAAGATGCAGTCTTAAATATATATGAAGAAATAATACTAAATACACAAAAAACAAGCAAGCAATCACATAAGCCAAAACACCAGTGTTAAACTGAAATGTGACACATTCAAAAATATGCTGATAACACTGAATACAAAAACTGCTTATTCTGTCCATTCTGCATAACTTCAAAATAGGCCTAGTGTTTTATGCAAGTTCCCTGTGCCAAATACATATACCGTTACTTGTGTTCACCTGTGTCGAACGAACGACCTATTTCTCTTTGTGCAGATGCTTGGATATGCGGTAATTCAAACGACGTGAACAGACCTGCTGAAAAACAGCACCTCACCGGACTCAGGGCTGCAGCCTAATTACAGCTGTGGCCAAAAGTTTTGAGAATGACTGAAATATTAGTTTTCACAAAGTCTGCTGCTTCATTTTTTATGATGGCGATTTATAAAGTGCCCCTTTGCCATGAAAATGAACTTAATCCCAAAAAACTCATTTCCACTGTATTTCAGCCCTGCCACAAAAGGACCCACTTGACATCATTTCAGTGATTCTCTCGTTAACTCAGGTGAGACTGTTGACGAGGACAAGGCTGTAGATCACTCTGTCATGCTGAATAGCAGACTGGATGCTTTAAGAACTTCTAGCAGAGAGGTTCATTTTGTTGTGAAGAAGGCGTCAGGGCACCCAAGACAGTCTAGCAAGTGGTAGGACAGTCTCCTGAAGTTGATTTAGCTGCAGGATCGGAGCAGCATTTATCTTGCTCAGGAAGGGCAGCAGGCAGGTGTGAGTGAATCTGCACGTGCAGTGAGTCAAAGACTTTTGGAGGATGGTCTGGTGTCAAGAAGAGCAGCAAAGAAGCCACTTCTCTGCAAGAAAAACAACAGGGACAGACTGATATTCTGTGAAAGGTGAAGGGATTGGACTGCTGAGGACTGGGATAGAGTCATTTTCTCTGAATTCCCTTTCAGATTGTTTGGGGCATCCGGAAAAGAGATTGTCCAGAGAAGACAAGGTGAGCGCTACTTTCAGTCCTTCATGCCAACAGTAAAGCATCCTGAGACCATTCATGTGTGGGGTTGCTTCTCAGCCAAGGGATTGGGATCACTCAAATTTTGCCTAAGAACACAGCCATGAATAAAGAATGAGAACTTGTGGTCAGTCCTCAAGAGGCGGGTGGACAAACAAAAACCCATAAATTCTGACAAACTCCAAACACTGATCATGCAAAAATGAGGCACCATCAGTCAGGATTTGGCCCAGAAGTTTATTGCCAGCATATCAGGGCGAATGGCAGAGGTCTTGAAAAAGAAGGGCAGAGACTGCAAGTACTGACTTTTTGCATAAACTTAATGTAATTGTTAATAAAAGCCTTTGACACGAATGAAATGCTTGTAATTATACTTGCGTATACCACAGAAACATTCTCAAAACTTTTGAGCATGGCTGTAGTTAACTGCAATTCCCAAACTAACTTTAATAAAGAAAACAAAATACTCATGTATTAAAACTTCACATTGCTACCATGTTAAGTTTACAGATTAGAAGCCGTATTTTGGTAGTAAGCGCATTTTTGTTAACGCTTCGTATCTGTCATACGTTTAGGAATTACTACAAAACAAAAATGATGCAATCCTCGTAGTCTCCTTAAAACATCAGCCAGGAAAAATAGTTTTAAATTGTTAAAACGTCACGCTTAATATGTTCCCTGATTTTTAATATTCGCTAAAAGTAATATCAAGTCAACGTCGATGCATGGTGTTAGCGTGATTCAACTAAAATTTACGCATTATATGTATGAAAAGAAGAACGGAATGACAATTTAAGAAATTTGCCTTTTACGTCCATCCTTATATTTTCGATTCCGCGTTTCTAGCTGACAACGGCGGTGATGTATTATGTCCCTGGCGGCGTACCGTAGGCAGTCCTTGGTTCCTGCCGATGAGGCCCGGAAGGCCTGCGAAGCTCCCAGTTTTTTCTAAAGACGCGCTCCGTTTTGCATCGTTCGCGGCTATCATGGCTTATCAGCTGTACAGAAACACCACGCTGGGAAACAGTCTACAGGAGAGTCTCGATGAGCTTATTCAGGTAAGAGATTGTGGAGTTGATCGTTCATCGGGATTGTTAATCTCATTTAACAGCATCAGGAGAATATGCAGCGGGCTAGAAGTGCGCCCAGAATTCCTGTTTGTTGTTATCCAAGTGGTTAAAATCAAAATCGAAATGTCATGGCCGATTGCAGTGGCTCTTCATGCTGATCAGCAACATTTGGGCGGCGATGTTTGAAACCGTAAACATGTAGTTGCACCGGAGCCAGCTGATTAAATGGCGTCATATTAAAGCGGCTCATACTCCCTCCTCCGCAAACCGGCTACGTGGGGTTTAGATGGGAGTGCGGTTTGAATGGTTTTGAACAGGCTCCGAATCCTCTACATGTAACCGCAGCCTGTAGTATGATGATTTAGTGAATGTTTGCGAGTTTGAAGGCAACAATATATTCTTATACTCCACAAACTTTAGTAATCTGGCATATTTTAACAGCAATCTTGTTTATATCAAATGACACGATCTATGTTTTATGTGCTGCGCTGATGTTTATTTCCAGTTACTTAGTCGTAAAGGGCAGGTAGGCCTTAGTGAGAAGTGCTGGGATTACTTAAGGGTCATTGTAGTTTTCTACCTTAAAAGCACCCCCCTGTGCAAGTTAAGCAACTAAAATGTCCCGCTCTCTGCCCGTAGAGTCAGCAGATCACCCCGCAACTGGCGCTTCAGGTCCTCCTACAGTTTGACAAAGCCATTAACACGGCCCTGGCCAATCGCGTGCGCAACAGGGTCAACTTCCGGGTGAGTAGGCGCGCGGCCGCGCCTGGATACCACGTGTCCACACTGTATTTTGTGTCCTCCTCCAGGGTTGCTTGTCTGATCTTTTCAAGGCTTTCGATTAGCGATGGTCTACCATTAGCCCACAAGAGGGCAGTGGCGCTTTGTAAAAATAGCTTCTTGGTCTTGTCTAGGGGTTGGGGGGGGCACTTTGCATAGATTTGTTGCTAATGTATTAAGTTTAGCATTTAGAATCTGTTGACTGTTCTCTGCTTTTCAGGGTTCTTTGAACACCTACCGGTTCTGTGACAATGTGTGGACATTTGTACTGAATGACGTGGAGTTCAGAGAAGTGACTGACCTGGTGAAGGTGGACAAAGTTAAGATTGTTGCCTGTGATGGGAAAAGTAAGGAGTTAACCGAGTCTTTTCTGATAAGTAGGAAAACTGTAAAGCTAATTGGTTAACTTCAAACGGCAACTTATTGATTCGTAACATGGTTCAGGAGAATGAATTCATGGGTTGATCTGGCTGGAGGAGTCAAATCTCTTTAAAAGTCATCATGAGAAGTTTCACCTGGCTTGGAAGAAAGTTATTAACCTTAATGAACATCTGATGAACTAATGATTTTTCTGATCTCTTTTAGACACCGGCTCCAATGCTGCTGAATGAATGGTGGGGCAGATGTGTGTCTATCCAATGAAGAAAAAAGCCAACAGATTGGACTGTATATATTTATAATTTATTACTGTGATTTCTGTATATATGCCACCGACGAAGGGATGAGGGAGACCCCAGACCTGGCAGGACATTTTAAATGAGTTTCATAGCCAGCTACTTTCAGTTAGTTATTGTTTGATTTCTTTAATGCATTTTTATTTATACATCTGTGGTGTTTTTTTATGATAAAACTAAATGAATAAATAAATTTACCTATGTGAAGTGTGCTGTTTTGGGTGAGTAATGGCTGTAAAATTATTCAGAAAGATGTGTTCCTATGCAAAGCGAAAGGGTGCATTAATGTTTCAGGTTTTAGTTTCATTCACCTCTATTAAGGAAACGTTTCTCATATCCTTTGATGATGGGGGGGGGGGAAATATCAGGTCATAAGATGGCTGAGAATGATTTGTTTGAATTCTCTGCCCGAGCTCTGGTTTTATAATTAATACAAGAAAACGTTTACTAGTGAAAGACAATGATTCAAATGTTAAATGTAAGCAAAAAACGTAACCTTTTTTCTGGAATTATTTCACTTCATGAGAATCTGGATGAAAAAATGTATATAAACGCATCTCTACTTAGCTAAGCATCAGTGAACAGTAGCTTGATGTTACGCTTTTTAATGAAACGTTTTACTTCTCAGTTTGATGCAGGTTGAAATTTCCCTAGATTTTCGCCTATCTGGGTTACTAAGGACTTTCCCAATTTTGTCCATTTTCCTGTTTTTTTCCAGCTATGGGCACTAAATACTGTCACTGCTTAAATGATTTACAGTTTTGGCTTGGTGCTAACCTGACTGAAAACAATGCCGATGATTTCTGTGGCTAAGATGGTGGTTTTACCTCAATCTCTGTACATATTATGTAATTTTTTAAATTTTTATTAGGAATGCATCATGTTATTTTGCCTTTTCATAATATCCTTTTTCTATACAATATTTTTATACTAGTTCTACAGTCTTCCATCTCCCCCCTCCCCCCCCCCCACGTTCCTATGACCTATGTCTAGAATCACTTGGCAATTATCTTCATCTTCTTTAATAATTAAAGGTGAAACGCACCAGGAACTTTTACATATTCAAACTCAGTACTGCTATGAAAGAAACATCTCGTCTGCCCCAGGAAGGAAGGAGATCTCTGTTTATGCAGAGCTGAGCCGTGGGTCTGAAGGCGCGTACAAATGTTCCCCCGCTCAAGGCGGCTGTCTCATCCCCACTCCTGTCCCCTGCCCTCCAGCACACATGACGTGTCACGCCGTCCTCGGCATCTGCCAGCTGGGGCTGAGTGCTCCCTGAAAAGGGGGCGTCTGCATGGCAGGCTGTCGCATCTGAGCACAGCGTCGTCGCCCTTTGCGTTCACTCCAGGTCAATGAACAGCGGGGGGTTGGAAGTGAGTCGCTGAGAGTCTCCCCTCGATGCGAGAATTTTGCAGCAGTCTGGCGTTTATTGCGTCATTTAGTTCTTGACGGGAAGCCGTAACCAAAAAAAAAAAAAGGTGTGTTTCAATAGATAGCAATCCTGTCAGATTGGCTGGGAGCATCCGAGAGGGAGCTTCAGGTTTGGTGTTCCAGGACTCGGGACGAACCTGGGTGCGAGCGGAGACTCGGATCGGTAGTGGGAGCGCAGCTGTGGCTCATACGTTTCTGCTGTGAGCCCCCGTCGGCCTGATGGGCCCGAGACCTTCCCGTACATTCCTGCCACCAGCTCGGCCGTGAAATTGTGACCCAAATCATTTGGAACTGAATCTCAGATGAGGCCTGGTGGAGTGGAGGAGGGAGAAGGAGGAGTACAACCAGACTGGGCCCAAGACAGCAGAGAGAGGGCTGCTCACAGTGGAGTAGCTGTCAGCCAGTTGTGGGTATGGTGTCATTTTCAAACTGTTTTACCTCCAGTATGACTGCAGTAGTCTACAGAGATTCAGTCTATGGTTACCACCTAATCCATGTCAGGAAGGATACTTGGAGCTAGAACAGAATTTGTAAACTACCATTTCAATTAAAAGGACCTGGATTTCACTTCAGCACGGAGTTCTTAGCTGTGTGCTGATTGGTTAGTCACCTGTAATCATGCATGTGTCACTAATGTTCATGTGAAACAGCTGGATGAGTCCTTCAATCAAGGAAACAAACCAGTAAAAGTGCAAGAAGAACTGAATTACTTAGCCGAGCACGGGAGCCTTTCAGTTTAAGTAGTTAAAACCTGAAGTAGCTCATGGTGTCCTTCTTGACATCAGTTAAGGTGGCAATGTTAAATGTAGTCGATTGAAAAAAAGCAACTAACTCTAGTCTGTATTGTAAAAATCAATCACGAATCATCTAGTGTCAGTCCAAATGTTTCCTTATTAATGCTATAAACAGCTGCTGAATTGCTAAGATTCTTCAGATGGTCTAATCATTTGACATAAGATGAGTGAGCTGATGATTCAGGAGGCAGATGCTGTGCAGGTTGGGCTGTGTGGGTCTAGAACCCATCACTGACCGTGGGATCCCCAGCACGGTGCAGCTAAACTATTCACCACGGGGCCTGTAAGACTCTGGCTCCTTCTGTAACCTCTTCATGGCATGAGATGTGCAAACTGCAGTCCCCATGTGACACGTCGCCCTCCCGGATCTAGCACCAGCTGCATGGAGCGACTGTACTTACCCGGTCGCTGCCTCCTTCTGCCGTCTCGCAGTCCGGTAAATGGGGGGATTGCATTCAGCCCAAAGATGACCAGAACTGTTCCACCAGGGATGTTAAGACAAACCGTCTCACAATTGGATGGGACTTCTCTTCTATAAAATATAACCCCATTTAAAAAAAAGCATCCATCAACTTCCATAACCATTTATCGAGGCCCAGCCCAAACACAGTCCAGAGATAGCAATTCATCTACCACCAATCCAGAAAAGCCTCACATGCATCCCATGCAGACAGAGTGGGTGAATCTGAATACCAAGAATGCAAAGACCCTACTTGCTAACTCGCCTTCCAGGAATGAACTTGGGGCACGGTGAATCATGGTATTGCTCTCGTTCGGAGAGCATGCAAATGATGCATCCTTGATATTTGGGGTGGAGCAAGACCAACATCCGGGGATTTTTACCATCCTCTGTACTTAGTATTGGAACTGGTCTTTGGCAATGGAAGATGATGTAAAATGGATACAGAACATCTGGCCTAGATCTCATATAAAATTAAGCATTATTTCCCATTTGTACGAATACTGGAGCATTTGAATGCTTCTAATTGCATATCCCATCATGCTCTCCTTTTAGTGACATATGCACACATACAGATGAGAGTAAAGCTTGGGGTATTAGTGCATTATCAGGCCATTGATTGGCTATACCTGGAGCAATAACCAAGCAAGAGTTAAGAGCCTTGCTCAAGGGCCCAACAGTGACATCAGTCTGCTAGCCATGGAATTTGAACTGATGACCTTCCAATCACAGCCACAGTCTCCCCCAAAGGGCCATCGTGCCTCCAGAAAAATAAAGCTGTTATTTAGTGATGTCCTGAAGGAAGCTTTCTCCAGCTAGCATTAGAACAGCACAGTAATATAGATAACATACAGGCCCCAATTCTTTAGATAAATACATTTTTATTTCAATGCCGCCAATTATGTAGCACATGAATATTCTCTTCCCAGCATAAATCAGCAGCCTGCCAAGGTTAGGGCAGCTCCTGTCTTGAGCTGGTGATTTTGCAGCAATTATTAATGATGCTGATCAAAAACTAAGAATATCGCTTTGAGAGTGGCCTTGGTTCTGCCCAGCACAGTGGCTGGGTCAGTATAGACCAATCCAGCATTTTACAGTGTTCCAAAGCATTCCGTTACAGTGTGAGAAAATGCAAATCTATTCATCAAACTAGTCAACCACATGAAAATGACCAAAAAGACTTACAGGGACAAAAATCACTAACTGTGCTCATATTGATTTCTTTATCTAAACAGTTTCTCCACTGACTCTTTGAAATGCCCAGAAACCAGGAATGCAGTTGATATGTTTCTGAAGTACCCATCCATCCATCCATCCATCCATCCATCCATCCATTTTCCAAACCGCTTATCCTACTGGGTCGGGGTCTGGAGCAATGGGCACAAGGCAGGGAACAACCCAGGATGGGGGGTCAGCCCATCGCAGGGCACACTCACACACTGTTCACTCACGCATGCACACCTACGGGCAATTTAGCAAGTCCAGTTAGCCTCGGCATGTCCTTGGACTGTGGAGTACCCGGAGGAAACCCCATGACGACATGGGGAGAACATGCAAACTCCACACACATGTGACCCAGGCGGAGACGACTGCACCACCATGCCGCCCCCTCTGAAGTACCCCTGTCCCCCAAAAGAAAACTCACTGAAACATGAGAAAACCTGCAAACTCTCCCCCCCCTCTCTCTCCATACACACACACACACATGTTTGCATTCATATCTTTGGGTGGACTGTCTGTTCATTTCTATGGGAACAGCCCAAATGCCAACAATGATGACCTTAACCCCTACCCAGCCCTATCCTTAACCACAAGTAATTAAACAAAATACAAGACTTTTGCCATTTTTTTCTTTTTTGATTATTGCAGTCACAGATTTTTATAAAACTGATTTCTTTGATCCCCACAAGGTCAAAATAACAGTCATTTTAAATCACATTGTAGGAATATTTAATTCCCCACAATGTAATGAATTTATACATTGACCACCCAGACACACACAGAGCTCCAGGAGGTGAGAGGCCACTGTGCTGCCCACATGCTGTACAGATGACCTGGATTAAAACCACAGGACCACACTTCAGCATGCCATTGTATTTAGGACACCAAACTATTTAGGACACTAAAAGTACAGTCTTATCAACTGACTTGTCCTCATTACGGATGACAGCAAGGCACTCCTACAACACCGTACCCTCCAGATTCTGAGAAAACTGTGTAACCCAATATGAGAGCGACAGGCCCGTGCCGGGAAATCGTTAGACATCACTACGGAGTCCGAGTCCGACGTGCCGTGATGGAACCAAGCGCCATCCTCTGGCTCAGCACAAACGTGCAGCTATGCAGCCAGGAGTGTTAAACGAGCTCCTTCGCCATTTTCACGCCCACCAACCCCCCGTAACGGGAAGCCCACCTCCCGGCTTTAACTGACGCCAAAACGGGCGAACTGAAGCGGAGGAGACTGGATGCGGCCGGCCCCTGACGTCAGGATGCCGGGGGAGGAGTGACTTTATGCTGCTGGTGCAGCGGGGAATGACACGGGGGTTAGCGGAGCGGTGCGGAGCCGGCGCGGGTAGGGCGATCTCCCAGCCGCTTTTATTATAAGGGCTTATTATAAGGGAAACCGAAGAAATGCAGACGATGAGGAGTAAGGACTGAGCGGACGGTGGTAAGGCGGCTTTTTCTGTTTTAGCGATGCATCATTGTCGTTGATGTGAGATCTTTGACGGAGGGAGCAGTTTCATCGCTGCAGACGGAGCAGGTGGAGGGGTCGCTACGTGCCCGTGTTAAGTCGCGTCTTATATGGATAAAGTGCCGAAAGAGCCGGACAGGGGTGTGGGGGGCCGGCAATGCAGATGTGCTGCTTTTAAATGTCAAGACAGCATTAGCTGACTAACTGGAAAATATTCTAATAGAAAGCGCTGGTTTCTGTATGAATACTCAGATAACGATTCTTTACCTGTGTGTTATAATATCAGTGTTTTTCATAATGCTCACTTTTTAAATCCGATAATTTAATAAGACAGAAAGGTGAAGAAGGGATGCTGGGTTTGTTTTGCTCTGCTTAGTACCGAAAGCGTACACTGCTTTAGCGCAGTTTCCTGTTTATTTAGCCCGCTGTTATACAGTCGACGTGATCTGTTTACGGTATCTTTAATAATAGTATAATAAAAATGTATTAAATCTCCGTTTCCCCCAATTTTTACGACTTATCTATTTGAACTTCGATCAGCATATTTTGCGTTTGCTTTCCCAATGGTGTCTCTTATAAAATGTGGTGTTAAAGTGTTGTGACTAATACTTTCTCCAGGAAATATATGTATATGTTGAATTTGCTTGTAACACTACAATGACTTATCTCTACCACAATAACACGCAGTTTGGATATATTAATTTAGACCTCGTACAGACATTCACTTTTGACAACAATTCAATGGTGTGATTAAGCTAGGCCTAATTTAGTAACTGAAATATATGCAGGTTTACACAGTGTCTATAATCTGAGCTATGAAGACTGATATGGACCCGTGTTACCTTATAATAGTTACTGGAGTAAGTAAAACGCAGTTTGTGTAGCATTAATGAACGTATGTTTCTAGACGAGTTCAGATTTCGTCTTTGGACATGTCAAGCCTGAAAAACGTTTAACAGATGCCATTCAGATTAGCCTTTCTTAAAGATATTTAGTATGGTCTGTAGTTGTTGCATGGTCTATTGTAGGTTATCAACTAATGTGTGCTAAATGAAGTTTAATGAAGCATTACTGGCTAGTGTCTTGTGACCTGGGGCGTTTGCTTGAAGCACTTTCCTCTACCTTTTCCTACTAAATGTACTGGAGATGCCTGCCTGTTATTATTTATTTTCTGTTTTTTAACAGCAAAATAAAATGCTGTTCTGATGTTCAGGTTTTGCAATATAAATCTAGTTATATTGGGGGATCACCGTGCTGTGATTAGGAGTAACACTCGGCAGACCCTGGGGCAGCCCCTGCTCTGACGGCAGCGGAGGCCTGACTTCTGCATGTGGTGTGTAATCTCACACTGCACCTGATTGGTGACCCACAGAGCCCCTTTTATATCAGTATTAAATAAGGCCATGTGGCTTGAAGACCTGACTGACAGGCATCTGTCTTAATTATATGGAGCACTACAGCATTATGGGAAAACACGTAATGGTGCCTGCTAAAGTCCCAGCATGGGATAGGATCCAGTCCCCCCCAACATCACCCAACACTGTACTAGGTAAGCAGTTTCTAGATGTATGTCTGAACCAGCTAAACTCGGTTGTTTAAACGGATAAAAATGATTACACACTTTAGATAAAAGTGTACAAATGATCAAGGGTCGTGACCCAGACATCTATGCAATCCTCAGCAAGAGGTGCTCCTTTAAGCCTTTCATGTGCAGCTGAGATCCTGCCTGCAGGTGAGTTATGGGCGTGTCCATTATCCCCCGATACCCCGCATTCTCCGCAGACTTTGTCTAGTCAAAATGGGTGTTGTGGCTAAAGTACATTTAATTAATCTAGCAGACACTTTTACCCAAAGTGATGTGCATCCTTGGGAAAGCAGGCTCAGTCAGTCCCTACAGCAGTTGTGGGTTAAGGGTCTTGCTCAAGGGCCCAACAGTGACATCACTCTGCTGAGCCTGGGATTTGAACCAGTGACCATTTGATCACAAACAGTGTCCTAAGCCACACAGCGCCCCCAATAATTTACCCAATATGAGAGGGGTGTGATCTCAGCCTCCCTCTTCAAATGAATTTTACTTGAGTCGTCTCTACTAGGAGTCCCCAACCGTTTGACGAATCGGTTTACATCGTAAAAAGATTTCACCGGTAGAATGGGCAATGGGGGAGTACAATGTGTGCGGAAATGTGGGAGAAAAGTCGTATTTTCGTGGATGGATATGGGACACAGTACTTCAGTATTGGCTGTAATTTAAGGCCCGGTGGAATAGCAGACTGGGGTTTGGGAACCTATGCTCTGCGACGGAAAATCTTGGGCCACTCCTGCTTTGCATGCGGTGGAAAATAAGACATAAAGCTCTTTGAATATCACGCAGGGGAGACTGTAAAAATAACACGTTTAATTTCAAAATCTCTGACAGCTGCGCTCATCAGCCTACACATCTCAGAGGCTGTGTGTTTTTTAAGAAGCTGGGTGACATGCTGTGGAAAAATAAGCGATAGATACCTCGGTCTGACCAGTGCCTGGTAGTGTAGTGCAGTGCAGTGCAGTGCACATCCTGAGCCGACACCAGCAGAACCGAAGCTGTCCCCTATAACACACGGTCATTATGTATGGAAAAGTAACAGATAACACTGAAAAGACAAAAAAAAAAATAATCACCCCCCCGCTTTGACTAGAGCAATGTTTCCAAAACTGGTCCTCGTGGGCCTACAGACAGTCCATGTTTTTGCTCCCTAGGGAGTTGTGAGGGAGCAAAAATGTGGACTGACTGTGGGTCCCTGAGGGCTGGACTGAGAAACATTGGACTAGCGAATATCAAGCTTCAGACTCTTCAGCCCACCCTCTGGGTCTTGCCTAAAAAAATATCACCAAAGGCTCTTGTGCTGGTCCCAGGCAGGAGTACGAGCGGAGGTGCAGTCAGAAAGGGCCCTTGGGTACTTTTTTACGGGACGCGGCTTGGCCTCTGGGCAGCGGTGACCTGCAGAGAAGCCACAGCGTTATTTTTTCATTCAAACAGAGGCCAACTCTTTTGGCGACGGTCCAACCATCGATCTAAAGCCCTAAGAATTCGAGCTTCTGCGTCTGGGATTCTGCGTGACACAAAGTGGGAGTATGAGGCAGGTTCAAAAGGCAGAGTATTTATCGTATGTCATACAGCTCCTGCTCAGAGTGCGGCCGGCCCTGTGCAGATCCAAAACGGCACAGTCATGTAGTTTTTCTGTGCTCTCATACAGGATGTGATCCGGGAGGGTGCTGCTCGTGTGTTTGTGTCTGCGTGGCGTAAAGATCTCTAACACAAACCTGCCATCTCCCACATCCCTCCTGGTTGCTACAAATGAATCCGCATGTCTCTGGAGATGAAACTATGGCTGTAGTGTCAGTATGTATCAAACAGGGAGGATGACTCCCTCGATGAAGAACGCGGGTATATTCCTGACGAGTGCTTCCAGCTCCTCAAGGCCACTCGCCCTGTCGTAGTCAGGCTTTAATCCGCTGATGGCGGATATTGCTAGTTCACATGTTAATCTGTGAAGAGGAACAATGACATTGGTGAAAACTTTCTCTTAAAATACCCATTATTCCACGCGTTATTCCACATTGAGGCTGGATTCTTGTAATTATACTCAGATTATGCTTTATATATTTTTCAAGATGATAACTTAGTTGAGGGATTTTGCAAATCGAGTCTTGCAAATGATACTTATAAATCATTTACACTGAACATTTTAAATATAATTTGTTTCACAGAAATAGCAGTATAACTTTTACTCACATTTTTCTTTTTCTTTTTACTCTAAATTATGTTTTGCACTATAATATAAGAAGTATGCATGATGTTTATTCATAGAATGGTGTTCAAATTAATTTTGTGGATTACATTTTCAGGGAAAGAAGGGCTGTTTACTGAAGTGGTTTATTTAGAAGGATATATTGATCTGTGGAAAAGTTACACTGAAAAATTATACAGCTTTGACTTCATGAGCTGTTTAGTAAAACCCCACCTTCTAAGGTAGGACTGACCAAGTCAAGTGTCTTCTGGAAATCATGTAGTATCTCATGCCAGACACAGCAGGGCTCTCTGAGCGGGCTGGAACATCTCAGACATATCCAGTGGTACGAAGCCAGGTCACATGGGCTGCCTGCTGGCTCACTGCATTGACCTCGGTCAGGGCGATGTGAGGGCTAACTCAGGGATCCCGGCCAGTCAGCTTCCATCATCCCCAATGGGTTATTTTATAGCGCACAAACACAGCATCTGGTCTGAAAAACGCAACATAGTGTTTATTCAACGAGGTCTTTTTTGCAGTTTTTTTTGGCAGGAAAGGTCACCTTGTGTTTGACTTAAAATACAGGTTTTGTTAGTCTTATTTGTTTGTGTGGAGTTTTTATTATTGTTATATAATTTGGGCCAGAAAAAAAAGTTGAACCGGAATGATCCAGAAGGTGATGGAAATGGCATCAGTTTGAGACAAAACAAAATGATGCAGTATTAAAGAGTACCGAACTCTGAATTCAATCTAATAATTCCACCTGTAACGGCGACATTTTCTTAGTGTTAAACTAAGAGCTGTTTTCGGGTAATAGGGTTTCCTAAGATTGGACCGAAGCTTAGAAGCGCTGAGGTCAGGAGAGCCCACGAGAAAAGGTAAATTGTCAGATGTTTCCCTGAGGACCGACAACACTTACAGATCATGGTAAAAATGAAAGCAGAAATACCGGTTATTAATGTGCTGAGTTAAGCAGGAGACTGCGATTGTATTTCACCTGTCACTGGAAATAATGCCTTTCCATCTCGCTTCTCCTTCCCTCTATCGAATGCAATAAAAACAGGAAGCGCTGTAATGTTTAATAGCGTTTCTGTGGCCACGTGATCTGCCTCCTTTGGCTCCTGTTGATGGAATGGTACGTATCCATCTTCGGCGTGTGGTAGAGCTTTTGCGACTTTTCAGACTTTCGGGGACAGTGTTTTAGCGCTCCGAAGACGTGGAAAATTACAGGCTGCGATTGACATGTGCCGGTCCCGCTAACGGCGCCGCATCGGTGCCCTTGGGCTGCATGCGAGAGGCCTGCCACACTGGAGTGAGATCCCAGTGATGGAAATCTGCAGATCGCTGGGGGGGTAACTCAGGTAATAGGGTCAGCAGTATGAAGAAAATGTTAAATGTGTTAAGCTGCTAGTAAATGCAGAATGATGAACTGTGGTTTTTAGAATTAGATGATCAATGGTCATTCTTGACACAAGAACAAAATGAGACCCCTGCATTTAACCCATATGTGATATAGCAGGGGGGCAGCTAATTCAGCGCCCAGGGAGCAGTGGGGCTGTGCTGGTTAGGGATTCGAACCAGTAATTTTTCAATTACAACTGCGCTTCCCTAACCATTAAGCCACCACTGCCCACAAAAATCATTCTAATCTTCAGTTAAGTCGGCCAGTTACCGCAGGCTGCTTGTGCACGCTTACCTGCTAGTTACTGGATTGTATTTACAATTTTTTTGTCGGCAAATACAGTTTAATTGTTTTTTTTATTACAGCCCATTCTTATTCAGAGTAGAATAGAGATCCTTTATTAATCCCTGTGAGTAAATTCTCTTTTCACCTGCCCCGTCTTGCTCTCAATGACAGACACATATACAGGTGAGAGCGAGCCTGAGGGGGTCACAGTGCAGGACCACCCAGCACGCAGTGCCCCCGGCGCTGGGGGTTGAGCCCTGCTTCAGGGCCCACGGACATGTGATTGTTCTGCCAGATCTCTAGCCAGTGACCTTCCAATCACAGGCACAGAGGCTTAGCCCACTGAGTCAGAACACCCCCCCCCCCCCAAAAAAAAAGCCTTATAGTGAGGAGGTACAATTTATGTGTGCTTTATGGAATCTGAACCCACAAGCTCTGCATTGTTAGCACAAGGCTCTGAGCTGTTGGACAGCTTAGGGAAATCTTGTTATAAATGGAGTTGATTTGGTTAATTCCTGCACACTTTCCTGTTTATTCTGTTATTACTGAAAATATATAAATGTAGTAGCATGTGTGAAGTTTTTCTAACTCCTGATTCACACTGTACTGATTCTGTCTGAAAGAGAGGGAACCCTATTCTATTCCAGCCTCTCATCGCCAGTTTATCCACAGTGCCTTTAAGAAGTAACGTGAATGATGCCAAAATACATATTAACAATCGTGCAAAATTTCCACATTCTGACCAGGATCCACTTGCTGCCCTCGAGCCCCTCAGAGAGCTGCAGGACCTGCAGATGAGTGTTTAGAGGGATTTCATAGGGCACTTAAAGGAGGCTGGGGCCAATAAACTTGTTTTCCTTGTTGATTTATTCATGCAAGGCAGGCCCCAAAGAGCCCCCACCCCTCACTGGCAGTAGGACACTTGGGGGACAGGCACAGCTGGATTTTCTGATCCATTTTTGGTGTCATTGCTTGGGTTCGGCTCAGTGTGCATCATCGGCCTGCCAGGCTGGGCCAGACCTGACCACGCTGAGCTGGACTTCTGCCACACGACCCCGTGTCTGCCCCCCCGCAGCTGTGTTCCCGGAACAGGCACGTGCCGGCCAGCTGTGGGTCCTCTGCACACCACCCTCTCTAATCACATTTGCTGGCACTGCGCGCCTCCCGCTGAGTGCGGGAACAGGCCTGCCGGTAACGTCTGACATTGTCTGGGCCTCCCGGAAGTGTCGCCCATAACTCGTAATGCGCGTCTTGCTTGTGCGCTGGCTGATCAATAGGCCCCGACACAGGTACCATTCGGCTTGAGAGCTCATTGGTCATTGCCAGCAATATTTGCCTCTGAATTACCCATATATCTTTAAACTAACGGATCTGTATTTGCAACAAAGAATTCTACACAGTCTTTCATTTACGGCTAGTTTTTCTTTTATCCAAAACGACGACTCTGCTTTGCTGATTTGGAGGTTTTGCATTATCACTGTAGTCTACTCTTCACTTCCTGAAAATTCCTTGAGCACAACCCACAGATTGCCTATAAAAAGTGAGACAGGCTGTTCTAGAAAATCCCCACATGGACGCCAGTGACAGAGGTCATCTCTGCTGTTCTCCCAGTCTGTCCTGACTCTGTTTGAGCAGCGGTGCACTGCCCTTGATTAAAGATGCTCTGTTAAGATCTATTTGCCGGGGACTGTAATACCACGGGATGCTGGATTTCTTTTTAATTGACATCAGCAGTTTTTATGGAACCACTTAAATTTTAGCCTGGTGAGATTCAGCCTCTGGGTGGCTCTCAGGGGTTTAATTGCATTAGCATTAGCGATGAAGTAATCGGTTGTGTCTTTGACCCTGATTGTCGGCTGTGTGCTGTGTGACCTCCTAAGTTACGGTCTAGGATCACTAAGGTAGACCGTGCGAGTTCATCTCAGATGACCGCTGGCTGACCACACGGGGCACTGTCTCCAGTGCTGTTATGTAATGCAGTTTTATATAAGGTTTATGAGCTCAGAAAACAGCTTGCAGTCCGTGCTAAACAAGCAGAGAGCAGTCATTACAGGTCTGGCCTTATGGTCTCACTGTATCGGTGATCTTTGCGGTCTTACTGTCGTGATGTAGCAGTGACCCTCTCGGTCTTATGGTCCTGATGTATCATGACATCCGCGGTCATGACATCATCTGCATCATGACATCTCGGCAGTCTTACAGTCCTACGGAATCTTTGCGCAAATGTCAGTCACGTCAAAGGCTGTCGATAACGGTGAGCTGGGGGGGGGGGGGGGGGGGGGGCTGACAGTGAGTGAATGTAAGTGCAAGGAGAGCAATAAAGAAGTGAAGCGTTTGATGGTCTTGCACGTTCCGGTACTTACTTCACAGACGGCCATGTTCCCGAGGTGTCGAGCGTGTGCGTGGAAATGGAGACACACCTCGATAGTACCGGCACGCCGCTCTTCACAGCTCCCGATCATTTTAGTTCTGTTTCATTTACCTATAGGTAGGAAGCACATTGTTGTATTAGTGTGTGTTGTTAACATTCACTGGTACTTGCTGAAAGTATGGGGGTGTTACGCTGCATCGGGAAGGTTCTCTGGGACGTTAGCGAGTCAGAGCAGGGTCACAGATCGGGCCGCTGCACGAAACGGGGCCTTTGGTTATAGGTCGTGCCCAAACACTGTGGGTTTTTAAAGCAGGGCTGTGACAGGTGAATTTATCCAGAAATATGATTAGGGTTCCGTGGGTTTCATATAGTCAGGGTAATTTAATGCATTTAGTGCATGATTCCCTGTGTGTTTGTTTATATATAAGCAGACAGTGTGTTTTTAATGCAAACATAGAAAATGCTGAAAATGCTGAGAGGTTATTGAGTTTGTGGGTGGGTTAGGTGGAGGATGGGGGCTGGGGGGGGTGCAAAACGGCTGGTTGTGGGTCTCGCAGTGAAAGGATGTGCATTTAGGGTAAGGCTGGGGGATACAGACCAAAAACTGGATCTTAGTAATACATTACTTATTATTACTCAGTAATAGTGAGTGTATCGCGGTATTTTCTGTGAAGTGGGCTAAACTTTCATTTGTAAGTCAAAGCCAAGCATGTGAGATACCAGAAAATTATTATCAACACAGAATGTGGGCAAAATGAAATGCAAATACAGGGTATCCTTCTCTACTTGTTAACGTGTAGAATTTTCCTTTAACCATTCAGAAGTCTCAGAATAAAGACAATAATAAATTATGCTTAAATCAGTGTTGCGTGGATCAAATACAAAAGCCGCGACATGGAAGTGTCACCCTCCACTGCATCTACCAAGAAGGTGTCTCCTCAGCTTGTGACACTGCTCTCAAAACAGAAGGTGAATGTTTAGGAGCAAAAAAAAACATATTTGGCAAGAATGCCAATCATTGGAAGTGCATTTAATAACTGCATTTCCCATGAGACAAAGATTTTTTAAAATATATGATTTTTTTTTAAAAATATTTGTCAGTTTTAAAAAACAAAATGAGCCAAGTAAGTGTTGTGATTTTAAAAAAATATGGATTAACTCTGATAGCCCTGATTTTAACACGTAATTAAAGTAAATTGGTATAAACAGTATTGTCTCATCCCACATCTCTTTTGAAAATATAGCGATATACCATGGAAAGTTCATGCAGGGTCCAGCTCTGGTTTAGAGTGCTGTCTGTGTCTGTCTGCAAAAGGGACACCTTGGCTAACGTATTTCACGTGTTAAACATGCCAGTAAAATTCTGCAGACACCTTTGCTCTGCCCAGCAGCCCTGTAGTCTGAGTAGAATAATGCGGAATCACTTGACAGGGATGTTTTACAGAAGTGACCGGTTTACAAGTGGTTTACTCTGGTACTCTGGTCTGGTTCACCAGTGGTTCTTTCTTTTACTCTGCCCCAGTTTACCAGTGGGTTTCATTTATACTCTGGCCTGGTTTACTTGTAGCTTTCCATGTTACTTAAAGCCTGGTTTACTGCTGGTTGTCTCCATAACTGGTCTGGTTTACCAATGGTTTTCTCCATTACTCTGGTCCAGTTTACTGATGGTCTCCTCTGTTACTCTGGCCTGGTTTCTGGGGGCTTCCTTTGGGCTTACTATGGATGTATTTACCGCTGATTTTCTCTGTTACTCTGGCCTCGTTTACCAGTGGATTTCTCTGTTACTCTGGCTTGGTTTACCAGTGGATTTCTCTGTTACTCTGGCCTGGTTTACCAGTGGATTTCTCTCTTACTCTGGTCTGGTTTACCAGTGGATTTCTCTGTTACTCTGATCTGGTTTACCAGTGGATTTCTCTGTTACTCTGGCCTGGTTTACCAGTGGATTTCTCTGTTACTCTGGCACAATTTTCCAGTGGTTTTCTCTGTTACTCTGGTCTGGTTTACCAGTGGATTTCTTTGTTACTCTGGTCTGGTTTACCAGGGGATTTCTCTGTTACTCTGGTCTGGTTTACCAGTGGATTTCTCTGTTACTCTGGCCTGGTTTACCAGTGGATTTCTCTGTTACTCTGGTCTGGTTTACCAGTGGATTTCTCTGTTACTCTGGTCTGGTTTACCAGTGGATTTCTCTGTTACTCTGATCTGGTTTACCAGTGGATTTCTCTGTTACTCTGATCTGGTTTACCAGTGGATTTGTCTGTTACTCTGGCACAATTTTCTAGTGGTTTTCTCTGTTACTCTAGCCTGGGGTACCAGTGGATTTCTCGATTACTCTGGCCCGGTTTACCATTGAACTTTCTCCGCTGGACCTCCCCGCCGCCCCCCATTGATCAAAGTCACACCAGCCCTGCATTAAGCAGCAGAAAAAGCCACATTCTGCTCCCAGCTGCATCCGCAAGTTACATCATCAGCGGTCCTGCGAGCTGAGGACGCCTCTCAATCCTGCAGCCTATTGGTGGGCAAATGTGTCCCCCCAGCTGAATTCTGTTCCGATGTGAATATGGGCACAGTGGTGTACTTACACTGCACTTTTGGTGTTTAATACATGAAAAATAAAAGATGCCTCAGACTCAAAATGTAAAACAAAGGTCACTGAGTACTTGCGTGTGCAGCAAGAAAACTGCTTAACATTTCTAAGAGGTGTATTAATCTGTCTTTCTGGATACCTGGATGTCAGTCAGTCTGACATTGCATTATTGTACATTAAAACATGTATATAAATGAAACATCCTTTTCTTCTGTGAGTTTACATTTTAGAAGGTTACCCTGTCTTTTTGTTTTGGGGGGGGGGTTATAGCATTAGCATTGGTCTCTCATGCCACTGGAAGAAGACCTTTGCCTTGAAGGTGAGCGTCGTTTGATGCTCGAGAGGATGGGGTCCTTTCCACGCTCAGAAGCAGCCCCCACACCCCGAGCACAAGTCCTCTAGTAAGCAGTTACTTTGCCTCTGCTGGTTTGCTAAAACGTTCTCACTCATCTCTCCTTACTCAGCCCTCAGTTTGACCTTTTCCTCCCCAGAGACCCTGATACACGGTTTTTTGAGCACTGACTTCTCTCTCAGAGAACATGGTCTGAGTAACTGACATTAGCTGTGCTGGTGAGTTGCGTTAGTCTGAATAATCTCTAAATAAAGCATGAGACACGCAGGGCGGGGGAGTTGGGGTGGGGGGGCAGCTGTGTGTCCTGTTCCAGACCTAGCTGATAGGCCGCGAAGGAACATCGCGTCTCACTGCTGAAATGATGTCACGGCCCACAGCCGCCTCCCACCCCTGGCCATGCCAAACTTTTAACCGTATCTGATAATTGCGGCGGTACTGGGCTTAGAACCTCCCTCGTGCCGCAGATGCTAATGTGGGCCGCAGGGGGCGCTGTTCCTTAGAGCCGCTGTGGCAGGGATTTTGCCGTGAGATGCTAGTCAGCTCCTTCTCAGAAGGAGCCCTTAGGTCTGCAGAAAACGAATCGCTGTCCTAGTTCCTCTCCAGAAAGGCCATCCTGGTTAAATTGCTCATACAACCAAGTGGGATCTGCAAGCCCGAGAGGACCGGGGACGTGGGGGCGTGGGGGCGGTCATCCGAGTCACATTCAGAACCGCCACATCTCCATTAACATGGCGAGTTGCAGGGGCATGGAGGCACATGTGCTACTGAAGCATCAAGGGCGGTGGGGGGGGGGGGGGGGCTGCCCCCATATTATAGGGTGTTGCCCCATAATATTGTTAGCATTAGCTTGGGCCTCCGTTGGGCCTCTCCGCCAGAGAGTTGCAGGGGTATATAGGTGCTTGCCCCCCCATAGATGGACACCCCCCTTCCCGTTTACAGAGGAGAGGCTCTGATCAGGCAGAGGGGGCGCTGAGCCCCGAACATGACCAAACCAGCCTTTGCACATCCGAAGGAACATAATTTACTCTAGTACTCTAGTAAAGAACATAGTAACTAAAAGGCTTAGTCACCTGCTGTGCTTCGGTTTTAAAGTACTATTGTATATTTCATTCATGTATATTTATTTCGTATTTGTCTCCAGTGCCTTGGGCACCTTCTGTCCGGGTTAAGCAGTGGCAGCACACTCCATTTCCTGATTAAGGGAGCATGTGAAACAGCATTTACGCGTCGGCGTAGTAAGTGGGCGGAGCCGAGCGCCGCATTGAATTCAGGGACACTCTGACTGACCTGCGGTACGCACAGTCTGATCCACATCACATACAGAGTGTTACTGCAGGGCGGTCTGTATGATCTCCTGACTGTCAAGCAGCGTGTCGATGACATCATCCGTAATATCACCGCATTTGTGTCCACCTGGTGCCGACTTTATATTCGAGAGAATAATGGAGAATAAAATTTGATTTGGGGAATGAGGTTCTGCAGTTTTGTTTTTGTCGGATTTTTGTCCCAAAGTTAAACAGAAATATTTTCAGTGATTTTCCTTCGCGTTGGAGTATTCCTTATAGAGGCGTTGCCAGACTATTCGAGGGCCGGCTGTTAGAATCAGGGGCAGCATGCCCCGCCTCGGTAAAATTTTCAGGAGATTTTGTGTGATAGTCTGTTATTAAAAAAGGACACGTCAGAAGCAGGGCACGTGCACAAGTCCCCCTCGGCCCTTTTTTCTGGAAATGTATTATTTTATATAAGATTTATTTTCTCAGGGATGTGGCATCGCACGGCACAGCACCTTCTCCCCGGGCCTCGTCACACCCTCGCTCATCCCTGTCACTTTGCTGTCCGCAGAGTGTAGAAAGGCTTTCTTTGCGCCCCCCCCCTCTCTCCTTGAGCCTTGGTCCGTGGGTCTGGTTAATCCTTCTCGTCTTCCCAGGGGGGGGGGGGGAGTCCAGCCTCTGAAAATCACAGGCAGGAGGAGTTTGCCCCAGCCCTAGCGTGTGAGGGGAAACCCCTGGGCCCTGAAGTGCCCCCCCCCAGTAGCCAGAACACCCCTGTGTCCTATTAATGTGTATAAGCAGAGGAAATGTGATGCATCAGCAAGACAAAACCAGAGGATAAAGAAAGAGTGACAGAAGCATCCAGAAGCATCCGTCTCCGTTTAAAGGGCCCTCATCTAGTTTATTGGGGCTTCAATCTCTGTGACTGTTCCAGGAGCTGCTCCCAACCAAGCTTCCTCCAAGACCCCGGTTACATTTCACTGCTTTATTTATTTACGAGCTCAGAGGATGAGTATCTATCAGCTGTTACACACACATATTAGTACTGATATGCTATGATACCTTTTGGCCGCGAGACTTCAGTTTAAGTCCTCGTGTTCTTCCTTGTGATTTAGCTACACGCAGATACTCGGTCTGTAATGCCAGCTCATGATTTCACAGCCCATTTGCACTAAGGGTAAAGTGGCACGGCGATGCACAAGTGAAACGGACAGGGAGTAAAGGGCGTGTTTGTGAAATCGCTGGCCTGCTCCCTGTGGCAGCACCGCCTTCGGTTTGCTTCCGGAATAAAAACGCACTGCCCTGTCCGTCCTGAAAAGCCAGTGAAAGGGCGATCCACAAACCTGGCCCAGGCGCCCCCACTCCCAGCATCCTTCCTGGCCTGCACCTCGACCCCCCCCCCCCCCCAGAACACAAGCGGCCCATTGTGGTCCCGGAAGGAGAGACTGGGACGCACTGATTGATTCTCTCACTGAATACAAATGCGCGTTTTCACAGGGCAGTGCGGTACGGCCGCTGAATGCTGAGCGCCCTGCTGCGCTCACACGACCTCGTGAGACATCACGGCCCATTAAGTCACGTTGGCGACACTGATTGGCTGACAGGCGTCCCGATTGACAAACGGCGCGCTGTCCTGTCAGTGCCAGCAGGTGCCGGTCTCCTTGTGAAGCATGCTCACCATTCATCCACATGTTACTGCTATTATAATAAAACCGTCAATGTAAACAGCATTATGAAATGAGACTTCATAATTAGAGCTTAATTACCAGCAGTAGAGAAATCCAAGACTATTAATGCTGCTATTTTGGATTTTACATTTTGTTTACACACTCACTGCTTTATAACTGGACACTGTCACCTTATTTATTGCTTAATATCCCACTCTTTTGTTGTTTACTGTTTATTGTTTGTTTATTGTTTCCGTAAGTGACAATTGAGATGTGTGTTTTTTGTTTTTTTCATTTTGGAGTGACCCAAATGTTTTTTTGTGGAATGTGCTATCGTGCAGTGACTCTCATCGTGCAGTGACTCTCATCGTGCAGTGACTCTCATCGTGCAGTGATTCTCATTCTGACTGGTATCAGAGACACCGGTCAGCATTATGGTAGCTATGAACAGTGGTCCGGTTCTAGACTGTAGGGACACGGCAGCACATGCAAGGGCAGAGGTGCTGCGGCTGCTTTTTAACCGCCAGGAAGAAGCGTATTCCGGCGGCTAGCAGCCCAGTATGACGCCCAGTGATCTAATGTGGTGCAATTTTTTTCCCCCAAAACATGTACCATGAATAATTATATAAATTACAGGCTGAGATCGCATGACTGCAGATTAAGACAGACTTCTGAAGCTTGTCATTCTTCACGCGTCAGGGACGGATGAGAGCCGCCAAGGTGGATTCTAGTTTTTTATCCGGCTGAAACGTGGCCGATGATTTTCCCAAGGTCACGGGGGTCATGGCTGCCGTTTGTAGCAGCCTAAGTTGTCCTTGCTTGTGTGGTTTATTCTTCATGTGTGTAGGGGCATGTAACGTCAATGACAGCTATCAGACAGCCCGTTACCTTGACCTGCATGAGAATACCAGATGATGCTTCCTCACCAGGCTGATACCTTCAGGATCTCATCCTCACTCACCTACCAGTATGAACCAGACCCAAACATAAAATGATTTTCTTACTCCCTCCATGGTCTTCTGACATCCTGATCCAGGCAGAGGCAGCTGGGCGGGGTAGCTGTAGGTGCCGGCCATGTGCAGGCCAACCCATGATGCTCACGTCATCCCGGGAACCGTCTTCAGTTCCTTATCCATGCAGGGCAGACTGTGAAGCGGGCGGTCTGCATTTTGGCTGTGCGGACACAGCAGGCCTGCCCTAGAGAGTCATGCCTCCAAGCAGGTCTGATGCCCATCGCAGGAAACAGATCACCTCCATTTCATACCGTCTTCATCACCGACCAGTGGGGGAATGTGGAATTACTGCCACGAATTTTCTATAGGTGTAAAGATGCAGGTCATTCTGCAATTAACAACAAAGCACATCATAATTATTTGTAAAGTGTATACAACCACTTTTCCTAAGTGTATTATCGTTCCTGCACTTGCCAGCGTATTGTATGTTACACGGATACCGGCTGAAAACTGAGCGAGAGAATCTCAGTGCCGTTTAATGAGAGTTGGTGCAGAAAGGGCTGTAATCCACAATGAGTGGGAGATCGATAACCCCGGCGAGGAGTGTACAGGCGGCCTTATTACTGCAGTGACCTCTGTCTTTGCCGGTTACCCCACTTGCCCTAGAAATGAATCTGGAAAAAAAGAGATATCAGCCTGGATCAGAAGGCTCTGTGCTGGGGCTGGCAGGGGATGGCGCTCTGCGTCGCCGAAAAGCCCATCTGCTGTTTTTGGCTGCAGGTGGGGGTCACTGGCGTTTCGTTTGGACCATGCGCTCGCAGGAACTGCGACCACGGGCCGCAACAGGCTATTTTTGGACAGGACGCTCTATGCGATTCATACAAGTGCTGACAGAAAACAAATCATTGTGAGATTGTGCCGTACAAGGGAAAGAAGCAGGGAGTGGTCAGGCTGCTAACGGAGGTGGTATCTCCAAACTGGAATGGCGTACAGTCATATCTTCTCGAGGTTCAGATGCATACCTCACTGATACCACAGTACATTGATTCTTTATGAAAAGTGTTTCACATTAGAAATTAGAAAATAATGTGAGTAAATGTTTTATCTAACACAGAATCGTTTTGAGGTAAAAAAAAAAAAAATGTTATGTATATTAATCAGGGATCAAATATGGAATTCCTAAAACATAACGATTCCATACAAATCGAACCACGTTGAATGTGGCCGCAGATGATTTTTCCCGGATAACTGGACAGAGATCCAGGGAACGCGGCCGGATCCGTCCCTCTGCCTTCCAGAATCCTCCGGCGGGAGCAACAATGCCGGCAGATGGTTTGTCAGTGGCGGGTATCGCAGCAATTCCCGCGGTGGGAGGTAGGAGCTTCGGAAAGCGCCGCTTTGCAGTGACACCCTTCTCCGTGTTTTGTGCTAAGCTGCTGAGATTCGGGGGGTGGAAACACCTCACAGGCTGCCTGACATTTATGCTCACTCTCCTCATCTTATATTAATATTTTGGTTTTTCGATTTTTTTTTTTAATATCCCCTGTAACAGTGTTTATAAACCTGGACCTTGGGGTTCATGTATTTGCTGCCTCCCAGCTCCCTGCCAGACGGTCCACATTTTTGCTCCTACTGGGAGCTGGGAGGGAGCAAAAACATGGACTGTCTGCAGTTCCCCGAGGACCGGATTGGCAAACACTGCTTTGTAATGATATGCATGCATCTTAGCTGCATCATAAGCACTTTCTCCTGTGAAAGAATGTCCCCTGAAGTCACAGGTGATTCTGTCACAGACAGTTTCGGTTAAATTTGGCATAAATTAGCTAAACAGACATTTGTTCTTCCTGGGTTGTGATTTGTTTTGTCTGTTTGGCTTAGGGCTGGGATTGCGGGCTCCTATACTCTAAGGCTGCGGGTCTGAATGGAGCCCCGGCTGTTTGATAACAATCTCTGTGATACACAGCATATAACGATCCAGACTCTTTATTTCTAGAGTGACGGCTTAGCTGGAGACGGCAGGACAGAAACGCAGGACCTGAGGAAGGCGGGAACACTAACCTATGGTGTAGTGGCTTGGGGGGGACAAATATTTAATTTGACTTTATTCTCCCCCTTAATAAATAGACATTTGTGTTTAAATGACTATGTTATGTACCTCCCCTCCAATATGAAACTCTCTCCTATGCACTTGCTTTAACATCCTGTTTATGGTGCGGGAGGGGTCAGTGTGGAGACATACGCTGGGGAAACAAGGAGCAACCCTTCAGGACAGAGCAGGGACCCCCCCCCATTGAAATCAGAGCAGAGTTGGGGACCCCCTACTGACAGTACATGATCACAGCTCAGGACTCGGTGAGGCTTTTGTTTCTGACTATGGCTAAGGAGGGCCCTTTTACTGATGCTCAGAATTTACAAAATGACCCCCCCCCGTAGGGGGTCGTGCACCCCTGGTTAAAAACCAGAAAGGCCAAAGCGATGAGGTCACCCTGCTGCTTCAGGCTCAGGGCTTTTTGGGAGGGACACTTGTTTGAAGAACCAAGGAAAATAGAACCCCCCCCCAACCCCCGTTCAGATGTGCTGTACAGATGATGCCTCTGCACTGTGGCCAGTAAACCACCCTTTCCAGCTCATTACCTGCCCCGCAGCACGTCTGCAGTGGGGGAAACCCCTTTAGCTACAGACTGCCGAGGAACGTCTTGGATGGATTATTCCGGAAAGCAAATAAGAGCCGCTTGTCACTGGAAACAAGCTGCGCTGATTTAATCACATCTGGCAGCAAGTGTGCAGCTGTGTTCTGGGCCCTCTGTCCTCACGTTGGCATCATGTGACACTTTTCCCCGTCACTTGACTGACAATGGGCCACCCTCTGCAGGGGGACGTTCACATCCTTACTGCCACATTCCTGCCTTCGCTCATGTCATTCTTGTCTTTCCCAGCTTACATTTATAAGCGAATCAAAACGTTTAGTAAAATGGACCTGGTCGTTCCAGCTTTTTTGACATTACCCACATGTTCATGTACCTAATAGTTCCATATGGTATCGGTGATGAACTAAAGGTATATATCTGCGTAATTTAGCTAAACACAGGCTGGAAAATGTACCATAGATGCAGATAAGGATTTTTCTTACTTTAGTCATCATGTTGATCCTACCTGTAGAGTTATAGAGCTGGGTAACACTTGACTTAAAGCAGTCATCATAATGCATTATAGATACCTTCATAATGCATTATAATGCACGAAGTATTATAAACACGGTTATATCTATTTATAAAAAGGCATAACACATTATTACCAATGTTTATGGTACATTATGAATACTAATCTACAATGCACTATATATATGTCTTCATAAGGCATTTTAATTGTCAGTATTAAAAAATACTTTAAGTAAACTGTTACCCTAAGCTGCCACATGAAATCACTACAGCTTCAGTATCTTCCATCCTTCTATCCATCCATCCATCCTTCCATCCATCCATCCATCCATCCATCCTTTCATCCATCCATCCATCCATCCATTTTCCAACCAGTTACCCTAGTCAGGGTCACCTGCACCTTAGCCAAGGCAGCCCAAGGCAGAAATGCACTCTGGACAGAGTGCCAGTTCATTGCAGTAAAGGTTTTGTATATTCCTGTACTGAATTAAGAATCATTTTTACCCAGCATATCTGAGGTAGCAGGGAACAGTGCGAGGTGCCGTGTGATGAGGCACATTGTAATTCAGCAGACTGACAAAGAAAAAGCAAAGAATTTAATAAGCTTAGTGCTGGTTATTACTTTGTTTGGCCAACATGGCGGCTCGTACGGCCAAAACAACTATTGTTTGTTAGCTTCGGTTAAGGCTTTGTTTCACAGCAGCGTTCGCGCATCACACCCTCGGAGTAAGTGTTCAGCTCACATTGCGGAAGGTTCTGGAAAGCGTGGTGTGTAATTTCCCAGGAAAAGGCAGTGTGGGAAGGTCAGCGTTAGAATGCGATCAGGTTACACACGTTTGGCTTCACGTTTTCAAGCACACCACATTTATTTATATAAGCCATTGTAGCCCAGATTGTTGGCTCCTTTGGCAGCGGCCTCTTCTAGAGCTCCAGCATGAAGTTCTGTTTCTCAGCAGATACCTTCATCCCTGAACCCACACCTTCAACGTGTCAATGACTGAAAGCTTTGCGAAAACCCAAAAGCGTCTTGAGTTATTTACTTGGATCCCATATTCAACACTGAGTGCTGTCAGTTGCGGTGCATTGGTTGTCTTCTGGGGATCTGTTGGAATGGCCTTTGGGATCAAATATGCAGAGACAGACTGGGTTCAGTGCAACCTGGAGGCTTCTTAGCAAAATAAAGTAAAAGCCCTTGACCCCAGTAACTCCATCCATTGTCCACATTGCTCTATTCATGAACGGGAGATCATCCTGACTTAACCTTTCCATGGGCTGCTTCTTCTGAGGTGGCCTCCAGTATTAAGTAAACAAAACGGGCTGCTCTCTGGTACAGAACTCTAGTTTTTAGAGATTATCCATGAGAAACCCAAGTTTGCAGATGTTCTTGGACTTATGCATTTTGGTGTATGGATATGGTCAGTAACTCAGACATTTGGAGACTTGCTGGTGTCCTTCTCGATCATATCTAAGCAAAATGTGCTTAGACAGGCCTTCAGCTATGAGTTCCTGGACATGGGTCACCTACTGTCCATGTTGAACATACATCTGGAACCAGACCTACCAGCCATGCAGGTTATAGGGAATTAACCCCAACAATGATTCTGCTGACAAGATTGCAGGAAAGCAGAATACCGTTTTATAAAACAGGTTCCACATCTAATAAGCAACAAGCGTGAGCCAGGTGTTTATTTTGTTTTTTGGAAGAGTGAATTCAGGGTCAGTTGTGACCTTCAGCTCAGTTTGCAGAGCAGCATCATTTAGTAGTTTTACAGGCTTGGCTCTCCACTGTCTGAAACCACAGAGGCCGAAGGAGACATCATCACTGGCCTGGCTCTGGTTGTCAGAGGCTGCTCTTTGCTTTGAGGCTACAAACAGACATTCAGAAACTTTCAAAGGTGACATGTCATCCAGGGGCGGCAGAAGCATTTTGAATGTGGCTGGGGTATTTTATGTTAAATGTGGGGGGGGTGTCCAAATGAATAATTATGAAATGTGAGGGGGACATGTCCCCCTCAGATTTAATGGTGGCGATGCCCATGATGTCATCAACAAAACTGGTTTCGCAGTTGGGTGAACTTTTGTATCAGTGAAGTGGCAGGGATACTGATGGCTCTCATTGAACAGCATGAGTCTGATTTCAGTGAAGAATAATTTCCAAACTGCAGGTTATTTGAATATGAGCCAGACATCAGTTTAATTTAAATTGCAGAAGGCGCACAACTGGCTTTGGGGTACGATGAACAGCACCGCAGGCCAATGACAGTGTGGATGGGTGCATTGATTGGTGGAATTCTCTATTTACCTTGAAAGAAATTGCAAAAAATATCCGGGAACGTATTGCACGGAATTCTGTAGCAATGGCTCAGAAATGAAAAGTATTGCACGAATGCTCTGTGGATGCAGTTCTGGGCCATTCAGATAGTTGGTCTTCGTTGTCATAGGGTGACTTGTAGAGTTTAATAGCTAACGGTAGGGAGGCCCTTTCTTAGTGCTCCTTGGAGCCGCACCGCTGTCTCAGATGGCTGCTGAAAACACTCCAACGTTTGTCCATAACATAAAATGATAATATCACCACAGGGGAAAAGCTTCAGAGTTGCTCCATCACACATTGGCCCAAGTAAAGGATTAGCATGTAGTTGCTTAGATAATCGCCTTATTCATTAACACGGCAGAATAATCAGCTCAGTGGTACCGCACCAAGGCCTTTCCTGGTTCTGAGGAGTTGGTAACGTCTGGGTCATCGATCACTGCATGGTTAGGAAATTACCATTTCTGCTTTTTGAACCGGGCAGGATGTAGAAAAGCAACCGTTATCCTCAGAATAGCGTGAGATTTTGTTTCAGGCCTTTTACAAGCCTCTGACTTAAATGTGCTTCTTTTCTGAGCTTCTTTCTGCTGTTTTATTTTGAAGAGCAAAGAAATATTCGGCTTGTTTAATGTGTACAGTCAGTCCTGTTACAACGCGACTAACGTGTTTCTGAAAAACCTCAGGTTCACTAGAATCGCATACTAAAATAAAAATATCCAATTGGAAAAGGGTTTTGGCATATGTGACTCCAAACCTAGTAACTCACGCCGAACAAAATGAATTAAATTATAAAAACAGTGATAACAGTGGCCAATAATGTAATTGTATGCATTTAAAATAAAAAATAATAATACATTGATGAATTATATTATAAACATCTCCTATTGGTCTTATGAGTTTTGTGAGAATGGCCTATTCGTATATTACTGAGAGCTTGGAGTAGCAAAAGCCAAAAGGACACTTCCTGAACCATTTGTTGTATTTTCAGACCCCTTGGGATCTGCTTTGAACCCCTTTTTGAACAGAGAGCACCATCTAGTGGGGTCAAAAAATATAGCAAATGGTTCATGAAGAGTCATTTTGGCCATCATGAGATGGGAGTAGTGACCAACAGCTATCGTGCTTCCAGGCAGAAATACAACAGATTACCGCATGTACAGGGGCAGCGAGGGCAACATGGATACAGTGTGCAAACACATGTAAGTCAACTAAAAAATGTTGCTGTGTTTTTCTTTGACAATTTCTGAAATATTTTTAGATTTTTAGAACCTAAGACCTTTGGCCTGTGCAATGGGCCATTGTACAAGATGTTTGATTCTTTTATATTTGAAAACCGGTTTGACCAATTCACTGAAAATAACTGGTTCTTTACTTACCAAAGTTTATCCATGACGGCAGTGGAGATGGTGCCGGAGGGACAGATTACTGTTTACGATGTGAGCGTTTGGTGTTATGCTGGGTCTCGTTGGCATGATGAATGCATCATGGCACATGTCAAACTCACACACATGCGGCATGGAAACTCGCTCCTCGCCCTCTTCATGCATCACTGTTGGGAAAGCTTGTTTTGACTGAAACTGCTCATTTTAACTGTACCATTGCTGGTCTGTCTATGACTTAGTCACAGTATGAGCTGAATAAAAATAACCACACATTTTGAGTGGAATCGCAAATTTTTGACCGTAAGGAACACTATTCTGCTGCTGTAAGTTTTCCTTTCAAAGGAAACTTGTAATAAATATGTTTGTTATTTTTTCCGTTGCCTTTCAGAGGAAATTCAGAAAGTAACATCCATTGCTGACTAGAGAGGACATACAGGTTTAAAATATGAAAGGTTAAACCCATGGATTGGCCTAAATCTGACATCTGTTTGGAACCATCCGGTCAAAGTCACATGACCCAGGAGTACAAACACAGACAATATGAAAGGAATCGGCATGGTTCTTTGGCGGAGCAGGAAAGGCAGGACTAACGGCTGCCCCCTGTCGTGCTCCTATGATACAGCGTGAAACACGTGGTGTCTGTCTTTGGTCAGTAAGTGATATAAAATGCAAATGACACCCTGCCGCCTGTTTGACATCCAGAGGCCTTGTTCTCCGTCACATTCAGCCCTCCGTGATTTTTGGTTTCTTCTCCATGTCGCGGTATGAGTTCCAAAGGGATGTAGCACCACTTTGAGTTGTCCTACGCCGCGCAGGTGACTGGCGCACCTGAGAGAGAGAGGTACCCTCTTCATTTCGACTCCACGGCCATTTGGGGCCCTGGAGCAGGCAGGCGTGCCGTGAGACGCCCCGTCAGGGAGCCTCTCTCCTGTGCTGCCGCTCAGTTGCCACTTCCTGTTGGTGGCAGCGGTTAGCGGGTTCGTGCTGCGATTGGGCCAGGATGTCAGCGTGTGACAGAATCGGGCATGTGGTAAGAGCGTCACGTGGAGTCACCGGAGGAAAGCGTGCTTGACGATAGCGGGGTTAAATATGTGTGTTTCATGGCTTTTTTTATTGTAATCAATCAACGTCCCCAGCTTCTCTGCCCTGCTTTAGCACACCTGCCTCCCTGTTTCCACACCTGATGGGTCAAACACCTAAAACCACTTTTATATATTATTGTGGATTATTATGCCTGTGTGTCAGTTCATTGAAAATGTAAACACTTTCCTCATTCCATTGCCAATCTTAATCAAATAGTAATATCTTTGGGACTATTATTAATATTTTTGCAGTAAGCTTTGACATATTATGCTAACATTTAATAACATTTATATTGTAATCATTTTGCATAGTCTGTCTTTGCAAAGAGTCATCAGGACAAGTTTGCTCCCTAGATCAGCGTTATGTGACAAAGTGGGCATGGCCGTCACCTCCCGAAACGAGGGGTTAATCGTGGCCTCCCTTGACCTGCTGTTATCTCATCACGTATAGAGTGAGTCAGAGTGTTGCTTTGTTCTGCAATTCCAGGTGCCATAGCAGCAGTCCTCCTGACGTTCCCACTCCTCCTCGCAGGAGTGTGGTGTGAGGCACTTGGGCGTCAGCAAGCAGAAGCGCGTCCACACTTGGGTGTCTGGGGAAGGAGTTTCGTGCCGAAGGTGAGCACCTCTAATCCCTAATATCCCTCTCCAAGCTCATCCATTCAGTCCTGGCACCAATTATTCCAGATATATAACTGCTTCAATTGTTTGTCACCGAGAAAGAAAATTTTCGTAGTATTTATATTTAACTATGGAAGGTGATGCCAAATATATAGCAGGAAAATCTTTTAGAATGTTAATCAAGTCCAAGCCCAACGATGGCATTTCAAATTTAGTGGTATTTGCTATTCCACCGTATGTTCTTCAAGCAACATAAGCTACTTGTGATTTTATTTTCTTTTAAGCTAATAAACAAAACATAAAAAACAAATTCATTCGACTGCTTGAGACCTCGCTCTCTATTAGAAACTGGAACACTTGAAATGTCATCGCGTTTTATTTTAATCATTTTTAAGCCTGAAAGAAATCAGCGCCTTATGATCATATGTAAGCTGTTTTATTTAATTAACAGGGAACCACACTGCACACTTTCGTGGCTGAGTGGCTTCCCATATCCCCTTATAGAAGTTCATTTATGAAGCTGAATTCCTGATATTGGGCTTCAGAAGTAAATCCCTTGGTCTTGGTGCAGTGACTAGCTGTTAAGAACCGGATAGACTTTGCACAGAGATGCAAAGGCCTCCATTCTTTTAAACCACTGACTGTCTGCTTTCCACCATGCAGGCCTTTACACTGGGGCTCAGTACATAAGCTGTATACCTTGGCAGTGATTTTTCTTGCTCCGTACCGGTGTGGCAGGAGAAGGAGTGTTCACAGAGCTGGTGTTAAATCAGCTGTAAGGCCCTAAGATGCATCCCGATTGCTGTTTGGCCTTGAAGGAGCCAGCAGTGAGTTATCTTACCATGTTTGGCCTCTTTGAGTCAGGATTTCATTGCGGTCGTGGTCACGTCATGGTCACTACGGCCAAAACATCTAGAGGTTTCCTTCTGCTGCTCGGTTGCTGTCATTGTCATTGTCGCTCCTCGGTATTGGTTATTTAAATACTATTCATGGCCTGTTATTGGTTGTTGTAAAACAGATACTTTCCAAAAACGCATAATCTTTTATGCATGGTGGTGCAGTGGTTAGCACTGTTGCCTCACACCTCTGGGACCCAGGTTCGATTCTCCGCCTGGGTCACATGTCTGCGGAGTTTGCATGTTCTCCCCGTGTCGTCGTGGGGTTTCCTCCGGGTGCTCCGGTTTCCCCCCACAGTCCAAAAACATGCTGAGGCTAATTGGAGCCGCTAAATTGCCCATAGGTGTGCATGTGTGAGTGAATGGTATGTGAGTGTGCCCTGCGATGGGCTGGCCCCCCATCCTGGGTTGTTCCCTGCCTCGTGCCCATTGCTTCCAGGATAGGCTCCGGACCCCCCGCGACCCAATAGGATAAGCGGTTTGGAAAATGGATGGATGAATGGATGGACTTAGTAATGTGGAGTTGACCATGTGCTAGATGCTATGGGTTAACCAGTACCAGTCTCATCTCTTGGATTTGGGTCTAGTTATCCAGCCACAAAAAGAATTAGCCACAGTGGTAACTTCAGTAGAACTTGGCTCACATAACATTTTAATCCACCCCTAATGGCTGCCCGTGGCCGAAGCTGTCAGACACGAACAGAGGCACGATCACGCCCAGTGGAGAGGAAGGAGTGAGTCATGCAGGGGCCAAGCGATGTTTCATTATCTCGCGGGCAGGGTGTCACTCCGCAGGCTGAGAAACACAGCCTGGCCCCAAGGGCCCCTGGCAGCTCATCTGTGTAGAGACACATTTCCGGCCCCTTCCTGTCACCCAGCAAATGTGTGGCCCCTTTTCTCGGGGGGGCCGGCTTTCAGGATCACGTGACCTCAGCCTCCCAAAAGGCTCATCCATATAAAAGGATGCCGGCCGGGGGGGGGGGGGGGGGTAGCCGTCACAAGCGGCAGGCGTAATTAATAATGAACTCATTAGAGCAGCCTGATAATATAATACCTATGCGACTCTCAGAGGCCATTAAGTATTTTAATTGCATAAGCAGTTCAAAAAATATTTTACAGTGATTTGCTCTAGCTAAAGCTTCTTAATTCTAGATTAATTAAGAAAGGTACTGAAAACTATTTTATGTGATTTTTTTTTTATTTCCAGGGACGGCAATATTTGATATTGAATTGGATTTTGAATTATATACAACATTGATAACTATTTTATCGTTATGTATCCAATTTTATTTTGGCTACAGTGATTCGCCCCAGCAATGAACTAAGCAGACCCTCGGCACTAACCGGGATGAGCGGGTAAACAATGGATGGAATGAAACGTCATTGCTTTGGGGGAACCAACATTTCCAACATATTAATTTTGAAATTGCATCACCCAGTAGGATAAGCGGTTTGGAAAATGGATGGATGGATAATAGTTGCATGAGAGATTCTCAGAAGTCCAGAGTGAGGGCAAACATGGTAGCTTATGGCTGAAACGAAAAGCAAAAATGCACCAATATTTGCGGAATTTGGCTTTCAAAACAGGACAGATTTAAATAGTCTGCCATCATCATTCTGGCAGGAGACACAGGTAGGTGGCATCAGGGGACGAGCAGGACCGGTACACATATGGAAGTCCTCTAAAACGCTACGCTACTTGCAGTAGCTAAAACTCACTCATGCTCAATATGATTTGTGGCACATTTTAATTCGCTTTAATGTGATCAGAGACTGGCTGCATCATAGTCACAGGGCCTGTTATTCTTAGCTTTTTTGTGTTATTCTTTAGGCTGTTGCCAAGAGCTCCTGGAGTATTCCGACACTTGACGAGCTGCTGACACAGTCATACCATCACATTTCTGTAGTGTCACACCCCTGCTAGAACTCTTGAGTGGTACATTCCCTTATTTTCTCAAGGGTGACATCACCACTGCAAGTAACCCATGACACACAAAATATTTATGTAGCTTTTGTCACTGGGCACCTGCCAAATCATCACCAATTGGCACATGGTTGCTAGTAACTAAAGTATCCTCCTTCAGTCAAGTTGGCCCATGATATCAGACTGTGGGAAAGTGTGAGAATTCGGTGCCCTAGAAACTGGACCATAATGTTGCTCCGCTCATGTTGGGTTAGGGTTAGGGTTAGGGTTGAGGCAGGTGGCGTGATCCAGAAGCCTGTCGGGCCCTGTTCTCCTTGCTGCTTACGGAAAATGTCAGAGAGCAAATACCCCAGAGCAGTGAAACAGTAACAGGTGGGGGGAGGGGAGGGTGTTTGTTAATTTTTCAGCCGAGCGTGTCATCGTGGCCTGTGTGTGTTGGGGCTGGTGCTGACCTCTCACTCCGCAGCCTCTGTCCCTTTAATTCCGAGACAAACTACTGGATTCGTACAGATTTCAAGCAGCAGAGAGGAAGCTGCGGTCCTGGCAGGGAATTAAACGGAGCTGCCCCAGATTCCCGGGTGGAACGTAGCGGCCGTGCTCCATGTCTGACGGTGGCTTATGCTCCTCAATACCTACGCTGGGGGCGTTCAGTACCGAGCGGTGAGCCGCCTGCCAGACGGACGTCAGAGAAGAGAGGGAGTCCATTTGTTGTTAAGCTTATCTCTGGTAATATTGCCCCCCTAAACACATGCATCATGTGTGATGATCAGCTGGGAGGAGATTATGAAACAGAGGCATCTTATGCAGAAAAGAGGAGTTTTTCTTTTTCTCCGGTTTCTTTCTGGGAGCAACTTTGTTTGTAACGTATTAAAAACTCACTTATAGCGGTGGCAGGTGCATCAGACGCCTAAGCGGCATTTCAGTGCATCGGCCTGCAAGCGGACGCCTCACGCTCATGACAGGGCAATTTGGGGGGGGGGGTCATAAGAGGATCTCAGGGGTAAACAGTGTGGGTGTCTCGCGTGGTACGAGCGTGAGTCACTGTCACATACTGCTGCCATTGTTACTACTGTGGTTGCCGGGGGGGCGAGGAGATGCAGAGTGTGCCCGGGCATCGTCATGGGGAGCAGAGGGGGCCGTCCCCTCATTTCCTCCCGTGCAGGTCGTCAGGCCCCGCCCCCCCAATAGAGGAACACGCCACCGCTCACGCAAGGGAAGCTGTCGCTGTCGACGTTAACAGCTGATATATACAGTTTAAAGTAGCAGATTCAGATGGAGATTATTGATTTAGCAGATCCTTTTATCCAAAGTGACGTGCATTTTTGAGAAAGCAGAGTCAGACCGGGGGGTTAGGGGCCATGCTCCAGGGCCCAACAGTGACATCACTCTGTCCGCCCCAGGATTTGAACCTTTTACCTTCTGGCTTCAGGTACAGTGCCCTAACACCGTCTTTCGTCCCCTGACGGACTCGTGTGTCGGAGTGATGTCACCGTTTCTTCGAGCCCAAAGCTCTGCTTAAAAGCAGGAAGTGGATCCTGATTTAACATCATTTTTTCCTGTCTGTCCTCAGAGATGCCGATCGGCGTCACACTGACACTAACAGCCATTCCCAGATGAGCACCTAAAGCCTGGCGGCTACATCGGTTTCCGTTGCGCCCTGGGCGCCCCATCCATATGATCACATGACCCTGGATATGGACGCGGTCCTGTCACACTTTGTTCGGTCCACTGGGGCAGAACCTGGTCTGGCAAGAGACCTGCTGGAAGGTAAGGGCTGTGCGCTGCTCCTTCTCACTCCTGCAGGGGGCGTGGGTGTGCCACATGTGTCTCTCATGTGTTTGCCTTAATAGGCTGTATATTCAACGCAGTCACATCTCTACAAAGAATAATTATCCTCACCAAGTTCTCACTAAGATAAAAGCAAAGCACAGCTTCTGTCAGGCAAACAGATACCAACACCTCTAAGTCTGGCCTGAAAATAATCCCAGGGCCATTTCTCACGCTGTATGCATTCAGTTATGTGATTTAAACAGGGAGCTCTTTTCATCCTAAGGATGTTTAAAAATATTTCTTGTCACATTTAGCTTTGGTGGAAAGCAGCTTTTCTTGCAGGGAGACACTGTGTGACACTGTAATGTGTGCGTGTGTGTGTGTGTGTGTGGAGAGAGAGAGTTATGTATATATATTACATTGTGGGGGCCAAATGTCCCCACAATGTGATAAAAACCTGTTATTTTGACACTGAGGGGATAATTTTGTCAGTTCCCACAAGGGAAACTCAATTTTATAAAAATCTGTGACTGCACTTAAAAAACATAAATTGTCAAAAGTCTTGTATTTTGTTTGTTTACTTATGGTTAAGGTTAGAGCTGGGTAGGGGTTAAGGTTGTCATAGTTGGGATTAGGGTTTTGCCCATAGAAATGAATGACGGTCCCCACAAAGATATGAGTAGAAATGTGTGTGTGTGTGTGTGTGTGTGTGTGTGTTCACGGTCCAGCTGCTGATTTAGTGTCCGCCATGACAGTGTTACGAGCGCTGGCCGCGATGAGCACTCTGTACCCATTCACTGGAGCTTATTCAGGATGGTAGCACAGTGACAGTGAGTGTGGAAACCCAAAAACACCAGGGCACCATCATGAAAACAAGCCGCTCCTCAGCTCTTTCTAAAATCGGCATCTGCTCACACCTCCCGCCGAGGGGGCTATGGCCAGACCCTGCGCCCTCATCCAAGGCCAGTCTCATGCCATCAGGAGTCTTACATAGCAGTCCTGTTCTGGAATGAACATCATACATTCCAAATCTGTCAGAAATCCATCAGAAATATATAAACACGTCAGCCTTCACTGTTACATTATAAACAAAAGCAACCAGGAACAGTGTGATTTGAGGGTGGATCAGGGTTACCAACTCTGGTCAGCTGGCTGGATTAAGATTTTTAATTCGTGACATTTCTGCACCCTCATCTACATGTATGTAACAGTTTTAATACCTTGTAAATAGTCTGCAGGGTTTGCAAACTGCCCCAATGCTTTTGATATAGCTAATTTCAGTATTTGCCATAAGATTTCCTGCATGAGAGTTGATCTGAATGCCTGAGCATCACGCCAGATGCATGAGAGTCGGTAACGCTGATGTAATACATGTGGACTTAATAGTTATTATGTGGTGGATGTAATGGAGGGTGAGCAGTTTCCGGTTTTGCTGAGGTATGTTTGCGCTTCTCTGCGAGTTATTATCAGATAGTATGAAAAAAGGCAGGGTGCTGATAATGAAGCATCGCTTTGCCAAAATCGCAGGCGCGTGTCTTGTTCAGGAGCCTGGCTGCGACCCGCTGCTTTATTTTAATATCGCCAATGCCGCATGGCTCTGTGACACTCATACTGCATCGTGAAGCCATTCTGGAAAGCCAGACGTTAAGCCCGTGTAAGACATTCCTGCGAGCCGCGAGGCGGTGAGCTCGTACGCATGCATTAGCCTGGCACACCAGCCTGGTGAGCCTCTCTGAAATGTCTCACTGATTTTAAGGGCTGGTGACTATAGCCATGTTTCCTGTTTGTTTTTGCCTTCTGCTCGGGCTGACGGTTCTGCATGCGCCTGTGGTCGTCCACAGGGTTTAGCGTGTGACGCTAACTATAGCTCCATATTATTATGGTCATACTGCGTAATGTGAAATCACAGAAGTAATTTATCTGGAAATTGATTTTTAACCTTATTCTATACCTTTTTAAGTTATAGCCTCCATTATTGGATGATTGAGTGAATGTGTACTTTGTTATGTGTTTGAGGCTGTGAACCTCAGGGAGAACATGTAGGCCTGTTATTCAGCGCACAGGATGACGCCGGGACATCCTTGTGGAATGCTGGCCCTTCCCATGCTCCCTGTCTTTCCACGGATAAGGTCACTTGCGGTTATCTTAGTCAGAATGTAGGGGGAAGGCTGCCCTCTAGGGGACGGGAGAGGGATTGACGTCGCTCTGTTTACCTCCAGTACTTTACATATCCGCTGTTGGATAGCTGGCCGCCTGCTGACGGTTGTGGTGGACACCTCAGAGGACTAAGTGCAGCCGCGTGACCGCATGGTTAAATATCTTGTGTCTGCTTTTAAGAAAATCTAATCACTGGTCCAGTTGGAGTCCACTAAAACCTCTAATAGATGACATTCCGCACATAGCTCCTTGGCGGCATTCGGTCCTGAAATGGTTTTGAAATAATCTTTTCACCTACAGCACAGATCCTAGGGAGCGGATGTGATTCCCGGTGAAGAGACTCCAACAACAAACTCACCGTCAAAGCCAGACTCGGAGAGAGGGTTACGTAGCCTTAGATGCTGCAATGGCCTTGTTATTCGGAAGGGATGTGCTGTTGATTAGTGACTAACACGGTTCAAATTAGAGTAAAGCGTGACATTAGGAAAACCCAAAATACAATGGAAAAAAAGAAACATTCAGCACTGAACCATTCAACACTGAGAACCTGGACCACCCACTTCATGACACTGGGAAACGCAGAAGCTGTCATCCCAGAAGCCATTGTATTAATCTGCTTTCAGATGTAACTGACTAAATACATAAATCAATGTGAATGGATTTCTCCTATTTTCTAAACCATTACAGAGCCTCAGAATGTCTTGAACTTAGTAAAATCAACTCCAGTAAACAAGAAAAATGTCAGACAGCCAAGAGGGGTCAGCTTCAGTGGGCAGGGTGACTGAAGCCGCGTGGAACATGCTGACAGAGGGACAGAGAGCACGAAGCAGAGGCTGCTGAAACAGGCCACCAGAGCACCACCTTCCCCCCACTCGCCTCCCCCGGCTGTTATCGCCTTTTTCCAGTGCTGCTGCGGAAGAGTGACAGACGCTGTGGAGGAAATCCCCCATCACAGGGCTCCCGGCGCAACTCCGTGCCCCTCAGTTTGACCTCAGTTCACAGCGTCTCATTTAATGGCCCGATGAGTTTCCGAAGCGTCACCATGTCCTTATGTGGGTTTTTGTACAAAATCACGTAAAATGTTTCCCCTCGTCTTGAGCGAAGGAGAGTGCAGCTTGGACATTTTAAGACGTTTTCCCTTAAGCTTCTGAAATATCCGAGAGGACGTGTAGTTTCGGCGTAGTTTGCCGTCTGGTGATTTTCTCGGGCAACGTGTGAGCAGGCGGAGTCTAATCTGCGTTCAAGCGTCGCAGTCTGTGCTACGTAGGTGCACCTCAATGTCGAAAGTGTCTCAAGGTCACGTATGATCCACGCGAAGGCGAAATGGTTGGGACAGCTGTTTAGTCAGAAATAAACAAAGTGCAAGGGTTTTTTATTCTGAGCTGAGATCCCACTGAAGCAAAGTCCCCGTGGCCTGGAAAGGTTGTTTGCAAGAAGCTCCCCGGCCGTGATGGCGAGCAGGAGGACGTTCACAGGGATTTTATTCAGGGAGGAGCTGAAATGGGGTTTGTAGAGACAGGAGGGCAAATGAAAAAAAATGAATTGAGTTAAAGAAACCGGTCACATGATTCAACTGCAGTCCCACCCAGACACCAGCACCGCAGTAGAAAATGAGCCCAGCCACCACCCCCACCCCCCAGTGAAATCCATCATATCACATGCTATACTGATTCTCACGCCATAGTGGCTGTACTGACCAGTAGGCGGCAGCACTGACCAGAGGGGGGCAGAACTGACCCCACCGTGACCCCGGTCTGTGACCCAGTACCATGCATAGCTTTGAAAGCTACCAGCTACTTCACATTGGAAGACGTTAAGCTACAGCAAAACTACATCTAGTGAGAAATCTGGTTGAGCTACTTAGAAAAATATGATCAGATTGGCATGTTATACGAAATTATAACAAAATACAAAAAAGTTGCATTCCAACAAAAAATTACTGCAAAAAGTGCCTTAAGTGCCTAAAACAGCCAATTTGAACCTTCATGCATAAACAGCCACACATCATGCAATTTTAAGCAGGTGGAAAGGTAGGCAAAAGTACACCTGCAGGTAATAGAGGAACAGATCTTCAGCTCTCAATCACACACACACACAAGTTAGTCTTCCTATTTAAATGGGGACCATTCATTTCTATGGAAAAACCCTAATCCCAATCACGACACCCTTAACCCCCACCCAGCCCTAACCTTAACCATAAGTAACCAACCAAAATACCAAACCAAAAACCAAAGTTTTGGCATTTTTACTTTTTTGATTGCATTCACAGATTTTTATAAAATTAAGGTTATCCAAATGGGGACCTCAAAAGATGTTCCCAAAAGTAGGGGAAATTTCAGGTTTTACCGCACTTTGGGGAGATTTTTGTCCCCAAATGTGATCTATGCAACCCCCCCCCCCCCAGCATTCACCAACATTCACAAACACACAAGCTTGAACACTGGTCTAAACAAAACGACACATGAGCGTTTTCTTATCCAAAAGACGGTTCCTATTGACAATGGAAACATCCTTTCCATTACCAACCTGGAAAAGTAAAGATAAAAATCATTCCTTTCCTTTTATGACCCAAAACCGTTTGTAGTTTCAGCAGACCACACAAAAATGGCAAAAAGTAATTTTACCACTATGCAAATGCACTTGCAATTGAATTACCAGCAAGCTACTGCAGAATGTAGTTAAGCTACTATTTTAATTACATGTAGTTCACTACTCCTCGACCTGCACATATCTCTGATTACGGATGGCTGCGGTAATGAGCAGTCCATCTCTGATTTCCCTCTTGACCTACGAAATGCCACTGCGTTGTTGAATAAACATCATTAAAAATTCGCCGCACAGATATAAATGCTTGAACTAACGTCATGGCAAGGGATTGTTTTATAGTACAATTCTCTGTGATTCAGCCTTCCGTGCTGGATAATCACCCTAAGTGATGAGGCAGGCAGGCACCCTGATGTTTCTCTGTAGCACTGCAGGATCCCCTGTGTGCTGTTCAGGCTCCCAGCTGCTTGATCTTGTCTGGGTTACTCTGTGGATTTGTCTTGTTTGGCTCCTACAGCTGCAGCCTGCAAAACATCTCGCAGTCGTGCCGTGAGGGCCTGTGTCTCTGTGTGTGTGTCTGTGGGCCTGTGTGTGTCTGTCTGTGTCTGTCTGTGTCTGTGTCTGTGGATTAGGTTTATATTACACTGTGGGGACCAAATGTCCCCCAAAATGTAATAATAACCTGTTTTTTTTTTTTTTTACGTTGTAGGGACCATTTGTCAGGTCCCCACAAAGATCTCTGAATACAATCAAAAAAGTAAATAAAGTCTTGTATTTTATTTGGTTACTTATGGTTACGGTTAGGGCTGGGTGGGGGTTAAGGGGATTAGGGGGTCATGTTAGGTTTAGTATTTTGCGTGTGTGTGTGTGGGTGTGTGTGGGTGTGTGTGTGGGTGTGTGTGTGTGTGTTTGGGTGTGTGTGTGTGTGTGTGTTTGTGGGTGTGTGCACACGTTACACCAGAACATTGAGGTGGATTCCCACAAAACTAAAGTACTTTACACCTTCACTGATTATTCTAAAGCAGTCTTTGTTTTGGCCTTTTATCTGTTTTTGCGTGTTCCTGTGCATGTTAGCTAGGTAGCTAGGAAAGCCCCCCCACCTCTGCGGGCCCAGTCCCCACCCCAGAATGGAGACCGAATGCATAGAGTGTCATTGTAGTAAAGTGCTGCAGTGAAAATAGGTGGCTTGGGGGTCAGACGCCATCATTAGGTGGGGGGGGGGGCCCTATCCGGTGCATCCAACAGCCTGCTCGTGTCCCATGAGCAGAAGGGTGTGCAGACGGCAGCCGGAACAATGCAGAACGATCCGGAGCCAACCGTCTTCTGGTGCGTCGACCTCACCTCGAGCTGCATCATTCAGGACGCGGGTTAGTTTTGGATGAGAACCCCGTTGTTGGGATTAACTCCGTACCTGTGCCCCTCCCTTCCCGGACAGACAATTAGTTGTGCTGTGCTCATTCTGTCTCTCCGTTTGCTCCCCGAGTGTCTCTTGCCTGGGGGGATACAGGATAATGATGTTTTTTGTCGCTATCTGTTCACTGATTGCTCGTCGTATGTGTGCATGAGGGGCTGAACGGAATAATGAACGGAAATATCACTTTTTTTTCTGTCTGCCCAGAGGCTGCAGTTTAGTTCATAGCTGGATTTTACGCCATATGGCATCAGGTCACAGGGTCACAGGGTGGTGACCCAGAATCCGGGACTGGAAGCTGGAGGAGGAGGGGGAGTAACCTCACCCTCTACAGTTCCCTGTATGAAAACGAAAGGAACTGTTTCTCGGTTTTAAGTGGGTGCGTGGCCAGTATGTCCTGGCAAAGTACGTGCAGAGCACAGAACAAACATGTTCTGATGTCATAAAACGGGAAACAGAGTGGCTGCGATAACCACACGCTACTGCAGCCACACGTAATGACAGTCACTCGTAATGACAGTCACTCATAATCACAGCCACGTGTAATCACAGTCATACATGATAATAGTAATGGAGTCATCTGTGACCCCTGTGAATCTTTAATCTTTGTGTGATCACCACAACCCTGTACAGCCAGAGGGGTCACAGTAGGTGAGTGGATGGATGGATGGATGGATGGATGGATGGATGGATGGATGGATGGATGGATGGATGGATGGATGTTTAATTTGCTTGTTGTTGTGGCTGTATAAATGACATCTTCTTCTCAATTGCCCAAACCCTCGGAGAAAGCTGCTATTGTTAGACGTGTCATTATTCTTCCTTTGCCCTTGTCTCCTACGCAGCTTAGCACAGGGTTTCCTGTCTGCCACCATTAATGCTGGGGCCCCTTTGTAATGTGCACTAGACCTAATTCCAGCAAAGCTTCCTGGCAGTCACAGATAACACATACACAGAGGCAGAAAGAGCGAGCATGCAGCCTCTACCCATCTCCCTGGCGTTTCTGCCAGTGCTGGGCCGGCGGAAAGCGGCGGTTTGAATCCTGTCACTGTCAGAGGGAGCCGCAGTCTCTCCTCCATCGATATAGCCCCCTTACCCTCATTGCATTGTCTCCGTAATCATATTTCCTATCAGTCACTGGGGGGAGGTCTTTCTCCCACAGCTTATGCTCACGTCTGCTCACTTACTTTCACAATGCTGCACACTCTAAGGTGCTCATAACAGCAGCAAATTAGCTTCACACATACCCCAAACACATATGTCCGTTCGCTGTAGTAATAAACGTAGTAAAAATTTGTCGTCTGCAGACAGCTGAAGCATGACTGAAGCATGTTGACATCCACCCCAGTACAACCTGTTTAAATTGAGTGTTTATAGGATGAGTTGGGGTAGTTTTATAGGATGCAGGCCTCCCTGTTGTTGGGCAGTCTTGACAGGATGCAGGCCTCCCTGTTGTAGGGCAGTCTTTACAGAATGCAGGCCTCCCGGTTGTAGGGCAGTCTTGGCAGGATGCAGGCCTCCCTGTTGTAGGGCAGTCTTTACAGAATGCAGGCCTCCCGGTTGTAGGGCAGTCTTGGCAGGATGCAGGCCTCCCTGTTGTAGGGCAGTCTTTACAGAATGCAGGCCTCCTGGTTGTAGTGCAGTCTTTACAGGATGCAGGCCTCTCTGTTATTGGGCAGTCTTTACAGGTTGTAGACCTCCTCCCTGTTGCTACATTGCCTTCTAGTATCTGTCTAGGTTGATAAATTCTGCTTCACTCTATTTGTCAGTGAATGGTGAATGGTAAGCTGTTCTAGGCTGTGTAAACTTCGCCACTACACAATGAGGAAGATCAAGGATACAGCTAGTTTCAGCTCTATATTACCTCAGTATGTGGTCCTTGTTGCTCCCCAAAGCAAATTAAATTATTTCTGTGTAGGAATATAACTCGACTGGAATCCCAAGGCGGATGCAGAATGCACCCCAGCCTTGGGCCCTGTTCTGTGTTGGACTGGGCCCCACTGCGACCCTTAGCAGGATGAGCGGTTAGAAGATGGATGGATCGATGGATGAATAGAGCTGTCAGTCTTGCTGTTTGTGTATACAGGGAAAAACTGGGACCTGAGCGCTGCCCTCGGTGACTACGAGCAGCTGCGGCAGGTCCACACGGCCAACCTCCCCCACGTGTTTAACGAGGGCCGTTACCAGAAGGCGGGAGAGCGGGACACGCCTCAGCACCAGAGCAAGCCGGAGCGGCCATGCATGCCCAAGCATGAGGATGGGATGCAAGGTGAAGTGCCCTGTTGGCCATCAACAGTCACTTCACTGGGGGGGACAGCTAATCACAGGCCACGGCTCAGACTGACTCATGTCTCACGCCAATTGACATCGCTGATACTTAGTCTGCTGCTGTCTGATTTGCTGATTGGTTGTCAGCCACAAGCTCACTAACAAAAGCCTCATCATCACCTTTGCTCCTCAATGTTCACACGCTGCAGAGAAACGCCTCACGCGGGGCATCTCCCATGCCAGCTCGGCCATCGTGTCCTTGGCGCGCTCACACGTGGCTGGCGAGTGCGGCGGCAGTGAGCAGCTGCCCCTGGAGATGCCCATTTACACATTCCAGCTGCCCGACCTCAGCGTCTACAGCGAGGACTTCCGGAGCTTCATCGAGTGGGACCTCATCGAGCAGTCCACCATGGTGGCCCTGGAGCAAGCTGGTGAGGGTTGCTGTCTCTGTCCCACTGTTCATTTTTTCAGAATATTAATAGTTGTTGTGATGAGTGTTTTGGGTTGATGGTTTTTGCAAGGAGGCCAAATTAGTCTATTTGGCAAAGTTTACCATCAAAATCCAGAAAAATGATGTCACATATGGTAAAGAACCTTGGCGAAAGCATCCATAGCAGATGGACGTAACGAAAGACAAAAGCTGGACTCTACATCCACGAAATCCCTCTGCTTTTGTTACATTCTCCGTGTCTAGCAGATGCACCAATATTTGTTACTTCTGGGTATTTTTCATTCGAATTCTGGATTTTAAGTCAGGCTTCCTCACTCGCTTGAGGTGAGCTGTGCAGACCTTCTCACCAGCATCCCCCATGCTTCCCAGGTCGCCTGAACTGGTGGTCCACCATGGGCGCCAGCTGCAAACGCCTGCTCCCACTCACCACCACCGGCGACGGAAACTGTCTCCTGCACGCCGCCTCCTTGGGTGAGTGGGGGGGGGGGGGGGTCGCCAGCTGTCCGGTCTGGCTCCGCCTTTTCGAAAATGACCTGCTTCCTGAGGAATCCTCACCTGGAGAAGTCTGAAGAGAATCCCTTTGCTTTAACAAGTGCTGCTAGAAACCAGAGGCTGGTTCAGCCGTGGATGATTCCACAGGACATTTCAGACAGATCTCTGCCTACTTCTAAAAGTCTGACCATTACAGCCCGGAAATTACAGTGCCGTCCTACATTTGGAGAGCCCCATGATTCAATTTTAGAAAAGTGCAAGGATCTCACTGTTAAAAATGTTACAGAAGTAAATCTAAGGCTCTACACAGATGGGAGGTCGTTCTAGACGTGAATTAAATAAATTGTTTGAAATGCATTTAAAATATTAAATTACTATCTTGTAAAACGATCCAAAGGAAGCCGGATGAATATCTACATCCAGATAGCAATCACTGACAGTCAGTCATGTCTGATCCAGATAGTACAATGTAGCCAGGGATGGAACCAAAAGGTCCCAAGTAAGGCCTGACATCAGGATGACACTCCATGGTCTCTTTCTGCTCACGTTGTGAGTCTGTCGTTCCCCACTTTCACACTCTGGGATTCTCTCACGGCACAGATTTTCTCTTTGTCCGTACCTGCGCTTCTCAGGAATGTGGGGCTTCCACGACAGAGACCTGGTGCTCAGGAAGTCCCTGTACGCCATGATGAAGAGCGGCGCCGAGAGGAACGCCCTGAAGAGGAGGTGGAGGTGGCAGCAGACGCAGCAGAACAAGGAGGTTGGTCCTCAGTGCCGTCTTCAGGGCGAGTGTAGCACATGCACATTCGAGAACCACCAGTGGTATTCAGGTTACCTCCCTGGTCTTTATCTTACTGTTTGAAAGATCCAAATCCAAAGTGGTATAAAGCCTGCTGTTTGGGAATTTCAGAATTGGTGTTAAAGCCCGTTGCTACTGTATACTAAAATTTCAGTGAGGGTTCCATTAAATATTTAGTAAATATAAAACAAAAACATTTACATTTTACATTTACAGTATTTGGCAAACGCCCTTAGCCAGAGCAACTTACATAAGTGCTTTAAGACGCTGCGATGAATTTTTCCAATACTAGCTCAATAAGGACCCAAGCTATGAATACCATCTATCTGAACACTGTTGAGAAAGTGCAACTTTTTTTTATTGTACACATACACACACACCAAAACCAAAAGATACAATTCTCCAGAATATGTCATAAACTTCCTGGCTCCTACAAGTAAACTTATGTATGCATTTAGATATTACCCCCGAAGCCAGTATTATGTAGGCAAACTGACATTCACATCCATTGCATACACATCATCCAGGTAGCATTCTCATCTCATACATACTGATTCTAACACTGTTCACTTTGCATACTGTATTTCGCCTACTAGACAGCAAACAAGTATGTGATTTTGGATGCACCCTCTGTGTGCACACTGTCGAGCGTGCGTCTCTGCGTGCAGTCGGGGCTGGTGTACACGGAGGAGGAGTGGGAGAGGGAGTGGAGCGAGCTGCTGAGGTTGGCGTCCAGTGAGCCGCGAGCACATGTCAACAAAAGTGACGGCATGACTGGAGGGTGAGTGTGGGCGGGTGGGCGAGGGAACAAGGGAGACAGTGAGGGAGGAAGGAGTGGGCAATGGAGGGAGGAGTGGGCAATGGAAGGAGGAGTGGGCAATGGAGGGAGGAGTGGGCAATGGAGGGAGGTGGGCACACAGCCCTCAGGATGTGGGAAAATTGAAGCGTAACCAGGGCATTACAGGAGTCTGCTAAAGGCAGCTAACAGGACATGTGGACCCAGACGATGTGGAGCGGGAGACTGATTTGTGGCTCCTCTATGCCTGTTTCCCGGAAACACGATGAACCAGGGCGCTGACCCCAGCATGGAGGTGACACAGAACGGCCTCGATGAAAGGGTTTTATCAAACCTCACAGAGGACGAGCACTTTGAGAGGAGACACGGAGCTTCCTACCAGCCTGTCATGGAAAGCTGGCGTCCCTTTTAACGTTTGGTTATGCTTCTCAAAGAAGGACGTGCGTGATGCAGAATGTTGAAATCAGGAAATTACTGAGCAAAATGACTCGTGTGTGAGTGTAATTTCCTCTGCGACGTGCAAGATAGCCATCTGCTGGCAGGATCGGCCATCGACAGTCTTTAGGTAGAATAGTGATTCACTGGAAGACTCACTCAATGTATGATGAAGCATGATGTACAGACTGTGGTCACCACTTTGCAGGACTGGACATTGTGCCCTGTGTTCTGTCAGAAGTGCAATGATGACAAGCTCCTGTGAAACACTCAGTGTTAAGATCAGGGGCTACAGATTAGTCATATTTTTTGAGTGTATTCATTATTAGATATAGTGCAATCATTGCTAAATTTATTAAGATGAAAACATTTATTAAACTGTATATGCACATTTTTATTAGCTAGTTTTACAACAAATTTTCATAATCGTAAAATGAAATTTATGCTTAAGTTTAAAATAAATATGAAAAGACATGTGCAGGATGGCTGGATTCAGGATGATGGCAGTGCAACTTGCTGGGTATCGATCAGCCTTTGTAATGGCAGCTGTAAGCAGATCGATTGTGAAGGCCGGGCGTGTCCGCTGGAAACAGACGTCTCCTCCCAGGCATGTTGATCAGCTGTATGAGGAATCTGCATGTTAAAAAGTGCCGAATCGCTGCTTTTCTGACCTGAGGACCTGTTTGTTCTGTGGTTCCAGGAGGGGGGAGCCTGGCTGGCCGCCGGATCCCACACACAGGGTCTCTGTGTGCCCCAGAGAGTGCATGGGAGTTACGGGGCGCAGCTGCAGCCTCCAGGGCCTCCATACGGGGGCTGGTTAGAGTTATGCAGCACAGAGAGGGTGTCTGTGGAAACAGTAGTATTTACCAGTCAGGTATCGCAGGACATACCACTAGAGGGCGCACTGATTCATGTAGAAATGTTGGAGTGAATTACATGGTGCCCTGTGTCCAGTGTTGGGGAAGTTACTCACAAATGTAATCTATTACGGACAGAGCTGGGAAGTTCAGGTCCAGAAAGTACAAATCCAGACCTAAGTTTTGTTTCAACCAACCAGGTTAGTACCCTATGACTATGACTCTTACTGGGTGGCTGAAACAAAACCTTGGTCTGGATTCATACTTCCTAGACCTGAACTTTCTACCTCTGTCCATAATGAATTACATTTGCGAGTAGCTTCCCCAACACTGCCTATGCCCTGCAGGGTGGATAACTCAGAAGAGCCTGTGTACGAGAGCCTGGAAGAATTTCACGTCTTCGTACTGGCGCACGTGCTACGACGACCCATCGTGGTGGTGGCTGACACCATGCTAAGAGACTCTGGAGGAGAAGGTGAGTCCAGTGGGCTGAGAGTCACCAGTATGACTCCCTGCTGGGCACCGGACCCCGTGTCCTTGACCAGATTCATAGCCTGCATTACATTACATTGACTTACCAGGTGCTTTTGTCCGAAGCGACAAGAAAGGAGCCCCACGGTGCATCACAAGCATAAGAGCCAGCATCCCCTGCTGCTAGGTTGAGCTTCCAGTGAGAGATCACTGCACGCAGCTCTGGCTTTGAGGGCTAGTACAGGTGGTCCCAGAACAGATGGGTTTTGAGGTATCTGTTGAAAGTAGAGAGGGATTCGGATAACCGGAGGTGGATCCGGAGCTTGTTCCACCATTGAGGAACCACACACTAGCAGTGTCTCGAGTGAGACTCCTGACACGGTGGAAGGAGAAGCAAGCAACGCCGCTTTGCTGACTGGGTGGGGCGAGAAGGGATGTGGGTTTCCGTGATGCTGATAGGAGCTGTTCCATTAGCGGCTCTGAAACGCAGCACTCGGGACTTGCACTTCATGCAAGCTGTCCCAAGGTTCCTGGCAGGTATTAAAAGAAACAACGTTTTCCCCCAAAGAACAGCACACAAAAAAACATTACACAAAAATTGTTTTTCAGTATTTAGAGTTTTATTGGATATGTTGGATTACAAAGGCACATTCTCGCACTATTTGCATCATTTCTCACACACATTCCATAGGGAAATCTGTCTGTCGTTAGTCTGCTCGGCCCACACCTAAATTCATCACTGCCTTTTCCAGAAACAGATGTAATCAATGTTTTCTCAAAGGAATTTGTTATGTGACCGGCCGACAGTGGCACATGGCCCCGGGTGACAGCATTAGAGAGTGACCTTGAGTCTCTGTGATCCACTTCTTTGTGCCGTGGAACATTCCTGCACAACACAGCATGTAGGCAACTATCATCTAGTGTGGCACCTGTCTGTGACCCCCCCCCAGTGTTGCCCCGGGTCACCCGGCTATGGGCCGTTTGATAGTAATGTGCTCTTTGCCTCAACTGCACATGAATAAATAATAAAGTAGTATAGTATACGCTAGACAGTATAGTACACGCTAGACAGTGTAGTATATGCTAGACAGTATAGTATACGCTAGACAGTATAGTATACACTAGACAGTATAGTATACGCTAGACAGTATAGTATATGCTAGACAGTATAGTATACACTAGACAGTATAGTATACACTAGATGCTAAGTTTGTATTTCACATGACCTGACATTCATCTCTGGAGTTGAGGGGATATTCATAATAACGCTTTAATTTCCATCCCATGTTTCTGTATTTTAACTTGTTTCGTTTTCCGTACTGCTGCCAAAACTTACTAGCCAGAATGTGCTAGAGGTTAGAATGTATAAGCAGCAATCCGTGATTAATTCGATATTTTAATCTATCTTCACGGGGACATTATGAATGAGTAAGTAAGAATATTACTTGTAATAACTGTTGCCATTTTGATGCATTTTTAATTTTCAGCTATATGTTATGTTAAAAAAAAACTCAAGTACTTGTTTAACCACACGATTTTTACACGGTTCGATTACATCTTTTACGTTATTTTGAGTCGCTTTAATCGCTAGATCTGCATGCAGCTATGCCGTCACTTTGCTGTCTGTTTGCTCTATCTGTCTCACTTTGTTGGGGCCAGTTTTCTTACTCAGTGTTTCTGACCCTGTTACTTATAGTAACAGTGACTAATTCACCGCTTCCAGATACCAGTTAATTGTGCAGCTACGCCGAATGCAGGCCACATAGCCCCAGCGGCCTGCTTTGCTCTGCATGCTGACCGCCCCCCTGTCATTGCAGCGTTTGCTCCCATCCCCTTTGGGGGGCTCTACCTCCCCCTGGAGGTTCCTCCAAACCAGTGCCACTGCTCCCCGCTGGTACTGGCCTACGACCAGGCCCACTTCTCCGCCCTGGTGTCCATGGAGCAGAAGGAGCAACAGCGAGAGCAAGGTACAGCCACCACACCCCCAGGGGCAAGGCAGGGTGATGGGGTTGAGTCCCCACTCTGTACCTATGAGTTGCACAAGGTGCCAGCTGGTGTGAGAGGCAGCTAATGCTGGGAAAATCTGTTGTATATGGTGTGTGTGTGTGTGTGTGTGTGTGTGTGTGTGTGTGTGTGTGTGTGTGTGTGTGCCCTATCATGGACTGGCATCCCTTCCAGGGTGTCCCAAAGCCTCGTGGCCTCTGCTGCCTGGGATAGGCTTCAGGTCCCCCTTGAGACTGACCAGGATAAAGTCCCAGTTCTCCTCAGATGAGTGTAAGAGGCAGATTCTGACTTTTTAAGAGTTCTGCATGTTAGATGGCCGGTGTTTGAGCATGCCCTCCTGACTAAGGGGGGTACTGTCCAGTCTTGTACATGCAACCCACGCTAATTACAGCAGAGCGGGCCCACATCAGAGTGGCCTTTTGGATCTGAACTGGCCCCTCCCCCTGAAGTGTTTTGCTCAATTATCCACCACAGAGACCCCGCCCCTTTGGTGTCCACCATGACTCCCACAGATGCCCCACCTCCTTGTTGCCCTCATGACTCTCACAGAGGTCCCAACCCCTTTGTGCCGCCTGTCATTCCCAGAAAGAATCCGCCCTCGCTATGCCCCCCCCCCCACAGCTCCCAGAATGGCCCCACCCCCTCTGTGCCGGCCCACGGCTCCCAGACAGGCCCTGCCTCCTCCGTGCCCCGATGCCTCATTCTGCCCTTTGAAGGCACACTACTGCCATAAGCCCTCGCTAACCCCAAAATGGCAGCGCATGTGAAGGCCTGCCAGCTGTCCCACCCCCTAAATGCCCGCTTGTGATTCTGTGGTTACAGAAGTATGACAGAAGTCTGTCCATGTAAACTTCTGGCGTTATTTTTAGATTCGGTTCCCAGAGAGCTGCAGGTTTTCTTTGGCATGAGCTGTGCTTTAATCCGCACATAAATATGGAAAAGGTCTCCATATTTATCCCGCGAACAGCCCCTGAACACAGTGCCAGACAGCGGGCTGCCTGCCTGCTGCCTTCGGCAGTGTGCGACGCAGCCTGCAGTACACAGAGTTTTTGTTTACAGAAATCTTTCATGTGGCCGTGCAGATGTGGTACCAACATGCCTGAGATGCCGAGACAGAGCAGGCACTGAGGATGACAGTGTCATCCGCGGTTTTCGGTTTAAAGGACAGACACACGAAACTGCGAGAATGCAGGGCTTCCATATTTTTGACAGTGTGTAATCTCTTATGTAAAGAGTCTTTTTTAGGAAAAAAAAATAAGAAAAATGTATAACATGATACATTGAACTAAAGGAACCTGCCGTAAATCTAGCCTCACGAACGTGAAACGGCAATGCAGAGGCTGACTTGACGTGATTGTGCTGTCAGTCATTATTAAAATATCCACCAGAGGGCGCCCCAGTATGACCTTTCAGAAAGCTCAGGCCAAGAAACTGCCTGCTGGCTAAAGTAGGTTTAAACAGTGTTAAATCAAACAACTAACTCAGTCTGGCTTATAGTCTGACTTTATTTCCAGTTGAAAAAAAAATAATTCATTACATGCATCCATCTGTAAATTTATGTTCATTATATTGATTTTTATTTTTCTTTCTAGTCGAAGCCAGGCTATAAATGTAGGGTTTGCAGGTTTCTTATATTTCAATGTAACTTACAATTTTCAGCTGCTAGTCTCAAATCATGACATGCTGCTGGTTCTAAACTTTTCAAAATAACTTCCGAATCTCATGCCAGGTATCAGGCAAATGTCGAGAACTGCTGTTAATTAACCCCTTGCTCAAAGGTGATATTTGTGGGCTTTGGTTCCTTTATAATAGTTCTTTCTTCACCAGAGACTAGAGAAGACCGTGTGTACTGTACTCCCCTGAGCTTGTTTTCACATCCCTGGTTAGGACAGCCATTTTCTCAGACTTCTCCGCCTTGTACATGTCAGGCTCTTCATCCTGTGTGTTCTTTGATGGCCATAATCGATCAACGCATCTGTGCGCTCCTCGTTTACTCTCGACTGTGAAAGAAGGTGCCGATTACTCGAAGCAGCAGGTCTCAGCAAGACGGCACAGGCCCGGTGTCTGTTTACACTCTTTATTCCCTCCCTCGCTGGGCCAGCTCTGCCCTATCATTTCCTCCACATCGCCACCCTTGGCGGTTTCCAAAAAGCCGTCCGAATAACAGCTGGCACACTGCTCACATTTCTGGGAGGGCTGTGATGTCATCTGTGCAAACAGAGTTCGAGAAGGTCGTCTCGGGACAGGGCTCTGCCGCTGCCAACTGCGGTAGTAAATACAGTGCCTGGGCTCCTCCGAGCCCTGCCTGGAACGACTAGTGGAACCAAGCAGGAGCGGCCTGTACGGCAGCTTTGGGCTGGAGGCTTGGTGAGCAGCTGTGACAGGAGTCTGGGGGTGACTCGAATCTCCCCTCCACGCGACCCGTCCGCCACTGGCACCTCGACCGCATACCTGCGTACAGCGTTAGTGGCCTCCCGCATCTCTGTCTTTGTTTACACTCGCTCTCTTGGGCAACTTTTAGGTTCTGTTTTTACTGAAGGTGCCAGCTTGTGTATGTTTTTCTTAGGTTAGTGAGTTTGGCGTAGGGCTAGTGCAGGGTCAATGGAGCGTTAGCTAACGTGGGTTCCACGGGGTTAGCACAGGGCTTGCGTGGAGTCAATGCGGGGTTAGCATAGTGCTAGCATGGCAGTTAGCACGGGGCTACATGCTGGTTAGCACAGGGCAGGCATGGCTCCCACCCCAACAGGCATGCATAAACTCACCCGTTTCTCATGTGTGCAAACCAGAACTAAACTGAGACTAAACTGAAAGAGACTAAACTGAAATGCATCTCTGTTTCAGCTTGGCTGATGTGCTAATGCATTACCCCCCAGTCCACTGCAGGAGATTCACGGATTGCCTCCCATAGGGAGGGCACAGCACCACACCCCCAGCCAGCTTTCAAATTTACATCTAAACTTCAACACAAATAAGAACAAATGGTACAGACTGTGCCGGCCTTGTATTTCACACACTGTCTGACACTCATTAAAAAGTTGCCTTTGATTGAAATGTCAGTCTGTATCAGAAATGCCGCCGCTCTCCAGGCTCTGGCAGGTCCAGGCCTCGAATGCCATGGGGATGCAGATCATTAGCCGCTTTGCATGAGGACGCAGGATTTATGCTAATTGGATGTCAGTAATGCGATATAGTGGCGCAGGCAGGGAGGTGTCTCCCCCACTCTCACGTGTCCCTGCATTATCGGCACTCAGACATGCAGCAGCGGAGCTTCTGAGCAATCCGGGAGGCACCACGCTTCTATGTTCGGGACCACGTAAGCTAAGCAGAGCCCCTGCCACCGTAGTGCAGGGCACCAAGGCTGTACTGCGCCGCAAAGCTGCAAATGGATCTTGTTACAGGAGCATCCACAGCAGTGCTGCCCAAGGATGGCGTGCAGCTCATCCTCTGTGTAGAGATGGCTTTGACATCTCGGCGTGTCAGAATGTATGCAAGGTGGCTTGGTGCAGAGCACAGGCACGTGGCAGGTGGTTTGGCATCATCCCCTAACCCAGAGCAAACTGGATGGGGGAGGAGTCTGTGTCTAAGCTGAGACAACCCTGGCCGTCCTGACCTGCCTGTCTGTCTGTCTCTCTATGTGTCTGTCTGCCTGTTTTTCTGCCTGTCTGTCTCTCTATGTGTCTGTCTGCCTGTTTTTCTGTCTGGCTCTCAGTTTGTCTGTATCTCTGTCTGCCTGTTTTTCTGTCTGTCTATTGATCTGTCTGCTTGTCTGTCTCTGTTTCTATCTGTCTTCCTTTCTGTCTGCCTGTCTGTTTGTCTCTGTCTGTCTGTCCTTCTGTACCTGACCCTTCCCTCCCTTGCAGCTGTTATTCCCCTGACTGACTCAGAGCACAAGCTGCTGGCTCTCCACTTCGCTGTGGACCCTGGGCAGGACTGGGTGTGGGGGAAGGACGATGGAGACAGCAGCAAGCTTGCCAAGTAAGCAGTGTTACTCTCTGCCTCTGGACCGGGGGGGGAAGTAGGATGTCCCTGGGGGGGTGGGAGGGCCGGACGCTGGTGGAGTTAGCCATGGTCAGGCTGGAGGCCCACAGCAACTGTGCCAGTTGGAGGATGAGTGGTTAGCCGCAGTCAGGAGTACTCCCCACGAGTGTTAATCTGGAGCACTGAGACGGATTTAAAGGGCCAGCATGCGGGGAAGATCAGGATGAAGGACAGGTGTACCTTAGCCCCACATCCATATAGCTGTGCTACAGTGTGCAAAATCCGTGGACAAACTAAAGGAGTAAGCATTTTGTGTGGCTCCAGTATTCAGTGTCACCTATGATGTTAAGGTACACAAACACTAACACTCCTTACAGATTCTGATTCGGCGTGATTTTAATTGAACTCTTTTATTTTTTTCCAGTCTCATCCTGTCTTTGGAAGCCAAACTCAACCTTCTGCACAGCTACATGAATGTAACATGGATCCGAATTCCATCAGAAACAAGGGTAACGTTCCTCCATGCGTCGGCATCTCTAGCGTGACCTCAGGAGGGCACACTCTAAGTCCCTCTCTGCTCTGATCTGCAGGCTCCCCTGGCCCAGCCGGAGTCTCCCACAGCCTCGGCCGGAGAGGACGTGCAGTCACTGGCAGAGTCCGCCGACTCGGACCGCGACTCCATCTGCAGCAACTCCAACGTCAACAACAGCAAATCCGGCAAGGAGAAGGACAAGCAGCACAAGGACAAGGAGAGGGAGAAGGAGAAGACACGGGTGGACTCGGTGGCCAACAGGCTAGGAAGCCTGAGCAGGACGCTGGGGATTAAACTCAAGAAAAACATGGGGGGGCTGGGGGGGCTGGTCCACAGCAAGATCAGCAGGTCGAGCTCCACCAACGGGCGTAACACTGAGAATGGCGAGAAGGTCCGCAAGAAGGACCTCAAATCACAAAAAGGTAGCAAGGAAGAGTCGGGAAATTCAACCACCACGTCCTCCTCAGAGAAGACCACCAGCCCCTCCCCCATTGAGGGGCCACTGGGCTCCTCCCCCCCAGACAAACTTGGTATGCTGGGCAGGCCCCTGGGCGACAAGGCGGCAGACCCATGGAAGTACAGTGCTGACGTCAAGCTGAGCCTGAGCATCCTGCGGGCGGCCATGCTGGGTGAGCGCAAATTCATCCTGGCCGGGCTGCTGCTCACTAGCCGCCGGCACCAGTTCCACCAGGAGATGATCAACTTCTACCTGGCCAACGCCCAGGAGCGTTTCAGTGCCGAGCAGGAGCAGAAGAGGAAGGAGGCCGAGAGGAAAGCGCTGCCCAACGGCATGGTGGCAAGGAAGCCTGAGCAGGAGAGCTTGCTCCAGAAGGACAAGCCTCACAGCTCACCAGATGCAGTCTGCTCCCCCATCCCACACCAAAGCCATAACTCGCAGCCAGTCGTAAAGACGCAGGAGAGGAACAGTCCCACGCTGGCACCTCCTTGTAACGGTGCTAAAAAACCTGGGCCCATCCCCGTGTCCGTTCACTACAGCCACACACCCCCAATCCAGAGGCATAGTGTCATCCATCTGCAGCCCAGCTCTCTCCCCAGTGAGCCCCGCAAGCCGGCCGCCCTCCCCATTGAACCTCGCAAGCCAGCCGCCCTCCCTATTGAACCTCGCAAGTTGGCCACCCTCCCCAGTGAGCCCCGCAAGCCGGCCGCCCTCCTCATTGAACCTCGCAAGCTGGCCGCTTTCCCCAGTGAGCCCCGCAAGTTGGCCGCCCTCCCCATTGAACCTCGCAAGCCAGCCGCCCTCCCTAGCGAGCCCCGCAAGCCAGCCGCCTTCCCCATTGAACCTCGCAAGCCGGCCGCCCTCCCCAACGAGCTCCGCAAGCCGACACTGGGCAGCTTGAAGACATGCGCCACCTACCCCCAGCAGAACCGCACGCTGTCCTCTCAGAGCCACAGCCCAAACCGGACGCCGGGGAACCACGTGCCGGGGGCCCGCACCAGTGACCCCTACAGCATGCCTGGGGAGCACAAGTCCCACACGTATACCAACGGCTTCGAGGCTGGCAATAGCGGCGAGCCCCTGGACGAGGGTTCGCCCGCTCGGGCCTGGCCGAGCCGCGACAAGCCCAGAGGCCGCGGCACCGGCTGCGCGTTTTACTACCTGCAGCAGAAACGCTGCAAACGGGGGAACTGCTCCTTCTACGGAAGACCAGAAACCGAGAACTACTGCTCTTACTGCTACCGGGAGGAGCTGCGGCGCAGGGAGCGCGATGGCAAGGCGCAGCGGCCCGGATAGTGCTGGTGAGGCAGCCGCTGGTGCAGAAGACCTCAGCGAGGCCCTGGGGACACCGCAGCAGCCCGGCATCCGGCTTCCTGCCTGTCCGGGAAGCCCCTCTGTGTTCTTGTGCCCGATAACAAAGCGAACGTGGCTGAAATCGGTTTACAGCTTTGGCCAGAGATTTTTGTTGATTTATTTATGACTCAGATTACGAATTTTATATATTTTTTAAGTAAAATCTTTTATTCGATGACGCAGGGGCCATATTACAGCATCGTATTGTTTGTCAAGCATATGTGCAACAACATCACAAACACCTCCATTTAGAACAGTTTATTCAGATGCAATATGACACAGCTGAATGATTTTGTTCGCAAAACTAATTTAATTATGGAAGTAAGTTGCATAGAGAGCAAATATAAATGCGACAAGTTTTTTAAAAGCAATAAGTTATCTGGTGTCTTGATGTCAAGTTTGTGTGAAGATGTTTTTTGCCCTATGCATTAATGTTTTCAGCAGATAGCATATTTTGTCATACCACAGTCAAGTATGGGCGGTTTTAGTTGAATACAATTAAAATCAGTTCATGAGCACGTGTAATGTATTTTCATTTATGATGTTAAATGACCTATCTAGGCAGTCAAAGGGTTCCATTATATTTTCCAGTGAAAAATAAAATGTACATTTTCTAAATACATATCCGTAGCGGTTCTTAGATACGCAAGACTGCAGTGAACTTGCTCATGGGAATTTGAAATACACAAAAATGTTCTGAGGTCACAAGGTAAAAATGATTGGGTCTGTTTACCTCTCTGAACTAGTGATTTTTCCTCCTGCCCTCCGATCATTTTTGTCTAAGTAAAAATCCCGTGAGCAGTGAAGTTCGCCTTTGAAAGACGGTGGGAGTCACCATCGCTGAAAGCTGACACCAAAACATGGCAAAACTTAGTGTGGAGCTTTTCCTTCGTGCCCAGACTGCACTCGCAGCTCCTGCGGCTGTCGTGTCCACACATCTTCTTCAGAAATAAAGAGTCTTTTTCACAGAGGGTTCCGAGCTGCCGATTCAGCCGCCGTCAGTGTTCCTGTCCCAAACTGTCAGCCCTCTTCCTTTGTATGTAACAGGTACACCATCAGACAAAGGAAATATTATTTTGTATTCATTTGAAAGTTTTACACGACTCTAAATTATTAATTTGCACATTAGGTACTGATGTAAATATGAAAAACAATAGCTTATTCTTTAAAAAAGCAGCATTTTTGTTTCTGGATTAGAGAATGTAACTACACTGGGAATTTACAAGCCAAGTTTAAATTGTAATATAGAAGAAAATTATTTTTATATCTTCACAAAATGCCATAGAGCAATATTTTGCATTTTTATTATGGGCTACATTGTTAATTCTGGAGGCTAATTCACTGGAACTTTTAAAACAGTTGTAAGTGAAAGAGTGTTCCGCTATATATTTGGTCACATTTAATATTAAGTGGGTAGTGGAGCTCTTTACCTCAGCTGTAAGTACATCATAAGGGGATCAGGGCGACATTAAAGCATTCAGGCAGCACTGAGGTCATTCACACAGCAGCATCTTTACAGGATATAAAGCACGATGTCTGTGATCAGAAGGTTGCCGCTTCAAATCCCAGGGTCAACAGAGTGATGTGACCGTTAAGCCCTTGAGAAAGGCCCGCAACCCCTGATTGCTTCAGGGATGGTCTGACCCTGATTTCCCAATTGTATGCGGCTTTGAATAAAAGCATCTGCCAAATAAATAAAAATGTAAAAGTAGAAATTTCTACAGAATGTAAGGTGTCACTAGATAGTTCAATGCTACTGAACATCTATGTTGCTTACAGCTCATTCACATTTGTGCAATTTATGCATTAAGATGCTCGTGAAAGGAACTTTACGCCATTCCATTTTATGCCGTCGTGTTCTTCAGACGGCTGGTTGATCCCATGATGCCAGAGAGTCTCCTTCTAAAAGTGCAGGGTGTAAATGAGAGAGTGTCTTCAATTAATACAGTGTCACGGTACATATAATTACATTTAATTAATGGATGCACACAAATTATATGTCCTGATACATGATATGTGGAGCAGTGAGTTTTGATTTAATATTTAATATTCAAAATGGGCCTTGATGGAAGCAGTCACTGAATTATGCAGCAGTGTGGATCTCTGATTTAACGCAAAGATCTGGAGCACTGGACCAGTGGATCGTCCGTGACCTGGATCACTGGACCAGTAGATCATCCGTGACCTGGATCACTGGATCACCTGTCCTCTTGAAATGTTGCTAATATTTTGCATCAAACTCCAGGAATTTGTTTTTCAATTTTTTTTTTTTTTTTGTGAAGCCGAGTGTGCAGTGCTGTTTAACCTTCATGTAAGGACGCCTGCTGGGATTGTGTAGGAAGTCCAGAATGTTCTGGGGACGGTTCATTCTGAGAAGGATAATGGTCTGTCATACTGTGCGAAGGCTGCAACATTAGCACGCAAAATGCCAGTCACAGGTAAGTTGGCTGAGTCATAAACTGTTTAATTGTTAATATTTTGTACACATTCCCAATTTCAGGCCAGCACCGCCTAGGTATAACCCATGGCAGCAGTGGTGTTTACCGTCACTCCTGCTCACCACAAACAATCACTCCACCAAATACTGAATAGGCATCTTTCTTATTTAGGAGATGCTTAAGGAGATAATCTGCTAACCAGCTAGGTATGATCTTCTGACTCGATATTTAGTTTTTAAAACATCTGAGGTAGAACAGGGAGCCCCAGCAACAAGACCGACTCCTGCTTGCAGTGAGTTCCAACACATAGCAAATGACACCCCCGTATTGACGAAGGCGTTCTCTGACAGGCCCGTAGTCGGCGTGTAAAGGCTCCTGTGGACCTGAGCACAGTGCTGCTGCTGCTCGGTGCGACTCCCCTTAAACTGCGTGGTACCAGACCTGTGGTACTTTGCACCAGGATCACCAGCAGAGGGACCAAATTACTACGGTAAGCGAGTGGCTGTCACAGTTCCACAGATACACCCTCCCCCTGCTATCTGTGTCTCTGTGAGCAGACAGTGAACCCCCCTGTCAGACGGTCTGGGGGGGGGGCTCATTTCATGTGCACTCTGCCTTGTTCCCTCGCATATGGCACCACATTGCCGTCCCCCGGCACTTTCTGTGCCCTCACGCTGCCAGCGAGGTGGGGGGGGGGGGGTGAAGTGATTAGAGTGAGGAAAGGCTAGTTTTCAGGAAGGATTAACAGACAGGCAAAAATGGTGTGAATGATTCGTGTTTCCACCAGAACTTTGTGATCGTTACTGTAATCCCGAGGCTTGACGTTGATAGTCGCTCCAGTCAGTGGGTTGTCCCCAGCCCCCCACCACCAGCAACACGTCCTGCGTGACACTGCCCCCCCATCCTTGCCCGGGTGCCGTGTCCTAACAACTGATTATCAAAGACCCTAATTAAAACCTGACTTTCATGTCGTAATGAAAGCAGCTGTCGCCACTGCCCGTCACGTGATCAGCCATGCTCCGGTGAAAAACATGGCCTTTGTAAAATATCAGCGATGCCTGATCAGATTATTGGAGGGTCCAAATTAAAATAAAACGAATTTATAATATGCTCACAAAGCGTGCACTTCACCAAACTGCATTTGGCTTTATAATGTGCTTTTCAGAAGCCTTTGCAGCTCCCACGCACACATACACATTCAGACAGTAATGTTACTATATTACAGAACCAAACATTAGTTTGCACACATTGGTGCCACGATATTTGGCGAGCTAATGAGAATTTTTTTTTTGCAAGCTAAACTTTTTCAAACAGGCTTCCTAAGACCTACGTTTATATAATATACTAGCAGAAAAACAAGAGTCCCGGTTATGCAACGCTGTGATCTGGGGAGGTTTCCAGCGGCGCCGGTGTGTTGGGGCCGCGGATGGTAACGACCCCCGGAGTGGAGCCGCGATCTCTCCACGGAGCGAGGCGGTGTTGAGCGGCCCGCTGGCCCGTGCCAGCCCGAGCACTCACAGCACATCCTGTTCCCCGGCACACAGGCCTGCGAAGCCACCCGCTGCAGAGTGGGCGGTGTTGGACGGCTCTCCGGCGCCTGCCCTCGCACGCATCGCGGGAGGAATCGCACGCTGTTCAGCGCCGAAATACCGCTGCATTGTCAGACACCCCGACTCGCGGCCCCTCTGTCTCACGCTGGCTCGCAGGGGCAGCCGGTTCGCGGCGCGGCGCCGCTGGGGGCGGGCCGGGGGCTCCGGGAGCTTCCGTGCATCACAAAAAGAGCGGCACGACTACAGAAGCCCCCGCCCCTAGCCTGAGTCGTGCCTGGGGAGGCTTTGCGATCGGTACACGTTGTCAGTTCTGGTGTCAGACACGCTGATTCCCACATGTAAATGTTGTTGCAGTTCTCCCCTCCTGCTTAAAGCACCCACATATGCTGCATGTATATATACCGTCTGTGTGTGTATATATATATACACACACATCATCATGTCTATTCCTAGCCGATTCACAGTATTGTGGTGGTTCTGCCCACTCGATGCTCCCATTAAGTGCTACTTCCTTTCGTTTTTGTAATAAGTGTGACTCCCCAAATAAATTACTTTTCTCCTTATGTTATGTCCTTATGCTGCTAATTGACAGGTTATGGTTTTGGCTGTTTCCGTTGTATGCAAACGGTCTAAGACGATGCCCGTTCACTGAGAACAAAGGAAATTAAGCCTCACCTGGAAATTAAAAAGCGGTTTCCACCATACTATTAAAAGCATGCATACGGATCCAAAAGTATAATAGCTCTTCTGACATTTTACCCTAACGTTCTCTAAATGGGCGTGACTGAAGTGTGTTTCTTTTGCACAGAGATAAAAAATAAAATCCCGCTTCTTGTGCAGGCTTGTTGGACGGCACGTTAATCGACGTTAAAGTACGCAGAGACGCCCTCCTCTGAATCTTCTAGGAGGCTGAAAAACAAACAAAAAAAAAGTAAGTCGGGCGGCGTTATGCGTGCGTCAGCCGCGGCGGCGGTACTGGAAATGCGTGCTCCAGCTCGCTGTCTGACATTGGTGTCAGCGTGTGGGAAGCTGGGACTGGCACAGAGAGAGGCAGCAGGCAGATAACTAGCCTGAGTGCGGAGTACCCAGCGTGTTCCAGCTATTTTTAGTGGCCCTTCCTATTACACTTTGGATTTAGTGATTCACATTTGGGATCAGATGAACGGGGACGCGCTTCCGGGGAGGGGGACGGAGCGGCCTATGAAGGAAACTGAGCCTCTTTCCAAACTCACCACAATGGGAAACCTGTAATGAGCTAATCACACCAAGTCGGTCATGGCGGTGTATTTGTGGGTGGGGGATGGGGGTGGTCACATAACGTTGAAACACATTCGAATGGGAGTGGGTGGCACCCCCGTCCCGATATCCACACGAAACACATAAAGATTCCAGACGTAATGCCGTGGCAACCAAACCTTCTTCATTGCTGTCTGAGCTTGAAAATGTTAACACAAAGGAACAATGGGCACTTCCTGATTCGAGTGCAGACAACAGGAAGTGAAACTCGCATTGTCCCTGCATGGCAGATATACGAGCCTAAAAACTGGTGTCGTTCGTCCTGGGTCAGGGGACAACAGCCGGCTGCCCCGCCCCCGCCCCCCAGCCTGGCAGAATATGCGGCATGCAGCGCCGCAGCAGAAGCAGCAGCCGTTGCATGTGTTTGGTTACAGCCAAACTAAAATGGCCACCGAAAGAGGCCAGTATGGTTGTGAGTGGGACCTGCAAGAAGATAGAGGGGCAGATGAGGACAGGGAGAGCCACTCTTATCCCCGGACGATCATGTGACCTGACAGGAATGGCGGCGCATGGCCGACCACTGCGACGGAGCCCAGGCGTCTGCTGACTCCTCCGCAGCTGCTGACAGCCGTATCGGGCCAGTCACTCAGCTCTAAGCTAGTGTGCTCCCCCGCTTCTTCCGGGGGCGGAGATGATCGCCCGGTGAATGGCAGCCGGCCTCATTCCTAATTCAGTTTTTATTCTTGCTGCTGGTCCTCAAGCATGTGAGAGAACTGGCAGCCTGCAATGTACTGGTGCCATGCTGGATATCATTGGACCGCATCCCAGCAGCCATTCTTACACACTGCCGACTCTTATAAGAGCGATGGCTCTAACTACACTTTCCAAGTGCCTCAGCTTTTTTCCCTCTGAATCGAATGGAGAAGCACATCTGGCACAGAGCAGTACCATAAACAATGTTCTGGATTACAATGTGCCACCCCATTGCCACCAGTAATTAACCAAACACAAAAGCCTCCGGCCGCAGCCTCTCTACCTACCTTTCTTGCACTAATTGGTTAATTAATCACCCACTCTTGATCTGACTGGATGACTGGACATTCCCTGATTGAATCTGTCCAGACCCTTTCACGGCCCTTTCACCTCCTGTCTAAAAACCCTCCTTAGCACCCAGGCTTCGATATCTTCACATGCATTTTTAATTTGTAATTAACTTCTTATTGTTTTATTCACCTTCAGAATCTATTCACAGCAGCAGTTAAGGTTAAGCGATGTGAGATGTCAAATATTACTGAAAATCTTACTTTTAAATTAAAAATAAAAAACAGCATCATTTCCTTCAGCTCACCCCATGATCCTTCCAGTTCAAAGACAATGCAGGAAAACTGGTGAATAAAGTTGATGCTTATTTTCAGATAAGTTGTGTCGTGTGCCCAGTGTGGTCTGAATCACGGTCTTCCTCACAGTCTGCCTTACCATCTGAGTCATGGGCCTCCTCCGATTTAACCACTTCAGTGCAAGTGCACTAAGATGCTACATATACTTTGGTGATGTATGTCGATTTAAGAAGCAAAGTGTACAAATGTATGTAAAAAGCTGAAGTGTGAACTGTGATATCATTTGTGTTAATTGTGCTTGAGGGCGTCCTTCACTGTAGCATAGGATATGTAATCATTTGTTGTACAACTTTGCGCACTTACATTGACACTTCTTAGGAAGCATGTTGCGATCTGATGTGCTGACAGATTCCTCATGTTCAAAGTAAACATTAGTCTTCACTGATACAGTGCATAGTGGTCTATATACTTAGCCAAAGGACCACTCCCATGCAGTATTTGCCAAAGTGTGGATAAAGTGTACATTGAGCACACTGCACCTGGCTTATTTGAGGGACTGGACACTCTCGAGTTCTTGCGCTAAGCTGAAGTACATGTCTGCCAAGTGTGGTAGTCTATAATCGAATGCTTTGTGGAGCAAATGGGATGAAGCCATAGTCTTCCTTGTGGTCTGAATCATGACCTGCCTTATGATCTGAATCAAGGCCTGCCTCATGGTCTGAATAATGGTCTGAATCATGGCCTGCCTTATGGTCTGAATCAAGGCCTGCCTCATGGTCTGAATAATGGTCTGAATCATGGCCTGCCTCATGGTTTGAATCAAGGCCTGCCTCATGGTTTCAATCAAGGTCTGCCTCGTGGTCTCAATAATGGTTTGAATAATGGCCTGCCTTGTCATCTGAATCATGGCCTGCCTGGTGGTCTAAATCATGGCCTGCATTGTGGTCTGAATCAAGGCCTGCTTTATGGTCTGAATAATGGCCTTTATGGTTTAAATCATGGCTGCCTCATCGTCTGAATCATGGCCTGCCTCGTGGCCTTACTCTGGGAGGGCATTCAGATTCTGGTCTCTGACTGGATCCACATAAGTGTCTCTGTATAACTGGATATTTATTCGCTTTATCTTATATTTAAAATGTACTCGTCAATGTAAACATTCTAGTATATATTTGCACTTCTGCTTAATTCACTACAAAAGGCTTTGGCCTAGACCTCAATCCTCTCTTCCTGGATTCACAGATTGTACCAATGAGAGTCCTTGTGTGGCCTACTTGCTTATTCTGTTCCTTCTGCAAAATGTTGACATTATACTCTCCTTTCATTGTGAATTCCTGCCATTTTCTTGTTTTATATGTGCAAACACCAGCAAGATATACACTATTGCAGTACTCGAGTATGTAGGGCTGTAAAGAATCAACACAACACCAAACCCTTTATTTATGAATTTATTTCCAAATGTAAACTTCACTAATTCATGCATACAAGGTAAGACAACAGACAATATTTTACATTTTGTTAATTTTTTTGCATAGGACATAGTCACAATATATTGTCTAACAAGTAAAAAATAATTTCATAAAAAGGTACAGCAGAGCGACAACAGACCAGCACATTAAGATCTATATCATTTATGGAACTGTACAACGGCAATACTTCAACGTAGTGATTTGGTTGATTGAGAAGTATGTTACACGGCTTTACTGTGGTAACAGGAGAGGAGGGACTGAACTGGCCGAAGTTATCTCACAAAGCAGGGAACACTGGTGCAGGGCAGCGAATAAGCACCATTAAATGCTCAGAACAGGCATCGCAGGTGATGTACAAAAGACAGAGAGAGAGATCCATCAGAAAGGCAAGTTTGTTCAGGGGGGAATCTAAAGGGCAGGTACTGCTCAATGGTCTACAGCCACACTGAAGATTTCGCAATTATTAAATCCTATGCAATGCTGGAGGATACAGTCCAGGCAGCATAAAGACCATGCATTGACTCTGGGAGCGTAAGTGAACAGATTGATCCAACATGTCACACTTTTAAGACGTATTGCCATTGGATTCGCTGTCCCACAGGCTTTCAGGGTGAGACATGACCTAAGCTAGGTCCGGGCTTCACCATCTGAAGGTGGCGCTGAATTGTTTTAATCTCCGCCAGTGCTAACCTCGTATTTTCACTGGCTCACATCATTATTTGTACATCTGTGTATGATCACAGTGTTCGAGACGACCACTGACCCGAGGCCCAAATATAATCCGCTAAAAGAGGCATATGGGGAGCGGGATTCTCGAAGCGTGGTCACTAGCTGCTGGTTACCAGCTCAGGCTTCCAAACTGCTTCACGCAGTATTACTGCCTCTGGTCAGATAATCCATGAAAAACAATGACTGGGTATAACTGACATTCTTCACGGATTAGTAAATGTGCACGTATTCACGTATTCAAATGTCTTCGCAGTAGGCATCGGAAAAAACTCAACAGGCCTCAATACGTCCAGATATTGAGTAAAACCAAGGTAATGATTACATGGCTTCTGCAATTGTCCTGTTCCAACATGGAGACCTTTAAAGAAAACGTCACGGCAAAAGGCTCACCCAACAAGCCTGTGACGAAACGCGTGTGAGGTGTCGTGAAGACACACCAGCAAAAACGGCATAACTGGCGGACCCCAGGGGATCACCGGGAAAACACCGGGCCGTGCCAGGGTGGCGTGCAGGATGGTGGTGGAGCTAACCGCACGTCAGCACGGACGTGGGGATGCGGGAGCCGTTTGACGGCCGTGCAGATTCTCATGGTGACGTCTGCATACAGTCACCGAACATCATAGGGACATCTTTCATCTTTCCTTTGGTTACGATTCCTGAATATAGTCTACATGAAATAAGGAGGGGTAACTAACTCAACGTGGTTAGCAAGTCTAGTTCTTTGCAACACATATACTAGCATATCATCTCACTCGTTTCATGCCAGTCAACAGGCGTTGCTGGTTAATCAGTTGTCTCCGATTTCATCTCATATTGTCATAAGCCTCCCTGGGCACCTGCCCAGATGCAGCTTAGAGCAGAGGGGTTCACTACTCTGGTTCACATTGCCGACGGCTGCTCCAGAGGCCGTGTCCTCAGCAGAGAACACCAAGCGCACAGTGGAGAGCAACCGCCAAGGTGCCTTCCATGGCCACCAGCAGCAGTATCCAAGGAGACAAAACTCCCAAGTCCTCGTCATTCAGCCATCACTGGGAAGGGCTCGGGCTGCAGGACGATGGGTGTCTGGGAAGCCTGGCAGGCCCGAATCCCACGTCTGGAGATGTGGAGCCTTCACCGTCCATAAACGACACCGACAGGATGGACAGTGAGTGAGTTTTTCCAAATTCCCTTTTATCACAGAGCTCAGATTTCAAACGAAACAGCAGAAGGTTTGCCTGAGGAACCAGCCTACTGGACAGAGAAGAAGCACTCTTAGAAAAACACAACTAAACTAAACAAAAGAACTAAAAAAAAATTATAAAAAAGCCAACGTTTACATTTTTGAAGAAAAAAAGTACCAAGTCTATTACTCACAAAGACTTATAATTAATGAATCACAGTCGGTGTACAGAAGATGTAAAAAATAAATATATACAATTAACATGAAGCTGTGGTACACTGGGTGGCCGCATGTGGTGATGCTGGCAGATTCGGAATGGACAGACATAGACTTGTACAGAGCAGGAGAATTAACCAGAGATCCGCTATACCAAACTGCATTACATTTATCCTGTACAGCATGATAATTCAACATCTTATTGGAATCAAATGTAACAAAGCGCATTACTAGCAAGTCAGCTGCAGTTTTAAAACTAAAATTGATTTAATACACGAAAAAAACTCCATTCAATCCTGCACACAAGTCTGAATCTGTCATTCATACAAAAAAGAGTTATGTTCTGTTACGCTTCGAAAACATCACTACGGATTTTTCCAATTTCGTCTTATTAATGGAATGGTCTTCTACCTGCCTTTGGCACACAGGTTTAAAGTTGATTTCACACGACTTGTTCACGTCATCCTGAAGCACGCGCAGTACACCGATAATGTCGAGTGCTGGCGGTAAATATGACGCCGGATGTGTGACGACTGCGCTAAAGAGGGACGATCACATTTGACATACAGTCATACAGTCGTGTGACATTGAAACGGTGTAAAGTCAGTGCCCTCGGCATGCTGTTGTGATTCTGGGAACACCCAAAAGGACAAGAATTGCAACCCGCTTGGAAATTCCCTTCTTCACTGGGCACAGAAACGCCATGTCAGTGTGTGTATGATATGTTCCCCATATAGTTCGGCACATATAAAAAGAAGCAACTAAGTAAAAACGTATATATTTATATGTATAATGTAGTACATCACAATGCTGTGGTCTCTATGGTTACGTGGGTGGATAATGTAGAAATGCAACCGAGTAGCTAAAATGTCTCGCAATTTCCCTCCTCATTTCAGGTCACGATACTTCCTGTCACATCATGCTACTTCCTGTGTCCCATGTGCTGAGAGACAGAAGAAACCTTTATATTCAGGAAAGCATATCATTATTATTAATAATATTTATAACAACAATAAAATTCAGTGTCTCTGTAAAATAGAAGAGTTTGCGCTTTCATTTTCAGTATTCATTACTCTATGTGTCTGGAGAGGGTAATGACAGGACGATGCCATGAGCTGAATTAATGACACAAATAATGGAAATACAGACAGAATACAGAACAGAGAGATAATAATCACAATAATCAAAACATGACATTAAAACAGTAAAAGTATTTGGGGGAAAAACAACCCATTAAAAGAACATATACAGATTAAAATGAATATTCCCACAATACCGTGAAGTTAAATGCTAATTTGTTAGCCAAGCACTAAATAAATACTGATGAGCTACACGTCAGGCAGTTAGAAATTGGCATTTCTCATGTGTCTCAAGTAGTTTGGTACAGTGAAAACAAAAGAAACTGTATTAAACAAAAGCAGAACAGCTGAATCTTTCATCCCTCTTTCTGGAAGTTTCTCTCGGTATGCTAGCAAAAGCCGGCCGCCGGCAACCCGACAAATAAGCGTGATACAGTAAGGCCTCGCAGTGAGGCTCTGAGGGAAAGTCACTGCGCGGCTCACCTGCTGTTTACCCCTGAACTTGCAGAGCGGCGACGTAATGAGTGGTTCGGGTGCGGGGATCACCGTACAGCCTGGGGGTGGTAGGGGGAGCCTTCTGAATGCGTTTGCTCCTACACTGGCCTGCAGTGTCGAGCGGTGCATGGGGGCTACAGAGGATCAGCTGAGTGGGGGGGGGGGGCATGAAACTGTACAGTGGCAGCCCTAAAGCATTATCCATGTAGCAAACAGCACAAGACATCCGGACACCAGAGGAGACTGTCCTCTAATAACCTTTTCTCTTTCAAGTATTAACATATATAGGTTTATATATATCTAGGCATCTATATATGATAAACCTATAAATCAAACTACCGCTTGTGAATCTTCCCTGTTTACTTCCTGTTGATGAGTGAGTGGCAGATTTCGTCATGTTTATTCTCGACTGGCCATTAAAGCCCAGCCACTGCTGATCATGTGACTAGTGATCACTGCTGATCAAGTGACAGGCAGAGGGGGATTGTGGGTAGAGCTGTGTCTTACGGCGATTCCTAGGACACGAGAGAAGGTTGTCGTTCTCCGGTTTCGGCACACAGAGGAATCCCTAGGTGTGCAAGGGTCGTCCGCCTGGAGCTGGTTTTGGCGTTACAGGGCAGCTGCAGTGGTGTTTCATTAAGGAAAACACTGGGGGGGGGGGGGGGGGGAGCAGGAGAGGTGGCCTGGGTGGAGGTGGGGAGACAAGGGGCCCGTTCATGGTCCTAGATCTGCTTCCCTTGTCATACAAGCGGGGGGGGACACTGACCAGAGAGGAGCGGCTGGCGGGCTAACATGTGACTCAGGCTGCATGGCTCTCTGTCCTCTGGCTAAGTCCCCAGTGCTCGTGGGCCCCTGCAGCCTTTACCCAGAACTAGGGAGGGTGATTATAGCAGTGAATATTGCATTGCTATAGCCGGGAAACATCAGTGTGAATCGGCCGCACTCTTCCCTTCTGCCGGCTGACTGATATGTTTCAGGGCGACGCGTTAAGCGGGGGAGGGGGGCACAGAGACAGCATGTCATGAGAGGGAGAGTTTAAAAGCAGCTGTCGGAAAGCTTTCAGAGGTAAGAGGTAATGTACTCTACCACACACTACAGCGGCCGCAACAAAGTGGACGTGGAGCCCCCCCCCCCCCCCAAACCCTGCTGCAGTCTCTTAATGCAACTCTCGAGGCTCTGGGGGGGTTGCGGTACCAGCCAGCAGCCCCTCCCCGTCCCCATGATGGGACAGTAATGCAGCAGGTCTTTTCAAGACGTGGCAAGACTTCTTCCTGAAATCATGTAAAAAGTGCCCCACCTTTCCAGAAATCCTGGATTCCCTATCAGCGCGCCTCAGTGAAGTACCCACGATGCAATGCAGGGTAGAGTTCACGGCGCCCTGTTCCTGCATTTCCCCAGTGAGGATCCAGTTAAGCCCCCTATCGATAAGCCCTCAGAGGCTGCAGTGGCTCTTCCCGGGCTTGACAGCTGGCATCCTGTTTCCGTTGTGTGAAACTGGGTGTGGGCTCTTCTGATTGGTCAGCTCCTGGTGATGCCGGCCCTTATCTAGGGCCTCTGGATCAGGGGTGCCCCACTGTCTTTTCCAGATAGCCGTTGCTAACTAGACGCTGGTGCCTTGCCAGGAATCTGCCAAAATCCTCCCAGCTTGTCAGGGGCCAGGGGTCCTTTGGGCCCAAGATTGGCCTGCCCCTAAGTGGGATGTCCCTCTAATGGCAGCTTGAGAGTGACGGGAAAGGCAAACAGCGCCATTGGCTAACGATCGGATCCCCCAACTCCAGCAAGATGGATGCATTCCTGCAGCTGATAGGAGCCAGTCTTTTGGGACAGGAAGAGGAAACAGCCACTTCTCAGTGGTTTATGATGTCCTGTAACACAGATGTGACCCTCGGGTTGGCCTGGGGGGTGTGGCATGTGCTCTGCTGTGCTCTTGGGGGGGGTTAACTGTTGCAAGTCCCTTTCTTCCACAATCAGACACTGACACCTTGTATTGCTGGATGTGTAGGTCTTAATTTGTAAACAGCTGCTTTGAAACTTCAATCATCTAAATTTGAGCCATTTAAAATCCCGTTGATCGTTATTCTGGCTGGGCAGGTTGGGGTTTTAGTGCAGGACAAATAACCTGGGGTGAGAGACCCGGGCCTCATGTCTGAAATGTTTCCCTTTAAGAGAACAGAAATGGAGTCACTGAGGTTGCTGTGTTTTAATGGAGATCCGGTTTTATTCCCACACACTGAGAAACGGAGAAACGAGAATGAAGCCTTGGGGGGGAAGGAAACAAAAGCAGAACTTAAACCTCGGGCTGAGTGACATTAATCCAGTGTTAGTTTCCCCCAGTGTGAAAACTAACAGATGAAAAAAGGGGAAAAAAAGAGTTCAAATCTTGTTGAGTGTAAGGCTGCTTTCTGTGTGTTTGTCTTCATTGCATTCACTCTTTCAAGCTAGCAAAGCCGTCCCTGAGCGGGGAACAAAATTCAACCCAGTTGAATTTCGGAGTAAAGTGATGTTTGTATTGTGCAGTCAAGTAAGTAGTTAAGAAAACAACTGTCCTGAATCCTGAGGTGTAGATGTGATCCCCCCCCTCCCCAATTTAAATAAAGGTGAAGAATACTTTATTTACCGCTCAATTCATCTGTCTTTTTTATTCCTCGTTGCTAATTTTTGTTGTTATTTTTAAACCTGAAATGAGTTGCTTAAAATTAAAGAAAAACTTAAATAAGAACATTATCGATACCCCGGTGAGTGCCGTAAGCTAAAAACAGTACATAAATATTGAATACTAAGCAAAGATGACCTTCTGGGGAAGGCGTGTTTTCAATTATTATTTTTTTTTTTTTGGTTTTTTCTGTTTCTTTTGAGTTGCACAAAAGATTGCACTACAACAGGCCGTTATTTACAGTGCAGCAAGCGAACAGGGGATTAGCGCTTAGGAGGCAGCGGACGAGTGTGCAACACGCGTGTGACGGGGCCCGCGGGCATCCGCCTGGCCAGGAAGGAAAGTGCGGGTGGGGCTTAAGGTGGGTGGGCGGGGTTTGGATGAGGGGGGTGGGGCTTAAGGTGAGCTGGCAGGGCTCAGGGTGGGGCTGGAGGCGTCCGAGCGGCTGTAGTCGCTGAGCGAACCGGTGCGTGCGGCCACGCCCAAGGTAGGCCCATAGGGCCGCTTCAGCATGCCGGGCTCGAAGCCAGAGTGGCGCCGGGCGTGCTTCATCAGGTGGTCACTCCGCATGAAGCGCTTGTCACACAGCGGGCAGCCGAACTTCTTCTCCCCGGTGTGCGTGCGGTAGTGCCGTGCCAGCTCGTCGGAGCGAGCAAACTTCTTACTGCAGTCCGGCCAGGTGCAGGGGAAGGGCCGCTCTCCTGCAGGACGGTAGAACAGACGGCGGCATTTACCACCACTCATACCATGCGGGCCCCCTGCTGGCCACAGATAGTCACTACACTAAATATTAAATAACTCTGCTAACCAGCTAGCTAGATACTGACTTTACTCACAAGCTACTTATTTATTTTTTAAAACTATCTGGAGGGGCTATGCCAGCCACTCAAAGGCTGCATTAAATAGGTAGTCAGCGAGCGCCTTCATACCCGGGTCTCCAGCATCAGACAGCCCTGAAATGCGACCGCAGAGTCACACAGACTGATATTAGCCCCATGGACCACCAGCACCAGCACTGGCCTAGCTTCCCACAAAATGGATGAACAATGAAGGTCTTTTGTTTGAGCACCATAACGCATGCAACGCTAACAGTACCTTATTCACCCAGAGAAGTCACCGAAATCACCCCCCGCAAAACTGCAAATGGTATAAGCCAGCTGAATTTCGATGCCCCATATCTTGTGCCTGGTGCAGCCAACCTCGCCGGTGGTTACTGTAGCCACTGACCAGCAGGTGTGCCAAGTGTGGCTCCAGCCTGTTGGTGGAACCGAATGCTTAATCACGAAGCAAACTGTTATTTATCGCACTAAAAGCAAAAGCAGAAGTCAGCGCTTGTTTCGGGGCCCATAAAAATACAGCCATCAGTTAAAAAGGTGTGTTTGCTACGCGAAACGTGTTTTCACTGAGGGCCGGTAGAGTGACTCTGCGGGAAATACGGGCTCCTCAGCAGAAAAGGGTGAAATAAGCTTCATCTGGAGTACATGGCCACGGCAGCGAGGTGGGGGGGTGCGAGGAGACAGCCCCCAAACTGCATGACCATCTGAATAGCTACTGGGGTTCCTGGCACCTTTAAATGCTGATGGGGGCTTCAGAGAAGTGCTGCGCTACCTTTTTCAGACATAGTCTTATCCTCAGGAGCCAGACAGGCAGCCTCATTAGCCGGCTGCCAGATAATGACCTTAAAATCAGCAGCCAGTCTCATATTGACATGACTGTACATGACACGCGAAAGCCTCTCGCCGTGGGAGACGCGTCTCTCCAGAAAGCAGACGGGGGGGACAGTGTTTCCCGGGGGGCCTGTCACTCCTCGTGTGAAGGGAGCAGACACCGGCTAATCGAGCATTTTGTGAGCCGCGCCTCACTTCAAAATGGCCGTTCGTTCATGGTTCACCCAGTTACATCACGCTTTAAAATAACACAATAAAGGCACATCGCTGGTGCATTTATTTAGAGGGAAGGGGCCAAACCCAGGTGTGAGGCTCTCCCCAGTCCGGCAGTACATTCCAGTAAAAGCAGCAAGTCCACTTCATGAGACTTGTTTTAATTATTATAAGACGGAAGGAGACAGACTCAATGTTTCGCGGAGGTCTTAGGGTCAGTCTGAAAACAAGCGTCACTCACAGACCATCCACAGCTCTGCTCGTTATGTAAGTACAATACACAAGTCATTCAAGCGGCACGGTGCAAATTCAATACCAACTGGGGTGGGAAACAGAGAGCAGAGGACGCGTGCTTTCAGATGACCACTGAGCCACAGAGTGACAGAGCTCGAACGGCAGAGCACCCTCGTCTCCAGATGGGCAGAGAGTTAGACGCCTCGCACACAGGAAGTTCAGAGACATGCATGTGTGCGCTTACATGGGGAGGCAGAGGATATGGTACATTTACACGCACTGCTGAATGTAGTCCAGCAAGACCCCTCAAAAAACAAACATCCAAGGTCATTTTTACACAGAAACATTACTTTGATTTGATTGTACTTTTCCCAATTCAGAGAGATGCCCCCCCCCAAATCAGGCAGTGTCCCTTGATTTTGACAGACCCCACCCCAATTCCTAATTCATTCCTCCCCGATTCGAACAGATCCCTCCTCTAATTCAGGCAGAGCAAGCTGCTCCTCCCCGTCCAGACAGCGCGACCCCTCCGTAAGAGTCATGGGTCCTGCCTAAAGGACGGCCTTCAACTCGCCGCACGGTGACAAGCAGAAGGTAACAGACTCCATGGCATGAATATTTCACAGAAAGGGGGAGGTGAGCAGGGCGTCCATGTGCAGGGGACGGCCAGTGAAGCAGGTGTATATCAGTTACCTGCAGCCGGCCATGACACCCGCCTTTAAAAAGCCCGCATCGCAGCCGCACCTGACGACAAAGCCTCACGGGAGAAGCTTCCGGGTCAGACACCTGGGGGGGGCAGGGTCAGTGAAGTGGAAAAGCTATTAGCGGGTGAGCAGACGACACCCAGCAAGGCCACACAAAGACCATGGGGCCACAGGGGGCCTAAATCTGCCCATCCTCTGTATGCCCGTCTATGCACTGCAGCATGCACCCTGCTGTGTCTCGTGCTCACGATGCAGTAAGAAATGCACGTGTGACGCTCCAGGTTAGCTGTAAGCTAACTGTGCTTTTTGCAGTGCGGCAAAAAAATGCGCTTTCCGCGATTCAATGAGAAATGTGCGCTTGAGACTCCACGTTAGCTGCAAGCTAACCGCTTTTCACAATGCAGTGAGAAATGGATGCATGACACTCCATGTCCCGCCTTCCAGTATTAACCCCGGCCTGGGACACTCTTCCGTAAGGACACTCATGGAGGCCCGGATTGGCTGGCCCACCTCCTGACGTCAAGCACTATTTTCCCAGTTCTGGATTGTACAACGAGAGACCCGCAGAAACCTAGAAAAAAATGCCACCCTTTGTTCCTAAAACAGAGCAATGGGGGGCCCACAGCCCTGAACAGCCGCCCATCACCCCCCTGCCAGCAGCCCCCGGGGCGGCCCGGACGCCCACGGTGACGTCAGGGCCTGCCGATGGGCAGGGGGAGGGCACCGTTAGGAGCCGTGCTGGAGGCGGGCTACACAGTCTGCCATTCTTGGAATGGGAGGGGTAATTAGGGAGGCTCTGGATCAGCGCTCTGCTCTAACGAGCACAGTGACCTAGTTACCCTGAGAGAGACTCGCTTCCGGAACGTTCACACTGCCTCTCCTACTAACCAAACAGCAGCAGCACCATTATGTCACAGGTAGTCAGGTTACATAAGCTCTCCCCGTCTGGGGCTTTTACAGACGTCCTCCCGTGAGCGTCGGGATTCACGTTAAAGCGGAATCCACACCTAACCTGGCATGCAAGGGCTGAAATAACAGCTGGAAACAGGAGATAAAATGCCGATACTCTGGTGCACCCATAAATACTCGGGCAGCCGTAGGTGGGCCCCGGACAGCCCCCGAGCCGCTAGTCAGTGGATGGCTCCTCGGTCCCACATGGGTGTCATGGATGTAGCCATTCACATAGCTGTTATGCTTGGCTCAACCTCACAACGTGTCATGTGACCTGGATCAAAGGTCAAGCCGGGGTCACACACAGGGATTAAAATGTCAGCACAGCTTTTGCGGTGGAGGGGAGGGGGTTCCGGTAATGAATTTTATAATTTATTGTCAAGCCCAAAAAGCCTTTCCTCCGTGTAACTGGATATTCAGTTATAAATATGTAGCCGATAACAGGCAACTTGCTTGTTTAAACTGAACATTGAAAAAAGTTTGAATGCAACACAAAAAATGCAAAAAAAAAAGGAGGGGAGAGTGTTTGGTGAATCTTTCAACAGCCAAAAAGTGCCAAGATCCACAACGCAGGCACAGGGTTCGTCAAGGAGTGACTATATGGGATTATTAGAACAACATCAGAAAACATTCGTTTTTTTATTATGGGAAACTTCCCTTAAATCATGAGAGGCCTTGTTTTTATGGAGAAGATGAACCTCATAGGCAAGCAGAGGGTCAGATACAGGTCAAATGCTCCCAAACCAAGTAACAGCTCACTCTCCCAGCCTCGGCGTATCAAATGTACGCCGAATGAAATGCAGGAATACGCTGCTGCACTTCCTGCAGCACATAAAATTAAAGGCCCTTAGTCATCTGAGAGAGGTATGCACTCCCGAGGCCGCCTTAATGATTTACTCCTCATAAAGCCAACGGTCCACATCCGTGTGACTTTTCGTACGTATGGTACGGACTTTACGGGAGGGTCAATGAACCAGGACAACCTCTGGGAAATGGGACTCCTCTCTGCGGGGGGCTTTGGGCTCAGGAAAGTGTGCAAGAGGTCGGTTCAAGATACACAGGCGAACCAGCAGGTGGCGCAGCAGTTAAAGGACTGAAAGGCAGCAGCTAGTCTGGTAGAACGCGGGAGGAAGGCGGCAGATGCTGAGATGCGGCAAGAGATGTGGCGACTGCGTTGCCTAGGTGATGCTACGGCCAATGCCGGCCCTCTACACTGCACAGTGAAACTTCTCTCTACTTCTGACATACAAACAGCAAGCGAGAAGAGCTGTATGTGGGCACGCCAGAGGTAGAAGACGCAGAGCATTACCCTCTCTTACCATCACCTTTTTAACAATTTTACCATTTTGACTGTTAACTTTTGTTTTTTAGAGTCTGCCAATGCGTGGGAATCCTGTAAGGCGAATCAAGGAGTCAACATGTGGTCCACATTATTTTCTTCAGCTCCACTATAAACACAAGCTACTGTACGTAAATAACTACAAAATACAAACACACCCGGTTCTTTTCTTCAAAGACACCAGAGAGGAGTCCAAGAATGACTCTGCTGCCTCATGCGTGACCCACACACATGTACACGATGCCTAGCGAACAAGAGGGCACCCAGATGGTCGGCTTCTACTCCCTTACACGCCGCTATCAAAACAGAAATGCTGAATAGAATAGAATATAGAAGAAATAGAAATCCTATTAAAACGGCACAAAATTAAAACTCCGTGCAAGAGACCGCAGACGCTGCTTATTAGATGCACCTGTATTCGCTCCCTCGGTGTCCATGGCGATGACAGCCCATTCATCTGCTACTCAAGGACCAGTCATCAAATGCCCCTGCACTTACATCACCGAGTATAACAGACAAACCCACGGCATCCAGAACATGCTGTGAGACATGGGCCGCAGTTGTCTGGAAAAGCTGGACGGTTTCCACCTCGGCATGTGCCCGCCCATCACCCCCCCGCACCAGGAAGCCTCGCCATTCGCTGGATGTTCATCCTGCTCCCCACGCCACACTGCGTGCCTCGCTGACACGATGCCCAGACAGACTGATTAATGAGCTTCTCGCAGTGTAAAAGCCAGACCCGTATAATGGAGAGGTTAAACTCTCCATTCTTTACATGCTGTAGAACAGTGTCTCCCAATCCGGTCCTTGAGCACTGCAGACAGTCCATGTTTTTGCTCCCACCCAGCTCCCTGGAACTGAGAGAGAGCGAAAACATGGACTGTCTGTGGGTTTCCAAGGACTGGGCTGGGAAATATCTCTGCAGAAGACTCTGAGTCCACGTATGTTTTTATATTATATTGACAACAGACCATATCTCCACAGGAGCTCTGGAGCCCAATGCCTGATCCTCCGGATTCCACCAATAAAGTGAGGTCTGGACCACAGTGCCCGAAACCTCGCCGCTCTCTGTGCATCAGTGTTGCTGGCACTAAGCTTCTTCTTATGACATGCAGGCCTCTTAAAAGGAGGAGGGAGTGCTTCATCCGAGAACCTGCTTAGTCGCGGATGGAAGAAGATGACAGAACCGGGTCGAGGATGAAAGACGAAAGCTTGAGGTATCGGATGAGACACGCCAGGCTGTGGCTCAGAGCAGACCATCGGCCAGGATCTAACTGGGTGGCAATCTGCTCGAGGTGTTTATGTGGATTAGGAGAAAAGGCCAGCTTGGCATCATTTACATCCCAGGGGGAAACATGAATGTAGAGTCCCCTTCAAATGTAGCTGCTCTTCAGTCTCAGCCTGGAGCTCTTGCAGTCCCTACATCCCAAGCATCATCTATATGTTACACCACTAAACTATTACAAACAAAATACCCTACATACCATTTTAGAAATTTAGAATTCTCTTTTGTGATAATTATACAATGTATCTTATAAACAATTTCGCACTGGCATGTGAAAAACATGTTCCTCTGATGCTTGGTGTTCATTGTTGTTCCAGAAAACCTTCCTGGATTCAACACGTTACATGCAGACAAGAAAAACGACCCGCACGTCCAGTCCCCCAGCTCTGACTGTCATTAAAAGGGAACACCTTCACTTCCTGAAGATCAGATAAGCAAAGAACATGATGTACTCAGGCTACAGAAACTGAAAGCTCATTTGAAACAAATTCAGAATGAAAACAACATGAAGGGCTCCTTAGCAGAGTTGCAGCATGACCTGAAAACCCTTGTTTGAATACCGACATTGTGTGAAATTTAAGAGAAAATGACCAATGACACCGAGAGAGCATGGCAAGCATAGGAGGCCATTCAGCATAAGCAGAAGACTGTGAAGATTAATGAATATTAAGAACATGGCTTATTTATAAGAGGCACTATGGCCAGCACCCCACATCTGGGCTTCATGCAAGCTTGAGAATAAAACTATCACGATATTTCAGTGAGACACAGAGGCATGGAAGTCAGCATTGTTCAGCTTCACACTGAAGCTGATCAACAGTGGTGCTCTGAAAAGCTACCTGCAGATATATAATGTAGGAAATTAACACAGGAGCAGAACAAAGAGCAATGTAAATATACCTATCAGCACGAGTGGTACCGCAACACAAGCCATCCTCCTGAAATAAGACAATTAGCAATAAGGAGAAAGAATCGGCCCCCTGCAGGAACAACAGCAGTGCATTCAGCTGTGCTGTCCTGAGCCTGCTAAAATTGCTCCGCAGAAGAAAATTATGTCACTGTGGTGATTAATGGCAGGCGAAGACCTTGCCCACAAAAACGGGAATTTGAACAGACTTAATAAATAGCAAGGGAGATTTAAATGTCTTATCAGAATTCATAACTTCTGAAGGCAGTGTTCAGAAAGGAGCCACTCCCAGTTTGATTATACTGTTTGTAGAGAATGCTGGCAAAACGTACACAGGAAAACTACTTTTGTCCAGTTTCTGATTGCCTAAGATTTTATCAGTTGTTTTATTTTAAAGACACATTGCTGCAATGTTTATATTTAATAGTGGTACTTTAAATTGTTTACACAAACAAATATCTGATTTATTCTGAATACAGTTATATTTTCAATTCGCATACAATGAAAACTTAAAACTGCATTTCTTCAGGGGGTTGGGACCGCCACGTTTTTCTCTGGGTCTCCACCCCCGCGTGACTCACAGCTCCGTGGACTGACAGAGTTAAGCGAAGAGGAAGTGGGGGCCTCGCATTCTCCCCACAGGCCTCGTTTTATCATTCTGTTATAACCGCAGAAAAATTACACCATGCGACTCTGCCAAAAGCATACCCTTAATTATCATATTGCGGAGTGTGCAGCATGGGAAAGTGATTATAGGTATGGTGATTATAGTAAAAACAGGTGATTCTGCACGTAATAGGTGATTACAGAATGTGGGTGCTATTCAATTTTGGCCTCAGGCTTGAAGGACTCATTCAAAAACACAATCGTGCTGTGCGTCTGCGATGCCACATATAAAGGGGCAAATATGATCCAAACAGAAACTATAAAACTCAAGCTGAAGCAAAAATCTTCCTCGGTATCGCCTGTTATGAGTCAAGGACGCCACTTGGCTTTAAACTTTGCTTTTGGAACAGCACGTTCCCGTTTCAGTATCAGCCTGTACAGAGATGGGGGATCCGTGTCTCGTCGCTCTGTTGGTACAGCCTGGCAGCAAAGGGCCCTATGCGCCCAGGAAAAGCAGCCAAACGCAGAGCGGAGCTGCAGCCTCCACTTGACTGACACACATTCTCTGATTACCCCAACAAGTGAGACGGGGAACTCATTATTTAATAGTAACGCTGGCCGCCCGAAAGGTCATGTGTGACCTGCAAAACACCCCGAGGTGCAGGGTGCTGTCACTCGTCACATACCTGAAAAGCACTTTCTGTCACTGAAAGCTTACAGCACTTATGCTATTTTCGTCATATGTGACCCTCCAGCACAAAACCGTACGGAAGTCTCATGGCCGTATTTTTATATATTTTTTGAGGATTTATTGTGCGCTTTCATTTCTATTTCTAATTTTTGACCCAAGTTTTGTGCTGGAGGGTCACATATATATAAGCATCAGTTTAAAAGCTATAGAGCAACGCATTAGAGTTCAAGAACAAAATAATATAGCAGTTTATTAGAACATTTGACGCCAATATGTCCTAATGGACCATTGTGCATTGAGACTCGGAACCTTTAATAAAACCAAAATCCGACCATGGTTTTAACAGCAAGACACGACAGCTTCGGGTGTATTTCAGTTTGCGTCAACGTGTTTTAGCTTAGGGTCTCACTGGACTACTGGTGTAACCGTTCAAAATACGCAATCGCATACGAAAATATAATCTATACCTTACAAACACCCGAAAAACACCGTAGTAACGCCCCACCAGACGTGCCATTTAAGCAACACCTTTGATCAAAATAGTCAAAACGCACCACTACTTTCATGCTCCTTATAGACTCAAAGAACTGCGCGTTCTGGCGGCTGAAAGCCGTGTCCGCATTACTATTAACATTACTATTGTTACCAGACGCCTCAACGTATCGGTAAGACTCTTAAAATAGCAGACTATCATACATGATAGCAATCGTAATTTAAAAGCAGACCAGAACCATAAACTTGATCAATATAAAAAGCTAATAATTTGGACAGACCGGATCGCTCTCTGACACGCAACTCCCGCAGCTAGAGACCGTAAATTCCTCTATGTGCGACACTAACATACAAACACACCCTCGTATGCATGTGTAACAGCTCCGGACACACATGCAAATAATAAAGAGATAAGCAGAGCGACGCCGTTTATTCGTATACACCCAAAACATGAATCCGTGGGCCGGCCGGGATCCGGAGTTCGGCGCTCAGCTAGCTGGGTCTGTTGCTGGCCAGATCAGCTGGCAGGCCCTCCGAGGGGGTGTGGTGCATCACAACAAAGAGCTCGGGAGTCAGACGGGCACCGCGCAGCCCACACCAACCCCCCACTTTTCTGCCTTTTCCTCTTCCTGATCCATAATTCAGGGACAGATATATACATTTTAAAGCTGTGCATCGTGATCGCGGACGTTTGCTTGCGGATCCGCTCGCGTATCGGGGGGCTCGCCGCGTATCCCCGAAGTTTTCCTTAAGTTCACACATTCCGTCGTAGTCGCTCCATACTTTCATGCGCAGGAGGATGCATAGTTTATCACTAGTTACATCATGCATCTGCAGGCACTAACGGCCTGCTCTGGCTCATTTTTAAAAAGTACTGCACAAATGTAGGCAGCAAAAAAGGGAGTCCGCAGTTCCCCCCCTCCCGACTGCATGTCAGCCGGAGCCTAGGTCATGTCCTGAAAAACCCGAAGGTGACTGGTGAGGTAAACGGGGACGGAAAGCTGCGGCTCCTCTTCGTAGGCGTGTTACGGTATCTGATGTGCAGAACAGCAGGCAGACTTATACGCGTAATATGGCGAAACATATAATTACACAAATTGTATTCTGTGCTTTTGGGAAAAACACCCACGGATGGGATTGGGGCGCTGAGCTGGGGCTCATACATCGATTAACCTGTATGCTGGTCTTAAAGCAACACTTTTACCAAAATCACACCAAAATCCAGAAATCAATCCAGGAATTCAATGTGCGCTCGATAACGAACTGTAGTTAAATATTCTGCCAACCATCAATTATTTACTTCACATGCAACTGACCTGTATGTGTCCTTAGGTGGGCTTTAAGGTGAGACGATTTGCCATAAACTTTTTCACACCCTGAATAGTGGCATTTGTGCTTCTTTTGGGGAGATTCGTGCTCGCTTCCTCTCATGCGCCTGACTCTTTGTTTGGGACCGGTGCTACCGTTGATGGTGGTAGGTGTGGCAGCGTTTCCATCGTCGCTTGAAAGCGGTGACTGTTTGTTCTCGTCTTTTATTTTTGTCTGGTCGAATGGACTGGCTGAGGTCTGCTGGTTGAAATCTGCTAAAATTCTGGCCACCACAAAGTTGTCTTTCGCCACCGTATCTTTACTCTCTTCTCCGATCCTTGGGGCAGATACCGTTTCTTGTTTTATCTCCCTGTTCCCTCTAGGACCATGGACAATAGCCCGACTGGACATTGACACAAGGCACTCTGCAGCAAAATGATCCATTTCGTATAAGAGATACAATCCCTGTTTATATGTGACATTCAAAAGTAACTGCGTGTTAAAATCATCCGTTCCCCTTTGATCCTTTTCTGTGATGCTGATATGGAGGTAGTAGCTAGGTCACTCATTACAAAACTCACTTTATGACCTTACCGGCTTCTATCAAAATGAACATCCTGTTCGCAAACCGGTCGAAATCGAAACGTCAGTGCGTCAGACGAGGTCTCTCCCAATGCTTTGTAATTTTGTCGCCTATACGATTACCGAAAAGTTTAGTAGATTTAAAATGAAAACTCCCATCGTTGCATCTCACCTCCCTCTTTCCTGCACTGTGACAATATAATGCTTTCGAATTAGTGCAGTTTCTATCCACGTTGGGGGCGGGGCTACCCGGAACATATGGCGACGACGTCATCGTCTTCGCGCTTTCATTGGTCCGCGTCTGACCCCTAAAAGGCTCTGTTCCCGCCCCCCTGAGAACTTCAGGCACTTCTAAACGGGCTGCGTCACGTGATAAGGCGCGTGTGTGGGCGCGCTTGCACGGGTAGTGAAGGTGCACTTCTCGTGTTTACGCTTGTTTGAGGTTATGTGAAAAAACATAACGATATGTTACGATGCGAACATTGAATATAACGAGACTGATGTAGATTGAGATTGAGCCTTAGGACCCACTCCAATCACACCAGGCAAAAATTATACTATAACGATATCTTTTTTCCCATTGAAACGACCTGGTCGTACTGGTGTTAGATCTTCAGTTTTACGTATCGAGATTTGCATGTGTAAATTGATAGAACTCTCTCTGTTTTGCAGAAATGTGAATTCCTCAAAAGGTGAAAACTGATTGAACTATCAATACTGACACTCAATGTAATGATTGCACAGAGTTTACTTCCATGTATTAACCCACTTTATGTATAAAACTGAGCACTGTAAGCCATCTGGTGTGTTTGCTTTACACATAACACGATCTCATTGTATCTAATGTGCCTTCTGTTTGTGTCCTATGACAGTATATGACTCATCTTTAAAACAATGCTATAAGTAAAAGTTATAACGCAATTGCCACAATGCCCTTGTCAAAAGAGCAGTCAGTTAATTTTACTTGCTGAATAAGTAATACCTTTATTTTTTACTAAAAGGACAGGCTATCAATACAAGCATCACACATTTTACTGTATGGCACAAAGCTAGATACCCACTTCACAGCAGCAGAAGGGCTTCAGAAATGGCTGGAAGCTCATGCCGAATTCATTATAAATGTATATGAACATTTTAATATTGAAATAGCCTTAGTTCCCATTGGAAATGATAAAGATTGATTGCTGTCCCCCAAATTGTTCAAATGTAGCATTAGAAATACAGTTTTATTTAAAAGCATAGGCTCACATTTTAGACTGCCAATATATAGTACAAGTCATTACCATTAAGCTTTAATAAAGCTGTGTACCTTACAAGGGTAATGAGCTTTTCTCTTTTATGATACTTGGTACTTATTGTTTTATTACATTATTTTAATTTCATTTCCCATATCATACAGTCAGCGATTGTGTAGTTGTGATGATACATCATTATCGCCACAATAATTTTTGTCTCTCTTTTCTAATATTAGAATAATGGCAAACAGTCTTGCAGTGAAGATAATCTGGCATGTTTTAAAGACCCAGGTGTGTCCTTTCACAGGCTGATGTATGATCACCTCTGGCTCCCCCTTTTCATTCTGCATGTGGGCCTTGTATTTTAGCTGCAGATTTACCAAGATTGCTGCTCAGAAAGAGGAACCCCCCCCCCCCCCCCCCCCGCTCAAACACATCATTCTGCACCGCTATTAAGAGTAAAGTCTGCCCACCTTTATGAGAGGGCATAAAATGTCAAGCCAGCGGTTATGAGTGAGTTCTAGAAGTCCTCTGTCAGTCTGCGGTTTGTTTGCTGGCCTCAAGAAATTGCCTTAACACCGTTAAAGGCCTTTCGCACACATGTTGGAGTTGTGTTGCTCTACTGAACTTCTGCAGGGTGATTATTTGTAAATGATCTTTTCAAAGCCATGTCATCCTATTGTGGTGAGCTTTGACACCGCAAAGCAAAACCGATTTAATTTACTGCATGATATCTGCTGTGTCTCCGTTGTTAACAGAATAGGTCTATTGTGATGTCTTTTAGGGAGCCATTCTTACATACAACCTTTATAATCACATTTTGGTATAATCATATACTGACCGAGTGCCTGTGATGCGTGCCTAGCTTTGTCATTTTTTTCTGCAGAGGTGGAACTGTAACCAAACACTTTGTCTTTAGGGTGAATTAAAAGTAACTCCACCCAGTCTGGTTCTCATAGGAGCAAATAATCATCCAATTAAATGGTTTAAACAGAAATTAAAAGCACAAACAATTTAGATGAATCAGAATCACATACATATAAAAAAAAATAAATAAAAAAGAATCAGTTTCCGCCTAATTAAAGAAGTGGTTTCTTAATTAGAAGGTGTTTAGGTATTCATTGTCATTCCTAAGTGCTGGTGAATTATCTTTTCAGAATAGTTGTGTTTTTTTTTTAAACTCATCTGGCTTAGTGTTTCCTAACTCAGTTCATGTTTTTGCACCTTGCCAGACTGTCCACATTTTTCCTGGGAGGGAGCAAAAACGTGGACTGTAGGATGGTCTCTGAGGAGCTGATGGGGAAACACTGATCTAGCTTCTCAGAAACAGAGATCCGGCACCCTCCATTTTCAATTCTTGTGGTTTGGCTTTGAAGCTTGAAGCTGAAATAAGGAAACGTTTCATTTCCCATCATGGGGGCAGAGAACAGCCCCGCCTGCTTATCTACGCTGTGCCACACTAACGAAACGGGTGGGGCGAAATCTCACTTTCACGGTATCTCTATATTGCAAAGGTCTCTTGTGCAAAGTTAAACTAGCTTCTCTAATGTCCTTCCCTACATGATGTTTTGTCTTTGCTGTGTCGTGTTGTGAAACCGTCACTGTGCAAATCAAAACTGCTCCAAAGTGTTAACCTGAGAGCTTCCACTAGCCTGAGTCTTTATCATGAACGACTAAATCAGAGAGCTGAACCATTAATTATAAATTCTGCAGAAAGTGATACAGAGATTTAGGAAATACCTCAATAGCTCACTGGTTAATCACTTGACCCTGCATGTTCCTTTTAAAAATGCATTAAAAAGTCATGTGTAGCTGAGGCTTGAGCCCAAATTGGCTCCGCTGCTTGACTGGGCCCTGTATGGTGACACGTCTTCACATTTCTGGCTGCTTGCAATGGCAGAGACGTCGCTTTCTCTTTCAGCTCCAGCGTTCCTTGAGGGGTGTGTGGCTGAGTTTCTCTTTAGGAGAGTATGCTGTCTGTAGGTACATGTCGGTCTGTGTCTCCAGTGGAGAACAAGATGGGATTTGTGAAAGCCACCCAGTTTCCTCACCTGGGAAGCCGCTCTGTTTACTAGGGAAAATGTTTTGTGTGTCATACATAGGAAATTAAGGTTTGCTTGTAGGATTTGAGATGGTTCATTCTCACTTCTAGATGGTGGTAAGTCCTCCATTGTTCCGAGCCCATGGACCCAGTAAAACGCTGCATTGTCTACACTGCACAAAAGAGCAATGACACGGACGGCACACTGCTTACGCCGATGACCCCTGACCCTCTGTCCCTATGCAGGCAGTGCCGTGGATCATGTGACACCAGCCTCATGGGGGTCTGCTGTGCAGTGCGCCTCCATCAGGAATCCCCCCGTCCTGCAGTATGACCCAGGACCCGGTTTCCCGATCACAATGATATAGGGAACTGAGGCATGTACCTCTCCATGTTATTTTAAAAGCTGCTTGTCTTTGCACTAGCCTGTTCTTTCTAGGTAAAGGGTCAGTACTATGGCAGCCAGCACTGATCTATATGCTGCTGTTTTTCTGCCAATCACGGGCTGAGCCATAGTCATTAATGAATCTCTCCCAGCAGCCCTTCCTGTTGTCACAGAGGCCTGGGAGACGCAATGGTAGTGGAGGTGCTGTGGGTGGCGTGGCCTCTCTTCTGAATGCCATTAGCCTGACAGCATGTTAATATCCCCAGCGTCAGTCACATGCAAGCTGTCACGTGATCCTGAACATGCCTTTGTTCTGCGGAATGCTCTCATATTAAAATGTGAGGTGGCGGCAAGTCAAGAAGCAATCTGTGACGTGCAACTGCGTCACTATGAAAATTAGGGAACAGAGTGACATTATGCACAATATCGCAGCAGTTTCTTTGCTTATTGTTATGCATTGAAAGGCTACACATGATATGACTTTATATTCCTATTTTCTTATGTTTTCCAAGAATCAGCTCAGTCTGTAATGTTGCAAAACATTCTTCTCACTTATGCCAAAATCCCATTACTGTAATGTTGGGGCACATTCTCAACTATTGTTCAGCACAGATTTTTCCACTAAACCTCTCTCTCTTTATATATATATATATATTCAGTACTAGTGACACAGGTTTGTATTAGTTCCAGTCAGTATGTCCACAGCAGAACACATTGCACCAGTTAATCCAGTTGATTCCATGTGGATCTGTCTAAATAAGCGCCACTGAGCAGATTTCAAGCTAAAAACACAACATGCAAACCGGTGGATCTCTGCATGTAATGAATCAAACAATGCAGATCGTCCCAGCCTGCACTCTGGAGAATGAAATATTTAATACAAGTGCTGTTTTGTTTGTTTATTAATTAAAATGTTCACATGAGGTAATATATAAGCCTGACCTAATTCATAGTGATCGCACTACATTACACTGACTAAGCCATATCTGCAAGTCTCACATCTAGTACCAGTGTTTGCCAGAGTTGTTTCTTTGACTATGAGAACCACGTGTGTGCTTGTGATTCAGTCCAGGACATGTTGTTCAGTTTCACAGATATGTAGGTGGCTTTTTTTTTAAGGGAACTCTGGTATGGAGAGACATTTTTTCGTCTTAATGGAGAACTTACTTCTGAGACCCGTGCAGTGGCGTTGAACTGTTGCCAAAAGGTTGATCTCCACAGGCCGCATTTGAGGTCTGGTTTATAACATCATTCGCTTGTGACTGGGGTCCCATTGCAGCAGAGCAGAATCGGTTCCTTTCCACCAGGGAGGGGAGAACATGAGTTAGCCGAGGTTCCTCAGCTGGTTCCTGCCTCAGTGCCTCCTGGGGACTTGTTAGGTGTGTGCGTGTGGGGGGCTGCCACTGGCTGTCACACCTGTTTTCATGTGACCTACAAAACAAGCAAAAGCACACTGAAAGCATAGCACAGACTGGCTCCCTACCCCTGGATGAGAGCTGGGGGTGCTACAGAAAGCAGAGTCCAACGAAGAGCTGGAGAACAGCCAAGACTGGTGAAATCCATAACAAAAAAAGCCTGACAAACAACAGCCCAGACATTGCTGCATTTCTCGCCTGTTTCCTTGCAGCTCAAATCTATCTTCCACGACAGCTTAAAAATAGTAACCGAAATTCTAACATTCAAGCAGTTTATTCTTGAGTAATGGTAACATGAAACCCAGATTTCCTTCTCTAGTGCATTTTAAATACATGCATGTGCTGAAACTGACCTCAAAATGTAGGAGGCAGCTGTGGATAAAGTTGCATCGTAGGGTATTAATTACCATTGTCATACCACTACAGCTGAATTCCGGTTATTTATTGGATAAGTTATGCAACATTTTGTCCAGATATCACCTGCTACAGCTTTGTTTTCACAGCTGTCTTACAAAATATTTTGCTGTAGGTAGACAAATGGATACTATTAAACTGCAAGTTGATATTCTTTTTCAGAATCAGAATACTTTTATTATACAGGAGGAAATTGTTTGTAATTACGGTCTGCACAGTACACACCTACAAAAAATGAAGAAAAAAAACAGACAATACACAATGCTACATACAGAAATTTCTATATAAAAATAAATAAGTATAGATGTGAAAATGACAAATAAGTGGGTGGTGAAAATACAAATTTAGGACAATACGTGAAAGAAAATACTAGCAATTCATACAATAGTGTTAATATGTATTTAAGAACTTTTACATGTGTAAGAAATATCCGTTTTGCTTTTTATCCCTTTGTGTAATCCTACAACCTGTTGAAACAAAGACTCTGAAAATGAACTTTCTAACCGAAATAAATAAATAATGTCAATATGGTCGTAAAAATCATTTCAAAGGCTGTGTTTTGGAAGCCTGCTCCTGCAGCCAGAGCACATTCTTATGGGGTTGTTTTGGTCGGAGAGCACGCGAAGTCACTGAGTTCATGGCGGGGCGGAGGCCGGCCGGCTGCAGCATGAGTTCGGCAGGCGGGCAGCAGCAGACGGGCTCGGCTCCAACGGCCGTGTTTAATGCGGCGCCTTCCGCGAGGAGAGCGAACGGGGCACAGCGACGAGGCGTGAGCGGCCGGTACGGTGGCATGGCGTAGTGGGGCTGCGTAGGGCGACTCGCCTCGGGTGACCCCGCCGCTGAACAGAGAACATCCCGTCCTAGTATATTAATAGCGCCGCTTGCGTCACCGGATTGTGCTAGACTGCGCTGGTAGACACGCGACGGAGCTCCCGCGCGGGGGGCAGGGGGCGGCGCGCACGCGGGAGCCCCGCGCGCGCACGGGAGCTCCGCTAAACTGGAGCTAATCAGAATCGCTTCCCGGTTTCGCTCCCCGCGAACAAAAGGTGCCGTGTTATAATCGGCATACTAACGACTTGTTTTCAAGCTCTGACAAGTGGCCGTAAGGCGCTGACCTTGCGAAACTTAAAGCATTGCGAAATGTCTCTGGTGAGCCCTGCACTACGGGGACAAAGGGCATAAACAGGAATTGTTTATCCGTTTTTTAAATTATTGTTCAGCCCCACGATTTTAGGTAACAGTAATACACAATATTGATGTATTACATTTCTCCCTGAACGAAGAGATTATTTGCTGCTACAGTAATTTCCACTGCAGCCTGTCGGTGACGTATGTGTGCGTCTATACATCTATACGTTCCTACATCAAATGATCTAGAAAGAGAATTACGTCGCTTATGTGGATGACGCATTAGAATTATTTTTAATGCGAAACAATATATTTCATGATTTAAGGCAACTAATAATCCATCTAAAAATGCCAAAATCATCTTTCAGTACTTCCAGCCCTTGTTATAAATGATAAGAAGTCTTATCAAATAAGAAAATCCACCACCCATACTTCCAGATTTTTATATCTCGCTCTTTTTATTTGTAAGTATTAAGGTCTGTGTCCGGTGTTCCAAAAACATTCCCTGTTCAGCGTGTTTTTTTTTTTTTTTTGGCGTGTTGTTTATGAATTCAAAGTCATTTTGTTCCTAGTACACACCACTGGGCTTCCCATCTCCCCAGCTGTAAGCCCACGGGCTGATGATAAATGAGCTGGAGACCCAATGAATGCTTGGCAGAATCCCAGGGGGGAGGGAGCGAAGGGGTGGGCAAGCTTCTCAGTTCCTGGGTTCAGTGGCTGCGCTGTTGGGTGGGGATATGAGGTTTCTCTCAGAGAATGTCTTGGCTGAGCTACGCTGATCCTCAGCTGGCACAGACCAGAAAAAGCCCCATTTCCCTGGAAAACGCTGACTTTACAAATGAAGCTACTATAAAAGTACATCTATCTCCCTGACATATCTTTATATATCTTAATAGAAAGTGGTCCATCGCACAGGTAGACGTAACAGTATGTGTTCTTTGTTGGACTTCTGTTACAGAGTTAATATGAACGTGTTACTGGCTGTTGAAACTCCCATGACAAGACAAATAAAAACATCTACAGGGAATTTTGGCAAACTGAAAATGTGAATTGAGGTCACATTGCCATCAAAGTGCCTTTACCACGCCTAAAATGCTCTAAACCTTACACCCAACAGGTGACCAAGGTTTCTGATTTTCTGAAAAAGTCTAACGAGGTTTGTGGGGCGTTCATAAGGAAAACTCCAGGTAGGTATTAGCGGAAATCAAGCTTTTGTCCAAAACATTGAAGTCGCAGAAGGATCCGGAGGAATGGCTGTACGTGTGCAGCTGTATCGAATTGAGGGACCTGAATAATGATAATAATAATAATCTATAACAGAGTAATATGAGCTGAGTCAAGAAGCTGAGAACATGGGTTGTTCGAGCACTTGGGAGACGTTCAGCAGCCTCTTGGCGTGGACGTCACATTCAAGGCGTCGCATGGCTGCTTAGATTGCATCTCCACTCTGCTATCAGACTCGCAGTCATTCTGAAAGCCCAATCCACAGCCGTTTTATTGCGCCCTAGTTGGGCCAGCCTGGTGTCGTCTCCAGACAACGGGCTGCGTGTAAATTACAGTCGGCCCCAGACACGCCCATCCATAATTACGCGTGAGAAATGAATCCCTTGAGTAGGCTTTTGTTAGGTCTGCAGCTGAGCTAAAAAAGTGTCCAGGTTTTCAGCTGCATGCAGCATATGGCCAGCCCACATTAAGGACCATAAGGAGTAGCCCAAGTGAACTGGGAGAATGGGGTTTGTTCCACAGAAAGAGGTTAGTTGGGCGTGGAATAAATACCAATTGTCACAGTGTCGAAAAGTCAAAATAAAAAAGAGTTTCTGAGTCACTAGGAAAATTCCAGAAGAACCATTGCGGAGACTGTGCTTATACTGACACTGCTGAATAAGACTGGCTACACGTAAAAGCCAAATGAAGGATACAACGGCTTTTAACAAATCAATTTTTCAATACTATAAGTATAATTAATATTATAAATATTATATAACCTCAGTCACAAAAAAGAAAATCTATATTCTTGCATTCAGATTGAAGGTTGTGTGTTGGTACATGGACAACGTGGTTTGATGTGCTTTTCTCATGCCTAGCTTTTTTATCCATCCATCCATCCATCCATCCTTATTTTAACTGCTTATCCATTACAGGGTTTTGTGGGCCTGTAGTCTGTCCCAGGCAGCACAGCAAATGGCAGGGGCCACCCTGTGATGGATACCAGTCTGACACACACTCTATCTTTATTTGTAAGGAGAATATAAGACATTTATTCATGCATCCACCCATCCTTCCATTTATTTTTCATAACCACTTACCCAGTATGTGGTCAGAGTGGTCCTGGAAGCCATCCCAGACAGCACAGGGCGCAAGGCAGGGGACACCCTGGGCAGGATGCTTTGCCCTTGGGGGCCAGGATTCAATTAATTTGGTCTTTTATGCCAATCAATTTGCTTATTTTCCTATCTTAGAGCCAGGAAGAGGTAATTAATTTTTCAGTGGTATACCCTCAAATACTCAGTTCAGATAATATACATTTCCAAGATTGCTTTGCATCTGGCCTGTATGTTTGTGTTGCTTCTGGAATTCATCAGATGTGCTGTACTATGCTTTTCAAAGTGGAATTGTGTTGATTTTGTAATGAGCATAATTCTTGAATTTGAATAATCTGAACACATTCTTTGCTTTTTCTTATCGCTGTTTCACTTTTACTTTAAATTGTAAGGAGTGATTTTTTCAGGGGCAACCTCCCCTCTCCTGCAAGTGATCTAGTGACCTTCGGGAAGGTCAGGCTTCTCCCAAGCATGAGATTGACATTAGTCAGCACATCAGCTAATTAATATGTCCAAATGGTGACCTGCACCACCTGTCACTTTGACCAGTCGTGTGGAGACGGCCTCCTCCTCTTTCACAGGACTTTTAGTTTTGCATAATTAGCACTGGCATTAAAAAAACTAAATCCAGCTCTGCTTGGTTCCAACCGTTCAGCTTAACGTCGTCGTTGCTCAGAGGTAGTTCCGCTCCACCGTCTGTATTCCTGGACTACAGAGATTTCTTCAGAGATCTGTGAGTAGCAAGCATTTGAAGGCATCATCCTGCTTTTGGACGTTGTGCCATGCCATGTAAGAAGGACGTGTGTGAAGGATGTGTGTGAAGGACGTGTGTGAAGGACACCTGTGAAGGATGCGTGTGAAGGACATGTGTGAAGGACGCGTGTGAAGGACATGTGTGAAGGACGGGTGTGCAGGACACGTGTGAAGGACACGTGTGAATGACATGTGTGAAGGACGGGTGTGCAGGACACGTGTGAAGGACGCGTGTGAAGGACACGTGTGAAGGACACGTGTGCAGGACACGTGTGACGTACCAATGGGATACAATGCAGGTGCAAAGGGGTTTGGCCCTTTCATGTCTGTGAATCAGGCACCTAGTCCTATATGTTAAAAAGGAATTTCCTTTTAATCATGTAATTTATAAAGGTTGATGTTTGTACTTACCTTCCTGAGTGTAGCTAAAATTCGCATGATAAATGTCTATAGTTTGTATTGTAGAGATGTTTTTTTCCCCCACATTGCGTTTTCCCATGCAATCCATTTTTGTTTATCTTAGCGTTAGTCCAATTGGTCATGTAGCTTTTGGTAAATATAGAATATGAAATATTCACACAGCACGATCAGCTCAGCGCTGCTGCATCCAGTTCCTTTTAGATAGTTGAGTCTGGGCACTTTGATGGATTCTCAAAATGGCTGACTGTCAGTTGCTTGAGGAAGTGGACTTCTAGCACGAATGATGGTGTCAGAGGGTACTGCACGTCTCTGCATTGTTCCATTTTTATCTTTACAGCCTGACTGTCTGCCGGAGCCCTGTGTGTAATGTCACGCTTACGGCGACAGTCTCTGCAGCGCCCTCAAATGTGCGGCAAGCAGCCACAGGGGCCTGGTGCGAGGTGTGTGACTCAACTCGCCTTTTCTGATTCCCTCACCCGATAACAGCTGCCTCTCCATGCCTGTGAAATAAGGAACCAGAATGATCTTAAACCTACGCATAGTTACCAGTCTATGACCCTGTACTAGATATGAGGCTGGCAGTTGGACAGACAGATGGATAGATTGATATATTTACCATTATTTATGTAGTAAGTTGCACTCCCCTTATGGAAAAGTTTTTAAAGAATAACAAACGACTCTAATGTGTTTTACTCAAATCATAGCTCTTTATATGACACTCAAAATAAATATACACACGTATGTATGTATATGTAAATAAATATACAATCCATTTTAGCTTAATATGTTATTAAGCATATATGTCCTTTATCCACGCAAAATACATATGAAATTAATGTACCACCAGAAATGTGTCTTACATTCGTGTCTAATCCTTATTACATACGTGTGAAATGCTTATTAAATTGATGTTTTGTCAGTAATGGTTTTATGCATAATTCTTTGAATGAATTCAACTGGATAGTACTGTATTTCCACAAAACTAGAGTCAATACTTTGAAAAGGAAACATCCTTTATCGCTTGATGCATTCATTTTATGTTCTAAGAACATAGCATGAATTTTCTCATGTCTAATTAAACCAATCTTTCATTAGAATAATAGCAAAACAATTACATTTTTTATTAAGGAACGACAAGCAATAAACATGTATTTCCTACTAGAGCCATGTGTTATCATGTATTGTAAAATGTAAAGTTCATATAAAAGTTTTATATTTTTCTTGTAGGCCATCCTTTGAGTGTCTTACATGTCAAGTGTGTTTTTGGTGTGAATGTGACCATGATCATACAAGAGAAAACACTGACTTGTAGTGAACATGTAGAAAACATCATGCATTGTCATGTATAATTAAAATTAAAAAAGTGCCTGATAGTCTTATAGGAACCATACATTCTTTTCATATGGTTCCTGGGTAACTAATGTAAAATTCACATTCTGCTTGTCATGTATTATCTGACTGACATGTAGGTCACTGTAGCGTCTGCCAGATGAATAAATAAATTGAAACATAACGTAACGGTATAACTGAGCTGATCGATGGCGAAGACGGACACACTGAGGCCTTGAGCTGATCATACGGCATGTGGTTTATATGGCAGAAACCTATTCAGACGTTTCCCAGAATTCAGCCATGATATCGACTGACTGTTAGCGTACAGTAATCATGTCTGAGTAAGCGGGACAGTCAATAAGACTAGAAATGTAATCGCCACAGTCAAGGTATCAGTGTGAAATGTTTTATTCCTTAAATTTATTCAGATTTAAATGTGTTCTACACCCCTGCTACTCCAGCGAAGACAGCGGCATTGTGGGTGATGTATCCTTACTCCCAGTAATGTATTAGTGTTCAAAGACAGCGTGTCCAGTCCTCTCATTTGGCTTTGGCACTACGCTGTTCTAATCGCGACCACTAGGGTGAGTTTCTGTGTAGGGGTGTGAAAAATCACAGCGCAAAATAGAAATCTGTGAAGGTGTGACTGAATCTGAAGGCTCTGGGAAAGGTGTACATGCTTATGTCATTATCAGTGACATAAGCATGAAATACACCCCTTGGCCAGTTTAATAGGTACACCTACTTGTTAACACAATCGGCCTGCTTCTCCAAACAGCCAATCACGTGGCTTCCACAGAGCATAGACGGGGTCAGGAGGGGTCACTTACTGTTCGGCTGAGCAGAACAATGGCTAAGAATGTGGTGTGATTGTTGGTCCCAGCATCACAGAAACAGTTGCCCTCCTGGGACTTCCGCGCACTGCAACGTCTAGGTGTGATGAACGAAAAAATATTCAGTCAGCAGCATTGCTGTTGCTGAAAACCCACTGTTAATGAGAGAGGTCAGAGGAGAAAGACCAGACTGGTTAAAGCTAACAGGAAGGTCACAAGTGCAAAAAAACAGCTCAGTGTAACAGTGGCGTGCAGAAAGGCTTCACTGGACACACAACTCTCCAGGCCCTGCAGTGGTGCAGTGGTGGGTCCTACCTGCTAGCATGCAGGGACACTGAATCAAGTGGCTGTTGAGTGTATAAATCATTGAATATACAGATGCAAACAATAAACAGAAAAGCCATCTCAGGCCAGGCTTTGTTGAAGTAGACATAAAGGTTAAATTTAGATGGCAAGTCAAATATTAAAAAAACAAACTGAAAAGTTGCAGTGTATTCATACAGTAAAAAACAGTTTTCTTCATATTTTCCTGTTCAGGAATTTTAATCTGCACATTTACACAGTCACCTCCAGCTGACACAAAAATGAATCGGCCTACAGTTTTTGCAAAGAGTCCATTCATGGTAAAGTCCACATTTTTTTTTTTACTGTTTTTTTTTTCCGTAAGGGAAAAATGTGAATTTTTTTACTTGATATATATTTGGGCCGAATGGCCTCCTCTCGTTTGTAAATTTCTTATGTTCTTATATGACAAATGCTTGCGGCGCGTCAACAGATTTTTTTTTTTCTGAACAAGGTATATTTTAATTACTACAAACTGTAAATCCAGGCCAGATTAAGTAGCTTCCCAGTTTCAAGAGGTTCTCAGTTTTCTACCTCTGTCATCGTATGTGGTGAGTATTATTTAAAGAGAGGGAGCAGCAGGAAAATCGCTATGCTGAACCGCCGTAACCACATCTAAGCAACGTATCTGGAAGGAGCGGCACCGAGCCCAGCCAGCAGCCTTCGGCAGTCGGAGAATTGCCCCTGTGTCGTCTGCCGTGTTTGTGTTCATGCTAGCGTAGCGATATGCACAGCAAGAACTTTTCACACGCAGCCAAAAGATCTTCACCTCTTGTTTTTCACCCAAGCCCACAGCAGATGAGAGGAATACCATCTCCCAGGGCGCTAGTTTCTAAGAACCGGCTGCTCTCCTTGTTCGAGACAATCAGTCCCCAGTGGTCGACATCTGTTTGGCAGCCAGACCCTGTGGTGCACTGGGACCAGCCATGAGGGCCAGAATGAGGCCCCTCCCTTTCTTAAAACCCCTCCCCGGCTACTGTGTACAGCTGAAACGCTCCTAACCAAAGCAGCTTTGCAGTTTTGCCAGTTCCAGGGAACGTGGGCTTCCAGTGTCATCGTCGAAGAACAAAGGAAGACTCCGGCATTGCTCATTTGCTGTAGAGAACCGTCCAATCACAGACGCTGTGCAATCTGTCCATGTCTTTAGGACACATGATGGATCAGGAGAATGGAGGTAGTTCACCGCTGAGGAAAGACACACCAGACAGGCAGTGATTCTCCACAGTGACAACTCTGCCGGCGTGTTGCTAGGTCACACTGCCCCCTTAGGGCAGGAAGAGGGCAAGCGGCCTCCATGGGCTCATTAATGTGGGACACCAGAGTGTCAAAGAGCCGCTGCCTTTTGAAGATGCAGCAGGGTCGCCTGCCTGCGGATGCATGCGCGCATTTCCCATGCAAAGTTCCTGTGATAGTGTCATGTTTCATTTAGCACCAGTATGGAATATAATCATTTGCAGGAAATAAAACAGGGAAAAAGCCACATGCAGAACTGAACATATGTGGGTTAATGGGTCTGCAGGCAGCCCGTCTGCATTTAATAATAAAAATAATATTTAATCTGACATTTAATTAGAAATGAGCCAATATGTTCTGTATCTGCAAATTTCGATCATTCTTATCGCTGTTCATCCTGGTCGGGGTCACAGGAGGTCCGGGGCTTATCCGTGGGTGGTGGGGTTGGGGGGGGGTACCAGTTCATCACACGGCACATGCACCCACCCAGTAGAAAAAGCTTTTGGCTTATTAAATTAAAAATGCTGATAAATGATTTAATAAATCACTTTTAGATTTGTGTTGCCAAATTGCCTGAATTTTCTCACAAGGGGAAATTCTGTGTATTTTATTACATTCTGTAAGCTGCAAAATCACACTGTGAACACAGCCTTCGCTTGCTGTCTAAGAGCGCAACCATAATTCCATATAGCAGAGTATGTAGTATAACAGGAAACAGTTTCCCCGGGAGGTCTGGAACCTGTCTGCCCAGGCCCTTGTCACCATGCCCCCTAAAACCAAGGGCTGTCACCCACAGGTGCGTACAGCATCGTCCAGGACCTTCAGCCCTGCTAAGCAGGTTATGTGGGAGCAGGAAGGTCACCCAGAAGTTTCCAGAAGCTCATACTTCAACATGGATTGGAAGTGAGAGATGCCTCAATCAAGGGAATTAGACATATAATAAATCTCAAATTTAATGCACTGGGGGGCAACCCAGCCCCTCCCCCAGGATTGTTAGAGGAAGAAACACAAGGTCTGAGGTCTATTGCATGACAGATATCATCAAGGTAGCAAACCTTTATATATACTTCAAGTGCTTTTGATGAAGGTCTTATGCTTCTTGGATGTGGATAGATAATGATGAACTAATGTATTCTGGTGTGTTATGCGGTGTGACTGATTTTGTTGTTAAAATGTTTTACAGAGATTTTCAAAAAATGTAAATTGTTAATTGCATTTAAAATGGCTATTACTTATGAATATTTATATACCTACAGTTATACCATTCCATAGTAAAATATGATTTCATTTTTTAATGTAAATACAGGAAAAAGGAAATGCCTGGAAGTTTGTTATATTTTGTCATTGGTATAGCATAATTAATAAAAGAAGAATTACAGAAGTATATGTGATATAAGGTGTACATTTGGCCAGCATTGGCAGGCATGATGTAGTGTTGCACCAAATTTACAGTGTGGTAATTTTTTTCCACCTAAAGACACACCAACAAAAATGTCTTTTTTATTTGCTGAAGATAGATATGCCGAGAGAGCTGCTGTAGATGTCAGAGATCCACCCACAGATTCCTCTTTTCCGAAGACGTTTTATCTACTATCCCCGTTTTGGTTTTGCCACAGTGGTGGAGATAAGGTGGTGCTGATGTAACCTGCCACAGCGCCGGTCTGTTCCGGTGCCTCTTCCACGCTTGGCTCCTTACCACCGGGGGGATGGCAGAGGACGCAAACGACAGAGTGAAAAGCAGCTCCACACCTTCCACTGCGCCGCCCTGTTCTCCTGGAACAGCATTGGTCGGCGGGGGTCCCGTTCTCCTCCCCAGAAAACGGACGTGCCCCGACACGTCCCACAGGCCCAGCGTGAGCGAGAAGCTCAGAATCAGACCGTGGAGAACATGGCTGGCGTTACTGAACATTTCAACTGGTGCAGAGTCACTGGAGTTTGAATCGGTCTCTGTGGTGACATAACAACAATCATGGCTGCCAGATCAGGCAGTTGGCCATTTCATTATTTATGTTCACTGCCACACCTTCTAGGCCGAAATCCTCTTTGTGCATGAGGCTTGTCTTTACATCTGCGCTCTTTCACGACAGACTCGATTAAAACGCAAGTAGTACTAGCGGAACAAATCAGTACATAAAGGTCCTTAGAGACTTTGGGGAAAGCGTAACATGGCAGAGGGTTTCCAATTAAAATTTAATTGCACATTATCCTCAGAGAATATAAATTCTGCAGCATTTGGCTAAGCAGGCTTTGATACACTATTCCAGTTCATTTCAGATTTTGATCACATTATTTAAATAGCTACAATATGTTGAAAATACCTCTGTGAATATTATTTTTCTTTTCTTTTCTTCTTTTCCTATTAATATACTCGATGCATCTATCCATCCATCCTTGTACCGTTTATTCACTGCTGGGTTATGGGGCATTATGGAATGGGGAATTACTTTTGACATTAAATGGTTAACCAGCTGTTCATTTCTGTTTTAACAGAGTATAAATTATGAAGCACGGAGCAAGATCCTGTCATTCTGGGTTGCCTTGTAAATTATATTAATATTAATAATCCCACTATGGGACTCAAACATAGGGGAGGCGGAGTTTTCTGTAATGGACGGCCCCCCAGGAGCTTGGGGCCCAGTGCCACAGCGACAGTGTGGTCTCTGGTCCCATATCAGTCTTCACCTGTTGTGTCCGGAGCTATTCGGTCCAAAACCAGCATTCAGGTACTTTATCATTATCTTCCTTGATCAGTAGTACCGCCCCTTTAAATATACGACTATGCATGTAAATATATGCATGTAAATATGCAGTTTTCCTCAACATCTGTTAACAGCAGAGAACTGCACAAACTACATTAACTCCTATGGCAAAATTGTTCTTGGCTATTGTTCTTAACAAGTGGTCTCAGTGCTCCCTCTAATGACAATCCAAAGAAATGCATCCAAGGCTTGGCTTAGCTGGCGAAGGCAGATAAATTATTATAATGCAATAAAAAGAGCACGTAGAAATGTGTTCATTAGGACCAGCCTTTATAATTGCCTTCAGTCTCCAGAGGCTAAACACTGTTAATATTTATTACTTCACGTGTTTTAGGCTATTTCACATCTGAAGCCTGAAAAAGTCTTGCTTTTTGCCCAGAATAGCTGCTAGCCCGCCTTCTGTCGGAGGAGACGTGCTGAAGGTGTCTTTATCTGATGAAGCTCGCTGCAACTTTAGATGATTCTCATATTTCTTTGCTTTTATCCTCAGCCAGGATGTCTCATAGGTTTATTATGCTGACACTGCGAGTGAGTCAAATTCAGAAGAAGGACTCGTTATCCGTGTCGTCTATCTAGTTCAGTGTGTTTTCCGCGTAACAACTTATTTCGTAACAGAGACACGGTCCTCCTTGAAACACATTAGCTGTGAACAGAGCAGTATCCCACACCCAAAAGCAGAAGTCAAATTTAGTATTAAACTTATCAAGATAATCCACAGTAACAGTAACATCCAAAACATTATTCTTCTTTGGAAGAGCAAACTGCATTCCAGAGAATCTCAGGAATTCTAAACATGCTATTAAAAACCACACGCTACAAAACTGACAACCAAATAGCTCCCAAGACTGAGCAACAAGCGCTATGGAAGGTGACACTTAAATAAGGCACTGAAGCAGACAGATGCAGGTACTATCCAATAATCAACTTTTAGGCTGGTGAATTTAAATCGGTGCGTCTTAAGTTGCCCCCAAGCTCCCTCTGCTGGTTATGTCAAGACATGGCAGGATCTCCAGAATATTTTATTTTCCATTTGTTCAAGGTATATATATTTCGTATACCTCATCGTGCGCTTCATTAGAAGGTGTTTATTTTGTGCAGGACTGGCCAGCGTGCTGAACCCCATAGCAGCTGGGGTTAAGGGCCATTTGTTCAAAGGCCCAACAACCATATGATTATCCTGTTGGCCAGGGGATTCGAACCCCCCACCTGTTGGTCCCATAACCCACTGACCTACAGCTATCCACAATGGCCTCATTATCAGGTATATCAGCTAACTGACACAAACAGCCTGTTCCTACAAATCAGCCAATCATGGGACTGCAATTTAATACATACAGGACACATCAGAGTCGATGGCTTTACTTACTCTTTGGCTGGGCATTAAAATGACTAAGATACCTGATCTAAGCCATTTTAAATGTGCTGTGAGTGTTTGTTTAATACACTGTGGTACCGGGGTCTCAGAAACAGGCACCTGCTTGGGATTTTCACGCACTTCAGTGTCTAGAGTTTACAGAGGATGCTGTAAATAACTAAGTCATCATCACTGTCAATTTAGTTATTGGAAACGGCTTGTTAATGAGCAAACATGGAGGAGCATAGTTCTCTGATGCAAGCGAGATTGTAGTTACTTGTCCATAACACAAAGGCATGCTGGGAACCGTTTAGCCAGCATTTTACCATTGCCAGTGCTAGCTTGATTGCCAGTATGTCTCCATCCACAGCAATGTAACTTTGTTAAGCTCATAATGGGTGCCAATAAAGGTGCATACTGGGATGCATCTTGTTGGTGTAGAACAGCCAGACTCATTAGGGCTAAGAGGAAGGTCACAAGGGCAAAAATGAAAGCTGAGCTTAGCCCTAGTGTATAGAAAAGCTTCTCCTAAGTCACCATCCCATGAGGTGGCTTTGGAGACAAAGGAGGTTGTACTTGGTAGTTCACAGGGGTAACTAGGAAAATGGCCACTGAGTGTGTAATACAAGTAGGAGGAGGAGATGGTACTGGAGGAGACAGATCAGAGGTTTCAATGGAGAAACACCTGAAAACTCTCAGTGATGAAGGTAAGGCCAAGTGGGGGTTGATTCTTCAAGTAATCTTCAAAGTTCTGATAAAACTGGGGGGAAGCTTTCGGGATTCTAGATCAGCAAGAGCCAGATCCCCTTTCCTGGGCATACAGGAGCACAACGCTCTTCTCCTGATTGTAGCCTCCTTCTGGTACTAGCCTGACATGTGCTTCAGAATCACCTGAGCCTCTCCAAATCCTCCAGCAACATCCAGCGACACATTTCTCCGCTGACAGAAATCCAACCTCCAAATCTTGAAATGAGTTGAGCGCTGATTGGAAGCTAAACAACGACTCAGACAGAGAAACCAGTAGAGGCCACCTGTCCATTATGAACCAACTCTGCCATCTGGGAGTAGAAGAAGTGTAATGGACTGGCCAAGCAATCCAGACCAGCAAGGCAAAGAATATACTGGAAACCAAATAGATATTAGCAGACCTCACTGAAAGTGGTTACCAAAATATCTATGCTGGCTCCCACATGAGAGACAACCCCCACTCTCATAGATAGATAGATAGATAGATAGATAGATAGATAGATAGATAGATAGATAGATAGATAGATAGATAGATAGATAGATAGATAGATAGATAGATAGATAGATAGATAGATAGATAGATAGATAGATAGATAGATAGATAGATAGATAGATAGATAGATAGATAGATAGATCTAGAAGTTTTGTATTTTGCAAATGGGAGCTTAAGGAGAGCAATGATTTGGGTTGGAAAGATGATCCATCAGCAAAGGAATAACTGTGTCACCTTGTGACATCGACGTTCGTTTGCTTGAATCTATGTGCAATAAATACAAAAAGAGAGTCTCTTTCTGGCTGTCACTTTATTTTGTAGGCTTTAAGACCTAATCAGGCCATGGAACACCAAAGTAGATTTACCTTCCATTACCATTTATTAAATCTCCATCCATTAAAAGCACAGCTCACAGAAGCTGAGTGCATTAAGCCTGATTATAAAGGGCAATGTTGAGGGTAGGAGGTCTATGTACGAAGCACATTGCTGCGATGTTCTCCTGTTATCTTGTCAGTTCAGAATGAGCTACAGAGATCTGGAGAACAGCCTGACTCCTGACTTCAGTTGTTGGTCTATTATTTTTGTTGGGGTTTATCCTGCTCTTGATTGACGTTTTCTAATTGCAATCTCATTTTGGTTATTAAACACTCATTGTCAAGGACACCCATCTCATCACAGTATCTTACTGTGACACACCGGAAGGCCAAAAATGGAGAACAGGGCTCTAGGAACAGTAAAGCAGAGCGACTCTTTTAAACGGCCTTCAATCAAGCGCACCACATCGGGATCGCAGAAGGTAAGGTGGCCCAGAAGGTTCTGATGCTACCTTCAGCAATCTGACCTGTAGGTTTGCCAACAGCCAGCTGCTGATAAAAGTCCAACCTGGACATTCAGGTTAGTGGGGAGTGTAGCTTTGCAAGGTAGCTTGTCATAAGGCTATACAGCCAACGGTACATCAAGGAAGATGTATGGAATGGTAGGGGTAAAACACAACCCCCCCTCATACTGCTATGTGATGTAATGCACCAGGATGAGGATAAAGTTACTCTCCAAAACTACATTCTTATTTGGATTCAATTAGCAGTTAAGGTACATAAATACAAGGATAATAAACTCAAATTTGTTACTATGAAAAATCGATTCTTTGCTCAGGTTCATTATTCAAATTTTGAAATATTACATAAATATTATGCATTCATGTGCAGAACAGTGCAGACGTTGTTCAGGAGTAATTAAAAATATATAAGCAAATCTTTTACAACTTTTTAACTCAGTAAAACACTTATTTAAAAGTAAACCTTGAAATAAATGGTTTATGTCACCATCTTTCATCATTAGCGGTGAGATACCCGCTTTTACCACGATGCGTGAAATACTCCTTGGAATCATCTGGATCTACTTCTGAACCATAAGAGCTGAATTAAACTGTAGGAAGTATTTCAGATCAGGGTGTGAGGTAGAGTTGCTGCCTATGGAAATTAGTATGATGTATTAGTACGAACAATATTACTTCACTGTTGGCTTGGAGACCCTTTTCCCCCTTTGCGACATTGTGGAGCAGGTAGGTTGAGAAGCTAATGCTTCAGCTACGCAGGGTTTTGATGCTTTCTTACTTCTTTTACCACAAGTTTAGGAATGAATCTGTGTGCAGATATGGTCCAATCTACACCAAAGCTACACAGGACCTGGATATTATAGCAGGGCTGGGTGATACCATATCGATATTATATCGTGCATGCACAATACTCACCAGGGCTTCATCATATCCTGATGTCTAATAAACATGTCAGACTTTAAACTTTAAAAAGTACTGCCACACTACCAATGTCTTTTTACCTTGTTTGTCCGCAAGATCTCTTCTTTTATGAGATGTTGTGGCTACTGAGCTGTTCCTTTCTTCACCACCACTTCAATGTATATTGCACTGAGGTATACCAAGCCATAGTATACCAAAACAATGTTATGCGGTGTGCTCTGCTAAAGTGCATATCGCACTGCAGTATACCAAACCATAGTACTGTATACCAAAACAGTATTATGTGGTTTGCTCTGCTAACTGAATTTAATAAACATAAAGATATGCTTATACAGATAAGTTTATACAGATTACTAACTTTTGGGTGTCAAAAAACGTACCTCATTAATATTTTAGTCATACTACTAATCTGCTTAACAAATTGTGGGTGTAAATAAACGTCTGTATAGTACCGACAAGCTGGCATCTGGCCAGATGTTTCACCTGTCATCTGAAGCCCTGGTGATAATTGTACTTGTGTGATGTAATATCAATATGATATCGCCCAGCTCTACATTATAGACAGGGAACATACAGTTCTATATGTCATTTGGTAGTCTGTAATTCCATGTGTGAGCTGGTCTACAGTTCCGGACATCAACTTGTAGTCTACAGCAAATACACATGTCAGTTGTCGATGTCAAATTCCATACATCATTTGGTTTTCCACAATTCCACATGTCAGATAGTAGTCTACACACATCAGCTGGTAGTCTACAATTCCAAGTCATCCGGTGGCTGTAGTTCCATGAGGTAACTGGTAGTCTGCAGTCACACATCAACTGAGAGTCTACAGTTTCATACATCGACTGATACTTTACAATTCCACATGTAAGCTGGCAGTCTGCAATTCAACATGTTAGCTGGTAGGCTACACTTCCACGTGACAGTTGGAAATTTACGTTTCCATGTGTCAGCGGGTAGGCTGTATATCACGTTTTAGCTGGTAGTCTACAGTTTCATGCATCAGTTGACAGTTTACAATTCCGTACATCAGCTTGTGGTCTAAAATTTGGTCATTTGGTAGTCTGTAATTCCATGCAGCAGGTGTTAGACTACAGTTCTACATATAAGCTGGCAGTATACAGTTCCTCATGTCAGCTGTTAGGCAACAGATCTACGCATCAGCTGGCAGTGTGCAGTTCCACACATCAACTGGTAGGCTACACTGCCACATGTCAGTTGGGAGTTTACAGTTCCATTTGTCAGCTGGTAATCTCTAGTTCCATAGCCTGTCAACTGATATACCACAAATCAACTGGTACTCTTCAATTCAGCGCATCAGCTGGTAGTCTGCAGTTCCTTGGGTCAACTGGTAGTCTACAGCAGCGATTCTCAACCCATGGGTCATGACACAAATTCTGAAAGGGTCGCGAGGAAGAGTTGTAAATGTAAGCAATTTAAAACCAGCAAGTTCCTGTGCTGATCCACGATCAGATTTCCCAGCCCCAATCCTAGAATTATTTATATAGAATCCTATATAAACAGGTCTTAGGTCTGCTAATGCTTAGCGCAAAACTAGTCAACACTCAACCAATCCAAGAAGCCAAACCACAGATGCTTAATTTAAAATTCACTTGGACATCCGGTCAGATTTGTTTGATAGGCAGAGTGTAAATTGCAGAGTGCACTGCATGCTTGATCATAGTGTTAATTTAAACCTATACTTGACACAGGGTCATGACTGAGCTGGTATGGTAAAAACTGGGAAGTGGTGCAAAAAAGGTTGAGAACCACTGGTCTGCAGTTCCTTGGGTCGACTAGTAATCCACAGTTCCACATGTCAAGTAGTATTCTACACTTCCATTTGTCAGTTGGGAGTCTACAATTCCACATGCAATCCGGTATTGCACAGTTCCACATGTGAGGTAGTGACCTTCAGTTCAGTGTCAGCTGGTAGTTTGTGGCTCCATGTGTCAGACTGTAGTCTACAGTTTCTCATATTAGCTATAAATCTGATGAAAGCTTGTATACAGAAAAATCAGCTATAGTTTATAGCTTTAACTTTATGTAGCATACAAATGTATTTCTGCAGTCTGACCAGCCAATAGAGTCTCTGTGTGCACTGGCAGTGATGTAGGCCACATACCACATGACGACATTCCCTTTTAATCTCCCGTAATGGACCTGTGAGTACACTGCCAGCCACATCAGATTAATATTTTTTATTTTTCCTTATTCTTGCTTTCATGTGATTAATAGTCTAGAAAGTAAATTCAAGGGAATGAGGGCTGGGCTTTATATTGACATGTGCACTTTAAATAAGGTGCATGTGGATATTTCACCTGCCAAACATCCGTACACCACATACAATTTATGTTGCATATACAGCTCTGGAAAAAATTAAGAGACCACCAAATATTTGAAACATTTTTTTTAAATCTGAATTTTAAAATCCTGGTTTAATCCTGGTTCTGCTGGCAGAAGGCCACACTGCAAGGCAGACTGCTTCCAAGCTCAAAGTTTCTAAGAAAGCAGTTCACAAGAACAAGGTGAAGCAAGAGACACTGGGAGAGATGAAAAACCAGTCTGGTAGAGGGCAGAAGTGACTCTCTAATGCCAGAGATGGCTGTCAGTTTATTGGCAGGATCTCATAAATTGGAGGATGACCTGAAGTGACCTTCAAAAAGAATGGGAAACATTAAGTGGTGTGAAGTTCACTGCTAGGACTATTTATAACAGACTGCAAGAAGCGGGACTGAACACCTATTAAGCAAAGAAGAAGCCGTTCATCAAGGAGAAGCAGAGGAGAGCCAGGCTGGAGTTTGCAAAAAATTATATATATTTTGGCTTCATATGTCTAACCGTGTGGGGAGAACTCCGGACCCCCCGCGACCCAGTAGGAGAAGCGGTTTGGAAAATGGATGGATAGATAGATGGGGGCCAGCCCATCGCAGTGCATACTTACACACCGGTCACTCACACATGCACTCACTCCTACGGGCAATTTAGCAACTCCAATTAGCCTCAGCATGTCTTTGGACGGTGGGGGGAAACCGAAGTACCTGGAGGAAACCCCACGATGACATGGGGAGAACATGCAAACTCCGCACACATGTGACCCAGGCGGAGACTCGAACCTGGGTCCCAGAGGTGTGAGGCAACAATGCAAACCACTGCACCACCATATATATATATATATATATATATATATATATATATATATATATATATATATATATATATATATATATATATATATATAAATTGAGAAATGAGTGAAACAAAAAAAATTGTGCTGTGGTCACTTAATTTTTTTTTTCAAGGCTGTATGGCAAAACTGATTGATTCTTATACCAAGCCAATCCTATAGAAGCAGGTTTATTTTATGAAAGTTACTTTGTGGTGTCCAGGAAAGCTCAGGAGTGACAAGCAAACATTCATCTTGATAAAGTAACATGGGGGTGCAGGGAGTGGGGGGGTTCTCCCCTCATAGCATAATGGTACGTCCCAGTGAGGATAATAAATGGCAGGGCTACTGCGATGACATGAGTGTTATTCATAAGTCAAACAGGGATGGGGGGGGCGTATGCCCACAAAAGCCATACGGCATGCTCTCCTCAGGCAGTACCCTAAAATTAATGTAATATCCACAGAAATTGACATTCTGAATGACACTTAAACATGTGTTATTAAATGATTACCTGTCCATATTCCAAGGAGTTATCTGATGGGGGGGAGGGGGTTAGAGACTCCCCAGCGGGCACAACACCCTGAATGGGATGCAGGTCCATCACAGGTGACAGTCACACCATTGAGAGAATCCAAGTATGGATGACAGGAGGAACGCACACAACAGACCAAGGACATGAGAACATCATGGACATGTGAAGCTGCGTCTCTGGAAGTGAGAGAAAGGAGAGCATCTCTCTCAGCCACCTAACCTTACTGGGCAAACAATTTGTGTTAGTGTATCGGGGATTTGCAGACTTTTCAGGGAGCAGGTGAGAGGGCTCCCTTACAGTAAATTTTGCATGTATGTCAAAGGGGCGTTTAAAACCTCAAAAGGGGGGACTTTGTAGCAAAGAGGCAGGTGCTCAGGCATCACCAGCCCCCACCTGTCTGGGGATTTGCCCTGATATTTAAAACCCTGAGCATTAACTAATCAATTGCCTGTCTGAAGCACAATGTACTGAACTGTAGTCCGGGTGAAAACGAATTACCCTGCACATAATCCTGTGCCTGTGATTGGACGTCACAAATCCAGTGATCGACCACATAGTTGCATCATGGGTGAGCCTTTGAGCTGTTAACCCCAAAGCCATTAACCCCCCTACGCCCCCCCTCCCCCCCCTCAAAAAAAATGTTTCAGAAAAATAGCTGCTTAGACTCTAAGCTTCACGTTCACTTCCACGTGTGTGTGTCTCAAAGGAGAGCATGATGGGATATGCGAACATTCCCATGTACCTGAACCCATACTTTCATTTCCATACAACATACAGCCTGTCTCACACTCTCGGTCTGTTTGTGTATAATACGCTTGGTTCACACTCCTTTAAACGCTGTTCTGAGGTTTTAAATACTAATCCAAGCGTTTCATGAAATGAGTCCCACACTGTATCTGCTGTCAACTTTACATTAAATGAGTTAATTATAAACAAGCAATCCCGTTTTACTAACTGGCTTTCTATTGTCTAAGCCGCATTTTTAGTACTATTCAGAATCATAGGAATTTTATTATCCTAAAGGAAATTGTGTTATACTGCACATTACACAATTCCGATTATTAAAAGAACATGCAAGTGCACTACGGTAAGTTCCAGACTCCACTAAACCCACTGCATCCCTTATATATTGGGATCCTTTTAATGGATGGGAAAGACTGGCTTATGACGGCATACATACTCTCTGTACACACAACCCGCCTGCAAAGGTAAAGTCATCATCCTTCTCATAGTAAATTAATACCACTTTCTTTCATCATTTTTGTCGGGAATGCCCTGAAAACGAGAGTTGAATCTGGTTGTTTAACACAGCGCGATCACCTCAGACACCAAGCTGGGTCAGTTCAGGAACTCACGCGTCTCTTCCGGGGATTTCCCGGCTGCGATTCACGCCTAGTGTTCCCCGCTGCTGCCCCGACATCTCCCAGGAGAACCTTCATTTAATGCCCTGACAGCACACACCCGTTAGCCATGTTTTTTGTAAGTAGTATGAACAGGTTACCGGCTGCTGAGCCAAAAGTAATTAGGTTTGTTCCTAACGTTTCGATGTTCCTGTTATGTCGTCACATGGAATAATGACTGGGTGCCTAAAATTTTCATGTATTGAACATTTATAACTTGTGAATTACATAAGATATACATTACATAACCTTCCAATTGTTGCTATTTTAATTAAATCAGAATCATAGTTCTGCCATAAAAACGTAAGCCTACTGTAATACAATCATGGTTCAGAACTAATCATGGTAATAAATTCCGAGGGGGGGGGGGGGGGGGTTGTGACTCCCCAATAAATTAAAACCAGATAATACACCCCCCAATAATCGTGTTTCCCAAGGATCGCAACCTCAACCCCCTGCGTTCAGACCAAAGTTACACTCTTGTATACAATAGTTGATTGTGACAGATCCTAGTATTCGATCATTACATAACTAACTCAAAGACGTTTCCACTGAAGGCGAAAAATTGACGAACACCAAACAACAGTTGCAAAAACAGAACAGGACAGCCAGAGATATTGTTTTTTGTTAAAATGTTTAGTCATATAATGGTCTGAAAATATTTTCTTTAATCTGTTTATACTCGTACTTATTTTAGAACACATCTTATGACTTATTCAAGTCTAAGGGCTAATCCATTAGACATAGTACTCGTGATGAATAAGTGGATTTGGGACTTTTGGAGTAGTACAACAAGTCCTTTCAGATATAGGAACAACATAACACAGCCATTCAAGAAAAACATAATGTAAAATACGAGAAATCAGAGCGTCATCCCCATCAGAACTAATTCGATCCCTGCTATTAATGTTTTGAACCTCGAAAAAAAACTAGCGCAAGCCGAAAACTCTACTGAAGTTTAATTCAGCATTTTCCTGTAAAGCACTAATCCAGGGCAGGGCGTTCATAGACGAAATCTTTCCGCTTACATTACTCGCTAACGCGACGCGCTCAGTTTGGCCGCGCAGCTGAGCCGATTCGATTAGTAAGACCTTTCATCTTGGTCCCTAATCACATCACATGCCGCATGCTTCCCCAGCGGTGTGCCTCATCAAACGTATTCACGCTGACTCCGGATCAGATTTATGATAATAGCGTAGCATCCCTGTTGGCAGTAATGCAATTTCGAATCTTTGACCACAGCTTGCCAGTGAGTCACTGTAAAAGCCAGCCAGTAGAGCTTTTTGTTCGGTAACAGGCTAAAGTCCAAAACATGGCTTGATGCATGAAGAATGTAAACGAACTTTCTCAAGGTGAATACTTAATGTCTCTCAGTGACACGTTTCGTTTGTCCTTTATTCGGCTAGCTGCATTATTCATTCATCAAAATACTATTATAAGAAAAGAATATACACAACGAGAATCATATTATATTTTCGGACTATAAAGAAGACTATAAACTATAAAGATACCCTTTAATTAATTAGCCACCTCGGATTGCATTATAGGCGCAATTTTTATTCGTATTTATTTTTATAAGAAAATGTTTTAAAACGAAGAAAAACAAACACCTATTAATTTATTCATGTGTTCATCCGTCTCCAAATTAGTGTAATAATAAGCCTATTATTGTTGAATCCATATGGAAAATAATATCCTTCCATTATGAACTATGGGGTTCATAATAGTAGTTTAAAATAATATTAATGACCTATCTACATAATCATATTTTACTCCTGGTACAATAACGGCCCCTGAGAATGGCCACGTGACTTCCCTGGAGCGATCTAGGAATATAAATGCAAAACACGATTCTCATAAGTGATTTTTTTTTGAGGGAAGGAGGGAGATATATTAGGGCAGGACATTATTATATGCCTATAGGAAGGGATTTATTATGCTGATATGACAGAAGCATTGAAAGACGATTTTTAAAAATAATATATTAAATAGTCATTATTATTCGTTATATATTTGGTTTCAGGTAAAAAACTGGGTTACGTTTGAATAGGCTAAAACAATGGATATTTACTGAGCAGTCGCTACTCCTCCTCCTTGTTTCTAAATATCCAGATGATTATTCTAATCTGGATAGAAAATAGTTTCGAAATATAGCATTGTTTTTGGCTTGGCCATAAATCGTGTTCATTTGATTAAATCTAAATCTGATTCCAGGGCATTCGGGCAATGCTGTGCAGCTCTAAACAGACGTACTTCTTGCTTCCTATATTTCTGGTTTAACTGCTGTGCATAATGGCTTTGATAAGCTGAGATCAGTGCACCTGTAGGAACGGTCTTTGTTCTTTATATCTGTGAGAAATAACAGTCCACGTGTATTTGGTGACCGAACTTCATATTGCCTTCGCAATGTAAGGCGATGGACAGCTTCTCACAAACCCCAGATCGGTTTAATTTCGTTCTCACTTTGTTGGTTAAATATTTTGTGGAAAAACTAAAGCAATAAATCCAAAATTTAAAAAGCAAAAATAAATCTGGAATGCTTAGGCCTATGTGGGCCTACACGAAATACACTGCATCGCATTAAAATTGAAGCATGCTTTCAGAAAAGATCAATTGTTTCAATTATGTAAATGTGGTTTAAATAAAAGCAGAATTTGACACCTCCAAAATAAAGAAGTCAGAGTTAAACCTTTCTTCTAATTTCTGTCTTCCCTGGTTGGCTTGATGGAATCGTTTGACGCGCCTTCTCAGCATCCCTGCACACAACCCCACTGTCCTGTGAGGAAAATCGTAAAGCGAAAATTGGGGATTAGGGTTGACTATCAAAGTAGATTTGTTGTGCATTGTTCCAACTTTGGATGAAAATACCCTGTGGGCAAGGAGATGGGTCATGCGACTCCCAAAAGGATTACCGTGAACTCGAGTCATGAGACCGGCTCGAACAAAGAGCCAGCTCACATGCTCATCATATGAACCGCTCCTCATAAAGTGATGGAGGTTCACGTCTTGTGGGAGTCGCTGGTTTGGGGGTCTGGCAGCAATGAGGCGGAGGCGCTCGTCTGTGAAGCACATGAGGGAGGGATCCAACGCCTTACCGTGGATCGCGCCCGGGCCGCAGCGCGAACGCGCACACGGTAAGAGAAGTGAATAACAGTTTTTATTTTTTTTAATGCTGCATCTCATTTTAACAACGTTGTTGTTTGTGAGACATTTGTTTCAAAAGTTTCAGTATTATAATACTGAACGAATCACAAAAGCCCATGCAAATACTTCTTAGTACGGTTATTTTGATCCAGCACTGGAGGACGATCAGAATACGCAGAATGGTAGTTGATTACTGTACGGAATCAGCTGTTTTATGGAATCATTTTAGGACTCGCCTGCCGGGTTGATTTTATCTGCACTTTTCACGTCTGCAAAGCTGGAATTCGGCGCCGATTGCGACTTTATTAACTCCTACTAAACAGTAAACACTGATAACTTCAGGCAGAGCTAAATGTGGTCATTTTCAATGTGCTGCGTCTTTCACACCTCCATTCGAATGTAACCAATTTATATGGTGTCCGGAAGCTACTTTCCTTAAATAAGCGCTAAATGTATATTTTTTCTACATATATTGAGTTTTTTGTTAGGTTATTGTTATCATCAGTTCGGTTATTTATGCATGCTTTGCCCTACTTGTGATTCGACAGAGAGCCTTGTTTCCACACAGAATGTGCTGTGTAGAAGCTTGGAAGCTACTAACCAAATATGCGGAAGAAATACGGCGACTAAATATAGTGTAAACAACACATTGACTTCTTAGTGATGTGCTGAGGCCAGTCATCCATCCATCCTATAACTATTCGTCAGGGTTGGGGGAGGTTCGTCCAGGCACAAGGTGGGCCAACACCCCGGATGCCATAATAAACGAATGTACTGTATGCGAAGCACTGAATAGCGATTGGGTCTCAGGAAAAGCCAGACAAAGCCGGCGTGTGACTAACAGCTCTCTGAGAGTGCCGTGTCCTTTCAGCAGAATATTTTAAACTTTTAAATACTATTTTTATGTGGCTTGTGGATGAATGTGAGGCCCTTCTTGGTGACCTGAACTCACGATCTTTGTCCCCAGTTCGATAATCTAACCTTCACATTCCTTTTATTTTTTGCAGGCGCAGAAAGCTTGGATAGAGAAAATCTTTTATAAGAGGGAATGTGTCCAGATATTTCCCAGCAAAGAACCAAACAGGTAGGTGGAACCTATGGATGGAGTCTCTGGTAATTTTATAGTCCTGACTGTATTTCTTTAATTATTAAAAAAAGAAAATTGAAAAAATATATCTAAAATTACAGAGAAATTTTGACAGTTTCACTAGCATAATGTTGTGTTCTAAAGCTGCAAAATTTCCTCGTACCTACTGAAATGTCCTTGCTCATGCTAAATGTGATCATGCACACTCTAAATCCCTGAACGTGCTAAATATCTGCTAACATGCTAAATGTAATCATGCACATGCTAAATGTATCCATGCGCAGGCTAAATGTGATCATGCACAGGCTAAATGTAATGATGCACATGCTAAATGTATCCATGCACAGGCTAAATGTAATGATGCATATGCTAAATGTATCCATGCACAGGCTAAATGTGCACATACACAGGCTAAATGTGTCCTTGCACAGGCTAAATGTGATCATGCACAGGCGAAATTTGTTTTGCAAACATGCTAAATGTTTCTGTGCACATACTAAATAACGTGTTGGTGACATCCTTGAAGGATCACAGCCTTGTGTAGCATACATGCCTCCCACACAGAGCAACATAAAGGTGAGAGCGATGGAGAGAAGCCCTCTGGAGTCACCCCTCCAGCCACCGACAGGGACCGCGACCCTCTGAGAGCTGCAGCTTATATTTGCTGAAGGATGGTGGGGTCATAAACCACAGAGCTTCCTCTGACAGGGCATTAAGGGCAGGAGTGGCTCCATACAAAGAATAAGGCCTTAATCCATTTCCACTTCACTCGGCTCTCTGTTCTTCTCCAGGTGTCTTATATTCCGGCTGCTAATGGACCCACGCAAGCCCTTCATATTTATCGCTTATGGCCACTTCTTGTGAACTATGTCCATCGTTATGTAGGTGCAGCTGTGGTCAGCTGGTCAACAAGCATGTGGCCATCCCTCCTGGCAAGACCAGCGCGGAGGAGAACATGCAGGTGGACATCCTACAGGAGAAGTGGAGCGTAGCCAAACACACCCAAGCCTTCCCCACAGACGCCTACGGCACCCTGGAATTTCAGAGCGCAGGTCACGTCAACAAGACTATGGTATGACAGTCACAGCCCTACTACTGCAATGCAGCAGGCACTTGAAATCTGCGTACTGCAGAGGCTCTAAGTCACAGCTACAGAAGACGCCTCAGTCCTACAAATTGCAATGCTCACAGAAAGTCTTGGGACGCTTGCTTAATTCTGTACAAAATGTTTGGTTTTATAACATTGACAAATAGTGTTTAACATATCTGCACATATCTTCCACACAGACAGTGTCTTTGCCAAGCGCTATAACTGTTTTGACTGACGCATTCAGTTCTGATCTTGCAATTTTGTTATTAATTGCAATTGTAGTCATTGCCTCCCAAAGGGATACTAAATGCAAATATTAGCCTTTATGTTATTGCAAAGGTGTTACTAATTAAAAAGCAACCAGAGAGCTGCTGCCTGTTTGCTCATTGACGGCTCCGTTTCTCTATCAGTACGTCCGGGTTTCCTATGACACCAAACCTGACAGCTTGCTGCAGCTGATGATTAAGGACTGGCAGCTGGAACTGCCCACACTGCTCATCTCTGTCCATGGAGGCCTGCAGAACTTTGACCTTCAGCCCAAACTGAAGCAGGTCTTTGGAAAAGGTCTGATCAAGGCTGCCGTGACCACAGGGGCATGGATCTTCACCGGTGGAGTCAGCACTGGTTGGTATCTACTCTAGTGCAGTGTTTTCCAATCCGTTCCTCAGGGACCCCCCAGACAGTCCGCGTTTTTGCTTCCCCCCCGATCCCAGAGGACCGCGGTGAGAAACAACGTCGTAGCAGGTGGCCTCTGCAGCAGCAGATCTAAGTATCACACGAGTATCATAAGAATGAATGATTATCAAAAAATTAAAGGCAGAATAAGTATTATGAGAACTTCTCTACAAGGGGCGAGCAAACAAAAATCAACACGGTGACTTAAACACTCTGTAGCTAAAACTTCCTGTGAAACAAGTTACAGCTCTAGCATCAGTATTATTCAGTAAAGTTTCTTAAGCGGCCTGGAACCACGTACATGTGAATGAATCGATTAAATAAACTCGCCTGGCTGCATGTGTTCCCTGGTGCTGCAGGGGTGGTCCGCCACGTTGGAGACGCGTTGAAAGACCACTCCTCGAAATCGCGAGGGAAGGTCTATGCGGTGGGCATCGCCCCCTGGGGCATCGTGGAGAATAAGGAGGATCTCATTGGGCGAGATGTGAGTACAACAGACCATCCACGAAGCGGAACTGCGAAGAAGACTCTTCCAGGAGTTTTGATCATTCTCACAGACAATATGGTTGTATTGCTTCCCTCATTGGAACTTATTTACATATTATTTATGTCAAAGGGGCCCAATAGAGAAGTCAGATTTGAGCCAGATCTTGGGCACAGCAGCCTAAGTCGCGGAGCCACACAGCGCCCCTCTTAAGAAATAACTTTAAACTATTTTATGTTGAAGAATGGACTTGAAACAACATCTAGGTGTAATATACAGTACACTGTGATGGGTTGGTGCCCCATCCTGGATTATTCCCTCCCTTGCACCTATAGCTTCCGAGACCCACGCAAACCTGCATAGGACTAGTTGGTAAAGACGATGGTTGGATGGATGATGGATGGAATATTTAGTAGAAGTTAAGCTGAATGTGAATGAAATTTACCGTTTGTCACTGTCCCCAAAGTAAAGTGTGATGCCCTTGACACCCCCAGGTGACTCGGCCCTACCAGACCATGTCAAACCCCCTCAGCAAGCTGTCGCTGCTCAACAACAGCCACTCCCACTTTATCCTGGCTGACAACGGCACCCACGGCAAGTACGGCGCCGAGGTGAAGCTGCGCAGACAGCTGGAGAAGCACATCTCCCTGCAGAAGATCAACACACGTAAGCGGGGCCTGCCCTCACTCTCCATGGGAGGGGAACACATAGTATGGGATGGGAACATGTGGCGTGGAAAGGGAACACGTGGCATGGAAAGGGAACACGTGGCATGGGATGGGAACACATAGTATGGGATGGGAACACGTGGCATGGGATGAGAACATGTGGCATGGAAAGGGAACACGTGGCATGGGATGGGAACACATAGTATGGGATGGGAACACATGGCATGGGATGAGAACATGTGGCATGGAAAGGGAACATGTGGCATGGGATGGGAACACATAGTATGGGATGGGAACACGTGGCATGGGATGAGAACATGTGGCATGGAAAGGGAACACATGGCATGGGATGGGAACACATAGTATGGGATGGGAACACATGGCATGGGATGGGAACACATAGTATGGGATGGGAACACGTGGCTTTGGAAGGGAACATGGTTGAATTGATCCTGTTACTGCCATTCAGTTACCAAACCCTGTTTGTCTAGCACTTAACACAAAATACTGAACAACTATCTTTGTTTGTTGCTACATTGTTTGCACAGTACTTATCTGTTTAAAATTTCTTTTAGATTTATCTTGACTGGTAGTGTCAGCTGTAGTGGGCAAAGAGGCTAGGGGGCGCTCTTCTGGTTGGCAGTTCGGCTCGCCCATGTGACCTTTGGGTTTCCCTTTGTCATCCTATGCCTGGGGCTACAGATAAGGCAGGGACAGCAAAGGGGTGCCCAGCTGTCACCACTCACTGCACCCAGGGTCACACGGGGACAGTTAATGTCATAGTCAGTGTTTTACGGCTCGAGATCGAGTCTGATGGCCTAATTTCCAGCCCTGGAGTTTTATGGCGAAGACCCATTTTATCTTTGTTCTGGGGGAACTTTGATAAATGATGCCACAATTCAAGTCAATAAATGTGTTACTGATGTATTACTGAAGAAAATAAATAATAAATAGTGTATTGTTCAAGCAGTCTGACTTTTTCAGCCCCGCATGGTCTCTTTCTAACATCCGTCATTTGAGAAAATTTCAGTGATTAGCATTAGCAAGTGATTATTTGTGTCACCTCCGCAACTGCGCATTTCAGTCACTCAGATCTGAATGACAAGCTGTCATGCCCGGCTCGTCCGCTCCCCGTGTGTGCCACGCTCCCTGATTACCCACGTGTGCCTCCCTGATCGTCTCCAGCTTTGTCCGCTTACTTTGATTAGTCTCTGTGTATTTAAGTCCTGGTCTGACCTGTTCCCCTTGTCCGTCATTGATGTCAGTCAGTGTCTGATGTTTGTAGTTAGATGTGCTTCCCGTTTGCTATTTCCTGATCCCTGTTCCCATTAAAACCCCAGTTTTGCCCCGATACCTGCCTGTTCGCTTGCTCTGTGCACGCCAGCCCGCACGATCACCGCTTTGCCCGACCGCGATCGTGACACAAGCGACCACACAGACGCACGTGCCACGTATTTGCGTAGCTCTCTATGTAGAGCAATAGTGGTCTATTTTGCGTGACAAAACTCGCTGGTTAACATTCTGTAGCGCTGCTGTCGAATTTTGAAGTTGCAAAATTATTTTTCTTCTCAATTTTAAATTTGCCAAATTATTTTCTTTCTGACCGGCACAAAAGCTAAGCGACTTACCTGGAATTCTCCCGATTGGTCACTCCAGGCCCATTTCTGTCCCAAGTTCTGCATGTCTGTAAATTTGTCTGGGTCATCACGGGCTGCTTTGTTCTTTCTGGGGGGGGGGGGGGGGGGCAAAACATTGTAGCTAGCTAGCTGGTTAGCAGAGATTGCTGCCTTAGCATCTACTAAATAAGGAATGCATTTATTTAATATTTTGTATAGTGACTATCTATAGCCAGCTTATAGGGCTTGAGTAACGGTAAACATGCCCACCATGTGTTTCTCTCTGACAGGACTGGGTCAGGGCGTACCATTGGTCTGTTTGATTGTGGAGGGGGGCCCCAATGTCATCTCCATCGTGCTGGAGAGCCTGCGAGAGGACCCCCCCGTACCCGTGGTGGTATGTGATGGCAGCGGACGAGCCTCCGACATCATCTCCTTTGCTCACAAGTACTCAGAGGACGGAGGGTGAGACCGAGATCCATGTCAGGTGTCAGAAAACCACGGCGCCTCCTTCAGGTAGAATCCAGAACCACCTTGTCTCTCCACAGGGCCATCAGTGAGAACGCGAAGGACCAGCTCCTAGTCACTGTTCAGAAGACGTTCAACTACAACCGCAGCCAAGCTCAGCAGGTCTTCCTGATGATCGCAGAGTGCATGAAAAAGCGAGAACTCGTAAGTAACGTTAGAAGCGGTGTGAGCAGCAGCCATCTTAGACAGGACCATGGTGAAACTTGCCTGTAGATATGAACTGAAGCACATATAAATTATAATCATATTTACAGGAAAATTTATATGGCAAATGTGAACTATAAGTGATTTATGTGTGATAAATCGATTAATAAAGAATTGATCATCTGTCATATCTTGTCATTCTTCATTTTTGTCCTTATCCACTCATTTGGTGACAAACATTACGATTCATGTGTTTAATAAGCCAAGACAGAAACATTGTGTTTTCTGTCTTCTCTGTCATATTTGCATAAATGCTGCTACAAATTCATTGCTTTGTAAGAATGGTGATATATCTTCCGCTGAAGATTCCATCCGTCCATCTGTCCATCCACCCATTCATCCATCCATCCATCCATGTTGACTAGTTGCTTATCCTTTTGGGGTCCTGTTGATTGGACGAGCCAGTCTCGAGTCCGGAGGCATGATGCACCAAGGAAGAGAGATGGGGAACTGGTGCAGTGAAAATGTTAAAATATAATCTTATGGATTAAATAATAGATATGACCTCTAGATGGGGAACTGGTGCAGTGAAAATGTTCAAATATAATCTTATGGATTAAATACTAGACATGACCTCTAGATGGGGAACTGGTGCAGTGAAAATGTTCAAATATAATCTTATGCATTAAATAATAGACATGACCTCTAAGCACAGCCAGCATTGATGAGGTGATACGTAAACACACCTCACGTAGTGACATTTTTATTCCTACTCTTTCTCCTCTGTTCTTCTCTTAGCCTTACAGTAAAATATCTGCCGCATCTGCAGCCCATTTTCATGACCCTGCTTTCCAGTGCAGTATCCCAGGTCTAAGGATCATACATGGCTGATGCGCCAACATGTGCATGTCGAAAATGAACCACTTTCCACTGTCACTGAGCAGAGGACAATCTGTCCCTGTCCTCAAGCAGCAATAATGAATCTCAGTGTATCTGTAGGTCATGGGGACACATCACACCTTATATCAGGTCCCGAGGTGTTCTGAGATGTTTGGAGATGAATCTATTGACTGTAGACTCAAAGCCCCAACAGAGGTTGTTGTCCTGCTTGGTCCTGAATGGTACCTTGGTACCTTCCAGACTGGAATCCTTGCCTGTTTGTACACACACCCAGATGTCTCACTTTGTCTCCCTGTAATTTGGGCTCGATCATCTTCCTTGCAGCTGCATTTGTGCATTATGGGATCCATCACACCATCACAGCAGATTTCCTGCAATGCAGGGGACATGTGACCTACTGATTCAGGCAGCTATAGGCATGTGTCCTGCGCAGAATGCATGCAGAAAAGATATCAGCGATTAAAAATGAACCAGCAAAGCCACGTAGGGTACATGCGCTGACATCTTGCCCATGCAGATAACGGTGTTCCGCATGGGGTCAGAGGGCCAGCAGGACATCGAGATGGCCATCCTCACAGCCCTACTGAAAGGTACCACCTCCAGCAGTTAACAAACGCAGGAGATTAATGAAACAAAGCGTCTGAGAATCACTCAGAATGTGCACGGCTGGTTATAATAAGTAGCCATTCATGGGGAGTTTTATTGCAGTAAAAATGTATAAGCCGGTCGCAATTAATATAAGATCTGCATTATAACTTGCCTAGTTTTCAGTTTCAGTTTTCTATCTCTTTAGTGTAAAGTATGTCTTGTGATTGATGACTGCAACTGCAGATTGAATTTTTGGTGATATGCTGGTATCGGAAATGATTAGTGTGCAAAACCAGTCATGGATTAATTTAACACGCTTGCCGTGGTTGGTTGCCATGAAAGCACACAGTAATCTGATGTGCCGTGTTTTGTGAGGCAACATCGCAACTCCCCTTTATACTCAGCACACTGCATGTGCATGAAGTCGCAGCATGAGCCATGTGTGTGTGTGTGTGTGTGTGTGTGTGTGTGTGTGTGTGTGCATGTGTTCAGGCACCAACGCGTCGGCTGCGGACCAGCTGAGCTTAGCGCTGGCCTGGAACAGGGTGGACATCGCACGCAGCCAGATCTTTGTCTACGGACACCACCTGCCAGTGAGTCTCAGTGCTGCTGGGAGGGATTAGATGCAAGGCAATGCAGAGACTGTCATAAGCTATATAAGTACAGTCTTAAAATGTGTGTTTATCCCAAAATGAGTGTACTAGGGTATAACTTTGGGTTGAGCTTTGGGAGGGTTGAGGTCTCCGCCCATTTAAGGGGATCCAAGGGCTTGTATTGGCTGCTTTTGATTAGTGATGGGTTACAACCTCCAAATCTCTCCATAATTTTCGTCCATGTCAGTACATATCCTAAAGGTCTCAAACTGCTTTCTACCAGAGATGGTTCAAAACATCATTTTTTCTGAAAATGTTTTGTAGACGGGGCGGCATGGTGGTGCAGTGGTTAGCACTGTTGCCTCACACCTCTGGGACCCGGGTTCGAGTCTCCGCCTGGGTTACATGTGTGTGGAGTTTGCATGTTCTCCCCATGTCGTCATGGGGTTTCCTCCGGGTACTCCGGTTTCCCCCCAGAGTCCAAAGACATGCTGAGGCTAATTGGAGTTACTAAATTGCCCGTAGGTGTGCGATGGGCTGGCCCCCCATCCTGGGTTGTTCCCTGCCTCGTGCCCATTGCTTCCGGGATAGGCTCCGGACCCCCGCGACCCAATAGGATAAGCGGTTTGGAAAATGGATGGATGGATGTTCTGTAGACATCTTTAACCATGACAGTTAGGCAGAAACACTGCAAATCCCAGAAACAGCAGCCTGACGACCCTCTGCTGGGTGGCTCTGCCTCTCTCTGGTAGCCTGCAAGCGCCCTGTCTGCCACCAGTGCCCCGCCTGTCCAGGAGACCAGGAGGACCTCCTCTGTCGGCCTCCGCTCTAGCAAGGGCAAGGGCAGGGGCAAAAGGGGCCGAGGCAGGAAGGCCAAGCCAGAGCCACCGGAGGAGACGGATCCCCGGAAGCTGGAGCTGCTCAACTGGGTAAGATTAGGCCCCTGCTGCCTGGGGAGACCTGAGCGCTGCACCTCTTTGGCGGCTCAGGACAGACACATGAAGACCATCCGGGAGAAGGTCCTCCTACAGCACAGAAGCTGCCCCCTTGTGGCCCCTGTAGGTAAACTCCCTTGAGCAGGCCATGATGGACGCCCTGGTGCTGGACCGCGTCGACTTCGTCAAACTGCTGATCGAAAATGGGGTCAACATCCACCATTTCCTCACCATTCCACGCCTGGAGGAGCTGTACAACACGGTGAGATCCCTGAATACCACAGCTGCTCTTAGAACAGCAAGGGTCACATGATGCGGGTCACATGACTATAACAGTACCACGACCATGGGAGCAGACGCCATGCTCTGTGCAAGGAAATGTGCTCGTTACTTACTAACACTGCTGTGGTTATTGCAGAGGCTGGGGCCAACAAATACATTACATTTTGTAGTGAGAGACGTTAAAAAGGTAAGATATGAAGATGTCTGTCAGATACTCCTTCGGAATACAGACCAGTTCTAAAAACAATGCAGCCACTACGGCAGATCCTGGGCCTGATGTCTTACAGGGGAACCTGCCGCCGGATTACCAGATAACGCTGATCGACATTGGCTTGGTGCTGGAGTTTCTCATGGGCGGGGCTTATCGCTGTAATTACACGAGGAAGACCTTCCGGACGCTGTACAACAATCTGTACGGGCTGAAGAGGGTGAGCGCCACCACATGCATAATGTCGGTATTACATTGGAGATCTGGGGACCGTTTGTAATAATGTGATGCGTGTAAATAATGAAACGCTGCCCCTCCCCTCATGCAATCCCGAAGCCCAAAGCACTGAAGCTCCTGGGAATGGAGGTGAGACCCAAACTGGAACCTCTTCCTGTGGTTTATTACCCTGTACACAGCAATTATACATCATTTCATTCTTGTCTTCTGTTTTTTCTTTGGTTATGAGTAATGAGCCAATAAAGTAAATGATTCCTTTGATTACTCCGAAAAAGTATTTTGTGCCCGTTCCATGAGTAATGTATTCTAAGGGCTGTTCAGTTTAATCGCTCTACTTTTCGACACCAGTAAAATCCACTTGATAAGACAAATCTCGTAAAAATTTCCCCAGGACGATGAGCCACGCCCTAAAGGCAAGAAAAAAATAAAGAAGAAGGAGGAGGAGATCGATATCGACATTGATGACCCGGAGGTCAGCCGATTTCAGTACCCCTTCCATGAGCTCATGGTGTGGGCAGTGCTTATGAAGCGTCAGAAGATGGCGCTCTTCCTTTGGCAGAGGGGGGAGGAGGCTATGGCCAAGGCTCTTGTGGCATGCAAGCTCTACAAGGCTATGTCCCACGAGTCGTCCCGCAGTGAGCTGGTGGACGACATCTCCCAAGACCTCGAAAACCATTCAAAGTGAGTTCCTTGAGATTCACGTCGCTGCTACAGCACCATCGACCTGTCTGTGTGCCTCTGTTCCCCCGGAGAGAACATACGGGCAGCTCTTCCTCTTCTGTGCGTCGCAGGGAGTTCGGACAGCTGGCCTACGACTTGCTGGAACAGTCCTACAAGCATGACGAGCAGGTGGCCATGAAGCTCCTCACGTATGAGCTGAAGAACTGGAGCAACTCCACATGCCTGAAGCTGGCGGTGGCAGCCAAGCACCGGGACTTCATAGCTCACACGTGCAGCCAGATGCTGCTGACAGACATGTGGATGGGCTGCCTGAGATTTGGCAAAAATCCAGGTCTGAAGGTACGTTTTCTTACGATGAGGTTTATCATCAGCTCAATGAAGGGGGTCCACGCTTGTGTGAGGGAACAAGCAGGAACTGCTGCAAGCACCTCTGTGAGCCCTGAGCAGATTACTGCAGGCACTGAGCCCTGGAATGAAGCCGCAGAGCTCACGGCGGGGGGGGATTAATGAGCACTTTCAATCAGCACCGTAATACCATCCTTTCGCTGTCCTGTTCCTGCCTAATTACTGATATCTGTGAATGATTGTAAACCAGCAGTAAACCAGAAAGAACATTCCTGATCATCATATGAGGACAAAAGCAATTGTTTTCATCATTCAATACTGATTAATGACAGAATAGAATGTAGAGAATGATATTGGGGAATTTTGAACTGGAATTCCTTTATACCACAGATGAATAAATTAGTAGCTAAGTATTAATTAAACATGTATAAATAAACTGGTATAAATGTGCTAAATCCAGTTGTTAATTCACATTTTTATTAACACGACCGTAATTAAAATCGGTAACAATTTACTTGCACTTTTAATAAATATCCATTTATGATGGGATTATCATAAACGGCCAAATGCCATTAAAGTGAGCCCAAGGCTGAGAATTGCTCCTGTGCTTCCCTGCTTACCGATGAATTCCTCTAAAATCCAGGTGATCCTTGGCATCATTTTCCCACCCTTGATTTTGTTCTTGGATTTTCGTATTGGAGAAGAGTTAAAAGAAGCCTCTGGAAACAATGAGGATGGAAAAGAGAGGGAGGATGACACCAAATCCAGCAAGGTAGCCAGAATGTGCCCCTGTTGTGGACGGCGCCTCCTGGTGGCCATAACCCTAACCCTAATCCTAACCCTAATCCTAATCCTAACCCTAACCCTAACCCTGGTTCTATGCTGCTTTCAGGATGTCAATGCTGATCTGATATCCAAAAAGGATGATGAGGAGGAAGGTGACAGCAAACAGAGGAGAATTCCCATTGGATTGAAGATTTATGAATTCTACAATGCCCCATTTACCAAGTTTTGGTTTAACACCGTAAGAGTTTTATATATACTGTATACACAGTATAAAGCACATTTCACAGATGAAGTCTACAGATCATTCTTGTAGCAGAATAAACTGTTTTTTTAAACACTACAACAAGCACACACACACACACACACAGGTTTGTAATCATGTCTTTGTGGGGACTCTCCATTCATTTCTATGGGGAAAACTCTAATCCCAACATAATGACCTTAACCCCTACCCAGCCCTGACCTTAAGCATAAGTAACCAAACTAAATATGAGAGTTGAATACCTGAAAAAATGGGTTTCTGATCTACCAGACTCATGCCAAAGTCCATCACCTCTCCTTTGCCCAGATTTCATACCTGATGTATTTGATGCTGTATAATTACATCATCCTGGTCAAGATGGAGCGCTGGCCCTCGTTGCAGGAGTGGATCGTCATCTCCTACATCATCACCCTGGGGCTGGAGAAGGTCCGCCAGGTGAGGAAATGGTTCTTCTTGTCTACTCCTGTGAATTTAGCCAATAAGCATGAAAAACACAAATGCAATTTTCATGTGTTTTATCACCTGGAGAAATCAGTAACCTGAGAAATGTCCTCACAAAAGTAGTAGATATTGAATGCCTTACAGTCTACATTCATCATATCCCTTGAAGATCCTGATGTCCGAACCTGGCAAACTAAGACTGAAGATTAACGTGTGGTTGGAGGAGTACTGGAACATCACAGACCTGGTGGCCATCTCCACCTTCCTGCTGGGGTTGCTGCTCAGGCTGCAGACCGAGCCCTACATGGGCTATGGCCGTGTTATCTACTGTGTGGACATCATCTTTTGGTACATCCGTGTCCTGGACATCTTTGGGGTCAACAAATACCTGGGACCCTATGTCATGATGATAGGCAAGATGGTAAGATTTACATGATCATGCACAAAAGTTGCCCCTGAGGACCAGCGTTCAATGATAATGAAAGACTGAATTTCCTGTGGTTAGTCCTCAGCCAGTTAACTTATCCAAGACTCCTAGACTGACACCAGCATGGACACTCATGGTGTTACTGATTTAACTAATCATTTTATTTGTCCTGAGGTGGGCGGGGCCCTGATATTCGCTGGGGCCGGTGACTATAGCCTAGGACAGCTTATGCATTAATGTGCCACCGATCCTGGGACAGTGAGTCTCTGTAAGGGGGTGTTATAGAGAGCGCCTCCTTGTGTTTCCCAGATGATCGACATGCTGTACTTCGTGGTAATCATGCTGGTGGTGCTCATGAGCTTCGGCGTGGCGCGGCAGGCCATCTTACACCCGGATGAGGAGCCCACATGGCGCCTCGCACGCAACATCTTCTACATGCCCTACTGGATGATCTACGGAGAGGTGTTTGCGGATTCCATAGATCGTAAGACTAGAATTCATAGTAAGATTCTGTTTCCTGTTTCAAGGACGGATGATCAATTCTGACTCCATTGACCGGATTCGGGTCCATTACCACTAGCAGCTCAGTTAGCCCCTCATGTTCAGCCATTCACTCTGAAAAGGTTGCCGCTCTGTTCGTAATTCATATGGCTCCCCCTGCTGGCTGAATGACGCAAACGTGCACTTTTTAAGTACAACTGTATTTTAATATCGTCAGCCAGACAGAACATTTAGGCACGAACGTCTGGCACAAGTAGGGATATTTTTAGTTGTCTAAAATGATTATTTTCCTTTAGATCTGTGATTACATGTTGTCTTTCTAATTTAAAAGTATAACCGCTACACTGAAATACCGCTTAATATCTATACAGTTAAAAATATGAAGCATCTAGATCACTGTCGTTGAGTGAAATACATTTTTGGTCTCAGTCCCTGGCTTTCCCATGAGCTGACGATCATCTGTCTGCATATGTCTTCACGAACTTCTGCCTCTATCAGGAGGAACGTCTTTTAAATATGATAATTGACATATGAAATCTTAAAAAAGTATTTTTTTCTCTTCAACTGATAATGCGTCTGTATTGAGTAAGTGCCTTTATAAATTGGAAATAAATGTATAAATATGGTTTTCCTTTTGACAGACTAAGGCTGATTTACTCTCAGGCCTGGTTACGTTTATGTTATAATGGTTCTGTTCCGTCTTTGCTTCTCTCAAAATGCCGCTCGCCTGTAGTCTACGCGATGGAAATCAATCGTAAGTAACCTGCATGATACTGGGTCCTGTTTATATAGTGTTACAGTTTTTCTCGATTGCTTTGGAAAATTTCTCAAATGACAATCAACATTTGCAAAACAACAAGTATAATCCCCACACCGTAATGTCAGCTCTGCACAGCAGAACATCATTTCTAATTGCATCACACAAATTTCCAACTGTTTTAGTATACATATGCAAGTGGATTTGTACAACTGTCATCATTTGGCACAATTTTCAGTTGGTTAAAATAGAATATGTCGTTTCCGATTGTAATAATTTTACACCCAAAGCTATGTATGTACCTGCACACCATGTTAGTCATCACAGGCAGAATCATTAACCAAACTTTCAAAATGACTTTAAAATAGATTCTATAAACTGCAGGGACACAGCATTGTTGTGTTTTTCGTTTCCACGGTACTTGCTTTTGTTTTTATTTTGTTGTCCTTGTATCACTGTTTTTGTGTTACACAGTGCTGTGTGACTTTGTACCGTGTCCTGAGACCTGAAGAAGTGACACGTGCATTCGAATGCTTTCTCTTGCCAGTGAGCTATACATTCTATAATGTAGAGCCTTGCAATGTTAAAACTGCTGTCTCTGACATAAATACGTATGAGTTTGCTGAAGAAAAATGATCAGTCAGTGACAATGAGAAAGTAGGAACGGACTATCATTCTGAATTGTGGAGCTCAGAAGCGTACTTACACTGACAATATATCTAAGTATTTTGACCCTCATGGTTAAAACAATGCTGATTGTACTTTTCATTTTGGTGGCACTGCCTAATTTATTGGTGGAAATATTTGTCTTTGAGAAATGAGTTAATTGTTTTGAGTAAGTTACAGGCTTTTGCAGCTAAACCATTGTGTTGTGCTACTGTATATGCATGAATGCTTTTATAATGGTGACAATGTTATGTTTCAGGAAATGTGCCAAAGCAATTGAGAGTAACTGTAAACAAACTGTATACACCATCGTCTTACATTTTATCTAAAGATAAATACTGTAAATTCAATATTTTAAGTGTTTTGTACAAAAGCATTAAAGACAAGTAATTCAACTAATGGATCTAATTAATGGATGTTCTTATAGGTGTTATAACAGGTATTTGCTCGTTCACATCCATGCGCCGCTGGTCACGCAAACTTATGCCTCCTTATATTCTGCTACAGCTCCGTGTGGCGAGAACATGTATGATGAGGACGGGAAGAAGCTTCCCCCCTGCATCCCCGGGGCCTGGCTCACCCCCGCCATCATGGCCTGCTACTTACTGGTCGCCAACATTCTCCTAGTGAACCTTCTCATCGCTGTGTTCAAGTACGAGCTCCATCGATGGGCAGTGCAAAGGAAACCTGCAGTCGTGTTACTACGCACTTCTGTGCAATACCTTCCCTGACATTCATTGTACTGTCACTGTTAATTAATATCTGAATGTCTTTTTTACTGTCCATATATGTGTGTTGTTCTACTGCAAACCTGCATTGTTTTCAGAATAAAGTATCCTGCATTTATCCATCCATCCATCTACATCCATCCATCCATCCATCTACATCCATCCATCCATCTACAGCCACAGAAAACATTAAGAGGCCACCCTATATTTTTAAACAAATCTGCATTTTTAAATCCTGGTTTAATTGTGGTTCTGCTGGCAGAAGGTTACACTGATCAGCAGGATGCTTTCAGGTTCAACATTTCTAAGACAGCAGTACACAGGAATAAGGTGAAGCAGGAGACACTGGGAACGACCAGAAACCAGCCAGGAAAAAGGCGGAAGTGACTTTCTAATGCCAGAGATGTCGGTTAACTTATCCGACAGTTTCTCATGAATCAAAGGATGACATCAAGTGACCTTCAAAAGCAATGGGAAGCATTAAGTGCATGTGTGAGGTGCACTGCTAGGACAGTTTGTATCAGGCTCCTAGAAGCAGGACTGAGGCCCCATAAAGCAAGGAAGAAGCCCTTCATTAATGAGAAACAGGGAAGAATCAGACTGCAGTTTGCAGAAAAATATATATTATTCACAGACTCACATCCATCAATTGAAAAATGAGTGAAATAAAAAATTGTGCTGTGGTCTCTTAATTTTTTCCGCGGCTGTATCTATCCATCCATCTATCCATACTGGTCATTAACGCTCTGTTCCTTGTCTTTCCTCTATAGCAATACCTTCTTCGAGGTCAAATCCATATCCAACCAAATCTGGAAGTTCCAGAGATACCAGCTGATCATGACTTTCAACGACCGGCCAGTCCTTCCTCCCCCCCTCATCATCTTCAGCCACATCTACGTCCTGCTGAAACATCTCTGCTGTCGATGCAGGAAGAAGACGGAAGGGGAATTGGACGAGCGTGATAAGGGGCTAAGTGGGTCACCGATGGCACCTGCTATTGTTTAAATCCATACTTAGAAGGCAGGAACGTTCTCAGCATAATAACAACCGGCATCAATAAAACCTTTCATGATTGGATAGACTGGCGTGTTGTCCAGAGGCAGCCTATTGCTGGCTGGGATAGACACCACGCCCCACCACCACAGGCGTGTGAAGTGCAAGCAGTTGATGGATGGATGGATGGATGGATGGATGGATGGTTTATGAATCCAAAGGAAATTTAGGATCATATATAATCATGTAATACACAGGCGTAAAACATACAAAAAATAAACATATGAAACTGTTGTGTGACATCCAATAGCATTTTAAATAATTTAAGAGAAAATGTAAATGAGGGTCCATTCACCACAAAGCTTAGGACTGCCCTCTAAGATAAGACCCCCTCCCCATGAATGCGTCTGGCTTAATCTTCTCAGCATCTTTCTTTGGGGCACCGGGGTACATCCGCTATGTCCCCGTCCAGCAGAAAGTCACAGTGACATAAACGATCGAACTGCTCATTTTGTCTTTTGACAGAGCTTTCGCTGAATGCCGAAGAGCTGAAGAACCTTTATGAGTTTGAGGAGCAGTGCGTGGAGGAGTATTTCCGGGAGATGGAGGACAAGGAGCAGTCATCCAACGATGAGCGCATCCGAGTGACGTGTGAAAGGTGCGCAGCGCCGATACAGGCTGTTCGTGCTACTCAAGGCGTTTCCATACACGACAAAGTAAATGCGAGCCAGCTAACATACACACATCTCTCACCTGATTTTTTTTATCTTTTAAAAGTAACTGTTTTCCTAAATAGTGTAGGAGTCATGGGGGGTATGGGGCACCCCCAAAAATAATCAGCAAAGAAATCTAGTAAATATTAGCCTGTTAGCCAGCGCCCCCCTGTGAAGTTCTTGCCCGCAGCCGTTCCATTTGTTCTGCTTCTAACCCGAGCTTCTTGGCCGCCCCCTCAGGGTGGAGAACATGTCCATGCGTCTGGAGGAGGTGAACGAGCGGGAGCACTCCATGAAGGCGGCCCTGCAGACCGTGGACCTGCGCCTGGCACAGCTGGAGGAGTTCTCTGGCCGCATGATGAACGCGCTAGAGAAGCTGGCTGGGCTGGAGAAGGCGGAGCCAGCTTACACGCACCCAGGGTACCCCTCCGCCAGAGAACCTTCCGGGCTGCTGCGGCACAGCAGCATCAACAGCGCCGATGGATACAGCCTCTACCGCTACCACCTGGAGGCCGAAGATCGCGCCCAGGAGGAGCGGGACGCCGGCGAGAGGCGGAGCTTCCTGGCGCCCGAGAGACAGAGCAGCCTCCTGTGCGCCACTCCGACTATGTCGGCCAAGGAGTACGGCCAGATGCTAGATGTCACCGCCCCGGTGGAGAAGAGACTCCACAGCGCCTCCGTTGATATTTTGATCTCTCCTTGTGATCAGACGAGCGGTGATTCTGACAGACGTAATGCTGAGCCCTCCAAGTCGACGGAGCTCGGCGAGTCTGCGCTGGATGCCATGCTGGCGAATGCAGGAGTGACAACTAAGAAGGCTAAACTGGAGGCGGCGGTCTCCTACCCGCTGGAGAAGTGTGTGGCCGTGTGCTACTATCCTTCCGATTCCTCGAATGGTGTCCTCCCTTCCATCGGGAAGTGCCAAAGCAGCATCATCCTAAACCCAGTAGGGGGGGAAGACAAGAGCAGCTGGGCCAAGGACTACGGCACCTTCGTGGAGCAGGCCAGCAGGCTGCCATCGTCAGGCCGGTGGGGCCCCTGCTTCGAATATAAAGTGCATCCCAGCCTCTTCGGCCGCATTCCCAAAGTGTCTGTCCTGCAGCGTCCCGCCAAGTCATTCGCCGACGGTGAGGAGCAGTTGGCCAGGGCCCGAAAGGAACACAAGAGCAGAACAGAAACGCACAGACACCAAAGCGTCAATGACAGGGACCACCTGTTAGCGGCCGAGGACAGGATGTACCCACCTCTCAGGTCAAAGAGCTTGAACACCAAACCCCAGAAGGGGAGATCTTTGGGGGACAGCATGGAGAAACCTAGGGCTGCCTCCAGTGTGAAGGACATTTGGGGGGCGTGTGATAGTTCAGTGGGTGAGGGAGTAACAGGTCATGTGAAATTAGGGCCAAAAGACGCAGTGAACGCTGAGACAGACTGCTGACAGTGAATTCACCCGCATGGCTCCACAACATAAGCACTGGTATCCTCTGTATATTAGTCTAAAGTCAATCAATAATCACCTCGTCTGGCATGCTGTTCTGTTCGGCTTAGAAAGCATCAGGGATGGATGAATATCGTTGTGAAGTTATATTTCAATGTATTAGTTGAGCTGGTAAAAAAAATGTAACAACCTATATTACATAGTATATATTTTACATGGTTTGTTCTTAAGAGATTTTAGTAACTAGGTGGCCGTCGCCGTGGCAAACATGCTGAGCACTAGCAGGACTGGAGCAAGATCACATGTACGATCAAACACACAAACGTACGTTCACGCCAATCAGAGACCAAGGAAATAAAAAAAAACGCTTCAAGATGCTACAAAAAAGTAGAAATCTATCACGGTTTTTTTTTTTTTTTTTTAAATCAGTCCAGCACACAGTTAGAATGCCATTAGGAATCGGAAGGAAAGAACAATAGGGCCCCCTTAACTAAAGCTGTTTGGGCTCCTAAAGATAGGGATAGCAATATAGATAGCGTTAGCGATAGGGATACGGATAGCAATAGGGATGGGGATAGCAATAGGGATAGCAATAGGGATAGCAATAGGGATGGGGATAGCAATAGGGATAGCAATAGGCATAGGGATAGCGATAGGGATAGCAATAGGGATAGGGATACGGATAGCAATAGGGATAGGGATAGGGATAGCGATAGGGATAGCGATAGCACCACGAGGAGAGGCAGGACCGGAGGAGTGAGCAGTGGCCCTCGTTCCACCTGCATCACAAGAGAAACAGAAACCAAACTGGGTTTCTTTACACAATTTTTACTGAAGTCGCATATTGTAGAAAAAAGTTCACAATTAACAAAACCAACAGTTCTTTTCGTCTTTACACAAGTATCAGTCCACAACGAGATTTAAATGTTACAGAAATATGCTTGATGTTGCTCTCAGACAAAAAATAGGCTGCTAACAGTGTTTTAAAATAAGAAAGTGTATTATGGTTTGGTAAACATGGTAAGATACTAACATGAGTTAAATGGAATGCTTTCACTGTTACATTATTAGAATAGAGATTTATCAATGTATGCATATTTATGTTTGTATACAAACATATTTGCAAAACCATGGTCCCAGAAACATGTAAAATGTTATTTTCAACAGTTATTGCACGACAATAAAAGCACAGTTACATTCTTAACAAATGGTCTATGCAGCGCATTGATTTAATGTAACTCAAGCAATCATCCATTTAATCTAAGAAAATATACTATCTGCCTGTGATGGTTCACGGCACAATGGAAGACGGCCGACAGCATGCCAGGTGCCCACGATCCCAGCAGATCAGACGCGTGGTGGTCAGTGAACATCCAAATCTTGGAGCAATGAATCAGCATCATAGGTGCAGATATGGCTATCCAAGAAAGCAAATACATTTTGGTACAACAGGATACAGCAGAGATCCTTTCACTGTAAAGCGATATAATTTTACAGACAGTGTAAGAAACGTGGGCTGAACTGAGGTTTGTGCACCACCAGGAAGAAACTGCAACTTGTGGAGTTAAGTGCAGTGCTCTGTATGCTGTTTGTAAAACCCGTTTAGGGAACAGAGATGCTGCTTATAAAATATGAATGCAGTACGTGTGGTTCCTGTACTCTGGGGCTGGGGGGGGCGCTTACCAAGTCTTTTTGGCGGAGGAAGTGGGAGGGGCTTCCTTTAAACCACAACGCGTTTCTATTTTAGCAAGACCGCAACTGGAGCCTTTCTGTTAATGTCGGGTCAGAGAAATGTTGAACATGACTTAAACTTATCTAGCTAAATTACTGACCCTTCCCGGTTAATCGCGTTTAAACATCACACGCTTCCTCTCACTTTTTATGATGATCCACAATGACGATGGCATAAAGATGCAGCCTCTGGCACAGATGACATAAAAACAGACACACATATACAAAGGTAGGCAGAGAATCAGCCCTGCATTCGCTTCTGTAAACAGGACACACTTTGACATGTCGTGGAATAAGGAACGAGGCTCATTTTTGCCAGTAAAATATGAACACGTGGTTAATATTAATACGGTCGGATTACTCAGTGTGTTATATTTTAGTCGTCTCATTTACACGGAGATCTATGCATGCATCTAGTGGTTTTCCAACAACTTCACAGGTACCACTGAGAAAGTGGGCACAATGTCCTGCAGGGTACACAGAGAAACAGAAACACGGTTATTAACCAGAAGGCATCTGCATTCAAACATCCAGAAGAGCTGAGGTTTAGTTCACGACCACCTCAACAAGAATCTGCATGAAGCTCTCGCTTTTTATCTGGTCTCAGGACCAGCTCAAAGTTCATTTTCTGAACAATGTCTGAGCGACAGCAAAGCTCAGAGGGCAGTGAGAAAATAACGCAGCCACGTGACTTTAAAATGGGTAAAAACAGAAAGATAACTTATTACTGACACTTTGAAAAAGACATGAAAGCCAAGACATCGCAATTACGGTTCGTTTGGTCTTGCCAATGGCACTTGGCATAGCACATCCTTACTCATCGGCAAAATATCTATGTGCTACCAAAAACATGAGACTTTGAAGATCTATTATAGTATTGCACAGTAGTTTACTAAAATTTTTCTGCAAAATACTTGTCGTCGGTGACAGTATGCTGTACAATTAAACAGCCAGTCCTTCATTTGAAGTGCTTTTCCACTAATAACATTTCATATCATACTTTTAATATCTTCCACTCTTTCTATAAACATAAAACAGCTTCTGTTTCTGATTTATTCCAGAACAGGCCAGAATTTCAGCTGGTTGTCTTGGCAACAATCTCCGTAAAAAATTTTTTAAAAAAAACCTTCAACAAGTTCCCTATGTTTTGTTGTATTTCAGCTACTCTTCATCGTAACTTTTAAATAATATTTGTCTTAATTTATTGGAAAGCAATCTATGGCACACGCTCCACACCGCACCGCTCCTACAGTGACTTGTGCTCCTTGAACGGTAAATGCCGGAAATGATAACATGGCCTGGGAGATTTCACATTCTCACACAGCAAACACTCAGCCAGGGAGGAACGTCAGGGAAGCAGAACCAGTGTCTGACTCCATCGCTAAACACCCAGCGCCGGGATCTTCACAGGAGCGAAATTTAGAAAAGAAGGAGCTTCAGGGTACAAAGCACGTTAACGTGGGCTTCCACGGATAAAAGACGTAAACAGACAAAGATGCTGTAATGGCGGGTCGGGATCCGGACTGCGGGGAACCAGGAATCTATCTGGACCAGTGGGTGACTGTTGAGATTTGACGTTTTTGACTCATTTTTAGTTTGTGAAACCGGCCCTTGGAGGCCGCTGTCGCCGTGGTCAGCAGAATACACAGCCGTGAGCAGCAGCCTGTGAGCAGCAGCCCGTGAGCAGCAGCCCGTGAGCTTTCCAACACAGGCTGCTCAACACTCTGCTTTTAGGAAAGCAGTGCGGGTGTCCAGGACAATAGTGGGCAGTCCATTAGAGCAGGGAACACCGGAAGCTGCTGCTCTTCTTTGACCGGTTCTCCGTGATTTTCACAGGTCCTCCGCCACCAGAGGCGCTGTTGTCGTTCTAGCAGCGAAAGCAGAAAAGCAGAACATGACATTAAATTGATGCCAGCCTGCGATTATGTTTCCGAATGGCTGCGGCTACAGAGCCCCACGGTACGGTAGGAGTGGCTCGCCGGCTCGGATCCTGGGGGATTCCAGGTCGTCGTTAATGCTCACCATTTTCCTGTTGAGTCTTGTCATGATGTCTCCGGCAAGTGTGAAGAAGGCCTGTGAATTACAAACAAGGGCAGCTTTCACCATCTCCATAATTACTTATGAGTGACATGCACACCATTCCATACAGTGAGCTGAGGTCCTGATCGTCCCACCACACCTCAACAGTGCAGAATGTTCCATCTACCCCATCCATCCATCCATCCATCCATCCATCCATCCATCCACCCACCCATCCATCCATCCATCCATGTAACAGAGCCCTTATGAATAAGCTGTGTCCCATGTTTCCCTGTCTCACCTCTTCCACGTTTATGCTGGATTTCGCACTGGTCTCCAGGAACTTGATCCCATAGTCTATAGCCAGCTGAACAGAGTGAGAGAGATATCAGTGCTGGGTAAGCTGCACGCTCCCCCCTGCCCCCCCCTGGACACCCAGAGAGGGTCGCACCTTCTCGCCTCGGTCTTTGGATACTTGTCTCTTGTCGTTCATGTCGCACTTGTTGCCCAGGATCATGCGTTCCACATCCGATGATGCATGCTGGGAACAGGCACCAGAGGAACCAATTAGCGGGGAAGTCAGTGTGCAGCTAACCGCTAACAGTGCGGCTAACAGTTAGTGTAGCTATCTTCATCCAAGTGGCTGAGCTGAAACCGCAGGTAGAGATATTTCTGAATACGGACCTTGCAGTGAGTGTTTAAGGGTTGGAATGTGAATGAGCAGTGACAGAATGCAAATAAAAAAAATTGTTCTGCTTGAACATATATTCCTGCATTTGGTGTATTGGAGATGAATAGCAAAGTAAAGGTCCCATCGACTGACAATGGAAGCCGGACCGCTGCGTGACATTAGCTTGCTTGCGAAATATAAAACAGCCATAAATGCTACTTTCTGCCTCTTCATCAATCTCGACTGAAACGTCATGGTGACAGAACTCGCCTGAGCAGACGCAGAGAGAGGCCTGGGGCCCTGGGACCGGGGCCCGGGGCCGAGGCGCTACACTGACTCACCTCCTCGATATTCCGGATCCAGTTCTTGATGTTCTCAAAGGACTTCTCGTTAGTGATGTCATACACCAGCATGATGCCCTGAGAGAGACGGAGACAGAGAAAGAGGAACGAAACGTGACGAAGCGTTGTCTCGTGTCTCTGATCTCTGCACCTGAACGCAGGCATGTGCGAAACACACCACACCTGTCTAACGTACACAAGCACAAGCCAAACAGCTAAACACTCGTAGAACTTTGTAGGATGGTCTGAAGTGAAAACCCCACAATACTTTACAAATATCAGTGGTGAAGGAACAGCACTTTAAAGATAGTACAGGCTCAGTATAATAACCTATAGTAATCTAGGAATAATCAAGTACAGCAATGAGACAGGAAATTGAGCACAGCCCTGCGCCTAGACAGGGCGTGACTGCTACTCCTACAGCAGCAAGCAAAACAAAACAAAAAAATCACGCTGGAAATGGATCAGATGGAAGAAAAACCCTAATGAGATTCAAGGGAGTAACCAGGGTGTGGTGGCCTCACTCCCGTCTGACTGCCAGGGCACCGTGATGCAGCCCTGTGGCAGTACTACTGGCCGGCACACAAAGCTAAAGCTCCTCTGAGCTGGACGTGGTGTCGCAGCGTCACATGACCCCAGCTGGTTGTGTGGGCGCGCCTCACCATGGCTCCTCTGTAGTAGGCCGTGGTGATGGTCCGGAAGCGCTCCTGTCCCGCCGTGTCCCTGCAGAAGAGGCACAAACACGCATTCGAGTTTCTCCCGGCACTGACAGGGTGCCAGCGAGCAGGAATGCAGCCGGACAGACCCCACTGTCATCCTGAGATCAGGAACAGCAGCGAGCGACCACCTCCCAACGGCCATCTTCATATCCTGTGTGCATGTCGCACGGAATGGGCGCGGAATGTCAGCGCCGTCTTCTCCACCTCCCCCACCTCCCTGTCCTTACAAAGCAGCTTTGTTGAATTAGTGGAGAAAAATCTTGATCTTAAAGGAAGAATATCTCAGGAGTCTTCCAGGACGATCTGGCACTTATAGCTGTTTATTAATTTTACCCAGTGAGACTGAACATAATCAGACCTTAAATTTGGCAGCAAGAAGAAGAAAACATCCATTAGGATACAGAGAAACAGCCTGCGTTCCTCTGCATGCTTCCTGTAGCCAGTGGAGGCTAAGACACGCTCTCTCACTGTCTCTCTCTCTCTCTTCTGTGGGCCATGAAACACTGCAGAGCACTATTTACACTCCCCTGACCTGTTTCTCACTTATACACGGGGGTTATGAGTTTAATTCTGCCTCAGAGCAGTAGAGTGTCTCGCTCGCTGAACAGGATGGAAGAGATGGTTTGTGCAACATCAGCTGGCGAACTTGATGCATATCTCCGATTCTAAGCATGACAAAATACAAAATGATACTAAGCATATACAGCAGCACAAGTGGCCCTCACACAAAGCATCTTATATCACCTAAGGCTCCGGAGAAAACACAGCTTGTCACACTGATTACTTACCATATCTGAAGCTTAATTTTCTTCCCATCCAGTTCGATGGTTCTGATCTTGAAGTCGATCCCTAAAATGACAGAAAAGCACAAATATCACAAATGATTACAAACATGGGGTCACTAAAATATTGACATTAATTACGTCATCGGCTGCTCTTTGCGAAGACTAGGATGACCATCACAGCCGACTTTCACACATCATTTGTTTAAAGTTTAATTCCATTCATTCTATTGAACTTTCAAAAGTTTCACCCCTGTAAATACTTATTGTATTTCATTAGACAAAAAACACTTTTGTTTGAAGAGTAATAAAACCACAAGCAGATGACAGAAAGTCAGAGTGACAACAAAAAGTCCTGACATTATATAAAAAGGTCAAAGGCGGCATCTCACACGTGGCAAGTTTAAAGCAAAATACCTTATTATGTTTCCCCATAATGCCACTTGAAGCCATTTAAAAGCTTCAGTTAATTTCTCATGCATAACGTGTAAACTCCAAGCTGGGCTGGATCCTCGTGTTCTGGACTTAATGCCAACGTTCTTGGCTTTGCTCAGCAGCACGGGCGCAGAGAGCGGCCTGTTTTCTACAGGAAGGGATCCCATTAGCGGTCTGGGATGAGCCAAGCCACCCGCAAGCGGGACTGGCTCGGCACAGAAGCCGGCTGCTGTCCGCATGTTAAACAAAAGCGCAGATCAGATGAGATTCCGCTTTTTTGGAGCCCAGACCAAAATCTGCCTTCTAGGTAGCTATGGAAGCAAAAGCAGATATCGAGTAGTAGCCTCAGCTTCACCTGGCCGACACCAGCCGCTCCCCCTCCCTGAGAGAAAGCGATTAAAGCTCCACTTTAACATGACAGTGGAGACGAAGGGCATTTAAACGTCTACAGAGGGAAGAGCGGCACTCAGACATACTCTAAACATACTTTCTCTGGCTTGGACATTATTGGCAAAGGGCACGTAATAATGCATGGCAATGTTGGCTGACCTTACACACGTAACTACAAAGACTTTGTTAAACCATTTAACAGGATTTAAAAAATTAAATATGTGGAATAAAAAATAAGGGGCCGGGTTTGTTACCCTTGTTAGCTAGTTCGTCTTAGGAAGGACCCTGTTATGATAGTTACTAATTGTCCTGAGCAAGTTACTGTTGCATAGCACTGTCATCTAAACAATTCAAATGTTGCTATAATGAAGACCCAGAGTAACATAATAGCTCCAGAAAGATCAGACAGGCTTCAATTAATATTTTGTGAATATTTTGTGAATGTCATTTTCAGCAGCCAGTTCCCCTCTGTGGAGGGTGCCCCAGCCTGTGGGAATGAGGTGTCCCAGCCGAAAGCCACCCACGCCCAGCGGCCTGCACCCCCCTGGGGCACAAGGGCGACAGGCTAAATAAAGCTAAAGCGGCCCACTGACCTTAGCCAGGCCTGCAAAATGAGTGAGGAGTGAGCACTACTGCGATACCATCATAGAGGAAAGCAAACTGCTTATGTGCAGTCTGAGCCTCGAAAGCAATATCACAGAGTATCACGGTAATACAGCCCCGACGAAGCACAAAAATAGCTGGCGGGTGGGATTTACATCTTTAGTGTTAATATTAATTCAGAGAAAACCAAAATAACAGGCAACTTCTCGATTAACTTTAATAATAAATAACATCTTAATAATAAACAAATAAGCAATGTGCAGATAACAATGAAAGGAAAGAACAAACCCTCTACCAGATACTAAATTACTAGCAAAACAACTTCTTTTGATTTCAGCAAGGTGCCCTTTGAAGCCGATGGAGTAGAATGCTGAAAATAAGAGCAGATATCATGTGGAAAACAGCAGCGCAGAGAGGAAGTGGTGAGCTGCACAGAGCAAGGGCTCGGGCCGGCCTCGCGGGCCTTTCCGGAGCATGACGGAGGCGGTTGACGCCAAGCCCAGCAGTGGCGTCATGCTCTCCGATCGTCGCTCCTTTTTGGAGCGAAAAAAAAAACGGCTGTAGCAGCCGCACCTTTGAGGTCACATGGTGGGCTAAGGAGTGACAGCTTGGGCCAGGGACACGCATCACCATCATCTTCAGTGACATTTAAAGGGTAAAATAACAAATCCCAGTGATCTCCATTAAAAACCGCAGAGGGCACATCTAAGAGACAACCTGCAAATGAAAACGTCAGTGCATGACAAACTACAGCTGAATACCTGGTGAAGAAATGCAGGTAAATTATGCCTCAGAAGCAGTCGACGTTGTAGGCTTTGATCAGTGCAGTTAACGATCTCCAGCCCACTTTAAAAAACAGAGCGAGGCATTCAGCCTCCCCCAGCCTCTTCCCGTGAGGAACCGGGAGCCTCTAAAGAATGACCCTGCTAGGCACCACCTCCTCGGGAGGATGCAGACCATCACGGAGCTGCAAGGGTAGCCTCAGCTGTCACTATTACATTTCCTCCATTATGAAACGCCGATGAGAGTAAGCAAAATGTGTCAATGTACAGGATACGGTCGTCAGGGAAGTACGTGTTTAAACTGCTGTCGCAGTCCAGGAAGCGGAACAGAAACAGGGCCGGCAGCGATTAGGGAAGCCCGCGGAGAGGCCGAGGTCAGGGTCAATGACCTCCCTCCTCCCGCCCCCCCGGCCGCAGGCCTGAATCCTTACTGCCGGAGAGGCGGAGGAATGCAGAGTCTCAGCGGTTCCCACTACACACCCAGCCAGCTGGGGGTCACGAGGTCCAGAAGAGGCACTGACAGAAAGTCTTCTGTTCATCCGAGTCGGCAGAGCTCAGCCCGGCCCAGCTCGGGAGAGGACCAGCTGCCTGCAGTCCTGCTTAATCATTGCCATGAAAGAGGAGATGCCCACTAAAGAGCGGGCTCTCTGCTCCATGACATTACTCTCAGCACGTAAGCTCCGCTATCTGACATTCACTCACACTTTTACCGTACATCCGGGAGGCAGATTTCTGCCATAGTAAACCTTACTGTCAAATGCAGACAGAATTTCACTGTCACCAGCAGTGATGGTCACTTTCACATCAAGACATTAGACAGTCGGGCTTGATCTTAAGTAAATCATCCCAGGATAATTAATCAAAATGGTTAAATCTGTCCGCTTTCCAGCTATTAATTTTCAAGGATCGATTTACCTGAATTCCATGTTATAAATACAAACATCAGATTTTGTCATGGCTCCACTATTTGGCTGGGAATAGAAGAAGCCAAGGGTAAGAATCCAGTCCCATATTGCTGGATGATGGGGTGACACATCATGGCAGCACAGTAAGAATGTTCTCAGAATTAGTGGGGAATTCCTCAGCACTAATGCACTCAGAGGCCAGCGTATGGTTCTGGAAACACAGTCACTGAGAATACATATCTTATTATCCAGATTCAAATTTCACCGCCATATTCAATCCCATCTGTAAATGTGAAGGGATTAGAATTCACGTCATTTTAAGGATTTAAAAAATATATATGCAAAAGCATGCCTTTGTTTTCCCATAGTTCCCCCATTCTGGTTGTTCTGTGAGATTCGGAGCATACGTAGGGATGTGTCTAGTTAACACAACAGGCACGCAGTGTCCCACACCCTGAAAGGAGTTTTAATAGCCATAAAACATTAACCCATTAAAGGAGGATGCCTGGTGGAACAGCGTGTCGCTCTCTCTGCTCCAAGCCGGGCTGTTTTTACTGGAAAAGGGGGCACGCCGGAGATAACAACACTTCCTGTCTGATGTCTGCGCTGCTCTCTTACCACCAACTTTTTTCACAAGACAAAAACAATAAAATCTCCTTTCAGGTACTAAAATTCAGGAAATGTCACGAGGCCCAGAAGCTTCAGAAGGGCGTCACACGCACTGGGCACCGTTTATCACCAAGACACTTTCATAATACTACATTACTAAAGTCACGCAGGAAACTTATAACACTGCGTGTGAAACCCTTCCCACAAAAGCCAGCAGACACACAATACAATAAATTTCATATCAGAAATGCTATGTTTAGATATACTGTAACAGACAGGTGCTTTCTAAGGATTTTGGAGAAATGCTCTGATCAAACAGCAAGTCTGGTCAGTCTATTATTCATTAATTTCACTTAACCTAACATTTAACTTAGTGCCCAATACTAGCCAACACACTTAGATTTTAAAGGTAATATTTCCAGGTTGAAGCACAAGTCTAAACATGGAAAACACCGTAATCTTTTAGAACTGAAGTCTCTCACTCCTGAGTATCGGATGTCAAATATCGGATGTAATAAATAAACTGAAAAGCGTCTTCAATTAACTTGAATTCCGACTCAAAATAGCACCCTGAAGGAACTCTAGACCAGAATTCAAACAGTGACTGGGAAACACCACTAAATTAGCACATAGCACACGTACACATTTGCAATCTTGGAGTGCCAGATAAAGGCCAACGAAGTTGTAGCAAGAGAAGTCACAAAGAACACAGAGAAATACTGACTCACTACCAAGTAGTAAGAACCTGAATATTTCTCGTGAATCCTTTTCATTAGTGAACATGTGCCGCAGGACAGCCAGCGATCGTCAGAATTGACGAGGCGTGCCCAAGTGATCTCCAGAACCCCCCCCAGCTCAACGGGAGCTCCAGAGCGACATTAACGTCCCTGCAGATACTCCACTTTTACACTGTGACTCAGCAGTAAGGAAGCCTGCGTGGTGACAGGCATTCAGAATTGCTATATGTGTGGTGAAACCACCCAAGGAAGATGTCGGTCATTTTGAGGAATTCTTAGCACTGTGTATGATTTCAGCTGCCAGCCTCACTTGGGACAGGCTCCACCGTGACCCCTAAGCGTGTGCAGTCACATGACCGATGGAGACGCAACAGGACGGCAGAGCACCAGTGCGAGTAACGGCAGGTCACCCAACAGAAGTGACTCAGGCTTTGGGCGCCATGCGTAACCTTGCCAGCAAATAAATGCTACAATCTGTGCTTTAATGAAAGCGGGCACACACAGCAGGGGGCACTTTAATAGCCCATGACGCCCTGTATAAAAAGCAGGCACACAGACCCAACCAGTTACGTACACAATTATTTGCATCTGATGAGGAAATCGACTAGACTATAATTACACCCTGTAAACTGGTGCTCTTGGATCACCCACTGGCATCAGTCTATATGCCATTCAGCGGCTAATTGTGCTAACGAGGGATTCTTAGGCTTACTACACTATACCTGAAAAGGGTGAAGGTAACTAGTAACTCAACATTTCAGACTCGCATAAAAATCCACCACAAGCAAAGAAAACAAGCCTTCCTGTTCTGTACATCCTGCTGCACAGGGTGGGTTTTCTGTAAGTTTTTTTTTTTTTTTTAATTTCACTTGCACTTTTGCTCAATGCCACGACTGCTTTACACTATTTCCCTATATACCATCTTTAGTCAGCAACAGGTCTGTTCTAACAAATTAAAGGAAATGTAAAGGAATAAACGCACAATCTCGCTACGTGCAGCGATGCCACTGATGTCGGTGTCTTCGCGTTAGTCATTTCTTGTATTTAAATGAGCCACTAACGAATTAACACATACAAAGCGTACAGATTCACGAGGAAAGGCACCGTCGCCTGCTGTGTAGTGTGTAGCAGCTCTGCGGTAAATCATGGACAGCAGGCGGCTTTTTAAGTAGGGTCTGGGTGGGACCGGGCTCGGGGTGACAGTCCCGGAGGCAGGCACACAACAACGGCAGCTCTGTCTGCGCCGCCGTACAAACTCATTATTTATTATTAATACAGTTAGCACTTTCTCCGCGATGATATCCAATAACCCCGCACACGAGGAGCACATCCTATGCCGCGGACTGGGACAGAAACCCTGAGTCTCCGGGGCCCCAGACGGTGACTCCCGTACATGTTCGCGTGATGGACCGACGGCTGCGCCCTTCCCCGAAAAGATTTATTCCTCATAACCAACCGGAGTGTAACACACAGCCAAGAAAGTTTCCTTTCTTATACACTGAATGAACAATGAAACTAATCTGAATGAACAATGTAACCAACACAAGCGGCGGGCGGATACATTTATAGTCAGGCGCCAGCTTCCCGTCCCGGAGTGGAGGCTGAGCACACCGACTAACTAAGTTAGCTGACTGACTGACTAAACCCAAATGACATGCTAAATAAGACACAGTCGGTCGTTTTCACAGAAACTTTGCGAGCTACCGGCTTCCCCAGCTCGGCGCCGGACTGAACTGTTCCCTACGTGCGAGTAAGGCGTGCCGCGGTCTCTCCGGAGGCCCTTCCCTCGACCGCTACCCCATCGCCTTTATTTACTGTCCCTCATTCTCCCCAAAACCGTTATATCAGCTGGCGCAGCTCCTCGCGACCAACACCCCAGCCCCCACCCTCCGCAGAAATAAATAAGGCTCATTACAATGTGACAAAATCCGGTCAACTAACCTATTGTGGATATAAAGGTGGTATTGAACGCGTCTTCGCTGAACCTGAAGAGCAGGCACGTCTTGCCGACACCGCTATCTCCTATGAGCAAGAGTTTGAAAAGGTAGTCGTACGTTTTCGCCATTTTGCTGCTCTGGCTCCTGGCTTCGGAGAGATGACAATGTATCGGGCTGCCTCGCTTTTACTTCTGACACAGTATCCATACGGTGTCAAGAAAGGAGGGCGTGAGCGGCGTGACGTCAGCGCGTCGGCGCGCACAGCTTCATGGTAAATGTATTTCTTTCGCCGTAAATCGCCGTATGAATCAGGTAGTAATTTAAACTAAAGGAACTCTTTGCAACTGCGGATTACTGTGTACTTTATTTCCTTTTCACGGAAACATATAAGGTATAAGGTTTGCTATACATATTATTTTTTACCGCCACAGTCCAACTCCACAGTGGATCCTATCCACCCTAGACGGGATGTCAGTGTATCACAGGATATACACACGCAATTGTACACCGTGAGCAATTTAGGAACGCCAGCTCTTCGGAATGCCTGTATATGGATTTCAGGAAGACATCGGAGTATCCTGAGGAAAGATATCCGCCAAGAAGAGAACACGCAAAGCTGGTATTTGAACCCCCAAGACATTAGTGTGAGACTGCGGTGCGACCCACTAAGGCTTCATGTCGCCTGGGAAAGACTTGATAAACCGTTAAAAGAAAGTACATATTTCACCAGCCTTGGAAAACCATACAATGTACGGAACGCATTACGGTACTACAGTGTCTATTCTTTAAACAGCTGTTATATAAATGTACACAGTCGTACACATACAACATGTAGTGGAATGTAACCATAGTCACTCCGTATATATATATATATATATATGAAATGTTAAGCTGTACATATTCTATACATAAGTGATGGGTAAGAGGTATTTTGCTGTACAATATAAGCGCAAACTACCCCAACAGGAAACACTTGCTGCAAGGAGAAACAAGTCAGTGCATCTGTTAAGGTAATACAGAATATGCGAACTCAACCCAGAAGGTTCCCCGTTGGCTATAGGGATCGAACCCGGAACTTCCGCGGCGTAAGGCGACAGCATAAGTCACTGTACCATCATACTACATAGGGGACAGAAATTCACACATTTTTCATTTGCAACAAAACGTTACAACTTGCCCGCAATATTCTCACGGTATCCATTAAAATCATTTTTCCGCTACATATTAAGTACACTACTGCTAATAGTCACCCATATTTAAAGTTTATAAACTAGGGGTGGCCAATCTTATCCGCAAAGGGCCGGTGCGTATGCAGGTTTCTGGGATGACCTGTAGGTCAGCTGTTCAAACCCAGGTGTGAGGACTTTTCAGCTAATCAGTCCTCTAATTAGTAATCTAATTAGGTACGAGGGGCGTTCAATAATTTATCTACCTGAGTATGAAAGAAAAGTTTCAAAAAAATTATGGTTTTATTTTTCAATATAGTCCATTGATAATTCCATATACTTCATCCACTTTTCCTGCAATGACCTTAACCCCTCTGAAAAAGAATCTTCTGTTTGACCTTCAAACGAGGACGCTGCCTTGATGTCTTCATCACTTGAAAATCATTGTCATCAGAGCGATTTCTTCAAAATTAGGAATAGGAAATAATCTGAGGGAGTCAGGTCAGGACTGTAGGGTGGATAGTTCAGCTATTGGAACCCACGTTTTTGGATGGCAGCCTGTGATTGATGTGACATGTGATCCGGCGCATTGTCATGAAGAAGCTGCATACCTGCTGTGAGTTCTTTGTCTTTTTGCCTTGAGTCCCAAAAAGTGATCATTGTGTTCTCATAACTCTCCCCAGTTATGGTTGTCTTATGTGGCATGAACTCCAGGAACAAAAGTCCTTCAATATCCCAGAAGACAGCTGCCATGACTTTGCCTGCAGATGTTTCTGCCTTGAACCTTTTTGGGGTGTGGGATGACTTGTGCTTCCACTTCATTGACTCCATTTTGGACTCAGGATCTCTGTGATAGACCCAAGTCTCATCTCCAGTCACCAAATGATGAAAACAATTCACTTGGTCTTCATGGGACATCTCCAAGTTCTCCTGACAGCACTGGAGCCTTGTGGCCTTCAGACATGGCATCAGCATTCTTGGACCCCATCTTGCAATGACCTTTGACATGCCCAACGTTTCATGAATTATTTTCCAAACTGTACCTGCTGAGATTCCCATTCCATCACCTATTCGGGGAACCTTAAGTCATCTGTCTAACAAAATTATCCTCAACTTTCATGCACATTTCTGTGGAAGTTGTTTCCACTGGCCGTCCAGTGTGAGGGTCATCTTCAATGGACTCTCTACCCCACTGAAACTGCTTGCTCCAAAATGTTACTTGGTAGGATGATGGGGCAGACTCACCATAAACTGCAGTCATGCATTCATGGATCTCCTTTGGCTTTTTCCCTTCTTTTGTGAGAAACTTTATCACTGATCATTGCTCCAAATCTAGCATTTTCTTACTTGACTCTTATGAAGACTCTGTGGACATCCTGTCTCTTGAAATGTTAGACTGCCACTGAGCCACAACTGTGCATGAGTAACCTTAAGACATGTCACAACATTCCCAGACTTGTTTCAACATGCTTGCTCCTTTTTTTCATACCCAGGTAGATAAATTATTGAACGCCCTCGTTGCAGCGAAAACCCGCATACAGCCGCCCTTTGCGGATAAGATTGGCCACCCCTGCTAGAAAAATAAAACTCCATCTGCTCTCTATTTTATATTACACTGCTTTATAAGTATATATGTGACATTTTTGGATGTTTTGATTTTGCCCCAAAATGCAGGATCAAACATAATGAAATTACTATGGTGAAGGTTTAGTGTCATGATTTACTCATCATCGGTTTAAGCTAATAATTGGTTACATAGTAAAAAAACTGGTACATCACAAAAATGATTAATGTAAAGTTTTGCAGAGTTTTGTCTCTATAATTTGTCGTTATGAAAGTCACAGATTCGGGACAACTAGGCAGTACTTTGACATCAGACGTCAGGCACCTTCTTGGTTGCACAGGACCTCCTTGTGCAGCAAAAGGCATCAGGGCAATGAGTGTTACATTGTATCAAAGTTCAATCACCCAGATATAAACAACTAGTCAGAAAAGGATTTTTTATTCTGGAATTACATTTTGTGTAGTGGAATTAAAAAGAAACATGAGTAATACAGTATAAAATGCTTTATTTTTAAAGTCTTTAGGAGCCATAGGCACATGAGAACCTTCACAGAAAGCATAGATGATCAAATTTTCACTTAGGGCCTTTTTAAATTGTAAATAAAAAGGAATGAATGGGTAAGGAAATATTGTGTAAATTATGATATTCTCCATTGCACTGAGACATTTTCCAGCTCAACTCAAAGACATACTGTACAACATGCAGTGAATGCACTCACACACGATACACATAAATCCACCAGTGTGCCATGTTCAGTGTGTTTGGCATTGCACGCCGCTTCTGAGCCCTTCATCCTCTTCATACGCCTCCCCTCGGAAGCTCCTTTGGGAACCGAAAGTCATCTCACAGAGATCAACCTCTTCCATGTCATCAGTGATCATTTGCTCATCCCTGGAAGGCAGCAAGGCCTCCAGTTGGGGCAGCATGTGCTCTGGAACCCAGTCCTTCTCCGGAAACTCAACCTAAGAGAAGGCCACACAGAGCACCATGTAAGTGATGCAAACCGCAGAGTGTTATCAAATCAGAATGTGTGTATCTGCACACAGGAGACTTCCCAGTAAGGTAACGTACCAAGAATTCAATAAAGAGCTGTCCCTTTTCAAAAGGGTTTCGGTTCATGGGCATGCCTTCATTGGGCACACATCTCGTGTCCCTGTGCTTTATAACTTGACCTGAAATTCAGAGCAATCCTACATTACTGCACTGTGCATGTAAAGATGCCCCAACACACAACAAAATGCATCATGCATAAAACACCACAGTATATAACAAACGCAGGGTGGCTATCAGTTTTCTAGAACTGGGTGGAAATCGAAAGTGGTTAGTTCGATTTAAAAGTTCTTCAAAGAATAGCTCAGTTGTGCTTTGGAAAAAATGTATCCCTAGAGGTTAACCTCAGTGTAGAAAGCCACCCATCAACACAATCTCACTACAGTCTGAGGAAATTAAACAAAATCCATCACCTTAGCAGTAGAATGTCATGTGCATAAAACTTGACGAATACTTTACCGTGTTATTTACAAGAATTAATCTACAGGGCACTTTAAACAGGACGCCATTTGCTGACCTGGTGGTGAGCTGATGAGCAGCATTCTCTTATCAAGGGTACAGATGGTCTTCTTGAAGCCGCATAGGGCTTCCACCAACTTGATTTCCATTTTCATTAGTAGATTATTTCCTTGTCTTTGGAATATTGTATGTTCTTTCTGATCCAGGACGATAATGACATCACCAGGTTCCAGTCCTGGTTCCTGGTCACCCTCGCCATGGAATGTAATCTTCTGGCTATCTTTCATACCTTTTTGAAGCACATAACATTTCTCAGGTGTCTCAGCATTTGGAAACATTATTAGTCGAAACCTTTCTGTGGGGATACGAGATGAAGGTTGGATGTTACTCACACACCTTTGTCAATGTGTACTTCCAGAATTTTCTTCTTGCGTTCCACTTTGTGGCCATTGCAGTTCTTGCAGCGGTCCTTGGCGCTGAACCTCTCCCCTTGGCCATGGCAGTCAGAACACATGCTCTGAATCTGCTGAATCATTCCCGGTCCAATCTGCTGAATCTGGATCTGAATGCCCCTTCCTTTGCAGCTTGAACACTTCTCTAGAGCTCCCTTTTTCCCACCATAGCCTAAAGCAAAAATAACATGTTATCATTATACAATACGATGCCTAGATTTAAAAAAAAGTAAATTACAAAATGTACCGAAGTGTTTCATTAAATAAAGAGCAGACCTACATAAGGAAAGGTTCCTATGACGGTTAGCTGAACCTTACCAGAACCAAGGAGCAGTTTAACATGAATTATTCATATTAAGAACAGTACTCTATCTTGAGGGACATACCATCGCACTTCTCACAGATGACGTTCTTCTGAAGACCAAGCTTTCTAGTTGTGCCATTGTACAGCTCCTCTAGTGAAACACTAAGCTGATGGACGACATTCTTCCCTACATAAGGAAAAACAATAGCAATAAATGACAAGCAGCTAAGAAGCATGATAATTCAGATGTCAAATTTCATACTAACAAAGCCATGGGTAAAACAATGTACAAATTACAGCACAGTTTTGAATGAGGTAACAGTGAAGAGTATATTCTATTTTCTTTTGGCACAATCAAAACTTAAGTTATATAAATAGTTTCCACAGCACTGAATCCCAATGACAAATATTACTACATTACCTTTCCTTTCCCTTTGTGTTCTGCCACCTCCCCCAAAAAACATGTTGAAAATGTCCATCGGGGAGGAGTATTCCCCTCCACCCATGCCCCCTTCTTTAATCGCTTGCTCCCCGCCTTGGTCGTACAGATCTCTCTTCTTCGGGTCTGACAATACCTCATATGCCTGCGATATGAGTTTGAACTACGAAGAAAAATACGTCAAGTTAAAAAAAATTACCAACAATTTCCCCAAGGCTTGTTGTCATGCAATATATGATCGTCATAATACGTGATCTAGTCATGAAAGCGCATTTAGCAACTTCGGACAGCGCTACTAAATTCATAGTTACTAAGCCTATGCTGTTAGACTGTCCAATACCGACATTACAGTGGAATAAAATATGCAGCGTGTGCTAGTAAGTATTCAACCAAAAGAACGCCATCGCGATACTGGGACTGGGGCATCTTGGAGGTCACAGCGAGACGTCAGCATTTCCAGAAGCTTCCGCAGAGCGCGTGCCCCGTCTCCCCGGGCCGTAGCCGTACCTTCTCGCCCTCGTTGGGGTTCTTGTCCGGGTGGTACTTCAGCGCCAGCTTTCTGTATGCCTTCTTAATCTCCTCGCCGGACGCTTTGGGACTGACTCCAAGCAAGTCGTAAAAGCCGGTTTCGCGAACCATGTTGCCGGTAAATGGAGATGATTAATGCTGGCTAGGGAAAGCGAAAGCAGCGGTTAGCAGCACAATACGAATATATATATATATTTTTATATATAGATACATATATAAAGCGCAGGCTTTATAATAAGGTTGATATGAAAGAAGACACAATACAAATCTGTATATTTGCAAACAGGAATGGCTAGTTATTCTTATAATATCCGCATTTCTTTAATGCATTCGCCCATCTACCTTCACCTAACGAACGCTGAGAGGAATTTTAAACCGCCTCCATGACACCCCTTAATGTGCAATTCCTGCCCCGCATAAAATATTTTCCAGTGCCGTACCTGGCCGAACAATCACCCGGGGCTTTCTGTCCGTCTTCCCAGAAATGAGCCTGAATGCCGCTTTTTATGGCGCCCCTGCGCAGAACCTTCTAGAGCGTCTGACACGAGGCTGGAAGCTTCTAGGGACTCGGCGGGGCCTCTGACGCGGAGGCATAGCTGCTTCCGGACATGCGCCGCAGGCTTTCCCGAAGCGTCCTGGTGTCGGAATGCTGGGCGAGAATCTATGCAAACTGTGCCAGGACAAATACAAACTTTTTTCATCACTATCAAGTTTTGCCCTATTAAAAATTATATATATATTCCGATTATGTAATTACGTGTTGCTGTGTGGCAGCTGAATTAGCAGCTACAGCATATTAAACAGCTGCTCATGTTTCTTCACTGGCTTCCTGTCAACGCTGCTTTTTCTAGAAGGCGCTGCAACAAGACTGGGGCCCATTTATGGCACATGTCCTACAATAAATAAAACAGCTACGGGCAGTGACATCTTAGGTTACAGAGAATAGCGAGATGAACGTGTAAGATACATCCGTCTGCTTTCGGTATTTATAGCGAGCCTTTTGGACCAGCGGGTAACACTGTCCACACTGCTGTCTAACATATAAGTGTGAATCCGTTACATTTACTACCTGCTCACTCATTCTCTAACCTTCCTCTCATTTTCATTTTTAATTACCATACGCCCACGTAGGTAATATCTGGTGGTACAACTCACATTAATGCAGCAGCTATTTGTTTCGGTATAACACATTAAAAGGCACATGGTGCAGTTTATGTGCAACTATAACAGGTAAATATAATAAACACAACAAATTCCTAGGTGCATCCGCACCTTCAGTGGATATAGAAAGTGTGCACAACCTTGCAAAAATGTCATGTTTTTTTCATGTTAAAAATGGGGCAGCGATAAATCATTTCATAACTTTTCCCACCTTGAATGTGACTTATAACCTGTACAATTCATTTGAAAATCCAACAAATCTTAGGCGGAAAAATAAAAAATGTACAATAAGCTGGTTGTATAAGTCTGCACACCCTTAAACTAATACTTTGTTGAAGCACCATTGATTTAATGACAGCATTCAGTCTTTTTGGATAGTAGTCTATCACATCTTGACTTGGCAATATATGCCCACTCTTCCTTGCAAAAACACTCCAAATCCATCAGATTGCGAGGGCATCTCTTGTGCAGAGCCCTATTCAGGTCACCCCACAGATTTTCAATGGGATTTAGGTCTGGGCTCTGGCTGGGTCAGTCCAAAACTTAAATTTTCTTCTGGTGAAGCCATTCTTTTGTTGATTTGGATGTATGCTTGTTGTCATTGTCATGCTGTAAGGTGAAATTCCTCTTCGTCTTCAGCGTTTTTACGTTACAAAAACCTGGCATTTTAACATGGGTTTGTACACTTTTTATACCCACTGTTATCAAACTTTTTGAGTCTAACCAGTGGTACCAGTAGCTCTCCCCCTATGAGCATCAGTGGTTCAAGATTTTTTATCACAACTATTCTGAGGTGAAACTCACTGAAAGTCTTGTGCTACAGGGGAGGGTAAGAGTACATGAGGGGTTAGGGCCTACACCAGTTAAATCAAAGACAAGATAGCTAACCTAGCAAAGGACCACAACAAGACTTGAAGAATTATGGCATAATCGTTAACTATCTATCATTGACTAACTAATCTAATTGAATTAAATTGCATTGAGTAAATCCCTTAGTCTGAGTAATTCCCATATTCATTCATTCTTCCATATTCATCGTAATTATATATTACTTTACACAAATTTATCTATCAAAACAAAATTGTACTACATGTCTTACGCGGCTAATGGGCATGGAGCGGGGACAGGGGAACGGGAATCCAGGGAGTCGGGGAAGCAAGGGATTTATTGGGGAAACAAGGGTTTTACTGGGGAAAAGGTCAGGCACACGGGGCAAAACAGGTAGCAACATCAATGGCAGGACTGGGGGAAGATGAACAGGGAAGTACTTAAATACACCTGACTACACTGAACAAGACTAGACACAGCTGGTAACACAGGGATTCTACATGAGGTAGCGAGGGGGCTGTGGCACACAGGAGGATCAGACGAGCGGGGCATGACAAAATGTATTAAAGGCATTTTTAAAACAAATGTCATTAAACTGATATATTCATAACTATTTACCCATTCGGAATAAAACATGAGAAAAACTGTGTTTTGTAATATGTGCATGAAATTTTAATCTCTACATGACTAAAATGTGTTTTCAATTGTAAGAAGCAAATTTGCATTGCAGGGGAGGTATCACAAAGTCACGATAATAGGCCGACTGGTTTCGATTGATTTTCGTTCACCTACAGCACGTTCCGAGATTATAGAATGTAAGTCAATTGTTTTATTTTTCTTTCATTAAAGCTGTTTTTTTAGATATCTAAGCTTGTTTGAGTTTATTCGTGGTATCCCACTGGATTCGCTCCAAGATTAAAATATTTGCATTTAAATGGGCTAGAGCTGGTTAGGATGCATTGCATGTTCACACAATGAAATAAAGTCAATGCGCTATTAGACCGGATTTAATCATTTTAATAACAGACAAGACGCAGAACATGTAATACGATGCATTGTTAACGTTTTAAGTTGTGTGTCTGTGCAGAGAAACATTGAGGTGGCTGTTTTAATTTCATTGCAGCGCTGAGGAATATTACACACTCTGCCGCCCCCATCCCCTTCCCCTCTCATTAGAATGAGAACAGCACTCAGCGGTGCCTCGAGCAAACTTTGGCTCTGTTCGTTTGTGCTCTTTCATAATGTCAGGTTTTGGAAGGTGTAACACTGTAAGTCGCTAGTCAGGATGTTCACTACAGACGGTACAATCGGATCTACGGAATACAGTCAAAACCACCAGGAATGCATCGACGAAACTGCAGACAGGTGAGAAATATTTAAAAATCTATATTAAACCCCAGCGTATTTTTGTCATGTATGACCATACATATATTATATAGACGTAGATGTTCATGTTTATCATTAAACCACACAGTGTTGCAGGCTACTTCCAAAAGCAAAGTTTCTGTCAACAGTAAATCAGTGATGTTCTGTCAACAGTAAGTCAGATTAGCCGTGACTCCAAGTTGTGTCTGTGTCATGGAGCGAACGATGGTGTAGCCGAGGAGAGAATAAAGTGACGTTATTATTGTGATTATTATTCATATTATTATTATCACCGTCATCATCAATAATAATCATAATAATAATAATAATAAGGAAGAAGTTTTCTGAAAGCTGCCAAGTGTGCAATGTGTCTAACTATAGTTAGTATATATATATATATAACTTGAAGTACTTCGTAAGTCAACGCTTTTTACACTTTACTGAAAATCATTTCATTTAACGGTTCGGCTTGTTGCTTAAAATGCTGCAGAACAGTCGAATGGGTATAAAGCGAGTCCAGAACCATCCTGTCCAAGGCCTGGGGGGTGTTAGGCTCTTTCTAAAACTCTTTGATTCAAAACGAAAACTGGTTACTTGGCTGAAACAGAGCAGACATTTTGGCCTTCTCTCAAGAACAGTGAATGGTGCTTTTTTTTGGATTTGACTTAAGCTTTAAAACAAAACGTCACTTTTTTCCTGCTGCGCCAGGAGACTGTTTATTGTCAGATTCATTAAAAAGAGTTTCCTCTATCACGGGGACTGAGTAGCTCTTCTGATTTAACTGGACTCTCCTCCTGAACAAAGCGGCGGGGCTTTGCCGGTGAGTCACCTAAGCCGGACATTGTGCGGAGCGAACAATGCGTAGCATGTGATTAACCGAAATACTAGGGAGCCGCTGCTCTGTGCGTGTCCGCCCCCTCCTCACCGTCGCCGCCCTGCCTGTTACAGCCTGGGACTGTCAGCACAGGGGTTCATGCAGAGCTTGAAGAAGGACAGAGACAAGCAGGCCATCGAGTCAAGTGAGCTTCCACCGTCCACATAACTCGGCAATTTTACGGTTATCGATGCATATTTTAATGCATATGGATAACATAATACGAAATAATCGCGATAATTAATAAATTAATTCTCCTTGAAATTCTTTCTGCCAACGTTGTTTGACGTATAAGAGGATGATGTTTATCAGCTGTGTTTGAGTCTGACAGCCATTTCATATCGCACCCCCTTTTTGCACTAGACATTAAAAGCATTCAAGGGATCGCTGACCATGCGTCGCTCGCCCCAGCTGAGTGTCTTTGGACAACGGAGGCCAGTGGTTCCGTTAAACTTAGGATAGATGAAACATGCCTGCAGGAACCTGTCACTCTCCACCAGATGTTTAAAGCCTCAGTGGAGAGGTATGGCGACCTGTGGGCTCTGGCGACCAGGAAGCACGGTGCATGGGAAAAGATCACCTTCTCTGAGTACTACCGCTGCTGTCGAACGGCCGCCAGGAGCTTCCTAAAGGTATCAGTTGCGTGATTCACTAACGCAACTTCATATACTGCTGAACGGCGGAAATGCTTGCAGTGTAGTCTGTAAAACCAATAAAACCTGTTCAAGTTATAGCACATTATGTCTGAAGTGACTTTGATATTTGAAGAGTCAAACTTGTTTCTTTTTCCAGTGTATTTTTCACATTGCTTCTCAAACCTTGTTTGAGCATGTATTATAATACAAAATGTGACAAAATTACAGTAGTGTGTAAAAGTCTTAGGCGGTCAAGGAAAAGTTTTATGGCTATTTATCTTTAGCCAAACAAGGTGAGGTAGTGGTGGTTAGAAAAGTGTATTGCACGGTTGCTGCAAATACCGTGTTAATTTTAGGAGATATTTTGAAATGGCTAAGCTAACACACTTTGAAAGACATAATGTCATAGTTTTACACCTACATGAAGATCATTTAAACATTTTCTGTGACTGCCTATGACTTTTGCACTGTATATGATATGCAGATAGTAATGGATGTCCTGACTTCCTGCACGCAGCTTGGCTTGGAGCGGTTTCATAGTGTGGCCATTCTTGGGTTTAATTCCGCAGAATGGTTCTTTTCAGCGGTTGGTGCCATATTTGCAGGGTGAGCTGCCGTGATCAAGCTATGACGGCTCGCTGTCTCTGAAATACTTTACAGACTTCTGTGCACTTTTAAAATTGGTCCTTTTACACTGATAGATTTAGCTGCTACATTAATAGTGATCGTGTAGCTTGGTTTAGTATTGATGTTTAAGCAATGTGTAGTCATTTGAATTATAGTAATTGTAAATGATTTAAGTATACACTGAGTGAAAAGTTAACTCACGGTCAGACCCTGATTTGCTCTCTGTGGACACCAGAGGAATAATGACTGGAATCTATGCCACAAACTCTCCAGAAGCATGTCACTACATCGCTAGTGACTGCGAGGCTAACGTCATTGTGGTGGAAAATCGAAGGCAGCTGGACAAGATTCTGCAGGTAAAAAGGTCTCCTGCGCATCTCATTTGCTTTGAGACACATTGTACTTTACTAGGTTAGATTTCACCATGTCTTTTCCCCCAACATTCCAGGTGAAGGGTAGGATGCCTCATCTGAAAGCTATCATACAATATTCTGAACCAACTGATATGTCGCTGCCCAATTTGTACTCGGTAAGCTTGCTGTTATTTGTGCATCATTAGCACCTCGTTGGCTTGGGTCATAGGTGACAGGAATTCTGTTTCCACAGTGGGAGGAGTTTATGGCCCTCGGAGAGGATATCCCCGAGAAAGATCTGGATGATGTCATCAACAGTCAGAAAGCCAATCAGTGCTGTGTTCTCATTTATACATCTGGAACAACGGGGAAGCCCAAGGGAGTTATGCTCAGTCATGATAATGTACGTCAACTCTAGAATTTTGGTGTCAGTACATCTTCCAGAATGTTCTTTATTTTATTAAATCTTTTAGTGTGAGTGTATCCATTTTTATCGTCATTATATATTTATTTATAAATATATTTTTATAAATTATTTTTACATTTATTTTTATTTACCAGATGCTATTATCCAAAATGACATACAAATGAGGCAAATAGCGCATTCCAAACATATATGATGTCTTGTAGTTGACTAATGTAAGTGAAGGAAGACCGAGTGAATGTAAACAGTATTGGAGCAGGAGCTACACAACACCTTCCAACAAAGCAAGAACTTAATAAGACAATTCACTGACAAGAAGTGCAACATTAAGAACATTCACAGAACATAGTGAAACGTCATTATTACATTGTCTTATGTTTTTGCAAGACGGATATTGTGACTTCATGGTTTGAAGTCAGGGCATGGACTTCAGACTGTAGGTCCTCCCTCCACCTTCTCCCAGATCACATGGACCGCCTTCCAGGCCAGCAGGATGGGGGACATGCAACCCGGCGACGTCCGCCAGGAGGCCGTGGTCAGCTACCTGCCCCTCAGTCACATCGCTGCTCAGATCTATGACCTCTGGACTGGCATTCAATGGGGGGAGCTTGTATACTTTGCACAGCCTGATGCTCTAAAGGTAGCTACACAGCTGATAGAGATTGTTCCATGTGTTTGTTTCCTATGTAAATCTCTTTTTTGTTTTTTTTCTCCAGGGAAGTTTAGTGAGCACTCTGAAGGAGGTCCATCCCACCTCTCATATGGGTGTTCCTCGCGTTTGGGAAAAAATGATGGAGAAGATCAAAGAAGGCATCACCCATTTGGGCTATGTGAAGAAGAAACTGGTGATGTGGGCTATGTCTGTTAGCCTGGAGGCTCAGCAAAGGGGCATCAGCAAGTACGGCGATTAACCCGCGTGGCCTTTCCCATGACGTCTTCGTGAATCCTGCAACATCCCTTTTTTTTTTAGGAGTGAGGAAAGGCCGTTTCTCCTGAACATGGTGGACAGCCTTGTGCTGGAGAAGCTTCGCACCGAGCTCGGCTTCTCAGGCTGCCAGAAATTCTTCTCGGGGGCGGCCCCCTTGGCCAGTGAGACGCTGGCCTTCTTCCTGGGCCTGGACATCAGGCTGTACGAGGCCTATGGAATGAGCGAAAGCTCTGGGCCTCACTTCATGTCCGGCCCTAATGCCTACAGGCTCTCAAGGTTTGATTTCTCCTGCAGGTGCAGCACATACATGTTTCATAGCACACATTAGGGCATTAAGCTCAGTCGTGACCCTATATCAAGTTCAGGTTTAAATTAACCCCATGATCAAGCACACAGTGCACTCTTAATTATAGGAATGGGGCTGGGAAATCTGATCGTGGATCAGAATAGGAGCTTGCTGGTTTTATGCATTAGCAACCCTTTCAGAATTTGGGTCACAATTCGTGGGTTAAGAATCGCTGCCCTACAGAATGTTTCCTCCATTGCTGGTGACAGCAAGCAGCAATATCTGATCATGCATTTGGGCTTGATTAGCCAATCAAAACTACCCATCCATCCACCCATCCATCAATCCTTCTACTCATCCATCCATCCTTCCACTCATCCATCTACCCATATATCCATCCTCCTATCTGTGTACTTGTCTATCATCAATCCACCTACTCATATATCAGTCCATCCATCCTTCTACTCATCCATTTATTCATCCATCCATCTACCCATTATCCATCCATTTATCCTTCTACTCATCCATCTATCATGTAGCTGCTTTTCCTGGTCAGGACCATGGGGCCTGTCAGGCTCAGCAATTGTAATCCTATTTGGATTTCGACGACATGCTGACCTTAATTCTGTATAGCTGCGGCAAAGTGATTCCTGGCTGCAAATTCAAGCTTGACAAAGAAGACGCAGATGGGAATGGGGAGGTGTGCCTCTGGGGACGCAACATCTTCATGGGCTACCTAAATATGGAGGACAAGACGCGGGAGGCCTTGGACGAGGAGGGCTGGCTGCATTCCGGGGATCTCGGAAAAGCAGACGAGGACGGCTTCCTTTACATTACCGGCCGGATGAAAGGTCAGCCCTGCCGCGCTGCATCGATTAAGCAGAATGATCCCATAGTGCGGTATTTCTGCAGACAGTCCTCGGGGATCCACATTTTTGCTCCCTCCCTGCTCCCTGCTAGACAGTCCACAAAAAGGCAGTGGACTGGACTGGGAAGCACTGGCACCTCCCACTGTATTAGCATGCATCCAGTACTGTCCCTCACAGTACGTTTGGATTCTGTGCTGTAAGTCTGTAATGAAATATATCCGTGTTCACACAGAGCTGATAATCACGGCAGGGGGGGAAAATATCCCGCCAGTCCCCATAGAAGACGCAGTGAAAAAGGAAATTCCCATCATCAGCAATGCCATGCTGATTGGGGACAGGAGGAAGTTCCTGTCCATGCTTCTGACCCTGAAGGTAGCCTCACAGCTGAATGGGTGCACCCGGCACACAGTTCCTAAGACACACCCCTTAACCGCATTTTTTTTGGTGTCCCGGCTGCCTTTCAGTGCATCTGCAACGCGGAGACGATGGAGCCCATGGATGAGATGAGTGTGGAGGCTGTGGAATGCTGCCGGCAACTCGGAAGCCAGGCTTTGAGGGTGTCAGACATCATTGGGGGGAAGGACAAGGTGGTGTACCGGCTCATCCAGGAGGGAATCGACAGGGTCAACTCCCGAGCGACATCCAATGCCCAGTGCATACAGAAGTGGACTGTGCTGCCAAGAGACTTCTCAGTCTCCGGAGGGGAACTCGGTACGAAGGCCTGTTTGAACCCATATAACCAAAGCCATTACTCAGAGTTTCAAATGTGCTCAACCTACCAAAATGGGGCTATATCAGGTGAAGGCGTAGATGTTTTAAAAGGATCTGTCTCGTTGTAGGTCCCACGATGAAACTGCGCAGACCTGTCGTCCTGGAGTTATATCGCCGCGAAATCGAGGCGTTCTACACAGAGTGAACGTGAAGCTAACCCTGCTACCCAAAGGGGCACCTCTGAACCGTAACATACTGTACGCTACTGCTGTTTCATTAATGTGGGGGCCTCCCTCCTCTGCTCCTCCTCACCATGACCACAAGGCAGAGTTCTCATCTTTTTAATGTCAACTCCGTCCTGGAATTGCTTATTTCTACATGATTTTCACTTTAGTTACACCATTTTCATAAATCACTGACCGACTGACCTATTCACGCAGGATTATACTTAAATTTGGTTCTTCTGATTCTGGGCATCTCTGCAAATACCACCAAGGGGTCCATCCATCCTCTGACCATTTACCTTGGTCAGGACTGATGGGGAACCTGGAACCTGTCCCAGGCATATTACATCACAAGGCTGGGTACAGCCTGGACAGGACGCTAGTCCACCACAGGGCACATAGGCACACACACAATATGCAATTTAGAGACAGCAGCTCACCCAGCTCCATGTCTTTGGACTGCAGAAGGAAGCTAGCACGGCACAATGACATCACGCAAACTCCACACAGAGTAGGGTTGGAACTGGAAACCCTAGAGATGTGAGGCTATAGCTCCCCCCAATGACTGCCTGGTGATATAGCAAAACACACAGAGAGCTCCCTCTCACAGAATGAACAGATTTGGATGCCAGAAATATTTTTATTTTAAGTTTCAGTGCTTGAAGATGCAGTGGTCCAGATCCTTAAAAAAATAAAGCAAAGACACGAAACCTTTAAAAATACCCCATTGCAAACCAAAGAGAAACAAAGTAAGGCCATACCCACCGTTAACGGCAAATCTGCAAAGTGTGACATTTATCAGAAAAGAAACACCAGAAGCAGTCAATAACTTACATTAAGTAATGACATTAAAAAACAAATACACAGTTCAGAATAGTCACAGGCTGTAAGAGTTTTCTTTTTTTGAAGCAGAAACAAGACAAGCCACGTTCGTGAAGTTAGAGCTTCAGGTGTTTTCCTTTGAGTGCTTAATGTAGGCGAGCCAAACAGTGCAAGGGTTGAAGGCCGAGGTCTCATCTTTGCAGTTTTGGGAACCGTCCCCCCATACAGACAGTGACATCAGCCACTGACACCAGCATCTTCTCAGTCCATGTCCTGCACCCTGGAACAGATCTCACCCGTGAACTCTGAGCACTTGGAGTTCCCACCGAGGTCTTTGGTCAGAACCTGAGGAGAGCAGGTGTGAGAAATGTGAGCAGCTCTCCAAATCGCGCTCAGTGGGCTTTAAAAATCGCACCGCGAACGCCTGAGGGAGGAAGCCCACCTTCTTGTCTCTGATCGTGTCGAAACAGGCACTCTCGATCTTCTTGGCGTGGCCGTGCAGCCCCATGTGCCGCAACATCATGACGGCGCTGAGCAGCAGAGCTGTGGGATTGGCCAGATCTTTCCCTGCGATGTCCGGCGCTGTTCCATGGACCTAAGGGAGGGGAGTGTTTGCAATGCGATGTCACAGCATATCAGCTCAATTTTAATTCAAGTACTTTTTCCATTTGGAATGCAAATAATGTACTAGAAAGACAATCTTACTAAAGATAGCATGTTCAATCGACAAACCTTTAACCTACCGATTCAAATATGGCGACACCGTTAGCCCCAATGTTACCACTAGGGGTCACTCCCAGCCCTCCGATGAGACCGGCACAGAGATCACTGAAACAGGCATAAACATCTCTGTACGGCTGTTTACTGTACAGCTGATAACTATATGCTGATATTTTCCACTCTCATTAAAGCAAATCTATTAAAGTAGTAGTGACCGTTCTTCAATGTACCTCAAGATGTCACCATACAGATTTGGCATCACAAGTACATCGAAGTGTGTGGGATCTTGCACCATCTGAAAGAAAACGTTACTAAATTCACCAAGCAGCGGCAATGAGCAAGTATCTCCAGTGTAGGAGTCAGGGGAAAGTGACATACGTTAAGGCAGACGGTGTCCAGATACATCTCCGTGAATTTAATGTCCTTGAAGTTCTCCGCCACCTCCCTGCACTTCCTCAGAAAGAGGCCGTCAGACATCCGCCTTTCGTTAAGAATGAACGAGCATAAACGACAAATGGTCAGCATTACGGCCTCTACCAGGACGCTCTCTCGTAACCAGGCTGACCAGCATTCAACAGTGAAGTCTATAGTGAATGACAACGACAGCATGCGCACTCCCTGGTGTTAGAGTCAGCTTTAAAGCGTCATAAGGCTTCACAGTTACACCATCACCATTCCCTCTGACGCTTATATACGACACAGAGTCTCCTTACATGATGTTGGCTTTGTGGACCGCTGTGACGCTCGTCCTTTGGTTATTCCTGGCGTACTCGAAAGCGTATTCAGCTATACGCTTACTGGCATCCTCAGTGATGAGTTTAATACTCTGGACAACTCCATCAACAATCTGAAAGCGATCAGAGGTACGGCAAAGAGTTCACAAACATGGAGTGCAGCGGAAAACCCTTAGGCAGTCAAAGAAAATGTCTAAACAATCTTCATCTTGGTGTAAAGGTACGATGTCTGTCAAGGTGTGTTGGCTTAACTATTTCAAGACCATAATGAAAAATCCTCCCGGTATTTGCAGCGACCATCCAACACACACAAGTCGACCACTATCACACTGCACATGGCTATTCGATATCTCACTGACTTTTTAATACTAATTCAATTAAGTGAGCTGCTGGTGAAATTTAATGAATACATGGAATGACTAAGGTGCCTCTGACAAGAGATTTGGGATCTGAAGCGGTGTTCATCTGGTCATCAGTGAGATATCAGGGATTTAGAGGAAATTCTTGTTGGTTTTATTCTGTTACTCTTAATTTGAATATGTTCTATTGTTAAACTTTTTTCCTGAGTAATTATACACCTACTACCCAGAGAAATAAAAACAATAAAGTTTGAGCATTGTCTTTGACTACCTAAGACTTTTGCACATTACTGTATAAACATACACATAAGAAAGTACAATTTGGGAAACGAAATTCTTTAACAGTGGACATTCAAGAGGCTCATATTTTTACATTTCCTGTAAAATTGAACATGAATAAATACAATTTAAATTGGATACAAAAGTAACATACATAAGAAAATACCAGAGCTCAATATCTTTCTAAATATAAACTCCTCCGTTGTCGATTGAAAACCTGAATGTTACATGTATCATAATTAGGGCTGGAAAACCAGATTTTTGGATGAATCGGCTGATTGACGAGATGGTGGTGGGGGGGGGGGGGGGTTAGGGGTCACAGATAGTGCCAAACATGCCAAGCAGTGTGGTCAGCGGAGATCTGCGTGATGGACATGTGGCAGGTGGCATGCAAGACGAGCAGCTTTTATCCTGCAGTGAGGGGGCTCCCTGGCCTGGGCAGGGTATGGTCAGGGTTCCACTTGAGGGATCTAAGGGCTCCTCAGCCAGGAGGCAGATGGAGATGCGGACACCTTGAGGGGCTCCCACTGTGCCATGAAGTTTTATGGGTCTTATCATACTTGTTCATGAAACCAGCTTAGGTGGGGTCTTTTAAATATGAGTAACCTTCTTAAATTAACACCAGATAGTTTAATTCCTAGATTTTTCCAAGATAAAAGGTATGCACATGCATGTGCACACACGCAGACACACACACACACACGCAGACACACACACACGAGCACAGACATACATATGTGCAGAGATGCCACAGATCTGCCTGTGATTATCTGAGCGGTGCAGGAGCCTCTCACCACATGCTCGATTCCGCTGTACTCCCCCTCCGTGTTTTCTCGGATGGTGACCAGGTTCACGTCAGTGTAAGGCGTCTTGTAGCCCTCGATGGACACACAGGGACGCACGTTGGCATACAGGTCAAAGGTCTTCCTCAGCAGCAGGTTCATGGAAGGGTGGCCGGCAGCGATGGGTGTCTTCAGTGGTCCTGATAAGCATACCACTCGTGTTATCGCGTTAAGCAGCACAGCGCCCTCCCATGGCAGTACATTCTGCTAAGAACTTCTGTTGTGAGAAGCACCTTTCAGGCCGATTTTGTTCTTGTCCATGGAATCTTTGGCCTCAGGGGGAATCATCCACCTCCCTCCGGGCCCTTTGATTGCCGTCACGTTCCGCTCTTCCCACTGAATGGGAGCCTTGGAAAACATGACAAAACCATGCTGGGCTCCACCAAAACACAGACCGTAGCTAACATACAAGATCAAAGACAGAAGCACTACGAAACATAACAACGAGGGACTGTCAACAGACATGGTAATCGACTGCATCTCACAGAACATATGCAGACAGGGAGATATTTCCTGAGAGGCTGACCTTAGCCGCCTCGAAGATCTGCATAACTGCAGTGGAAATCTCTGGGCCAATTCCATCACCAGGGATTAACGTGACAGTCTGCACCTTTAAAGAAACAGCACACCAGGTTAGTGCCAACCTTACGAAAATGTCACATTTCTAATTTTAAACATTAACTGCCAAACCTGAATCTATATTAACAGTTTGCACAAATTCATTTTATGGGTTTATTCTGCAACAATAAAAAATGAACAGCTATGTAATTCAAGGTCAGTAATGGAGGCTGAACAGCGTGCAGGGTGAGCCAGTCCCTGGAGCGGCCTGGGTAAACGCCTTGCTCAAGGGCCCAGTAGTGACGTCACTCTGTCACCTACAGGATCTGAAAGGGTGACCTTCCGATTTGGGGCGTAGAAACCAAACCCTACCCCACAAAATGGGAAATCAGCAGAAACAAGTAGTAACTCAACTTTTATTAAAAAAAAAAAAATCATTTCGTTTATAACCACCAATATGCACTTACACTTTGCGTAAAACTTCTTGCGTACTGGCTCTTGCTCTTTAAACCTCCCATAACCAGAGACAACTGCAAAACAAAACGTTTCATTTAGAGACACATTCACTTAAGTAAAAAAGACATCTTACAGTGACGTTACGTTATTTGGTGAAAGAGGGTCAATTACCCTATTGTAACAATCTTCAGTGATTTAACAGCCTAATCTGTCAACATTACATACACAGCGTCGAAAATGCGGTGCATCTGTAACGTCTCTACAAGAAAATTACTGCAAGAAACGAAACGATTCTGTTCAGTTTAGCCAAATGGTTCAAAACTTGATCTTCACAATGCCTGGGATCGACGGATTATTCCGTTGAAAGAGCTGGAACTCCGCGTAAGATCATAAACAGTTAATTAATCCGAACGGTTTCAGCTTTAAACATCATTGGCGGCCATCAGAGCAGCGGCGGCGCCGGCGGCTTCCCGGGGCCTCAATACGTCGGCCGGCTCCTCGCAGCTAAAGCCGCCGTGACCTTGCCCGGATCTCCCGATCAGAGGATATCCGGCGGGCTCCGTCTTTACCCATTCCTGGAGCGGGCTTAATACCCACCATTTTCAAGGCTTACTTCAGTCGGGCCGGGTCCCTAACCAAAGCGGCTGGGAAGCCTTCCGGAGCCCGACACGTGTCCTCCTCGGGGACCCCGCGTCCCGACCTTCATCTTCACTTACTAAGAGTTTAGCGGCCAGGCTACCGAGCCAGGTTAACGCACCAGGATGCCCAGGACAACACTGAGCCAAGCTCCCTAACAATAATGCTAACCCTTCCTGCTAGTATATAAGTATGCAGCGCACGACCAGCAGCGTTTCCTCCTGCTTGCAGCTCCGCGTTTTATGGAGGCTGATAAACAGCATCCCGCTCCGCACAGGCGCCCTGCTTGCAGACGAAGGACACGCCAGGCCTCCTCGGGTCTCCACATCCACCACACGCATCCAGCATCGCCGCCTCCGATTAATCCACATCCCGCGTTCAAAACGCCGTGCGATGTGTAAAAGGCTGCTGCCGCTTACCGCGGGCCTCCAGCTGCGCCCGGCCATGTTCACGGCTCCCTGCCGAACTCCGAGCTCTCAGCCGCCGAGGAGGATCTGTGCTGCACAAGCGCTTAACGCTGTGTTTGCCGGACGGATGCTAGTCGGTCCCCTAATTCCCGCCTACACCTTTCATGCCTTTGCATAACCACGCTTTAAGAACTCCTGTTAAAGTTATAAAATGTCTGGGCTTCTGTAATATGATGTGTGTATTTCAATAATCTAAATAGAACATACCATAAGACGGTCCGCATTTAGCTATATTATGATAATTATATCAGACAAGACAGGAAGACACCCCAAACCCTCTGTAGAACCACATCTTGTGGTCTTACTCACATTATTTATATTTACAAATAGGTTAAACAGGTATAGAAAATTGTTGGACGGGTGTTTATCTATTGATAGCACATTTTAATACTCTGTATTTAAACATTAATCTTAGTTATATTGTTTGGTTTTGTGCATTTTTGTCTTAACAGTATGCCTTATTTGTATACGTGTACTCGTGCCACCACCAAATCAAATTCCTTTAACTTTTGTACAGGTCGAATAAAAATGATTCTGAATCTGAAATAAAAACCACAAACCGCCAAAGATTTTATACCCATGTGTGCCTTACACACTCGTTGATGAAGTACAATAACAAAAGCAATGCAATCAGGGTTGTTTAGGCACCATTGATGGAGGGGTGATTCTGGCGAGGCATTTTGGTGATCTCTGCTAAAGATATGATCGGGTCTTATTTTAATAAGCCAAGACCCAGAATATGCCATTTTGAGTTCCCCAGACAGTGATGTATTCCTCGACCTATGTTCTTCTATTTTTGTTGAAAACTGAGTTAAAACAGCATTTCAGATTATGTCTCCGACAACTCTGTCACTTGATATGAAAATTTAAGAAGACAATATTTGTGATTTTACTGGGAATAAAGCGTGGTTAATGGCAGCACTTCCGTATTTATAGTCACGTGGTACTAAGCTAGTCCAAAATGAATACTGTAGTATGTAATATAGAGTTACCAGATTTGTATGCAAACGATTCACTAGCGTTTATACAATGCTGTATGAACGAAACAAAGTTAATAAAACTCGACATAATAGTGAACATTGGTAGGCGTCAATAGTACTAGAGAATATGTCAAAGTAATATTCTATTTCGGTATATAGAATTGGTATCATCTGTAAATATACCGCTACATGCTGTAGATCTTTAAGTTTGAAAATTACGAGTTTATACCGTTCAGTAGTTTGAGAAGCAATGTATGTGTTTAGCCCACACCTTCGACATTTTTCTGTATTATCAGCGGTTATCAATGAAAACGTCCAAATCTTTATTAAGTCGCCGCGAGGAACAAAATTTACAAAAATGAAAATCGACCCCACAATCGTATAATACAGAGATGTAAGAAAATATCGATGCTATTGAGAATCATGATATTATGTTTACAGTGATACTGTATCGACTCTCAAAAACACTTAATCATTATTTTACCTGTAAAGAAATGTAAGACTTGGTCAGACAATTTACCAAGAACAAGTTTTAATTGTTTGATATAGCACCACCTTGTGGTACATTTGCAACATGCTGCGTAATGCAGTAGAACCAAAACCATGTTCAATATTGGTTATAGCTTAAGCGTGTTACGGGTAGATATTTAATTAGCAGCAATACATGTACATGTTTTACTGGTTTGTCCACATACAGGTGGATAAATTATAAATATGTTAGTTTAACTAAATGTTCTGTCCATGTAGCAGCATTTCTTAGACTTTATATGTAAAACAAATACCTTTACATGTATAACAATGAATGAATATCAAACTGTGCAGCTTCAAGTCCACTGGACCCCATCAGCAGGTCAGCAATTCAGTAGAGAAACATATTGCAAGCCACAAGGATAATGTAACAACTATAAGCAGAAATACAATGTTAAACATAGGGACATTTTCCAAAATTACATATTTATCAGACCCATTTGTCTGACGTGACATACAAGTGAGGCAAATAGCACATTTCAAGCATATGTGCTGTCATGGAGTCAACTAGGCATAAGTGCAGCTAGGCTGAGCTTCCAATGAATGTCCAGGCGAGCAGTACTGGGGCAGCAGTTACCAGGACTGCAACAGGCTAGTAGAGGAATTCATGGAACAGACGGGTCTTAAGATTTTTCTTGAAGGTGGAGAGGTAATCTGATGACCGGATGTGTTTCGGCAGCTCGTTACACTGAGTTGTTTGCAAAGCTCCCTTGTTTCTCAGTGCCCTGTCAGGCTCTGCACGGGCGTTTGCCACCCTTTTCAAACCGTGTACTCCTTGGGCATGCTCTTGATGCTCAAAGCCCTCTCGGTCTGACCAATCACATGAGTTGCTCTGTTGTTCAGCAGCCTGCACTCATGAAGGATGTCTATGTAAGGAAAGGGATAGAAACACACAACGTTTGTCGGGGTCAAAATGAATCCATGTTTTGCACAGTTCCAGTGAATCCTGTTCCTGATAGACGCCTTGCACTTGTCACCCTTTTGTGAGCGTAATACGGTGCTGTACGATTTCCATCAACTTACCACTGAACTGTTTATAAGCTTCCTCAATAATTGCACTATTTGAGGCCTTTATTTCTGGAAATCCATCCTCGACCCAGGGCTTGCAGTCTGGAAGTTCTGGCAGGGGTCCATTTCTATATATACCAGCTGATAACGGGAGACAATCTTTTTATGCAGTTTTGCTTTCACATGCAATCCAATTTGATAAAATGGTTTATAATAAGGATGCCTGACCTTTATAATAAGTACTGCTTGTACGTTGCTTTACATACCTTTTATGATGTCATCAATGTCTTTGCAGAGCTGGTACAAATCACTCCCCCGTCCAACCACTCGTTCACCTGAAAAATAAGATGAAATACATTCTGAAAGAAGTTAGAACTTTACACCCACAGAGTATCTACATATGACTAAATACAAGTATATTCAAGAAGTGCCTCAACACCTGTCTGTTCCAGGAATACCTCTGCTAGCCTGATCCCACTCCATGTTCTCTAAATGCTCTTAATGTTGCACGTTCAGTTGATTTGAATAGCAGTCTTATTAGGTTCTTGCTCTGTCTGGTAGATGTTGTGTAGCTCCTACTCTAACACTGCTCACACTTGTACCTGGGCGTTCGCTGTAATCTCAGCCTAGCTGCACTTATGCCGAGTCACATCTGTGACAGCCGTATGTTTGCAAAATGCTATTTGCCTCACTTGAACGTCGCTTTGGACAAAAGCACCTGCTAAATAAAAATAAATGTACACATACCATCCTGACTTTATTAGAAGCACACACAAATATATTTTCACGATTCTCCTATAGAAAATCAGGGACGTATGAACATACTCTGAGCCCATCTTAAGCCCCCATTCATCAGCCATCACATTCTATAATGATTATATAACTGAAACTTGGCTAGATGGCCCCAAGAACACACATTTATATAAACCAGCACATCTCTGAGGAAAAAATGCTTACCATCCAGCACTTTGATATTTGGAAACATCTCAAGGAGTATGCTTCGGTATGAGAAGTTCTTACAGACTTAAAAAAAAAAAGAAACAAACTTCAGTGGGTGGTCATTTGCTATGTTTTGTCCCACATTAAGTCATTTATATAGAGCTTTAACACTGCTCACCTGGATTGGTGTAGTCGTAAGTATTGTCCTTCAGTCTAATATTTTCAAGTTTTCTTAATGACTTAAGGGACTGGAGATTTTCCACACTGAGAACACAAGTCACACAACATAAACAGAACACTTCATGTCAGTCTGCACGAAATGGTGATTTGCTTGCAGTGGGAACCAAAGAAGAATTATGTGTGTTACAAATATTTATCCAAAATGACATATGACCTTGTAAAGAATGACAACAGTTTTAGAGATAAGCCCTTCCACCAACAAAACAAGTTAAAATATTAAAGGTTATTTTATAGAAACATGTACACGATTAATAATAGAACACATTCCATGTCAAATTGTGAAAATACCCCAAGAACCGAGGAGCTATCTTTATCCTGAGGAGCGTGGAAAGAACATGCAATATTTAAGGCTCCTTTGTCAGAGCTAGCGATGCGAAAGGCGTGAGTGTGTCGTGTGCGGCAAATTAGAGGTCATATGAGAAGATCATCAAAGATGATGTTCACAAGATAATTTTCTAGCCAAAGACTTGTTAACATTGTAAGACTTAGGAATAACATTTAATATTAATACTTAGGAATAAATCCATCGCAGTTACCTGCTAATAAGGTTTCCAGCCAAATTTAGGCTCTGTAGACTGTCACAAGTGCAAATGGCTTCTGAAATGATATGCAGAGGAACATTTGACAGCCTTACAACATGATCTCTTAAAACGAAAAAATTTAGTAAAAACTGTCTAAATTCATCTAATTAAGGAAAAGCTCATCTGAATGTAAAATATATGGTTTTCTCAGCAGGATTTTTTATCGATCATATCAAGTTCACTGTACACTGTAGGAGTAAATCTGCCCAATTTTCAGTTTGAATACAAGAATATTAGTCCCTTTGATATGACAATATGAAATGCTCTTGCCTATACTTGCGATCCGATTCGCCGACAAGTTGAGTACTAGAAGTCGCCGAAGAGATGCTAAAGGTACCAGATTTGCAATGTTGTTTCCAGAAAGGTCCAGCCTCTCCATGTTCATGCATTCTCCTATGCATCCCAGATCAATGATACCTGTGAACATAATCAGTGATAGATAGCATGTTTAACTAAATCTGAACACATCTACACCTTAACACAACAACAGTGGTTTAGCAACTTCTTGCATTGTGCAAATATAAACACAAGACATGTAATAATTAAATATTATGTATCAAACAGCCAATAAATATGTGCAAAATTAGATCAACAGTATCTGGTGCTGTGGTACAATCATGCAATAATCGCTCAAAGAAAATCTTACCAAAATTTCGGAGTTTAAGGAACAAGATTGATTCCAAATCAAACTCTCCTGTCCTTGACTTAAGCAACACAGGTGTAATTTTAGCAACGTCTGTTTCTGAAAAGCATTAAAATGTGATTAAAATTTTTTTGCAGGCAAAAACATTTTTCTTGCCTCATAATCCGCTCATATCAGGCTTCAGATTATGGTAATGCAACTCAGTGTCTTATCCAGACAGCTGCAAATGTACAGATTTATGAATACACTTTTGTATAGAAGGCTGGCAAAAATCAGGGAGAATAATGTGGAATGACTTCCAAAGTATCAGATATATAAATATAGCATAGTAAACGCTTATATTCGACAATAAATAATCATCCATCTGCGTTACAGCAGAACCCTAAAGATTATGTAGGCTATATACTGTCAGCTCAATAACATTCCTATGGTCTTCCTGTCTGAAAAGGACCGCGGCAGTTAAGTGTAGGGACGACAATGGCAGCGCAAATAAAACAATAGTTATGATTATATACTGCCATTGCCTAGTAGCCGTTATTTAACACCGTTTTATATCAGTTATTTAATATATTTGAATTTGCCCGGCGCGACCGATGCAACGCTGCTTTATTACTTAAGAAATTCCTCTAAGAAATAACCCAGACGGTTCATTTTACTCTTCTTAAAAAAGACCGATTAAAGTAAATAAGGGATAATGAAATGTAATGGATGGGTCTTCCCCTTGTCACATTACTGAGAGAAGCTTTATCTCTGGGACCTTTAACTCACCTACAGATAAATCAGGCATCATCCTCATGAGGCGACCCATACTTACCCTGCTCCTTCTCTCTCTTGACATCCATCCTCAAATATTCATTTGCTTATAAAATTTTTTATTCCAGTTATTTAATTAACTACGAATATGTCAAACGTCTTATCACTATTAACCACTATACATCTTTGGAGAAAGCGTAGTAAGTTATGTCGATTTTAATGCCGTTTTCGGCGAATCCAGAGAATCTGAACGCTGCATTATCCTTGCAGCAGTAATTGTCGGGTATGTAGACAAAACATACGCATTGTTCGTGACGACACGCTTTCAACAGACCACAATTAGCACACATTAAAGGAAATTATCATCATTTTAGTCAAGGGATTTAAAACATACACCACAACTGTACCACATTCTGCAAACGTGAAACAGACCGCATTATTTACGACTCCGTAGAGACGCGTTTGCAGCATGTCGTCAAGGATACAGGTCAGTTTGCCGGAAATCAGGATACTATTGGGTGGCGCTTTGCAACCATGCCGTTCAAAAGACGGCAAGAGGTGGTGCAACGGCGGTATCCAGGATACCACGTTGGTACGCAACCGACCCTCTGATCCGATTAGCCTTCGCCACTCCCTCTGTTAAACATTATGTGATAAATGCGCGATCTGAGCCAAGATCAGTTTGTACGGGCACAAAACATGTACTAGAAAGGCAGTGTTTGGTATCGGGAAGTGCAATTTCACTGTTATTTGTCAATCGTTGTAAACATCGATATGCTGCGTCTTGCTGACCTTACTTGCAAAAGACTTTCCGCTGCTCAGTTGAAGCGTTATTTCTGTGTATCCTCTGACGTTGCATGCTTGCGTATACGTAGGTCATTCATGTCGAGGCACAGGGGGAGATTCAGGAACAGCGGTCCACTTAAAAGTCACGTGTCCTTTGGAGATACCCATGAAGAGAAATAGGCATATTGAATGTGGAAGTGCATAACTTGATTTTCAAATCATACATTGAACAGTGGCATGCTGGTCTCACCTCCAAGGTTTGAGTTTGAATCCCACCTGCTTGTGTGAAATTTGCACATTCTCCTTGTGATATGTGTGTTTGCTAACTGGCATCTCTAAATTGCCCAGAGTATGTGCCCGGTGATGAACTGGCATCCCAGCCACAATGTCTTGTACTCTGTGCTACTTAGGATGGGCTACAGGTGACTCTGGCCAGTATAGTGGAAGGAAGATGGATGGGTGTGTACAGATTTAGCATTGAAAAATGCAAGATCAGTTATTCATTTCGTATGTCAATCCTTCCATCTTCCAACCAGTTATTCTGGCGAGTGTTGCATGGAGGCTGGGTTACATTCTGCACTGGAAGTCACAATCACAACTATTAAAACACTTATGCAGCAAATGCTTCTACTGGAAGATGCTGTGAATTGTATGTATGTTTTACTAAGTGCTAAGAAATCTCTGAAAAACAAATACGTAAAGGGCTAAAGGTGGTAGTGGTTTACAGAGTTCTGCCAAAAGTTAGATGCGCACATCTTCCAAACTGCATGTGTATGATACAAAAAAGTGGATCCAAGCCTGATCTTGCATGTATACAGGGTATGTTTATCTTGTTCATCTGTACGCCTACTTGAATGGACGGTTCCAAACTGAAAAGGAATTTCTAACGGGTTATTTCAGTGTTAGCTGGTGGGTAATTCCAGCTTTACGGATGTGACGTTTAAACTCAGAAAATAGAGAATAGAGATTATTATAAATACGTCGATTTGCATTTCTTTTCATGCAACCTCTTTGGCAGAATATAGACAAATCCTCAAACTTTCTATGTTTATACATTAGAAATGCATAGCATTTTGTTAGCATTATGGAGGTGACAACAAATGAGTATAGACCTTTGTATGGAATTGGCCTGGTATCTTGGGAGCCAAAAAATGTTTATAAAAAAAAAACATTCAAAATCACAACTTGAATTTCAACTAAAAAGTATAGTATAGTCAGATTAGATATGTGAGGTTTGTGTACATACTAATAAATTCATTTTTTGTTGTAGTTTTTTTGGCAGAATTTGGGTATTTTTGTTAGAAGCTTTGTAGTGTAGATCCTGGCATTTGTTTGGGAAATTCTCTGAAATTCTGTAGGCATCACTGTCTTTCTTTTTCAAAAGGCAGCTCTGTTTAAAGTTGGTCTTGCACACAACATGTTAACAAATTTTGTGCATCAGTTTTGGGTACCATTATTGATCTTGGCTTGCTGCTGTAGAATAATTATGCAGCCAGTCCGTCTGTTATATTGGTTATCAGTTTGCTTTGTAATTTTTGTTTTGAGCTTTAAAAACATGCTGCATATTATATATGTAATATATATATACCATTGCGACCGTGAAGTGTTCTGATTGCAACTAGGCTATAAACGATGACATTGTATATAAATGTTCCAATTATACATTACATTATATATAAATGGAACATTCCATAACATGACCTAATCATATTCTGATACAGAATCTGCTCCGAAATTTCAATAACACTGGACATTTAAAGCAGTTTCCTCAACCGTTACAACCTAATACTTTCTGTCGCGATATTATAGTAAATATCTTACAATTACTTCTTTACTGAAATGACACTTTTACCACATTATTGCTTAGTTATGTATGACGAAGTTTCTAACTGCCATTTCGTTACACTTGGCTTGTAGATCTATATAATTTCTTGTAAACAGAGAATGGTTGTATAATGTTCCGTGAGCTGCTCTCTGGGCCCTGGCTGTGCTCCATAACGCCGCCGTGCGGTCACTTATGCATTCTTTAAAGTCTCCGTGTCTGCTGGGAAAGGGGTGTAGCGCCTGCGGACAGCGTTCGGTACTGAAGTGCGGCTCGGAAGCCGGCTTCCGCGAACTACGTGCGTTATTTCAGTACTTTACTCGCACGAAGCGCTATAGTTATAAAGCGCGCTTCCCCGCTTCACTGTGATTGTGTGCAGGCTGTACACGGACGCGCGGTATCTGTTTCCGACCGATGTAGAAAGACAGCAACTGATCCAGCGCACCGGAGAAGCCGGCAATTCAATACGGGGTTTTAATTTTCTCCAGTCAAACAAGGCCGTATAAATGCCATAAATGCCTAGAATAGAAGAGATTCCGCAAACGTCCAATGTGATGCATCTGTATAAGAAGAAAATTAGTCGATTAAGATGGGAAATAAGCAAACGATATTTACTGATGAACAGCTAGACGCCTATCAGGTGAGAACGGCATTTTTTCCCTAGTTTCTATAGGTTATTTGTTTTTGTAGTTATCGTAAAGCATGTTATTTTACACGAATGGGTTTCAGTAAAGCGTGTTTTGTAATACTGTAATATGTTTATAATTAGTGTTTGGGACAGTGCTTATTATAAATGGCCGATCAATGAATGTAGACTGAGCTGAGCGCGCTTCATTCATATAGTATGTTGGGCTTTACGCTAAATTAAAACAGATTACCGTCAGTAGGAATAAGGGTGGGAATGCATGCAATCTTGAATGAGCCCTGAATGACTAAACTACACAAATAATCGTTGTTTACATAATACAGTTTGCTGATAATTGCTTCTTCGCTTTCTATATTCATATGTAACAATGAGTTGATTGAAGCATTTAAAATGAACGGTTTACGATTTAGATTTATTACGTTATTTATCTTAAACGTTAATCCATGCCTAGGCGACATGCATAACATTGTAGGTGTCTTAGATACCTTTTGGGCTGTGTGCAGCCAGTTGGAAGGTTATAAAAGCAGGCGAGCAAAATAACGTTGAAGGTACATGATGTCCCCACCTTATAGAAGCGCAACAACGTGACTTACAGGCAGTGTATTGTGTAAAAAAGCAACTATTTGTCTACGTGCAAATATACACCAGTTACTTTTGAGAAATAACTTTATAAACTGAAATGGCTTTTGATACAGGAACGACGAGGAAGTATAATTGCATTATAATCTTATACTGCGCCGTCTTCCCTGCATAATAAACAAGTCCAGGTTGTTTAATGTCGAATTTTCCAAGACGGGGTCCAGGTTTGCCTTGAAAACCTACACTTGTGTTACGTATATTAAATAACAGCAAATAACAGTAAAATATACTGTTTGGAATGCAAGCCATACAGAAAAAAACAAAACGACAATATCAAAAAAATGCAGACAAACAAGTCACACCCAAACACAGGTGTCGTTTTTTGAGATTGGAAAGTCACCCTTAGTATACGTCCCGTTGGTTGGGTACCCAACTGCGCTTGTATATAAAAGCCTAAAAATGCATTTTACAACGGACAGTCCTGCTCAGGGTCACATTTAACACGTCCAGTAGAATGCGGATGCTCACGTTTTAATTAAGATGTGGATACATTCCGAAATACTTTGATATCAAACCCAATCAGTAGTTAGCAATAGTTTATTGCATGTGAAAGGAGCCGCTATCTCTTTCTTTTTAAGCTGTTGAGGTTATGAATGGTTTTGCTGATTTATGAAATCAGGGGCGCTCTATTGACTTGGAAACAGCTCACAGGCAGAAAACTCATATCGTATAGTGATGCTACGGGCTGCTTTAACGTGTACGCCCCTGGAGATGTACCTGCCTTCGCTTATAAAGCATTCTGACATAATTAAAGCCTTTTCTTCATATTAAAATTGATATATAATAAGGATATATTTGTTTTTTATTTTTATTTATTTTTATTCGAATTACTTATTGATTTACTAGTATCGTGTTAATGAAATTTGACGTACCATGCAGTTTAGGTTGAAGATGGTCCTGCCCTGTATCCACGGCAGTTTTTGCGGTTTTGGTCCATGTGATCCCGACTCTAAATGTTCCCGTCAGGTCTTCATCTATCTTCATCTTCATCTATCCATCTTCTGACCACATATCCTGGTCAGAGACGCGAGATTCCTCCAAATTGTGTTAATTTAATGATATGACAGTGTTTATTCCCAGAATGCAGCTGCCATAGATGGAAGTCATTTCTCAGGTGTACTTTCAGATGAAATTACTTTAGAAGATTTAGGTTGTGCTGATTGGAGTTAATCCAGTTCACAGGTTTCCTGTAATGCCCACAGAAAACCTACAGCTTCCTTATTAGTGGCCGTGCACATGAGTCAGCAAGACAAAATGCATCAGTAACCAAACTTTTAAGGCAACCTTGAAGGCAACTCTCCTGCACATTTTATCTCTAAAACCTTTCTTCAGTTTTAGTTAAAGTATTAAATTTGTTACTTTTATTGTTTCGTCATTTTGTTTATTACTTTCAGGATCATTTTGAATCATTTCAGACATTTTTTGTATATCTCGGCAATAATAGGTTATTCACCATAGAAGTAAAACATTTATGATATAGAATTTACATGTGTTAAATAATGCAGGTTAATCAGTAATTAAGTGGCAAAGGAGAGTAAATTACTGCTCTGAGCTTGGTGGTGATTGGGATGGCTTTAAAAGCGATTAATCGTTGTGATTAGTAAGGCTGCCTTGGGACCTCAACACTGGTGTGCCGAGTACCGTAGTGTGTTAAGTGCGGCTTATTCTGGTGGAGTCGCAGCCTGAACTGGTTCCTTCAGCTATCCGGGTGAAACCGGCTTCTCGGTCAGGGCATCACCCCTTCTCAGTAAAAGGCAAACATGTGATCAGGATCTCCGGTTCACCGTACGTGCAGCCATGCGATGGCTGTGTCAACTGTGCAATGCCACCCTTTCTCCGGAGGAAGCTACAGTAAGACAGCGCTTGAGTGTCAGGTGATAGGAAGAGGTAGATAGGACAGGCAGTGTACAGCCAGTCAGGTAAGCAGCGCTGAGGCTGCGGACTGTCCGAGACCCAGCTGGCTGTATCTGCATATATACAAACATCACTTTCATCAAAAGGAGGGAAAGTAACATTAATCGCTGCCCTGTTATATGGTTTAGTGCAATGTTTCCCAATCTGGTCCTTGGGGACTCACAGACATCCCAGCTCCCTTTAGGAGGAAAAATGTGGATTGTCTTTCAGTCCTCGAGGACAGGGTTGGGACACTTTGGCTTAGAGCAGGGGTCTCCAACTCCAGTCCTGGAGAGCTACTGCCCAGTAGGTTTTCTATCCTACCTGGCTTCTGATGAGCCACACCTGTTCCTGGAATTTACCTGAGAACTAGTGTGGTTCATCAGCAGCCAGATAGGATAGAAAACCTACTGGATAGTAGCTCTCCAGGACAGGAGATGGAGACGCCTGGCTTAGAGCATAAAAAAAACAGCCCATATGAAATGGAGTATCGACATTGCAGATGGACCAGGAAATGTGTATCTATAGCAAGAAAAGGCTACTAACTTCATACATTATTTTATAATTATTAAAATCCACAACACGGATTGGGCATGAACATTACAGTTGTTGCTGTAGTTTACCTGCTGTGTTGTTTTCGCAGGGAGCTGAGTTTGGGGAGAGTCAGGCTGTTGTTTAACACCTTGGGGGTTATGAATTTGTTTATTTGTTCTTTTCTGTTACAGGATTGCACATTCTTCACACGCAAAGAGATCTTGAGGTGAGTGAAACTCTTTCCATTTCCTGTGTGCTGCTTGCTGTATCTGCACATGGAATGTGATCATGTGTAGAGGATGTACCACCACGGGCAGAGCAGGATTTGTGCAGGAGTGTGTAATGCTGATTCTGGGGGTGCTGTCCCCAAGCTCTGCTCCCTGGGCGCTGAATTAGCTGCTCACTGCTATGTCGCAATGTCACATATGGGTTAAATGCAGAGGACACATTTTGTTGTTCTGTACTGTGTGCTGTGGTGTATCAACAATGACAATTAATCACTTTCACATTGAACAGACTCCTTCCTCTTAGCTAAAGTCCTCCTTTCTTGGCTGATTTGGGGGAAGGGGGTCCTTTCTGCTATCTGATTATGTGGGCCCTGTCAGGATAGTTCCCAGTGTGCAGTGTCCTACAAACAGCAGTGCTGTGATGTCATCCATGCACTGCAGTGATGGTCCGGACGCTGCCAGTGTCCAAATCAGCCTAATGTTGGTTGAATAACCATGAGTCCACGTCCATGGTCTTAATCTCAGAAGGCAGATTAAATCCGTGTGCTCGTGCAGCAGGCTTACATGAAATAAAACACGGCAGAGCACTGAGCATTCTCAAACGTCCTCGCTAGCCTGTCAGTCCTGAATTTGTGTAAATGTAATTCTGTTGCATTTAATTGTAATGGATGAAAAGTCCAGGAGGAAACTAAAACAGGATTCCACAGACATAATTGAAGGAAGCAGTATTGTCACTCCTTACTCCCCCCCCCATGAGGTACGAGTAATGGATGGGGTGTGAGGGTAACAGTGACGTATGCGTCAGGCGTGTAAATCACACCCCCCGGAGCGAGGGGCAGTGTGCTCGTCATCTGCGGCCACTAAATCACCGGCGTGAAGAGGAAACACCTCGGCTCATGTGACATGGTCCGGCATCTCGGTTTGTGATCCGCTGTCCTGCACCATCACTCTCCCGCTGCCTCTTGCTAAAAGGCGATATATCCCCCCCCCCCCCCCCTCCACCTCCGTTTGCCCTGAGTGACTTGGATGGCCTTGGCACACTTACTTCAAGCTTATGGAGACTCTCACGCGACACTCCAGCTTCCGGCTCTCAGCGTCCCGGCTGTGTTTTGCGTTTGATCCCATGATACTTCAGGTGGTTTTATTTTTCCGCTCCGCCGCGTAAGACACTTTCACTGCACACGTACGCGCTGTCTGCGGGGGTCACCTTGTGTTTTGCCACAGCTTATCTGCAACATTTTCTGCATTATTAACACCCGTCACTTGTCACCTGGAAGGTTCTCATATACAGTAAAGGCGGCTGTTCTGTTCGCCCTCTGGCTCATATTTCATCTCCGAATCTCTGCCCTTCCAGTTATAAAAGCGTAAATGTGTCTGTTTCGCCTGAAATACGACACGAATATAGTGAAGCTGAGGATATCTGTACCCCGTTCCGCTTTGCATCCGGATCGATACCGTGCCGCTAATCAGGCCCATACGTGACCCCGGACAGTTCATGGGGTCGATTCCTTTATCTATCAGGGTGTTTATCTTCCAGCCGTGCACCCTGCCCCCCCCCCCCCGACGTGTGCAGGGAGCCGCTGCTCAGCAATGCTTTTAAACTGAGCAAAGGCGGGTGCCGGTGGGGCTGCTGGCTGGGGGCAGATTAGATCCCAGGCGGGCATGATTCACTGCGCGCCTTCCTCCGTTAGGATGTGATTTCTTTTTTTTTTTCCCTTCTCATGGCCCTACCGAAACCTCTAGTGCAGTCGGAGCTGGCGGACAGCGCGCAACAAAGCATGAAATTGGCTGGGCGGTCAGCGTGGCTCTGTGTCTGTAGCATTGCTGGAGAGGCTCCTGTGCACGAGTGTGTGTGTGTGTGTGCGCATGCAGGCATGCATATGTGTGTCTCTGTGTGCATGCGTGTTTTTGTATATGTGCACGTGTGTGCATGCATGCGTGTCTGTGTATGTGCATACTTGCGTGTGGGAACACACCCATGCCATGCAGATGGTTCATCTCGCTGAGCACTGCTGCCCTTAGCCTGAACCATGCGCTGGTGCTCATGCAGAGTAGCCATGCACAATGGCTGCTTTGAGAAGCCACACTTTGGATCTGTTTCCTTTTCTCTATGATATTACAACTCAACAGTGGAGCCCATTTTTGTGACCTGTACAATTTTTAAGTTCAAAGATTGTCAAAGAAAGGGCCACACTGTGTGCTTTGGTGCAGCAGTTAATCAATTAATTTGAAAATAAGCTAGTTTCTGGGACGTGACATATTAACATCCATCCATCCATTTTCAAAACCGCTTATCCTACTGCGTCGTGGGGGGGGGGGTCCGGAGCCTATCCCAGAAGCAATGGACATGAGGCAGGGAACAACCCAGGACTGGGCACACTCACACACCATTCACTCACACATGCACTCCTACGGGTAATTTAGCAACTCCAATTAGCCTCAGCATGTTTTTGGACTGTGGGGGGAAATCGGAGTACCCGGAGGAAACCCCACGACGACATGGGGAGAACATGCAAACTCCACACACATGTGTGACATATTAACATTAACATATAAATATTTTAAAATTGGAGAAGTGCAGAGGTTGAGATATGAGACAACAGTACCGGCTGAATGGCATTTCTGGGGAAAATGCCTGATTTCAGTTATACACAGTTCTTTCAGATTCATGTTTGTAAGGAGTTGTAGATGGTTGATGATTTCCTCACTTCTGTTAGAAAAAGCCTGAAGGACTAATCAAAAACAATTTTCACATGCATCCAGTGAGAACTCCTAATGTTTTTTTGTCAGGGAGCTTGCATGATTAATGAAAGGAGAGTTTCTAGAACTGTTGTAGAAAGTTCTAGAAAGTTGCAGAAAGTTCTTCATTTATATATTCAAGGGCATTTCCATTATTCATGACCATCTCTCCTTACAGTCTCTCTCCTGTCACCAGATCACTTTCCAAGCTCCTGTTATTCTCCCCAAAGATCTTCTAACGTTATTGCTTTCTTAAAAATGAAGCCAGCCTTTTATATAAATTGCTCTCAGTTGAGCAGAAATTGCCTTACAGTACGCGTTACATTCATGCATTTTAAGGTTGATTACCGACTTCAGCAGCAACGAAACTCTAGTTAGAGTCTTTGGAGTCGAGATAAAATCTATTGCGATTTTAAAGAAGAATCCAATGGACAGAATCAGCTCTGCTTTCGGTTTTTAAATAATTTAAAAGATTGCGTTATGTATTTGCGAGTTTACAGCATGAAGCTGCCACAGCAGGTGCTGCATCGTTGCAGTGTTTAGTGGTTTAGCGTGCTTTATGTTATGTTTGTGCTTTAGCGTGCTGCGACGGTGATGTGCAGCCTTGTTTGTGTGCTGCCCCACCGACCTCAGCCTTGGGCTGAAACGCCACAGCCTCATCTCCTCCTCCAGCCTAATAAACCGTGTGGCCTGACAGAGTCGCCCATTGGTTTTTCTGGAACCACTCACCCTGCAGTGGGAGGTATTAGTGCTCATGTTTTATCTGGGAACCTGTCTCCCGGATATTAGCCTGCAGCCGCTGCTAAGCAGTTTGTCGCATCATATACATGCATTATAATATTCACGCCTCAATAAAACAACGGCATGGAGCAGCAAAGCTCTTGACAGCACGTGGATGTTGACGACCCCCGTAGTTATTATGGTCGTCATGGAGGGCTAAAGTGGGCTCATATTCCTGCGCTGAGGTATCTTTAAGTGGCCGGGTTTAAATGATGCGGCTTTTAAGGCTGGGCCCATGACTCAGGTGCCTGGACGGCTCGTGATCCTCCTCCATGTTTGCGTTTTGCTAGTTCGCAGCTTGCGTGGCATAATGATCCATCTGCAGACTTTCTACACTAAGGTCGTCCCACGCTGAGTTAATCAGAGATGTCGTCATATCAGTTTCAGCTCGTTAAGTGACAGTAATAAACGATGTTGTTTTCTGGAGAAAATTGCTGCTCGGAACGTATCCCGCTTGCCAAACCAAATCATCTTGGGCTGGAGAAAATTACATTTTCCGCTTTTTAGGAAAATGGAGGCGTGTCAGCAAAAAATATTATGGTTTAAAAGGAGCCCCTCCAACACTGCCCCCCCCCCCCCCCCCCATACTCAATGACACTAGTGTCTGCCATGGAAACCTTCTTATTACTGGGATCTACCGTTTCCCAGGACCTGAAATGACCAACATAATCTCCATCACAAAAATCCCAGCAGAGGATGTACTTTCTGTGCCAACCAAGGTAGCTGAAAGAAGACGAGAACAGGCTCCAGTGAACAGTCAGGTTTACTGATGTTGGCAGCTACACCACCTACAGTTTAGACCAGGCAACCCATCTGAAGCTAAGTAGGTTTTGGGCCAGGCCAATACTTAGATGGGACACCAGCTAGGAAAGCTGGGTTGTTGCTGGGAGAGGTGTTGGTGTGGCCAGCAGGTCAGCCCACCCTGTGGTCTGTGTAGATCCCAATGCCCCAGTGCCGTGACAGGGACACTGTGCTGTACAAATGGTGCTGTCCTTTGGATGAGATGTAAAACCGAGGTCCTGACTCTCTGAGGTCATAGAAGATCCCTGGGCCTCTTTTGAATGAGTAGTGCTGGTTCTCTGATGGCCTGGCCAAAACGTCCCATAGCCAGTTAAAGTCTGGCCTCCTAATCGTCCTCTTTATTTAATTAGTGAATTCCCTCCTGTCCCTTCTCCACCTTACCTACAGTGCGCTGAGTGTACTGGTGCAGAATGACTGCCGCTGCATCATCCAGGTGGGGGCTGCACAGTGGCGTTTGAAGTGGCTCCCCTTTGGTTCTGTAAAGCGCTTTGGATGACTTGAAACGTCCTATATAAATGTAACATTCATTAACCTGCCCCCCCCCCCCCCGCCCCCACCCACCAGGACCTGCACTCATTCCGAGTTGGGAAAAGGGCAGGGAAAATCATCACAGCCCCCTCACACCCGGGACACAACCTCTTTGTACCTCCAGCAGGTGCTACAGATGACCGCTCCCCAAAACAAGTAGTAACAAGAACAGTTTCTTCCCACAAGCCATCACCCCTATGAGCAGCTGACCTGGTACCTCTTACAGTACATGACCCTCCATTGTAATGCAATAACTCACTGTTGTAAATAACTCACTACTTACTGAATTGTTTCATACTTCCAGCAGTCCACACACAAACACACTCCTACACGTTTTATACATTTATCATCCACACATGCATGCTATGTGTATATTATCCAGACTTTTTTTTTTAACCATTGTTATGTCTTAACTGTGTATGTATATATGTTGTGTAGGGGTAAAACGGTACACAGAAATTCGGTACGGACCTCAGGTTTGAAGTCACGGTTCGGTACGGACCTCGGGTTTGAAGTCACGGTTTGGTACGTTTTCGGTACAGCGGGGGGAAAAGAAACAAAACATAAATAGCTTATTTTTTTCTTTATTACTTTAAACAGTGGTTTACTGAACAAAGTGACTCTTTCTTAAATAAAATGTCTCTGTTAGTACTGCTACAACCTACTAATAAAAAAACAAAAATTTACTTAAAAGTAAATTAAAATAAATGTTCTGTCAAGTAAATAAAAATAAAATGAATTTCCATTAAGGTGCACGTTTACAAAATTAGCTGTATCAGTGCTACATTAATTAATGGAGCTTTCAGCTTCATATTTGAACTGCGGAACAAAAACATTATCTCAAAAAATACAAAGCAAGAAATATCTGTTATTGTGCAGCCTTTAAAAGAATAGGTGTGTTGCACTTGTATCCACATTAACGTCCAGCTTCAGGTTAGGACTTTCACACGCATCCGTAGTGGTGCAACCTCATCCGCGTCTCTCTGAATGGTCCTCGGGGAACCACGAAAACTCGTAAAGTTTCCACATTTGCTACATTCTTTCAGTACAAATATGTAGCGAACCGAAAATACTCTGTATGATTACAAGTACTGTTACACTTCTAATGCTGATGTACCAGAGCCACTAACAACCTTGTGTATGTGAACACACTCAGCCGAAAGTCCTGATTCTGATTCTCGAGAGAAACATTATAGTACTGCGGTGTCTGACACACGTTAAATCTACGTTTCCGGTCAGATATGTAAAGACCCCCCCCCCTCCCTGGCCGATTAAATCTGGCCTGTAAACCTGCCCCAAGATCCCTTCACCCCTGGTCATGTGGTCAGAATGTTTGGGATCCTGAACCTGAGCTAAATGAATGAAATATACTGGATTTTCTGGCATCTATAGGTAAATAAATTAAATACATGCATCGTGTCTCATGTGGGACTTCACCTGAACCCTGAGGTAGGGGTGTCGGGCTCAGCTTTGGCTTTTTGTGGGACAGCCTGTTCAGGATGTTCTAATTCATGGCCCTGTTTCCTGTTTGTCTCTATAGCCTGTGCAGAACCTTCTAAATTAAGCCACCATGTGATGAACTACCTGAGCGGTTATGAGGGTAAATGGCTGTTTTATGTCCAAACTGCTGAGGTAGAATGATTGCTTGTGTAATTTATTACTTGGTCCCAAATGTTTTCTTAAATGTCACATGTTGCCTCATGCAGATCTCGCCGGGTCTTGGTACTGCTGAATATTTGAACATTTCCTATTTGCTTTGCTCTTGAGATCTTTGCTGTGCTGCAGTAGATTCTGTTGCCTGTGCTGTCAAGCCTGGCCTGGCCTTCTTCTCCTTAACCCCATTACCAAGAATCTAATATTGTTTTGTTCATTTACCATGATGTACTTCAGCTTTTTGTGTGTTTTGTGTGCTCCAGGATCACGCAAAACACAACAAAGCAAGACCATAGCAAACATACCTGAAGTGCGACCTTCATAATCGCCCGCATTGTTGCTAAGGATCCTGGGTACCGTTTGAAATTTCTAGGCCGAGCTGCAGTTGCTCCTCTGGCATCCAGCCTGGCTTTTGAAGAGAACAGCGACATTCACCGCTGGGCGATTTGAGAGTTAATGAGATGTTTCATATATTAGGCTCTAATGACCCCTGAATCCCAGCTCCCTCTTCACTGCAGAGCTGTTGCTGGCTTTTATCTCCCTCTGCGGTGTCAGCGCTGTGCTTTATTGTCGCTGAAATATGCCCACGCGTGGAGCGCTGCTAGGAGCCCACATTAGTGTAAATTAGCTGCTGCGGGTCAAGGAGACGCCCGCAGCCGGGCCCCCATTTTACGGGCCGCTGGGCCCCCGGGACGTTCCCTCTCTGACAGTGCGGCCAGCAGGGCCACGGCATGGCACACCTCCGGAAGCTGTTAGCCCGCGCTGGCATGCTGGCGTCCGCGGGGTTAACCAGAGGATGACGGCGCTGAGAAACGTCGGGGCTTCCGGCTCAGATGAATTTTCAAATTAGATTTGCTGTGAGGCCCAGACTCCAGCTCCATGCGTACTGAGCGGAATGGAGATCATCTGGTCTCTCTCTGCATCCAGAAGTGCCAGTGAAAGGCTCGTCCTGCAGTCCTCTTAATGCTGGTTTGCCGCATGGGCTGATCTGTGATCAGGCATCACCTGGACCATAATTCAATTCTAAAGGGACGAGCAGACGTCAGTAGGGAGGCTCTGTATGGGGCGTAGATGTTTGCTGGGGTCCTCCACTGTAGCCAACCTGCACTAATTTATCTGACAGTTTGCCAGTTACAAACAGCAGTCGAGCTACAATGCAGTAGTCAGTACATATATTATCTGTGATTTGACATGTTCTCTTTAACGTGAGTGTTACATTAGGGAAAATGATGTGGGACCGCTAAAAGTGTATATAACCTTAGCTGTCTTAGTAATACATATGAAATAGGGATTTTCACAGATTTGATTATGTACTGATTATATAGTTTCCCGAATTATCAATATTTTTAGTGGCTTTAAGGACCTTAGGAAACCACATGCATGATGGTCCTCTAAAACTGAACTGCCCCAATAAAACTGAAAATTCAGACCAAATCCCAGTGACGCTTCTGGGTTATGATTTGAATATTTTTTCTTCGGCTATTCTGGATTTGCCTCGTTCAGGTCAGACAAGGGAAACAGTCAAACGTTTGCCAGAGGCTGCCGCGCAGCTGCCGTTTCGGAGGTGAATAGAGAGGAGTAGAGCAGCCGTGTGCATTTCAGTGGCTGGTGATTTCAGGTCACTGACACAACAAAGCATGAGGGCAGCCACTTGCGGCAGGAAATGCTAAAGGGCCCAGTGGAACCAGCGGATATAGACAATGAGTCACCTGATACCGGAGCAGCTGGTGGAAACCCATACAACACGAAGACATGTAAAGCCAGAACCGTACAGGTGTGAGACAACAGTTACAGACATACAGATATACAAATATATATAATATATATAAAACGCACAACATGAACATAATTTAAGACATTCTTAGGATCTGCTTCACGTATGATGTAAAATGAAGTTAGAAAAGGTTATTCCTGATGCTTATGATTATCAACATGTGTTTGATGCCTTGTGAGTTTATACTAAATGCATATATTAAAATTGTATGATAATTCGGGGGCTAACCTTTAGAAAGTGAACCATCGTTTGTGTCTTGTGTCTTTTTTAGGTTACATGGACGATACCACGAACTGGCCCCGCATTTAGTTCCGATGGACTACACCAACGACCCCGATGTCAAGGTTCCCTTAGCCCTTATAGTCAACATGCCCGAACTGAAGGTGACCTTCACGCTTTTTTTCTGGAAATATACGGCATCACTGATTATGTCGAGCTAAAGTGGGGTTATGTGGGTTTGCGAGATTCTGTGTGTCATGCCATATATGTTATTGTCGCGCCAGGTTCGAACTGTACTGTAAGTAGTGGTTTCCCATGATGCATTGGGACTCTGTGTAACAGCAGGGGAATGACTGCCCGCTCGTTAGAGCTTTAACGAGCCTGCCCCTGGCAGCCAGCAGCGGCCGACACAGTGCTGAATCAGCTGGGCCGTGCTTCAGATTAGTCAGCCTCAGTCTGCCACCTGCCCTCCGGGAGCCAATCACCGGCGAAGGCCCTCCGTAACCCCTGGCAACGCTGACCTGCCCGCCTGGGTGCCCCTCCCCTGGTTACTCATGTGCAGATAAAGATATTTAAGAAGGGCTGTTAGCTGGCATTGTAGTCAGGGGTAGGCTGACTCAATCAGGCGTAGCGAGATGGTGGTAAGTCACAGAAACTACAGGGTGTGTTAAACCGTTCAGTGGCAATTATAATATCATATCCAGTCATTTATAAGTTATTAAATCAGCATCAACAAATAATATAACGTAAACAGCCGCGTAGGAGTGTAAGAGCACATTTTACGGGCAGTTGGCCGGGCAGCTATTACGAATGAGTCATGTGCTCATGTGGCCAGACAGACTGTAGTCACAGGCGCTTAGTCCCCCCTGCTGCCTCCAGATAAGGCCGCTGCACAGAACAGAGCTTTCCAACATCACGCTGAGAATGTTTAGAGAAGCTAGTTATTTTTTTGCTGTTTAGGGGAATGAAGGTAGTCTGTGGAGCTAATTGCTGTGGATCTCAGCACCATTACCTAGGGGCTGGAGGGCTCATTCCCACATCAGGAGTCATTATGCTTTGATATTATTCAAAGTAGAGATGTCTGATTTCCTTCTGGGGGGGGGGGTGCCCCTAAATAAAGGGCCAGGTGTCACAGGCAGATGTGGGGCAATTCATGTCCTATCAGCACCTTTCTGAGTCACCATAAAGAACAACTATGCAGTGATCAGGGAGTAGTACTGCTCAAATATTCAGCCATATTTGTCCCCCTGTTACAGGCATCGCAATGACTCGGAATGCAGAGGTGACTTAGGGACACGCTGTGAAGCTTTAAGTTCGTGGTATGCTCAGATCGGTTATAATGCTGTGTGCGTATGCACTGCAGCACGTCACTCCATGGCGAGGTCTGCAGGTGTGACGAGCAAATCCTGGACACAGAACCAGTCACTGCTGTCCAGAACCAGTCACTGCTGCACAGTTACTTCGGATAAGAGAATTGAAATGTATGAACAGAGTCCTTTAGGACTTTCGGTTGGATTCAAATGCCAGGGAGCATAAAATGTGACCCATTGAATAAACGCATAAATGTAGTTATGTACAAATACAGATTCACCACTAACCTACTGTATAGAGCAATGTTTACAACTGGTTTGCCTGAACATGTGTGTGTGTGTGTGTGTGTGTGTGTGTGTGTGTGTGTGTGTGTGGAGTATATTACTTTGAGTATCTTGTATTAATTGTTAGAAACATCAAATAGAATTGAACCCAGAATGTAAAATGTAAAAGCAAAGACACATATTTGTTTAGTTTCTTGGTTTGGTTCTTACTTCTGTGTGAGTTATTCTCCTAATTTGTGTGCTGCCCTTGTTCATTTAATCTTTTATCCTGAACTTTTTGTCGGACCCTTAACCCAGCCTAGTAATTACACTCTTGAGATTTATCGAGTCTGATTGGATTTCCTCTTTGTCCATTCTGAGAGAGGTTTTACTTCCTCACTTTGTTAGTTAAATAAAATCATCCTTGACTGACTGGATGGCTGCTTGCCTGCCTCTCCTACTTCTCTCACTTTGCAGGAAAACCCCTTCAGAAACCGTATCGTGGAATCCTTCTCCGAGGATGGGGAGGGAAATCTCAGCTTTAACGAATTCGTGGACATGTTCTCCGTCCTCAGCGAAACAGCACCCAGGGAACTCAAGGCTATTTACGCTTTCAAAATATACGGTCAGCTGCTTCTCTCATCGATACCTTGCTTGTTTATGTCTTTGGTCTTACAAATTAAGAACAATACAATGAGGGGATTCTCCTTAGAGAGGCCGACTTTAACCTCACCGTTTTCTGCCACTGCCAACAGATTTCAACACAGACAATTTCATATGCAAGGAGGACCTGGAGAAGACTTTGAACAAGCTGACCAAGGAGGAACTGACACCCGAGGAGGTGAAGCTGGTGTGTGAGAAGTCCATCGAGGAAGCGGACCTGGATGGTGACAGCAAGCTTTCATTTGCTGACTTTGAAAACATGATTTCAAGGGCTCCAGACTTTTTAAGGTATCTTGTGTTGACGTTGCCTTCAGCAAATGATGAAAATGTGGTGGCTCCCTTTTGGTGTATTTCGGAATCATAACTTCATTCCTCATTCTTTCTTATTGGAAAAGCGTAAAAAATCTCCCTTGAGATTGCCTGTGATTCAACACTTCTAAGGGTTCTAAGGAACAACGGGTTCCATCAGTAACTGTGAGAAAGTCTGTCTGATCAGCTAACAGAACTACTAACATGGCAGACCGTCAGCAGCCAGGGAAAGATTACCGACTGTATTTTTCCAATTAATCAAAAAAACGGAAATGCTGATTTGGCTAGTGAAGGGTTTTGTGTGTGTGTGCGTGTGTGTGTGTGTGAGAGATGCAATGAGTGTAAGATCCAAGTGGATCATTAGCATAGCTGACCAGGTCATCTTGCAGGTGTAAACAGCATTCAGCCAAAGTGCTGAGCGCCTGCTTCAGACTGAATGAGATTTTCCTCGTAAATCTTCATGCCTCAGGCTTGAACTTGGCTCCAGGCTTCAGACTAATTAGGTTACTTCTCCCCGTTCGCATTTACCTAAAGCTACAGGAAATGCAACACTGTCTTGAAATTGCTGCAAATTTATTTGGGTAAGACAATGGCGTAGGAGAGGGTTTTATCCTGGGGAGCATAAGTTAATAATTTAAATACAATGGTTTGTTTACTGCGGGGATGAATGAAGCCAAATTAATTATTGGGGGGAGGACACTGAAACATGCATTTTGCATTAAACTCATTCTGTATGAACCCTGGTTTCTGCTGCTCTGGGAGCGGTGATCATGCTGGCAGTATGATGATGACTTTGGCGTCCAGCTCAGTCAACTGCAGGTCGCTTAGGAACAGCAGCCTGGGAGCCACATTTATCTCTGACGGCGCCGCCATTAGCAGCGAGCCCCGAGTCTAACAGCGGTATTCGCGCGCGGTTCTGGTGCAGGTCCAGCGCTCTGCTCCCCAAACCGGGCCACATTTTTCTTGTGGGAAATTGCTTTGTAAATCATTATAAAAAGACTGCGCTCCGGGGCCAGAGTGGCACGTAATGGTTTCGGTGGGAAAGCTGGAGACGGATCAACTGTCCAAGGTGGGATAAATCTGCCGAAAGGCCATAAAAAGGACAAAGCTGGAGACGAGCAGAGCGGCAGCCACAGCGTGAGCCCCCCCCCACCCCCACCCCCGCAGCGGGGGCATCTGTAAATCCATCCTGTGGTGACAGTAGGACGGGCCCAGATGGGACACGGAAACGATGATCTTTTCAACACGGCTATAAGAGGCGGAGGAGAGCCTTTTCTCTTGCCTTCTGGGATGTTTGACCATGTTCTTCTAGCTGTCAGGTTTCCCAAAAACTGCTGGGTAATATTTTTTACTTCCATTTGTACAGAAATGGCACTTCCTCCTGTCATCTTGACACAAATGTCTGAGTCAGCAATATCCATTGTTTCTGATTGCTGCTCCAGTGGCCTTGTGGGATAGCATAGCATCCATCAGTTGCACACTTTGGAATTCCACAGAATGTAGTATGTCATCTGGGTACTGATCATACGCTGTCTCTCCATACTGAGGATTCAGGCACACTGCTTACTTTGCATTTTATGTTTCACCTACTACTTAGCAAACAAGTATGCAATTTCAAACACGCCCTGTGCTTTGTTTCATTTTCTGTGTCAGAAGGACAGAGGCACAGGTGTTCAATGCTGGGAGATGCTTCAGCTTCTCGTTTAGCATTAAATGTGTCCTTTGTGTGATGTAGGCCTTTTGCAGGTTTTCTGTCAAAATCTGGCATCCAATATATGGATTGTTATAAGTTCACAAGCCATCTGCTCTTTTTTGGTACCTTAATTTATGTTTGAATATTATTTGTATGGCTCTGTGGGTTAGGACTCTGTGCCCATCATCAGAGGGTTGCTGGTTTGAATCCCTTCACTGTGTACATATTATTGAAGAGGGCGCTTAACCCAGAAAGCGTCTGTCGGGGGTAAAGGGCTGGCTCTGCGCTCTAAACCCAAGCGAAAGGCAGGCTTTGGCATACAGACAGCATGCTGCCTTTGCCGTAAACCTCACCCCTGTGTTTCTGTTTCCAGCACCTTCCACATACGAATCTGAGGGGGGTCAGCAGGGAAGACGTGCTGTTGGAAGGCGACAGCGCGCCTGGGTGCCCCTCGTCCATGCTGCCCAGGACACTCACTGACATTGCACCAGCCGTGCAGTTAGGGCTTTCTGGGGGGGAGGGGGGCGTGCCCGATCCCCCCCCCCTCCCGAGTGGCTGATTTACCGCAGTAGAGTGCCTGTCTCTTACACACGAGCAAAAACCGGAGTCCCTGGTCATGCCGGTCAGCAAGGAGACACAGAAACTCTCGACTGGCGTGGCGGGATTCCGCATTCCTGTTCCTGATTTCCAAGGAAGCACAGGCGCCTGCTGTGTCTCCGTTTTTTTTACCGACGCTCCTGACAGCTGATGCATGCCCCTTTCCCCTGGAAACTCCTGTGACTCGTAAACGGAAGACTCCTTGGCTTCTCACACCTTTGGGTCCTGCCTGCAGCTTAAGTGTCAGACTTAATATACATATTTATAATGTGGGAAGGTTACATTTTGGAAGCACGGCGTGTGCGACCCACGTCACCCGGACGTCCTTCCCCAGCGCGGACACCGAAGCCAGGGGAAAACCAAGCACAGCCCTGTCACCAAGGACACAGAGACAGTTGTTTAACAGCTATGCAATCTTTCTCTATGACATGCATGAACGCAACTGTAAATTGCAAATCGCTTTATTGTTCTAATGCCAGTATTGAGCTACTGGACCATGATGACAATCAGACCTAACTGTTCTCCAGTTGAAGGAAGGGCTTTTTCATTTCCAATCCAACTCTCTTTTTATTACGCTTTAATATCTGTGTCTCTATTTAAATTAGGACTTCAGCCTCAATAGGACCCAATTCAATTTCCTTCTGTATTTGATGTGATACAGAACATTTGGCTAAATTTTTAATAAATGTTTTTTTTTTTTTTTTGCTTGTTAAATCAATGAATCAATTTTTTGCTATTTCTAGTGGCATATTTCTGGATTATAATCACTGAAATACATTATAATATACACAAAATGAAATCGTGTAATGATTAAAAAGAAATGACTTATACTCTATACCTCAGTTATGAAATGTTTTATTTTCCCCAGTCGGTGTCTGTAGTGCAGTGGGAGCTGCACTTCTCATGTCAGCCACCCACTTATGGGAAAGGCATCTGTGTCCTTTCGATATACCATGAAGTTATTACTGCTTTCTCTATGCATGCATGCCAATCTTAACAGACATCTGATGTTAATATAAGGAAGTAAACATTATTTGAGCATTAAATTGTTGGTAAAATTGGTAAAAACAAGTGGCTTTTTCCTCATTTATAAAAAATGAGCCCACAATCTTTCTTTTAGTGGGCTGATACAGTAGTGTTTTAGTCACATTTAAAACCAGTGCCATTTTCTTACATTTGATTGTATTACATATCACGCATATACAGTACTAGTAGAGAGAGATTAGCCTGCTGCAACTATCACCAGGCTACTGATGTGTATAATTTAAAAAAATCTGTTGTAATTTCACTTAATTTTCCTTGTGGTGGAGAAGATGGTTTATGTTCATGTTTGTGAGGCCTGATCTATAGACACATGCGGTATGTGGAGTACTGATGTGATCAGTCACGTGAGGGAGTATCAAAATGATCAGCCATGTATTGAGGAGTATTGAAATGATCAGCCATGTAAAAAGTATGGAAATCATCAGCCAGTAAGGGAGTATTGAAATGATCTGCCAGGTGAGGAAGTATGGAAATGATCTGCTGGTTAGGTAATATTGAAATGATCTGCCATGTAAGAAAGTAAAGAAATGATCAGCCAGTAAGGGAGTATTGAAATGATCTGCCATGTGAGGAAGTATAGAAATGATCAGCTGGTTAGGTAATATTGAAATGGTCTGCCATGTAAGAAAGTAAAGAAATGATCAGCCAGTAAGGGAGTATTGAAATGATCTGCCATGTGAGGAAGTATAGAAATGATCAGCTGGTTAGGCAATATTGAAATGGTCTGCCATGTAAGAAAGTATAGAAATGATCAGCCAGTAAGGGAGTATTGAAATGATCTGCTATGTGAGGAAGTATGGAAATGATCAGCCAGTAAGGGGGTATTGAAATGATCTGCTATGTGAGGAACTATGGAAATGATCAGCCAGTAAGGGAGTATTGAAATGATCTGCCATGTGAGGAAGTATAGAAATGATCAGCCAGTAAGGGGGTATTGAAATGATCTGCTATGTGAGGAACTATGGAAATGATCAGCCAGTAAGGGAGTATTGAAATGATCTGCCATGTGAGGAAGTATAGAAATGATCAGCCAGTAAGGGAGTATTGAAATGATCAGCCATGTGAGGAAGTATGGAAATGATCAGCTGGTTAGGTAATATTGAAATGATCTGCCATGTAAGAAAGTATAGAAATGATCAGCCAGTAAGGGAGTATTGAAATGATCTGCCATGTGAGGAAGTATAGAAATGATCAGCCAGTAAGGGAGTATTGAAATGATCTGCTATGTGAGGAACTATGGAAATGATCAGCCAGTAAGGGAGTATTGAAATGATCTGCCAGGTGAGGAAGTATGGAAATGATCTGCTGGTTAGGTAAAATTGAAATGATCTGCCATGTAAGAAAGTATAGAAATGATCAGCCAGTAAGGGAGTATTGAAATGATCTGCCATGTGAGGAACTATGGAAATGATCAGCCAGTAAGGGAGTATTGAAATGATCTGCCATGTGAGGAAGTATAGAAATGATCAGTCGTGTGAGGTTGGAATGTCATTAGACACACACATGCCTGTCTCCCTTTGCCTGTCTCCTACCTTGATGTCAGAGAAGGTTCCAGATCCTGCTGTGGGTAAAGGCTGTTCTTCTGCAGTCTAAGCACACCCCCTCCCCCCAGATTCATGCTTATAAACAATATTGATGAACAACAAGAACAAGCCTGCTGCTGTGCCTGTCGCTTTACGACAATGTTCAGTGGAGAGCAGATCATCTCCGCAATTTAACACCAGCCGCGTCTGCTCCTCTGCTCAGTAATGGCCTTTTAAGCAGAGCGGAATGAGGGCGCCTTTGCTGACTGAGTGCCCCGCGCACCGTGCTCTGTAAATCTGCCCCGCGGAAAGCTCGCCCTTGACCACATTTGTTGAGAGATGATTTATCAACAGAAATGATATATCAGTGGACAGAGGGTTTGCACAGTCTCAGCTCTGTGTATGTTTGTGTGACTTTTGTTAAACCTAAAAACTATGAAAAAAAGTCTAGGGTATATTACATCACATCCCTTCCAGGGTGGCCCCTGTGACCCCTGTGACCCCTGGCCTGATCCCTGTGGCTCCTCCAGGCCCTTCCATGATATGCAATTTGAAGATGGTTCTGGAAGCCTTTTAATATTCATGCTTAAGGCACAGTTAATGATATGTACAGAAGATCCGTGGTGATATAAATTATCGGCATGCCCACACTTCTATATGCATGAGTCAGATGTTTGGGGGGGGCAGTGAATATCACGTGAAATTTGGCCGTCTATAAAACCTCAATGGGATGTCATGGTGCAGTAAGACATAGACGGTCCTCAGTGGGACCATGACTTTGGATTGAATAAGAATGTAAAAGTTTTGTGAGGAAAAAGAAAAATCACTGTTATATAACTGCGAGATCTGGTTATAAATAAGGGGGCGTGGGGGTTGGGGGGGGGGGCATCACACTTCCCCGATCGGTATATGACCATTAGGGAGGGGGCCATGCTAATATGCACTTAATTCCTCATCCTACTGCCTTCTGCTCACTTTACGACAGCAGTGCTAAAATCCAGGGGAATTTCATGCTGACAGAGCGACTTGGTTAATTACAGGCGCCGTGGAGAACATCTGCTGATTAAGATTCTAATAGCGCTGTCTCTGTTTGCTCCTGATACTGCCTGTAGGTCAGCTGTGCCGTAAACCGGCCATAAAAACATTGATTCTCATTATTCAGCTTGGCCTCGTATACTCCCAGTGTCCGTGGCACACCGGGGGACCCAGAAACGGCCTTGGCTCCACACAAAGATCAGCGCAGGTCCCAAAGCGAGGTTACGCGGCTGCAGGCCCTGCGCCCAGGTAATGCGGCTACAGGCCCCACGCCAAGGTAATGTGGCTGCAGGCCCTGCGCCCAGGTAACGCGACTGCAGGCCCCGCTCCGAGGTAATGCGGCTACAGGCCCCACGCCAAGGTAATGTGGCTGCAGGCCCTGCGCCCAGGTAACACGGCTGCAGGCCCCACGCCGAGGTAATGTGGCTGCAGGCCCCACACCCAGGTAACGCGGCTGCAGACCCCGCCCCGAGGTTACGCGGCTGCAGGCCCTGTGCCCAGGTAACGCGGCTGCAGGCCCCACGCCGAGGTAACGTGGCTGCAGGCCCTGCGCCCAGGTAACGCGGCTGCAGGCCCTGCGCCCAGGTAACGCGGCTGCAGACCCCGTGCCCAGGTAACGCGGCTACAGGCCCCGCCCCGAGGTAATGCGGCTGCAGGCCCCGCCCCGAGGTTACGCAGCTGCAGGCCCCGCGCTGAGGTAACGCGGCTGCAGGCCCCCCTTTGCCATATTGATATTAGGAAGGCGGCAGGTATCGATGAAGCCGTGTCTCCTGGTCGCATTAGGCAGAAGGACAGGAAAAAAGAGTCAATGACGAAAGTATCGCATTCCGCATCTATAAAGGCCTTTGAGCGACCTTCCCTATAAAATTGCCTTAAATTGCATCAATATCTGTTTAATGTGGCATATTTTTACATTTAACCATAAAATAATGCAAATATGATTTTGCACAGTAGGAAAAAGAGGCAGGTCGAGCCTGTGCCTAAAACATCCAGTGGTTAAATGATCACCAGAAGCTTCTTTTTCTACACTATCTACAATGTCTAAAGTGTGTCTCCAATGTTTACAGTGTATCTACAGGATATATGCAGTGCCTCTTGTATGAGTACGGTGTCTGCAGTGTCGGGGACCAACAGACAGTCCGCATTTACCGGGAACTGGGAAGGAGCAAAAATGTAGACTGTCTGGCAGGGAGCTCAGAGGAAGCAAAAAAGTGGACTGCCTGTGGATTCCCGAGAACCGAATTCATAAACACTGGCCTACAGGATTTACAGTGTGTCTACAGTGTATCTACAGTGCTATATACATTGTATCCACAATTTTCCTACAGTTATTACAGCATGTCTACTGTGTGTCTACTGTTTTTTTTCAATGCATCTATAATGTCTCCAGAGTATCTCTTGTGTCTACAGTGTATCAACAGTGTGCCCAGTGTCTAAAATGTCTGCACTGTTTACAGTGACTCTAAAATGCCTACAATATGTACAGTATGCAAAGTGCATCTACAAAGCATCCATAGTGTCTGCAGTGCATTCTTCAGTCTATAATGTCTATAGTGCACCTGCAGTATCTTCAATGTAACTACAGTTACTACAGTATGTCTACAGTGACTACAGTGTCTGCAGTATCTCTGCAGTGCATCTACAGTGTGACTACAGTACCTACTGTATATCTGCAGTGTGTCTACAGTGTAACAAGTGTCTCCAGTGTTTGCAAGATCTACAAAATGAATTGTGGCAAAAAAAGTGAAAATGTGAAAACAATCAAAAAAGAGGGTTTAAAGAATTTAATGACAGTGTGGCCCTATGGGTTAGGATGCTGTTCAAATGATCGGAAGGTTGCAGGCTCAGATCCCATGGACGGTGGAGTCACCACTGTTACCTCTGAGCAAGGCCCTTAACCCCCAGTTGCTGCGGGTACTGGCAGACCCCGCTTTCTCAAAAAAGGCATCTGCTAAATAAAATGTAACTGCAGAGTCTGCTCTTAGTGGGTGCAATAACAATAATAATGCACATGGGAGCCAGTGAGTGCAGCTGCACTGTGGCCTACAGCTGCTGTGTACAGTGCTTCACATCACCGCCTCCCTGATGCCGTCATCTCTCTTATTTATGAGTGGAGGCCTCCATAAATACTCAGCTGTGATCAAATACTGATCTAGTCACCAGTGACATCTTGATAACCCCCCTCAGATGAAAAAGACTTTGTCCAACATCATTTTCATTCTCAGCATTTGTGCTTAAGTGTGCAGATCATAAAGTGCCGTATCACTGGAGAGCTATATAACCGCCGGCCTCGGGGACGATTTACGTGCCCCCGTCACGACAAGCACGGCACATTGCTCTCATTCAAGTCATTCACATGAAGTTCAGCTTCACATTCATGGTACCAAAAAGTGAGAGCTTCTAGTCACAGTGAAATGTCTTACTCTGTCACTCCAACCTACAGGGGGAAGATGGAATAAGTATAGAATTTTAACCATTGATTAATAAAAGATTAAAAGATGGGTGTATTCTCACATCCATTTGAGACTTCTGAAACCTTGTGTGAGATTGTCTGCAGCGGGGCAGGGATGAGGCTAAAACACTGATGTGCTCACAGCAGCATGAATACAAGTCTCACCTCACTCTTTACCTCACTCCTCACCTCACTACTTACCTCAGTCCTCATTTCATTCCTCACATTACTCCTTACCTCACTCCTCACCTCACTCCTTACCTCACTCCTCATTTCATTCCTCACCTCACTACTTACCTCAGTCCTCACTTCATTCCTCACGTTACTCCTTACCTCACTCCTTACCTCACTCCTTACCTCACTCCTCACCTCACTCCTAACCTCACTCCTTCCAGCCCTGCTGGGAGTTTGTAGAAGTGTGAATTTTACAGTCACTTATAATTTACTGCTTTCATTATTCATCCTGCATCGCTTGGTGCTACGCAGACCTTGGAGCCACACTGCGCAGAGGCCTGTCGGGGTACAGAGTTACATGCAGACACAAACAGGCACACTGCGCAGAGGCCTGTCGGGGTACAGAGTTACATGCAGACACAAACAGGCACACTGCGCAGAGGCCTGTCGGGGTACAGAGTTACATGCAGACACAAACAGGCACACTGCGCAGAGGCCTTTCAGGGTACAGAGTTACATGCAGACACAAACAGGCACACTGCGCAGAGGCCTTTCAGGGTACAGAGTTACATGCAGACAGAAATAGATACACTGCACAGAGGCCTGTTGGGGTATAGAGTTATGCGCAGACGGAAACAGACGTACTCCACAGAGGCCTATCGGGGTACAAATTTACATGCAGACACAATTCACACATTGCGCAGAGACCTCTTAGGGTACAGAGTTATGCGCAGATATAGACACACTGCACAGAAGCCTGTTGGGGTTCTCTCATTGCCAAATAGCCAGAAAGTTAAGTGTTTCTAAGGAAGAAGGAAAACCAGTATCACTTAAAACAGTCAAGCAAAGACTGAGAGCAGCTGGACTTCATGGTCGACTTGCTGCCAGAAAAGCTTTACTTCATGGTGTTAACAAGAAAAAGAGGCTACAGGCTAAACAGCACAAACACTGGAGGATGCAGGACTGGGAGCAGGTCTTGTGGATGGAGAAATTGCACCAGCAAGTTTGAAATGAGTGTCTAGCAAATGAGACAGAACTGACTGCATTGAAAAAGTGCTGGCTGGGTTTGGACACAAGTTATCTCCAAAAATTGCTGGAAAGGAGTCTGTGAATCTGTGCTGCTGCGAGGGGGGGTTATTTTGATGAATCTCGTACTTAGACACTCGCATTCATTAAACTGCATTTACAATGCACAGTGAATCGTTACATTACACTTTAAAACCGATCTGTTACATTTGTTTTAAGTAATTCTAATATTTTCTTGTAATAAAGGTTTGAAAAAGTGTGTCATCCATCCATCCATCCATCCATTTTCCAAACCGCTTATCCTACTGGGTCGCGGGAAGCAGTGTATCATTTTTATTTTTTTTAAATGAGATGGTGGGTCCAGACTTCTTGTTTGCAATGTAGATGCCATGTTTAGGCTTGTAGAAAAAATTCCAAAATATTTCACTTATTAATGTTACAATTAGGGGCGGCATGGTGGTGCAGTGGTTAGCACTGTCGCCTCACACCTCTGGGACCCGGGTTCAAGTCTCCGCCTGGGTCACATGTGTGCGGAGTTTGCATGTTCTCCCCATGTCGTCGTGGGGTTTCCTCCGGGTACTCCGGTTTCCCCCCACAGTCCAAAAACATGCTGAGGCTAATTGGAGTTGCTGAATTGCCCGTAGGTGTGCATGTGTGAGTGAATGGTGTGTGAGTGTGCCCTGCGATGGGCTGGCCCCCCATCCTGGGTTGTTCCCTGCCTCGTGCCCATTGATTCTGGGATAGGCTCCGGACCCCCCGCGACCCAATAGGATAAGCGGTTTGGAAAATGGATGGATGGATGGATGTTACAATTTCCTGCAACCCTGACCAGGAAGAGCAAATGGAAGAGATGGATGAATGGAAAATCATGTAATATATTGTATCGGTAATAGCAAAAATTTCAAAATGTGAGAAGTCTCACATAAATTTGGTTGTTATATGCAACAGTTAACATCATATATGAAGAAAATAGAGTCTTTGTTCCTGACATATTGAGATGCATATTCCTACCGGGCAGAGATTAACCCCCCCACCCCCCCAAACATGAAGAGGGAACAGAGTCGCCCTCAGAGTGTGAGAGTATCTGCTCAACCACACGCGACGTCCATCATTACATCAGCAGACAAACCACCAAACACAGGAAATGAGGTCATGCATCATGAGCCGTGCTGTAGATATGCAATAACAGTGCATGTCACAGAACGCCACGAAGTGGCAAACGATTACAGCCCAGGTCCCTCCACACCAGTGAGCCAGTCTCCACACCAGTGCGGCTGTAAATTTCATTTTGCCTTCGGAGAATATTTAGGGCCCTTTAGAGCAGTGAAAGCGAAAGAGCAAAAGCTGCATTAGGCTTTCCGGGAACGTTTTGAGATTAAGTGAATATGTAGAAAATTTCCGGTGTATGCTTTATGAAAACTTGCTTCTTCAGTTTACCCTCATGAGGTCAATGGGCTAATCTTGAGCACAATGACTAAACAATATGAGCAGCTGAGTTGAAGTACGGTCTACTTATTCAGAGTCATAATCTCACCATTGACCAGCAGTCCTCACACTAGCTAACTGCTGTGTAAAGAGTCAGATTCATAGATCACTTCCCATCTGTGAGGTGCTGATGTATTCCTGCTCTCCGCAGAGAAATACGTCACCACCTCCTCGGCAGTTTTAAACGGGAGTATTTATATAGGCAGGGTAGCTGAACTACAGCGTGAATTATTGCAATGGGATTTCTGAAACAATACTTACACAGCAGCTCATACAAATTGCCTTCATTTGAAGTGAAATAAAAGTTTCACTGTAAAATGAGGAATCCGTTCATCATCCAGGAGACAAGCAGAAATCAAATAAAATTATAACTGCCAACCGCTGCACATTCATTACTGGTAGTTCAATATCTTCGCGTCTGAGAAAAGATTAAGTGTTCTGTACTTCGTGGTCACTGCTCCATTAAAAAGCGAAAGGATGGGTTTTTGTACAATAAGGCTGCAGGTTGAAGCGTACAGAAAAAAGCATGGAAGGACTTTTACTGCTTTCCGTGATGGTCTGACTCTGTTGCGGCATGATAATCGGTTTTTCCGGCAGAGACCGACGCCACTCCCGTCCCGTTTCCCCGGCTTCGAGTACCATCTGCCCTGATGATTTATAGAGCTTCCCATTGCAATTAACGGCGAGGACATTCAGCAATACAGCTGTTTGGGTTGAAGCAGGACACTGTGCACATGTCTGAAAAACGACGATTTTATAGTTTTATATCCATTGTTTTACTGCAGAGCTGCACGCGTGTTGTAAAAATGTAAATGTTGCGTTTAAATTTCTAAAAATTTCAAAAATCCAAAAACGGAACAAAATTTTCTAGGGATTAAGTTATTTAATAAACTCAAAGAAATAACATTATGTCTTTTACCACAGTTATATCAAGCTTGCATTCAGGAAATGTTGGAAAATGCCATAACCTTTGAAAAACAGTACCTCTATATTTAAAGAGATAGGAATAAATTATATAAAACAACAATTTTTAACATGTCATTTCTAAGGCGACAGAAATGAACAAATGACAAATATTGACAAACTAACTTCATTAGACAATGAAATCAATACACTACACACACCATGCTGTAAAGACAAAATTACAAAAAACAAAGCTTTCTTCTTGTCATACTGTAAGAAGTAAATTTTAAATATATTGGTTCCCATGAGCTACGGTTCCGTTTTGGTCAAGCCAGGGGGGCGGAGTGTTCGGGGAATCCCACCCCGTAAGATTAATTTGCGCTTCTTTAGGGAAAGTAGACACTTTTCTTCATACACCCTTCAGTGTTTCTTATGGTCTGGGAAAAATCTTCGCCATTTATCATTCTGCCGAAAGAAACACAATAAAACGTACCGCCGCCATGTAATTTAAAGTCCATCATATTATTTGTAATCAATAATTGATTTGCTTTTAACTGGAAATGCACTTACCTTTTTGGCCCCTTTCTGTTTTATGTTTTCCAAGGTCTCGTAGGTGTTGTTGTGGGAGGGGGGAGTGCAGCCCACCCCCATTAATCCTGAGTCAGGAATCTGCTCGTAAAGTTTGTCAGGCATCACGTGACCAGCTTCGGCAGGGACCTGTGCGTACAGGTTCTCCTCCTGCTGCCTTATGGGCGCGTCGTGCACTTCTGCCTGAGTCCATTGGGTGGCGCCAGCCAGTTGGTACAGTGAGCCATGGGAGAGTTTGTCCATGCTGTTGCTGTTGGACTGGGCCAAAGGAGCAGGCTCTCGGAGGCACTCCGTCGCATCCAGAGACATCGTGTGGCACGTGGCTTTTTTGACAGGTTTCGGCGACAGATTCTGGGGGGTGCAGGAAGTGGCGCACTGCACAGCGCTCTCGTCCAGAATGGGAAGTGACTTGCTCCGGCAGTCTGACAGGCTCAGCTCTGAGTGCACCATGCCCTGCCTGCTTGTAAGATGTGCTTCAGCAGCTCTAGGGAAATTCCAGGTGAGGCTGTAGGGATCCTCCCACTTGGGGGCGCTGTGCCCCTTCCAGGACTCTGTTGAATTCCTGAAGCTCCCTTTGCTAGTTAGGGGGGATTCAGCCTTTTCTTGCAGTCTGGTCTCCTCTAGGCTGGAATACATCATCTGGTCAGGGAGGGGGCTCTTATAGACCGGGGACTTCCATCTTGGCACTGGGGTTACTGCCTACGATGTATGAAAAGGTAAAGTGAAATTCGCCATGAGCACCTTAATCATGAAATAACAGGGATATTTATTATTGCGGTTTCCATGTACCTGCGGAGGAGCGGTCTTGTCGAGGGAGGAGCTGGCTGTGAGTTTCCTGGCAGTTTTGGGGGGCAGGGCTGGGGGCTTCCCGGCCACCAGTCCACCCTGCTGGTCCCAAAAACTCCTCACGGCCTGGACACTGACGGTCGATTTCTCTTTCTGGTTGGACTGGACCACGTCGTAGATGTCACTGTCGGAGGACTGTGCGGATACAGGAGCAGGTGTCAGATGGTGACCGGAAGCGTAACCCAGCATGCATGCTGTGCCGCCGGCACCTCACCTCACAGCAGGACGATGTGAGGAACTCTCCAAAGGGCTCGATGGGGCTGACCCGGTAGTACTCGATGAGATCCATCAGGTTGTTGTGCCGCTCGGTGTCGCCCGAAACAAGGAACTGTCCGGCCTTGGTCTGGTTGATGACAAAGTGACGACACCGATCACGGCCTCTGGAAGGAAAAAAAAAACTGTGTCGATGAAATCCATCCATCCATCCACCCCCCCACAATCACTTATCCAGAAGTGGGTAACCATCACACGATGTGTGACCCCGATTTATCCAATTGCATGCTTCCAGACTGCAGCAGACTGCATGACTGTGGGGAGGTGGTGTGTCCCCACATGGCAACCCTGAGGCTGCAGTGCCGTCTGCTGAGCCCCCAGCCAGTGTCCTCATATACCTGCCATTTATACCCTCCAGTTATATCAATGAAGCATGAAGGCTAGCACACTTTGAACCTATCACACTTGTCATCCCTCATTTTATATTATTGTGACATTATTTATATCGTCACTTTTATATTTCATTGTGAGTTTATTTGCTATTTCTATATTATCTTTGATCTATTCGGTCTTTGTTTTTAAGCTGAATCTGCATGTGGTAACAGCATTTCACTGCACTCATGTTTGCTGTATGTCTGAGTACATCAGCTTGAATCGCAAACGTAGAATGCTGCAGTATTTCAGATACTCCACATATGCAAACACATCCTCAAATACTGCCTTCAAGGACACCCTGGGTAGCGTTGCAACACCTGAGCTGGCTTAATGAGCCTGTCTTGTGGTGAGTTATCTCAAGCAGAGCAGTAAAGGCAAGGCTCACTTATAGGAGAGGATGTATCCCACAGCCTTGTCACTGAGTCGAATGAGAAAACAGCCCAGGTGTTTATCACGCAGCCGATCTTCTGCATCCCTGTCAAAAAACAGGAAGTTATCACGGCATTAAAATACCAGCCAAATCAGATGAAAATATTGTGTTTAGTCTTATAAAGTTCCCTTTCAGTTTTATGGAAACTACACACTGGCACAGGTGTGTTAAGGATAATCCAAACAGACACCTTGAACGATGCCCCTCCCTTCCCCGAGGACACATCCTGCCGGAGGTCCGCTCACAGCTTACTTTCTTGCGATGCATCCTTGGAACCAGACAGGGAAGCTGCCCTCTTGGAGGATGAGCGGGGCCTGGGTCTCTGTAAACCAGCGGAGAGCCCGCTCCCTCGCAACGCTGTCCCCAGTCGCCGTGTTCTCCCCCAGAGAGAGCCGTTCCATCTTCCTGCATCCCTCACCGGAGAGTGAATGGCGATGCCGAGCCGGTTGGTGGTTTTTTCATCGGCACGCTGCCTGTTTTGCCTATTTTCCAAACGACGTCATCCAGCGCATACGGACAGCTGAATGCTGCCATTGTCTGTGGTTATCATCCCTGACATCACCTGCTGCAGCCGACTGTATCCAGTCTGTATATTTTACTATCACTGTTCCTACTTCTTCTTCATGATGTGAGACTTGTACTGCATGTAAATTAAATTGCATTTAAGGTGTCTCTCATAAACGGAATTATAAATTAAAAAGAAATTAATCTTAGGTGTTTTTGTAATGTTTGCATGTTCTCCCCATGTCGTCGTGGGGTTTCCTCCGGTTTCCCCATACAGTCCAAAAACATGCTGAGGCTAATTGGAGTTACTAAATTGCCCGTAGGTGTGCATGTGTGTGTGAATGATGTGTGAGTGTGCCCTGCAATGGGCTGGCCCCCCATCCTGGGTTGTTCCCTGCCTCGTGCCCATTGCTTCCGGGATAGGCTCCGGACCCCCCGCGGCCCAGTAGGATAAGCGGTTTGGAAAATGGATGGATGTTTTTGTAATATGAATGCTGATAGGCCTATATATAGCAGGTATAAAGTTCTGTACAGCTATTCAATTTTTTTCATTGTTGCTTTTAATTGCTCTCACCTGCCAGAATGGCTCTATGTCTGATTCTGTTGAATTGCAGAATCAGAAGTGAAGAGCAGAGGCAGGGATGGATTACGGGCCCGTGGGGCCCCTAGCCCAAAACAATTTGCAACGCTTATCAACAATGTATTTTCCTTTGTCTATTTTAGAGGGCCTACATTCTTTGATCCTCTGCCTACAAGGGCCCCTGACCCTATAGGGAGGGCGTTTGGCTGCCAAGGGCCCTTGAATTGTGGTGGTTGTGGTGGTGGTGGTGGTGGGGGGCCCTCGCGAACGTTTTGCCCAGGGGCCCACACAACCCATAATCCGTCCATGAGCAGAGGGCATTATGGTTACGGCACTGCATTGTATTCAAATATGTGAAATGATACACTGTTGTCTCATGCTTGAACATTCCAATTTAATTGATTGATTAGTCCTTCTTTGGTGAGCAAAACCTCCATACAGATTGTGATTCCATCTCTAAATCTGCGTGTGGCAACCACTGAAAGTGTATAATAATTGTATAATTTATGCAAATTTATACAAACGTGCCTCTCATTTCAGCCCCTGAGTGAATGATCCCAGGTGCCTCTCATCTGCTCCCTCTTCTGTGGGGTATATAGTGGCTCCTCGTTCAGAGCTCCCCAGTCCTGTCATTGTAATGTTATGTTGCTGACTCTATGTACCTCTTTACCCTGTGACCAAGAGGGGTGAAACAAAGGGAAGATAAAGCAGAAGGACAATGGCTAAACACTGCAAGAAATACCTGAGAAACAGCAATACAGGACACTAACTAAACACAAGAAACAACCAGCGGGAACCTAAGCATACAGCAGTAACATCTACATCCACAATGACCAAGAAAGGAACAGGGCAAGGGCAAGCATATATACACCATAAGGACAAAAGTACTGGAACACACCTCAAGTGAATTGAGGTATTTTATTCATACTCATTACCACAGGTGTATAAAATTAAGCATTTAGCCATACAGTCAGGTTTGCTGATTTGTGAAAGATTGGGTTGTTCTGAAGAGCTCAGTTAATTCAACCGTGGTACTGACATAGGATGCCACCTTTGCAATAAGTCAGCTCATGAAATGGCCAAGTGTCCCAATACATTTGACCATATAGTATATACTCTAGTAACAAGGCTAGACAAGGGACAAGTGTGGGCCAGTTACTAATTACACATGAGGGACTCAGGGCTAAACAGTTGAAGGTTATTATCAAACACTATGGATTCAAACACTAGGAGAGACTGGGAACAAAGATTACATGTTATTACTACAAAACTAACCATAGATAGGGGTGAATAGAAAGAAAGAAAAACAAGAACCAGTACTAAAATTACAAGAACATTAACAAGGAGAAAACAAAACTAATTAACAGCTCAACCTGCCTTGATTGTGCACCCTGTCTTTTTAGGAATAAAAACGGAATACAGAATTACAGCCAATATATTGCCTCACACCTCTGGGACTGACTGGGTTCCAGTCTGATCTCTGGCTCCGTGTGTGGTGCTTGGGGCTACTGCACTGAGGAAGGAACGGGATGACCAGTGACACCTGCTGGCCAAAATGGGACCATGCATGGACTGATCCCGACAGTGGTTAGAATATGAACAGATGGAATTTGTATTTTTTTTACGTGTCTTCAATGTGTACTTCACTTTTTAAAAATGAATCCACCCCTCCTGGTTCAATCGCCATAACAAATTTGAGTCTTAGGATCTACTTATGTCTAATATGTCTTATCGAATAAACGCAGAAGCTGGTTGTTCATTGTATGCCCTGGCTTAGTCATCTGAAAGGTGCATTAGTTACCATTATACCGATTCTTTAATTCAGCTCCATGCTATGGAAGAAGGATAAGTGATGAGGTAGCATTAGCCTTCCCAGAAATGTCAATATTGGGTAATTCAATTTTGCAGCATTTTCTAAATAGGACACCAGTTTTTGTTGCTGATCTATAATTTCTGATAGCGTATGCAGTTTGTCATTTTCTGCGTTGCTTTCGACTGGGAATGAAAGTCTAATTCATTTAGTTTTCCTTTTTCTGGGTATTCCATGCTTTTCACACTGAGAAGGTATGCGTCAGGTTTCCTGTTCGGGCTCATTAAACACAAGTGAAAATGCACCAAGCCATTTGTCATGTAGTCTTCTTCAGATGTCCATCATAAAACATTGATGACCGTCACGCAGTGCCTGTGTAGGTCTACAGTATGTGACACCATCCAGCTTCTACACCTGCTTGTGCTATTTAGGGTCACAAGGGTCTGGAGCCTGTACCAGAAGTTATGGGCACAAGGCAGGGAATATACCCAGATGGGGTTGCAACCCATGGCAGGGCGAATATGCATGCACACACACACACACACACACACACACACACACACACACACACACACACACTGTAAGTGTTGTTGCGTAAATGTCTGTTTCAGGGATTTGCACTTGACGCAATTCTTCGTAAATCACCCTTACCTCAGCATAAATGCTGTCCACATTCTCAATCGGCCCCTTTAATTAATCTTCGAGGGCTTCATCAGCCAGTATTGCCTTGGCCGTTCTCCCACGATACCTCCACTTCTCATAGGATTATCTGTACCGACGCTGTAAACCTTTCAGCCTTTTTTCTTGAAGTTCTCTTCCCTTTTCTGTTAGGGTTCGACTTCTTTCACTTCTTCGTAGGCTTTCCACGACTTCTGCTGATTCAGTATCTGTAGCTTAAGACTGAGCACGGAATCCTGTATTTTTATGGAAAGACTCAGCGGTTGTGTCGGACATCTTGTGTCTAGTACACACGAAATGTGTATAACTATTGAACTAAATATCCAGCAGTCTATGTGTAAGTGTAAGCTACAGTACGTCTAAATATGCATAGTCAGGAAGTAAGTAAACCGTACGTAAGAACTGAATTTCTATATAAACTTTAATATTATATAGAGATGGCAATATCATTATCTATTGACTTCAATTTCAGAAACAGGAAAGGAATAAAACATTAAACAATATTGAAAATAACGCACGAATAAGCGATGCAAAAGTTAGCTACAATAAAAATGCTTAAAATGCACTTTAAACAATACTGAAAACAACCTTGATACAAATACGCAAATCTAAACATTAGCTGCGGTAGGAATCTGCTTAAATTGTATTGAAGACCCCTTTTTGGAACAAAATATACATCCATCCATCCATCCATCCTCCAAACCGCTTATCCTACTGGGGGGGGGGGGTCCGGAGCCTATCCCGGAAGCAATGGGTACGAGGCAGGGAACAACCCAGGATGGGGGGCCAGTCCATCGCAGGGCACACTCACACACCAGTCACTCACACATGCACACCTATGGGCAATTTAGCAACTCCAATTAGCCTCAGCATGTTTCTGGATTGTTGGGGGGGGGGGAAACCGGAGTACCCGGAGGAAACCCCACGATGACATGGGGAGAACATGCAAGCTCCGCACACACGTGACCCAGGCGGAGACTTGAACCTGGGTCCCAGAGGTGTGAGGTAACAGTGCTAACCACTGCACCACCATGCCGCCCCACAAAATATACATTTCAACTCTTATACTAAATTACTTACTTGTGTATAAACAAAGTTTTAAGCTTGCTAAAGATAACAAGCGTGATAGCAGCACAATCATTCATACCAAACACGTCAGGTAAGCGCAGCGTGCGACGATAATAGTTGAGTCATTATTCGCGATTAATGAGCTGAACCACTTTAACTTTACGATTGCGGTATAGCGCTTCCTGGCTTCGGCCTGAAAGATCGCGCTTTACCGTCTGAAACACCGTCGCTTGCAGTTGCTATGCAGACAATGATTTATGAGCTTTCCTCATTTTATAAGCTGGATCCCCATCGCGGTCTTGTCGTCTCTTCTACCAGTGAGAACTCGGATCGCTCAGCACTGGTAGAAGAGAGCTACAAACACCATTCACGCACATAATCACTCCTATGGACAATTTGGAACCCAGCCCGTCCGCACCCGCCGAACCCTGACACACTCAGTGTATAATAGTCTTTCACTTGATATATAAGCGTTTGAATCAGGTTCTTTAAAAATTTATTTGGAGGAATTTGCCTTATTTAAAAAATGAAGTTATTTGTAATTCTTTGGGGACTTTTGAAACACTGAACTACACTTTCAAAATCAAATGGATCATTGAATTCTTGAACAATTAAGATACTGTAGCTAGTGGAACATCTTTCCTAATCACTTATTTGTCATGGTTGGAGGCAGTCAATTCCTGCTGGAAATGTCATTTTTCAATTAACAAATTGAAATTTATCCAGTTTTCATAAACAGTCACTTTTAGCCTGGAATTTAGTATACAAACATACTTTTTAACTGCATAGGTGGTTTTTTTTGGAATAACAAAGACATTTTTAAAAAATGGCTTTTTTATTATTCATGGTTTGAACACAGGATTTTTCTGGCCGTGCAGTTGTTGAATTCATCCGGTCAGTTGTTAACATATAGAGAATTTCTTGAAGTTTTTCAAATACCCCTTAAGCCTAAGGAATATGCTGTGGTGTTTGATGCAGTTATACAGAATTTATCCAGGGAAGCAGGTTTTAAAAAGGTTTAACTTAGATATTCCAAACAAATGTGATCAAATGGGAAGATATTACGCTTGGTTTTTAGTGTATTTATTTACGATTGTTTTGGACAGACATGAAAAATTTTATTAAAAACTAATTGAGTTACTTTGTAATAATTGGCTTATTTAATTATTTTTTATTTTAGACGGACTGACATAGAGCAAAACAAATATATGTTATTCAATTACTATTAGTACTAGGACTGATTAATTTCCATAAATCTAAAATGGATTAATACTAAACATAACTTTTATGTTTTTTGTTCAAATAATATATATATGTAATTTAAATGTCCAAAAGACAATTCTATACGATTTTTTTTTTGTTTTTCTTTGAAACATCTGTGTATGTACCCCTGGCAAGGTTCTACGTTTTGTATGTAATATATGGATTATGTTCCTTGTACCTCATTTATTTATCTTTATCAATAAAAGTGATTTTGGAGGGAAAAAACCTGAAAACATAGGCAAAGGTTTTTCATCACTGTTTCACACTGGGAGAACTCTGTAAGCAATGACAGTGCCGCCACCTACCGGCGCTTCGCCGTTTGTTTATTCCGTAGACGCCCTTCTTCAGCGCTACACTACCGAGCCAGAAAGCGAAGCTCGTCGTGTAGATAAAACACAACAGACACTTCTACATAATGCTGTTCGCCAAAATTACTATGTTAAATGAAGCGATCACATCTACGATTTATTGGGATTGAAATCTTAGAAACATATGATTGGTAAAGAGATTTAAAATCGCTCGACGACTAAAATTAAACAAAGCGGGAGTGTGCAAATTGCACGATTTGGATGAATGTCATATACGGTATATGGTTAAACTACTAAAAGAGAAATTTAAGCCTGTCTTTACGACTGCGCACGTTGACTGTAAACTACATTTCCCATGATGCCTCGCAGCGATGACGGGTGACTAGTCATGCGGATGGAAAAGAAGACAGTGGTGTAGTCGCAGGCAGAAGAAAAGTTTACGGAAAATGCATGGAGGGAATGGGAGAGAAGAGAACAGTCAGCGGAATTGCCGGATTCCGGCCAGCAAATCTGTCGAGGTGGTTGACTTTGAGGGCACAAAAGAACAAGGTTCGAAATTGTGCGGCTATCTAAATAAACTTACGGGCAAAGGACCACTGAGGGGATTCAAGCCGCTGTGGTTCGTCTACGACCCCAGAAAATGCTACTTGTATTATTTCAAGTCCCCCCAGGACGCCCTGCCCATGGGGCACATAGACATCGGCGACGCCTGCATGAGGTATGATGTGGAAGGCGAAGAGGGGCAGTTTGAGATCCTGACGGCTGGAAAGCAGATTCTGCTCAAGGTAAGAGGGGCATGAAGGTGAGGAGGATGATGATGATGATGATGCACATGCACAGCTCGGGAGCCGGTCACTAAGTCACAAGACTGAGTCTGATAGAAACCCAGCGTATTTCTATTTTATGCATTTCTAGCCTCTGATTTGGCTTTATTTTACCACCAGAAAAGCGTAAGGGGACATTAAGCTGTTTGGTAATATGTTGGGGACGAGGGATGGGAAGATATTTAATGACACAAAGTTAAAAGGCGTGTATTATTAGTAATATGAAAGGTACTGAAATGCAGTGCAATACAGTTTTTGACTTCGTGGTGTATTGCTGTTATGGTGCCATCTTGCAGGGTTTTGGGAAGTACCTCCTATTAAACCCCTGGGAAAACCTTTTTTGTTTTCATTTTCTCATTGACTGTGTGCTGCCCTCACAGCAGAAAGCGGCTGCACTTCACTTTACTTCTTTATAGTATATGCCAACGGCAGCTTCCTTCCTCTATCAAACCCTACATTTCCTAAAATACTTTTTTTGACTGTTTTTAAATATATCCGCCGCTGTCAGTCGTGTGCTGGTAATCCGTTAGGACTTGCAGACAGGGACTGCAGACTTGGCATGCTTGGCTTTTTATTCGCAAATGCGCAATGTAAAGTCTGCTGTGGTTTGAAAGCCAGGCCGGGGCTGTGCTTCCCTCCCCCGCATGACAGCTATTTAAGGTGTAGATGTTTTCCTCTCCCAGATGGAAATGTATAAGGGTCCCAGCAGTGTAAGGGAAACAATGGCAGGCTGTCTGACTGGACTCTCGTGATAGACAGTGTTACTTTTTCTGTGCATTTAATGCCCGCAGAGAGGCTGTTAATGCAAGAAGTCCATCTGACGTAATAGTCTCTCACTGATAGCCGCCTATAAGGAAACAAGGCATATCTGTGCCTCATTCAGCTATGTAGGTTAAATATTAATGATTAGCTAGGATGTGGCGTGACAGAAGCAGGACTTTTAAAACTCACCTGTGTGACTCGGGGCATCTCAGACTGGAAATAGGAGGTAAAGACAACATTCGGTTGACATTGTGCTTAAAATCCCTGTGTATGGGGCTTTACTTTTATTTATGTGGATTGTTAGTCATGAATGTTTAAAGGACATGGGTACTTTATTTGCTGTGTATGGTTAAAGTACCCTGAGAGGGTCAGGGTTTATAAGGAGCACTGCCACTCTCCTCTGGCTCTGGACTGTGATATTCCAGTTGCTTTGAGCTTTGTACTCACTGGGGATGCTGTGCTGTTTACACTGTCACCACTTTGCTGCTTAAATTTAACGCCGTGTGAGTTTAGTAAGGAGTGTCAGTGCAAGAGTCCAAGGTGGGCGGGGCTGAGAGCCTAGGGTGGGCGGGGCTGAGAGCCTAGGGTGGGCGGGGCTGAGATCCCAGGGTGGGCGGGGCTGAGAGCCTAGGGTGGGCGGGGCTGAGATCCCAGGGTGGGCGGGGCCGGGGTCAGGTGACCAAGCCATTCCCTCACTACTGAACCTCTTTCCATCTATGTTGACGGAGTCATGGTTTCCTCAGCTCCCGCGACTGCACCCTGACCCCAATCCCCGATGTTGTATTAGGGGCTGTGTTGCCTGTCACTTACTCATCTGCCCCCCCCCCCCCCCCAGGCACCCAGCCAGCAGGTCATGCACTACTGGCTGCAACAGCTGCAGCAGAAGCGCTGGGAGTTCAGCACCGCGCGTGGGTTGGGGACTCGAGACAGCTGGAACCTGCCCACCCTGCCCCAGACACACAGTGGCCTGGTGGCCAGCAACACAGGTATGTGTGTGACTGTGTGAGTGACTGTGTGTCTGTATGAGTGAGTGTGTGTGTGTGTGTGTATGAGTGAGTGTGTGTGTGTGTTGTCTGTGCGCAGGCCTGTGTCCTGGCAGGCCTGTGAGTATCCTGTGTTAAGACACTATCTCTCAGGCCCAGCTGGTGTCTGCTGCGGACACATCATGTGACCTGGCGTCTTCTGGCAGCTTCTGTCAGAGTTCTGCCGTTGCCTTGTGGGCAGAAAGTGCTGCATGTTTCCCTTGGCTTTGGGAAGATGTTCGTCTTTTTCTGGGTTCCTCCATCACCCAGGCTGGAAGCATTGCTTGAATCCAGATGTTTTCTCTGTGCCCACATGGTACTTTTAGCCTAAGACTGTCAGCCATGTGGGGGAGGGGGGAGTGTTGTGTGGCATCTCTCCTGGGCCCTTTAGCGAGGCCCTTGCCTCCCCAAAATGGTCCAAGGGCCTTGGATAAATAACTGGCTCTGTGCTCAGACACAAAGCCTCTCTCTCATCTGTATATGTGTGTCTGAAAGGAGAGCATGATGGGATATGCGGATAGAAGCATTGCAGTGTACCTGTGCAGATGGCAAAATAAAGCATCATTTAATAAAAATTTCATGAGCATTAAATAGAAGGTAGACACCCATGAGACATCTAGCCACATTTTCGTCTCCCTGTCGCTCCCCGAGGCCTGCATGGTGTCCACTTCACCCCCCCCCAGCACTTATGACTTTACTCTCTCCCTCGGCTGCAGATAGTTTTCCTTTCGAGGCACCGAGTGAAAGTATGGAGAGGGTACGCAGTGATTTTTCCTTGGATGCCAACGTGGACGAGCTGCCAGGGGGGTCCACCACCCGCAGTGCCGGCCCCCACTTCTCCTTCAGGCAGCTGGGCTTCGAGCTCAGGTGAGAGCGCAGGGGATTATGGGAGAGGAACCTTCTTGCAGTGCTCTGCTTTGGTGTCTAGCTGCCAAACCCATCCGACTTGAATATAATCCTCTGCCTGTGAGTCCTGCATATTTCCAAGAGATGGGGAACCTCTTTACCCCGTACCCCCCCGAATTGCAGTTAGGGTGTGCGAGGAGGGAGCAGACCATACGTGAATGAGACTCGCCAAACGGCTCCCCTTAGCAGAGAGACAGGAGAGGATTTTATCGTGCTGCATTTTGGCTCTCAGATTCTGTACATCTGGAAGGATTTAATCTATGTGCTGGGATGACAGGATGAGATTCAAAATTGAATCTTTGATGGTAAGAGGGGGGAGGTGAGCAGGGGGCGTCCCCACTGGTATTAAAAATATCGTTTGAATGAGAAATGAAATGAGGTTAAATGCCCCCCCCCCCCCGGGATCATTGATGGATGGATGGATGGATGGATGGTAGATAGCCTTTATTGTGCTATAATGATATTTGTCTTCACAGTCTGATCACCACAAACACAAGTGCATTACAGGCCTCTGCCATGTTAAACATGTTACACCCAAATACAATGTGATAAATTAAGTGCAGCTGTGGCAGTAGGAATGGAACTCTTGCCAAAGCGAGCCTGTTTCCATTCCAGTGCACGCCATTGTGCATGCCAGGTGTCTGTCGAGTCTGTTCTTGTATGTTCTGATATTTTTAGTATGGACTGAGGTGTTAAACAGTTGTGTTTGCGCGCATGTAACCAAGCTGACTGCAGCGGAATGCATGCCTTCACTGGTTTGGCGTAAGCATCATGGAACACACTGGACCCGCAGCAAGTTTGTCGGTGCTGTCAGGTTTGCTGTGATGTAATCATATGCTTCCAGAATGTTCCTTACCTCTCTTTGCGTGGCACCAGGAACTCGATGTCCCAGCTGCGCCAGGGCTGGGGGGGCGAAGGTAGGCGCAGCGTCTTTTACACCGCGGAAGAGTGGGAGATGGTCGACCCCCCTGGCAAGGACTCGCAGGAGCCCGTGCAAATACAGGAGCCCCCCAAGAAGCCCCCCTCGGACACCCACAGACGTGAGAGCTTTGCCGTCACAGACGTCTGGGGAGGGGCTCTCGTGATGAGCAGATCTGCTGAGTTTCGTTTGATCTCCGGATATCAGTAACCTGGCGTCAAAGATAAACCCACTACTTTAAAGACCTGTATGAAGTGGTCTGTTTAGTCTACAATGCTAACAGTCGCTAACGTATTTATAGTTTAGTCTGCGATGCTAGTTGTCTGAAGTGCACAGAAACATCCGGAAGGGGCTTTTCCTGCTATGCTCTGGCAGGTATTTTAAAGGCTGGTTCCTGGACACCATCACCTTCCAAGCTAAGCTCTACTCGCTTCTATCTAGACTCCACGGGCTCCGTGTTCACGTTCGACTTTGGGAAATCTGCATCCCGCCCCCGGCGGCCCTTCCTGCGAGATGTGATGAAGGCTGGCCGGAGCGCAGAGAGCAGCCAGACCGACTGCAACGGCAGCAAGGCCTCTGAGATGCAGCATCGGCTGCAGAGCCTGCAGGAGGAACTGGCTCAGCTCAGGGAGGAGCTGGCCAGCCAGAAGGTACCGCGCCGCTCATTTCAGTAACAGGCCGTCCATATAAATAATAATAATACATACTTTTTTTTTTTAATTGATCTCCATGGGAAAATTCTTTGAACACCTCCCCTAACTTGCTCTCTGTAGATAAGAGCAAGCTGGGCGCACAGGGCAGCCGCCCGTAGCAGCACCCAGGCAGCAGGGGGTTAAGGGTCTTGCTCAAGGACCCCCAGGTGTGCCGAGGCTGGACTCGGTACGGTGACCTTCCAATCAAAGGCGCAGAGGCTTAGCCCACTGAGCCACAGTGACAGGCCACCCATTTGGGGAGGGGGGGGGGGGGTAACGGCAAGTTTCTGCCTGGATGTTCAATCACACTTATTTCGTTAGATGTTTTCTTCCTCTTTTGTACATCAAACGAGCATGAGATCTGGCACATGATTCGGTGCTGCGGGGGTGGGTGCTTAGCCCCCCTGGTGACCCCCTGGTTTTATCACACCCTCACACCTTCCGGTGAGCTCGTCTGCTGCTACTCCTTTCTGCCAGATCTCTGAGCACGGTCTCCGCGCAAGCAGAGCCAGCCGGGTAAGAGGCGCGACCCAACCGGCCTGGTGCCTGTAGCCTTTCTCCCCCCTGACTGCTATCAGGCAGGGTGTCTGCACTCACTGCTACGTCGCTTAGTGAGAGGAAGCTTTTTGTTTCGGAGTTCCTCCTTCCCTGTGCAGGTTTCCCCTTGTGACTGTCTGCTTTCGAAAAGTTCCCTTGTGGTTTGCCCAGCTGTGTCACATAATCACACACTACCTGTGTTCCTCTGGAAATCAGGGACCGAAATTCACTATCAAATGTGAAATATACCTTAAATCATACCATAAACCTTACAGAATTGAAAAATGGACAACTGTCTGTGTGTTGTGTATATGTATGTCCTTAAATATAAGGTATCCATAATAATTTCAGGTGCTATCTTGCTACTTTGGTGTTTTTCAGAGCGCAAACTCAAGGTAGGGATGTTTGGCTTTCGGTTTGTCTGCGGTCCCTTTGGTTTTTGATGCTGCTTTATTAAGAGAGTTAAGGGCTGTGCTGTGTTACACATTCAGTCTATGTTATTAAATGCATTAAGTCCTGTGCTGCATTGTGTTCAGTCTATGTTATTAAATGCATTAAGTCCTGTGCTGCATTGTGTTCAGTCTGTTATTAAATGCATTAAGTCCTGTGCTGCATTGTGTTCAGTCTGCTTTAAGAAGTGTTAGGTCCTGTGCCGTTTCCAGTTTCAGTCTTCACACATGGCTGCTTCGGTGCTCTGTATCCCCCTGAGAACGTGGCTGCTGCTGCTGTTCCTCGCTGCTGGTCCTGTGCCGTTATGCAGGAGCGCAATCACCTGTGATTGACTGTGATGCGCTGCTCTGGCATCCAGCTGAGGAACTCTGGGGAGTGAATCTTTTCGGTTCAGGTGGAGAGTGTGAGGTCTGATCAGATACAGATCTCCACTGCTTGATTTATTTTGCTGTTGGACCCTTTAAGAAATAAATAAGACATTCTGCCTCAAATGAAGAAGTGGTCCGTGCCCAACCAGAATTATTATTATTATTATTATGATTAATAATAATAACAATAATTATAGTAAGTAATATTTTTTTCTTGATCCCCATGGGGAAATTCTCTTTTCACCTCCCCCATCTTGCTCTCCATGAGAGCAAACTCGTGAAGAGCAGCTACCCTCTGCAACACCTAGGGAACTGGAGTTCAGGGCCCTTGCTCAAGGACCCACAGATGTGCGTGGCCGGACTTGAACCAGCAACCTTCTGATCGCAGACACAGAGGCTTGAACCATTTTGCGGGATTTTGTTTGCCCCTGGACCAGTATGAAAAATCCAAAATTTCAATGGCCTAGTTCACATAGTTTAGGAGTATCCCCGGCTTGAAATTGATCGATCAGATCATATGCTTCTGGTGCTGGGACAATGCAGAAAACATGATGGAATAGGACCCAGCACCCATCATGGAGGCATGGCCAAGTAAGCATCCCTGAATGCTTTGAATGAGCAAAGTTCATGAACCAGACATCTTCACTGCCGTCAGACCGTTCAACAATGACACCAATGTTCCAGTCTCTGTCACAAACTGCAAACTGCCGCTATGTCCTGGCCAGGTAGGTAAACTGAAATTGCAGTTTCAACTGGCATTTTTGCAATTGCTTGCTCAACATTCTCCACTGTTGTAGGACTTCCTTCTGTTTCAGATGACATGCAACGAATTTCAAGAATGGTGTTTGACTGACTGAATGACTGACTGACAAAATGCAGTGGTGGCTTCTAATACCTGGCACTCCTTGCTTTCTCATACCAGTGTACAGTGGGCATCCAGTGCGCAGTGTTCAATGTTTCTTGACATTCTCATTTGTCACCCAGATGAAGTGAATGCCCTTCACATTTTCCTGACAAAATTTGAACGAATCATGTGGTGTCGAGATCTGGATGTTGGATGAAGACTAGCGTGTGCTGCAAGCCTTTTAACTGTGTCCCCAGTGCCGTCACACGGAGTCGCGAGGAAATGCCATTCGCCGTCCAGTTCGGAATCAGCTTTGTCGTTTACCAGACTGATCAGGTTCCTGTAGTTTCTGCACTGCCCAGCACAGCCGTCTGAAAAGTAGATCACCTTACTCACGGATGAAAGTTCGGTATGAACGTGCTTAAGAAGGTGGCATAAACAGCAGATGTGTTGTGATTCACACAGTAACCATTTGTGCAAACGTTGATGTTAGCCACAGTACTGACGCTTATTCTGTAATAAATCGCAAAAAGATACTGCATTGCTTGTGAGTTTGTCCAGTGGTGGCCCTGAACGGCATCTTGGACAACAAAAGAATCATTTTCAGCAAAGTCTCAGAGAATCACACACTGGTCTGCTTTTAAATTCTCCTTGACTTGATTCAGATAAGTAGTTTGACTTGCTAACAAAATGGTGAGTGCCAAGGCCATCAAACTGACTGCAAAACATTCCAGTGAACCGTTACACTGGCTTTTGTGGTTTGTAGGTTCTGTGTGTTGCCATTGCTTAAACACAAACACAGTGTTGTCCTTCACTCCATTGGCTTCCAGTAGTTCAAAAAGATATTTTGAAATTCTGTTCTTGGACATGTGCTGCAGCGATGCACTCTCTGGAATTAATGTCACAAACAAGATTACTTAAATCCTTGTAGTAATCTTTTGTGGGTACAGCAGCTAATACCAGTTTAACATTCTGATGCGACTCAGACACATATTGATTGCAGCCACTGTCACACTATGCTGGTCGTAAATTTGAAAAGTTGAAAATCCTAGCTTTACGGTTGAGTGTCGCTTCATACAATTCTATCAGATTGCACACCAGCAATTGCTTCTGACACTATATCTTGGTGTTGGTGTCTTCAGTTTGAACTAAAACCCTTTTTACCTGGGCAACACCTTGAACGTTCATCGTTGCTGTAAAATTCTTCCACTTGTGATTTAACTGCCATAGATAGAGGCTCTTGCTAGGCTTGGCTAATATGCACTTCTCTCTTGTTCCCCGGCTTGTCTCACCATATGCAGAGTGCTGTTGAAGTCTTTAAATCTGTTTTCTCTTTCTTGCAGTATCATATTTTTCAGTTCTTCTTTAAGTATGTGAAAATTAGAACAGTTCTTACATTCACCTTTGCAGCTGCCAGCTTGAAATTCGGTGGTATCGAGCTTTGCCATCTTAGCAGCTCTGTATTCACCGCTTTGTGTCAATTGGTTTATCTTACTTGTGAAAGTGTTAAAGACGCCTGTCCAGCAGCTTGCATAATGGTACTGAGTTTTGGAACAGCAGCCACCACCTGATATTCACTCTCTTCTGTGGATGCCTTTAAAGGAACTTGGATGCATCTTTTCTGAATCTTCTGCCGAACTCTTGTGTTCTTTCGCAGCTTGACACAGTTTCTGACTGGATTTTGTGCCATGCCCAATCTGTCTTACAGTTTCGATTGACACTGCATAAAAGCCATTTTCACTGGTTTGCTGTGCCACTGGAGAGTGTCACTGCATTTCTATAATGACGTTTTATATTTTGTGACGTCATGGCGATGGAGACAAACTGTACTGTTTTCAAACTGCAGTACATTAATGTCACTTCGCCACAAGATCAGTTCATGCTCTAGAGCTGGTGTCATGTAATGTTCTGTTTGCGTGGTGTTGTGGTTCAGTTCAGTACTTCAGTATATAATGTCTGTAAAGCACTTTGAAAAGCCTGTGATTTAAACAGTGTTATATGTAAAGATTGATTGATGACTAGCTGCAATTTATGCTGAAAGCTTGTATAAGATCACCACAGCTGTAAGTTTACACTGGTGAACGAACAAAAATATGTTTGTTATTCTTAGGCTTAGCTGGCAGGCCTGACAGCTGTTAGGGGTGGTTAACCAGTAACAACAATGTTCTAGTAACTGCATCATGTGCTCTGCCTCCTCCTCTGAGTCTGGCACAGGGTTCATCTGCACAGCATTATGAGCTTCTGAGAGGTCCTGCTGTTCTGCAGTGTTCTTTGAAGTCTTCTGGAGCTGGAATGGTTTTCCTCACCATTTCATATCCATCCAAGAGACTGTCCTCTGTGTGATGGTACCATCCACGGGACAGTTAGTGAGGGTACAGGCATTTTAGGAGTGCGATGAGGACACCGCTCTGTTCAGGCCGGCTTCTGCTCTGGGGCAGCAGTTTTCTTCTTTTATGTGTCCTTGACCTGGGCCATTTGTTCGCCAGTAGGGGGCAGCAGAGAGGGTGCCGACTTGGCAAACTGCCAGCACCTCCCCTGCACACGAGGAGCTTCCACACCACTGGGTGGCACTGGTTAAAAATGCTGCAGGATATTTAGGCTCCTTCTGCTCACTGCATCGGTATCCCCCGTCTCCTAGGAGCTGGTCCGGCTGCTGCAGCAGACCCTGAAGAGCGCGCAGTGCGAGAGGCCCGCCATTGCAGTGGGCGGGGGCCCTGGGGGGCCGCAGGACCAGGCCGCGCTCCTGCAGGAGAAGAGCAACCAGATCAAGGGCCTCTGTTGCCACATGGAGAAGCTGGCGCTGGAGAAGGAGAGTCTGCAGCAAGAGCTGAAGAGCCTGAAGAACAAGGTGGGCGAGATGAACGAGCAGCTGGGGATGCTGATGGAGACCATCCAGGCCAAGGACGAGGTCATCATCAGGCTGTCCCAGCAGGGCTGTGCCTCCTCTGGTGGGGCTTGTGGCTCTCCAGACTGCGGCTCGCCCTCCTCCACCTCCAAGGAGCTGCAGGAGCTGGACAACCTGAAGGTAGGAGCCTGGGCCTCCGCAGTGAACCCCAGGTGTGCTGTCGCGGTGCCCACTGGCTCTCAGGCTGCAGGAAATTGAATACACACTCAGAAGGCTTTTCAGCACGTGTGTTTATGGAAGTAATGGCGTTCATTAGGAGCATAAAAGCAGCTGTGTGCTCCTGCTTTTCTGGGGAGCTGAGCCAGCGGGCCCGCCAAATGAGGAGAGGCACACAGACTCGTACTCTCCTGAGTGGAGCATTGCACTGTTTAGCCAATTGCTTTGTAAAGCCCAGTCAGTACGTCAGACTGATTGGACGGTTTGTATGAACCCTTAAATGCATCTGTGTGCAGTGCAGTGAATTCTGTGCTTTGCCGATTTATGTTCCTGCATTAAGTGCCTAAATCTGCTTTACTGCTTATTCTAGGATGGCCTACAGGCCTACAAAACCCAGAACAAGTTTCTGAACAAGGAGATCCTGGAGCTGACGGTCCTGCGTAGGAATGCGGAGGGCAGAGAGAAGGCTCTAGAAGCAAAGGTGACTGAGATGCATGAATGTTTGCCAGACAGGGGAGCCCTCAGTAGCATGATTTAAGGTTCCTCAGGCACAATTCACCTACCTGTCATTTTATCGAGCCATAAACTAACACTGCAACTCGAGAAGAGTGAGTTAATGCTGGTGGTACCATGTTGGCGGGATCCAGCCCAGCCCACTCAGTCTAAACAACGTCTGGCCCATTTTTTCTGACAGTACACAGCCCTGGAGGCCAAGCTATGCCAGGTGGAAAGCAAGTACCTGATCCTCCTGCAGGAGGTGAAGAGCCCAGTGTGCTCGCCCTCTGAGGAGAACCCAGCGCAGGAGGTCATCTCCAGGCTGCTGGAGGACGCTCTGCAGGTCGAGAGCTCCGATCAGCAAGAGCACCCGATCTTCAAGCCGCACCCCGTCAGGTACTGCCGGAACCCACGTCCGACCTGCTGCCATGGCAACTCTATGACCCCTCATCCAGAGGATCAGTCGTCATTATTGTTGTGTCTTCTGCATGGTGCAACTCCTAGTTCCTTTTGTCCCACAGCGAATATGACGTGTATGGGTTCAAGACAGTACCTGAGGACGACGAGGAGGAGATGCTGGTGGCCAGGGTCAGGGCACTTAACCTGAAGAAGCTGTCGCTGGGAGAGCAGGAGATGTCTGTGAGCGTGAAGTGGGATAACTACTTAGCGGGGATGATGAACAGGGAGATGACGCGCTCGCCGGAGCTGAAAGCCCTGGTGCGCAGTGGGGTCCCCCACGAGCACCGCTCTAAGGTGTGGCGCTGCTGCGTCAGCTTCCACGTGAAGAAGCTGCGGGAGGTGCTGCCGCAGAACTACTTCGAGAGCCAGCTGCGTGCCGCCCTGGAGAAGTCGAACCCGGCCTCCAAGCAGATCGAGCTAGACCTCCTGCGGACCCTGCCCAACAACAAGCACTATGCCTCGCCCACCGCCGAGGGCATCCAGAAGCTCAGGAACGTGCTGCTGGCCTATTCCTGGAGGAACCCTGACATTGGCTACTGCCAGGGTCTCAACAGGTGGGTGAGCTAGGCAGGTGGAGCCTGGGGGGGGGGGACATAGCAGCCCCTAGGCCTAACAGGGCTCCCTACTGACTGTTTTTCAGGTTGGCTGCCATCGCACTCCTGTACCTGGACCAGGAAGATGCGTTCTGGTGCCTAGTTGCAATCATAGAGGTGTTCATGCCACGAGACTATTACACAAAAACACTGCTGGGCTCACAGGTGACAAGGCATCTGCTACATTTGGAGTCTCGCTAAAACAGACCACAGCTCAGTCTTTTAAAGTTATGTTTTATGATTTTTTTTTCTCGTAAAAGAGCACCAAACCATTGGGTTTATTTATCTCTGCTCCTGTTCCTCCAGGTGGACCAGCGGGTTTTTAAGGACCTGCTGAGTGAGAAGCTACCCCGCCTTCACGCTCACTTTGAGGCATATAAGGTGGATTTCTCCCTCATCACCTTCAACTGGTTTCTGGTGGTGTTCGTGGACAGCGTCGTCAGTGACATCCTCTTCAAGATCTGGGATGCGTTTTTGTATGAGGGGCCAAAGGTTAGAGTATACCTACTCTGTGACAAAACTGCAAGGTGCTGCACTGTCTGCAGGGGGCGCTCTGACTGCTCTACTCTCTCCCGGCAGATCATATTCCGCTTTGCTCTTGCCCTCTTCAAATACAAAGAGGATAAGTTCCTCAAGCTGCAGGACTCCATGGCCATCTTCAAGTACCTGCGCTACTTCACACGCACCATCCTGGATGCGAGGTACGGGCCCCCCTCATACACACACGCTGTGTCTTTTGTCTTATCCTGTCACTGCACCAGACTGGGAAGGACTGTTTTATGACAGTAGCTCTGAGGTTAGGGATCTGTGCCAGTAATCGGAAGGTTGCTGGTTCGAATCCCGTGAATGACAGAAGTGAGGCCCTTAGATCTGTAATCCTGGGTATGACATTAACCTACATCCATCCCCTGCAAGCTTGCCCTCCTACTTTCAGGGAAAATTTGGGGGTTGGTGGCAGGATTGGGACTCCAACCACCGGAAAAAAACCTGACACTGTTCCACTCCATTCGAACTAGTGTGGTGCTGAGGTATCCCCTGCCACACAGCAGCACTTAGGTTCTCATCCCTGAGGTTGTTTGTTGTGTGGTGGGTATGTCAACGCGCTGTATTAGAATGCACTCCTTACCCCTCTCTTTCTTTACTGTTGCTAATTGTTTTCCCCTAAAGAGAACATATAAAACAAACAATCAAATTGAAAATGATATGGTGTAGCAATGATAGACTGCAGAGATACAGGCTGCTTTTGTAATGTCCTGTCCCCCAGATGCTGGTTAATTTAGGATTTTCCACCCTCTCCACTCTTTGAGATCTTAAATGAACGGTTGTGGCTGTGGGAGACTGGGGGGCGCTTTCGGCTTCTGCGATTGGCCAGTGTCGGTTCCCGTGACACTCCATGTCCCTGCAGGAAGCTCATGAACATGGCCTTCGTAGACATGAACCCCTTCCCGCTGCGGCAGATCCAGAACCGGCGCACCTTCCACCTGGAGAAGGTGCGTCTGGAACTCACGGAGCTGGAGGCGATCAGGCAGACCTTCTTGCGGGAGCGGGAGACCACAACTGACGGGAGGACTCTGATCAGCGACGACGAAGAAGACAATTAACAATCAGCCAGTGAGAACCAGCCTGTGTAGCCCAACATTCAATTAAGATTTATTATTTTCTTAATTGCAATCAGAACCTGCATTCCGCATTGAGATGCTAGACCCGCTTGCAACCCGACTGCATCTGAGCAGAACTGACGAGCCTTTTTGGTGACCCGCTTAGATGAAGACCAAACAGAACCATGTGGTTGTTGCGCTGACGGGTATTTCTGCGTGGGACAGGCCCCTGCAGTGAGCAGATTGTCTTTGTAGGTCAGAAAGGGCACAGTATTGAAAAAGAAGTAGATTCTCTTAAAGTAGATCATAAATAATGCATTTAAATAGTTAATTCTGCGGTTACGCTGATATCTGGCATTTCAAATTTTCAAATATCCGGCTTATGCGAAGGCCAGATAGCCTTCACAGAAGCCTTGAATCTTCACTGTTCAGCGCTCCATGTTCAGGTTCTGTTCGTGCCACATTCGGTTATGTTGATGAAAAATGAGTTTGCCAGCTCGCATGCACAGGGCTCGCAGCCGGTTATGCTCTTTATGCTAAGCGGATCCTTCTCAGGAGTATGTTTGTTTACAGTCCCATTTTGTCTTGTATTTCATTTTATGATCTATTGATGTTTTTAGGTATTTTTAGACACCTTCTGTTCATTATCTTTTTCGCTTAGTTTCCAAGCTAAGTCACTGTACATTTCATTGTCACGGAGCTCCAGTATGGCACACATTCCTCACTCATATTCCCAGTGCCGTCCGCCTAATCCCAGTCTGGCACACATTCCTCACTCATATTCCCAGTGCCGTCCGCCTGGTCCCAGTCTGGCACACATTCCTCACTCATATTCCCAGTGTCGTTCGCCTGGTCCCAGTCTGGCACACATTCCTCACTCATATTCCCAGTGCCGTCCGCCTGGTCCCAGTCTGGCACACATTCCTCACTCATATTCCCAGTGCCGTCCGCCTGGTCCCAGTCTGGCACACATTCTTCTCCCTCACCCCTCAACCTCCAATGGATTCGTTTAGATAGCAGTGTGTCACTCATCAATTTTATTTATTGTTCCATGCTCACTGACTTTCATCAGGTATGGGTGGATCCATGTCTGTAATTTTCTTTGACTCTTGACACTCATCGTGTCTCCAGTATCACTTCCCTCATGTGAAATCTCTCTCGGCATGACGGGATTTACTGGGATCACACTTGATCTTTTCTGTAATGAAGCACATCCTCTCTGCTTATGCATGCCCAGTGTTACTCAGCCATTTCTGCACTCGTCACTGCATACCTCATCCTTAGGGTCAATTCATTTATTGTGTGGTACTTTCCCTTGCAATCCTAATATGGACTTAGCAGGCTGACTATTATACGGTCACGTTAATACAAATGTAGCTTAATAGCATAAGTTTAGAATACGTCAGTATGTCATCTAATGTATCTCCAAATGTAATTGGATTTAAAAAACTGTGAAACCATTTTTGAGAGCAGGTCTCTCTAGCTGCCATATCGTAACTCTTTATTCTCGTTAACGAACATTCCTTTGCTTTTTCAGGTATATTTCTGTCTAGTATTTTTTATTTTATTTTTACACAATTTCATTTCAATTGCAAAAACATGCTAATGGCCAACTTATTTTTCTTTTTTAAACAATGGAAATACTTCAGAAGAATCCATGTAGTATGCCACATACAGAATGGGGGAAATCAGGGAGCATTTCCTCTTTAAGGTGGAGCTGTTGGTTTTTACTTTTGTATTGTATGAGTGTAGTGCCGTATTTGTAAAAATTGCCTTTATCAAAGCTTGGCACCTTAGAAAATAGGCACTTTCTTTTGTATCGTAAATACGTATTTTCTAAGTACTCTGAATGCAGTGTTGTTCAGAATGCGAAAAAGGCAAGTTTACATGCGTAAAAGTATTATCACAGTAATAAGCACACCCAAATGCTGTTTTTGTATCAATAGCATTAACACACAATAAATAATGTACCCACCCTTTGTCTGTTGTCTTATATGCATTTCCATGTATATATGGTATGACTTCTACATTCTACATCTAACAGATGCGGTTTCAGCTGTGTTAATTGCATCTACCTAACATCTTATAAATATTAAGGGTGGCAGTCGAGTCACACTGCTGCGGCCCGCAGATTTCGCTCTTTGAGATGTGGGATCTGCACATCCTACTCATATCATTAAGCAATTCCACACACCGTCACATTTAAGGGGTAGCGCCCCCCCCCCCCCCCCACACACACACACACACACGCACACCATTTTGTTGGTCAGTAAAATTACGAATTTCAATAGTTGACAATGATGCAATTACTATATAGGTCACACTATGTATCAATACGCGTGTGAGCAGTTTAAAGCTTTTAAAAGTTTAGATGCATACAAGTATTATCTGCGTGGTCATGTAAACAGGACTAGTGTATGGGAAAGTCCTGGAAAAGACTGGTTCCTAATCGTATCAGAGGTGAGAGTATTTATCCTTGTCTTTTTAATACTACAGAGCCTAATGTCAGACAGACAGTACATACAATTGTGTGTAAATCCATCCATCCATTTTCCAAACCGCTTATCCTACTGGGTCGCGGGGGGTCCGGAGCCTATCCCGGAAGCAATGGGCACGAGGCAGGGAACAACCCAGGATGGGGGGCCAGCCCATCACAGGGCACACTCACACACCATTCACTCTCACATGCATTCCTACTGCAATTTAGCAAGTCCAATTAGCCTCAGCATGTCTTTGGACTGTGGGGGGAAACCGGAGTACCCGGAGGAAACCCCACGATGACATGGGGAGAACATGCAAACTCCACACGCATGTGACCCAGGCAGAGACTCGATCCCGGGTCTCAGAGGTGTGAGGTAACAGTGCTAACCACTGCACCACCATGCTGCCCCCTGTGTGTAAATCAACTTTGATATTTTGGAATTTTATTTAGCACTATAAATGTAGAACACAATCGTTGTGGTATCAAAAAGTACGCCAAATACTTATGACGTAATCATTACAATGTAATCAACTGAATGTGTGCCTTTGATTTGGCGGGAAAGGAAAAACCACAATATCAGCTTGTCTGGGCAATATAGTAACGATGTAGTCAGGACTAGAGGTCGACCGATACGGGTTTTTCAATAGCCGATGCCGATATTTAGGAGTCAGCGTCAGCCGATGGCCGATATATGCTGTTGTTTTTGCCTGATAATTGGACGTTTTCCCCTCTATTTGCATGGTAAATTTTCACACTAATAACAAAGGACGCACAAAATTTCTCAAGTTAGCATTTATTGAATACTGACTTGTGTAAATTTAAATATAAACTTATACACAATACAACTTGTAAACAAAAATAGCAGCATCAGAATCTCTTTTAGTGCATAATATAGCAGGAAAAGTTCACCAGTCTGCTGCAGTTACTGCACGTGGCTTTTCCTGGTGTTGGCCTGGTGAAATGCTGCCATGCAGGATTAGATTTTTGTTCAGCCATCAGACAGCATTTACTAAAACAGAAGAAAAAATGCAAGGTTAGCATTTTTATTATAGTGCCGTCATCTTCAATCCATTCTATAATTCCAATATTCCATGCACATTAAAACGATTACACTAATACATTTTAAAAGAAAAAAACACTAGTAACTAAGTGCTATGTGGTATGTGTAGTGTACAAGGCCCAAAACCTTTCACTAACATGTTGTTTATGTTGTAAGCAGACAGACAGCTTACACGCCAAATTCACAATCAGAATCTAGAGATCGCAGAAAATAAAACTTCGTTGTATTACACAGCCTTGTATACAAGGACAACGTAAGGCCCTAGTGATTGTGACGTCGTAGACGGATAAGCCCGTATAAAGGATAGACGTTTAATGAGAAAACTGCGCAAAGTCTGGCACTTTTTATCTGGACGTCTGACAAATTGTTCGAATCTCCGCTCTCAAATGCAAACAAGTTGCACAGAAGGACCACTGTCAGCATCAGATGAAGTGAATGGTAACCAGGTTTTCGAACAAACCGTTTTCTCCGCCACGCATTGTTCTTAGCAGCTTTGTGTCTCCGAGGACGGTGCTGTCTGTGATCAGGGTAGAGTAACGCAGCGTATGTGAGAGAGCTGCCCGCCCCGCCCCACACACACAAAGTGAAACTCTTCGACACAAGAAAAAAAAACAGAACTGATAACATCGGGCTGACATGGTAATAATCAAAATTGTTACAATTAAAATAATTGTAAAAATTGACGTTTAAAAAACGTCATGGCTAATGATAATGATAATGAGCCTTCAGCCAACTGTAACTTACAGGTAACGTTAAGGATCATTGATTCTGACTGTTAGTTTAGTGCGCTTGTTGGTGAGCTCACAGAATTGCGATGACACAGGTGATGAACATGAAATAAGGTGACAAATTGTCACGTTTTATCTTGGTCTGGACAGCAGATGTCACTGCTGTGCCCTTTCATGGTGTCTACCCCTGCTGTTCCTAATCCCTTGTTATGTATTTATGGTTTTCTCTGGGGGGTTTACTCCTCCTCGCCACTATGGACATGACAGAAACTGAACTGACTGCAAACTGAAATTCAATTTTGATCAATCATACAAATGAGGAGAGTGACAGAATATTGAGCAGAATGCTGTGTTGTTAAAAATGAATATAAATATCCAGGATTGCCCTCTGTCGCGCATTCGGCAAGACACTGATGCTTTCTGACTCTCACACTCACTCAAGAAATCTTACAGCAAATCTATATTATTCTATTATAAACATAAAATTTGCTAAATCAAAATTGTTGGGGTAGTTTGCAATCCCTACAGGCTACGTACTTACAAGTTAAACTGTTACATACATGTAAATATGTGTGCAGACTTGTCTTGAATTGAAAATCTCACGCCAGAACTTCAGACAAGAAACGCCTCAAGACCCGTCTGTTCTATGAATTCTTCTGCTAGCCTGATACCTCCTTACATTCCTCAAATGTTCTTGTGTTGCACTTCTGCTCCTTGAAGAGTCGTATTAGTTCTCACTTTGTCTGGTAGATGTTCTGTAGAATCCTATCTAGCTCTGGTTTAAAGGAACCCAGGGTTTTAGCTTGCACTACACTAACAGGAAGACTGTTCCATACTCTGACTGTACGCTGTGCAAACAAGTACTTTCTCATGTAACAGTTTACAACTGAAGAAGTTACCAAATATAAATCACCCTATCAAATTGATTTCACACTAATGCATACGAAAGCGTGTATGTTTTCAACTTTCCTGTAGGTGGCAGCAGTGCCACGATACAGTAAAAACACAACATGCACAAAATATTTCTTAGAATAATCCTTTGGCTTTATTGGCATCTCGCCCATGGTGTCTCCCTGGCTGTGCTGGCTGGGACAGGCTCCTAAGGCCGCACAACTCTGACTAGGATAAATGGTTAGAAGATGGATGGATGGCTGGATGGATGGAATATGTTTTTGACACCCGCAAAGAACCTTTGTGAGACAAATTTAGAAAGCTACTTTGTAAGTTTTTTTTTTTTTCGTTCGATGAATACAGATAGATATTTCACATTTTTGTTATTCCTACACTTCATCTTTGATATAAAGGATCGTAGATATTTCCCGTCGTTAGATTTGTTTGAGCAGAGTGGGGAAAATATAGAAAGTTCGTATTTAAATAAATATGCATTTATAACCTTTAATTCATAACTTATAGGTTATGCGGAGTACATATTACTCTACTTACTCAACACAGTAAGTAATGGATACTTTTTGAAGTGTTGATCTCTGACCAGGACATGTTTTATGTCTGATATATGACCGAAATGTAGTTTTTGATCTGTCGCTATTGTCCTGGTATGACAGGAGAAAGGCGTGTGCTGCGCAGCTTGCGATGACGGAGCCCGGGGCGGTGGTTAATAAACGCGCTGCAGTCCAGGCGTCGCACAGTCAGGGACAGGCAGCGCAAAGCAGCCTGGGAGCGTCCCACAGGTCGCGCAGTGCTAAGACTGTCCGGGACAGCCGCTGTCACTCGGCCGGACGGCTGCTAGGGAGCGGTTGGCGGAATTCCTCCGATGCGGTGAGCGCTCCGGGTAACGCTGTGTGGGGGGAGCTGGAGGCTAATTAAACGAACTAATGTTATGATAACGTCATTGCAGGCGCTCCGCTACCTTAGGCGCCTCTATATTAACGGACCGTCTTGCGTGTTCGCGCTTACTAAAAAGACTAATCTGCTTTGCGTTCATAATTTTCTTAAGCCGCTCATTAGTGGTACCGCCAGTTATTGTCTTAAGTAATTCGTTATGTAGCGGCACTTGACGGATTAACCTAGATAAGTTACACGAACCATGTAATGTTCCATTGTAACCATGTACGTTTACATTGTAACCATGTAATATTACATTGTTATGTTGTTGATTGCAAGTTTAAGCACGTGCGGATAAATTTAGACAGATGTCTATTTCTTTAGCTCTGTCTGTCTGTCTTTCTGTCTGTCTGTCTAGCCTGTTTAAACGCTAGCACTGTCCCCCGATAGAGGCGCGTTTAGCCAACTCGATCCCCTCTTTCCGGAATGCGGGGCGGCGTGCCGGGGCATGTGCTCCGGGGGCCGGTCTCTGTGCGGGGCCGTCACTTATGGCTTCCCCTGTGCTGACAGGCCTGGGCAGAAGATACAGATGCCTCTCGTAAGTGTCAGAGCTTCATGAGGAAACATCATCAATGAGGACAGAAAGCATGGCCGTGTTTAAGCAACAGCAAGTGGAGGAGTTCTATAAAATTGGAGAACAGCTGGGAAGGTGAGCCTGTCATGCTGTAACGCTGCTCTTTCCACTGTCCTGCACCATGGACTGCATGAAATGATTAAGTACAGTGTGTACTAATGTGTGAGCTTCTCATTTTTGTGGTGTGGAACTTGTTGCTTAACCTGGCATGTTCACTTCCCGTTAATAAACCTAAATCGTCCCCAACAATAGGCGAGAGAATTCAGATGGGGGGGTGCCTGGTGTGTGACACAGTATTCAGGTAGTATGGGGATTATGTTAAATTCGGGTAGTATTTGTCCATGACGCAAATCCTCTCCAGATTCTTTTAGCTTATTTATGTGAGTCTTAAAATAGAGCTTTTATTTTTCTCAAAAATCTTTCATTGGCCTTTATCTGAAAAACATCTACTTTTATTACGAAAACTAGATTCAAGGAATCATTTGTGCTTAAAATGGTTTGTAGGAAATAAGGTTTTTACTATAAAAGTCTGGCAAGGAGGGGCTAAGATGGTGATCTGTGGTTTTACTTTTCTCCATTTGGTGATTATTTACAGTTTTATTCATCCGGTGGGTTATATTCTCAGTTCTTGCTCTAGCTTCTGCTTTGTTTATCTGCCTCGTTGCTAAATGTTTTAGTGCAGATTGCGTGCAGAAGATACAGTGGCTTATTTAGAAACCGGGTGAGCTGAAGATTCGGTAGGAGATGGTCCTGAATCCTGACTCTCTGTGGTTTGTGCCATCGGTGGCGCGTGTCCTACGTGTATTAGGACTGACCACTGAAGGGCTTTCAGCTTTGTGCTGAGATTCTGGGTGTTATGGAGCCCAGATGAGCAATATGGTGAAGCTGCCTTCTGGCACGAGGTGGGACTGAGATGGTTCGTCTCCTGGGTACTTGACTCACGATCAGAAGCTGAGGATCTTTAACATAGAGTGCTCCCGAGCATTTACACCCAGTCAAATCACCCCTCTGGCACTTTAATTCGTGAAACTTCCTGTTTCAGGATCACAGCCATGGGATATGTGGAATGGTGATAGTCTTATGGGAGACTCACTGAGAATCTGGGAGAAGGATCTGGACTTTACCTCACTGTTACTGTATTTTACATCCCCGTAAGGCTTCCGTGTGATACGGAGTGTTGAAAACCGACTTGTTCTATGTGGACAGGTCTCTGAATGTGTAGCTTTCTTTATCTGAACATACCACAGTGAAACCCTATTTGACAGATTATTAAAAAACCCCTTTGACTCTCTGTGTGTGACATGTTTCAACAAAGAGCAGCGGAGAGGAAGCAGAAAATGTGTGTATGGCAAGGCGCTCGTGAATGAGGAAGCATCCGCAAGTACTGTCCCTTCACAGAGGCGCCTCTCTGCTGTGTTATTCTGATGAAAGTGTGTTGTCTAATCATGGTTTATGGTTAGTATTTTGTAGGAAAAAATAATAATTCAGTACATAATTATAACAATGGGGGCGGCATGGTGGTGCAGTGCTTAGCACTGTTGCCTCACACCCCTGGGACCCGGGTTCGAGTCTCCGCCTGGGTCACATGTGTGTGGAGTTTGCATGTTCTCCCCATGTCGTCATGGGGGTTCCTCCGGGTACTCCGGTTTCCCCCCCACAGTCCAAAAACATGCTGAGGCTAATTGGAGTTGCTAAATTGCCCATAGGTGTGCATGTGAGAGTGAATGGTGTGTGAGTGTGCCCTGCGATGGGCTGGCCCCCCCATCCTGGGTTGTTTCCTGCCTTGTGCCCACTGCTTCCGGGATAGGCTCCGGACCCCCCGCGACCCAGTAGGATAAGCGGTTTGGAAAATGAATGGATGGATGATAACGATAACAATTATACAGTAATTTAAAAAAAGTAACTACATATGGCCTTCTACTGCACCTCGAGCTGACGGACCAGTGAAGCCATGCAATGTTTTCACAAGCGTCACAAAGTAGTGTGTTTGTTCGTTATTAGGAAGCATTGTATTTAACCTGAATATTTAATAAAAGGGGCTTTTTTCAGTGTGTTCGTAACGACGAACTCTCCGTAAGTCGGATGTTCTTTACCCTGGCACTGCCTGTATTTTCCCCCAGCTTGTGAGCGTGGTCTCTCTTTCCCTAATTAGGACCGGTGGTTTCTCTTATGTAAATTGACAGGCAAGAGCCTTCAAACAGATGTGAGGGGCGCTTAAGGCTTTGTGGCATGTCACACAGGTGCTGCGTGTCCCTTAGCTGCCCGCCTGCCCTCTTGGTTTGTTTGGTATATAAATAGCGGGGTGGGATAGTGCCACGGCATGTTGGCAGCAGACCTCCGGGGAATCGCTGTTGCCTCTTGCTATGCCGCTCTTTCGGGCGCCTAAAAATGGCCAGGCGCGTCATTTGCGACCGACTTGGGAGCTGCAGACCCCAAAGGTCGCCTCCGCTCCGTGGGCTGCATTCTCGCACTCTGTGCCGCACCAGTAGGTCTTCAGTTTAAGTGTAAGTCAGACCTATAAAGCGCGTGGAATTGCATTAAATATGTGAAGGATGTGGAGGTCATCTGTGAAGCATCTTCCACTTCAGGCCTGTGGTGCCGGGTAGCTGGGGGTTGATTCCTGAGCGTAGAGGCTGAATGGGGGGGGGGGGGGGGGTTACAGTGGGAGGGAGGCGCGTGGGTAACGCGTGCTGTCACATCAGCTCGGTCAGAGCTGCCGTGAGCTTTTGTTGAATCTGTACGCCAGGTAAAACACACCTAAGCACACAATACATGCTGCGTAGAAAGGAGACGTAAACAGTTCACACCCTTATTATGACTTGCTGACTGGTTTATTGGGCTCATAGTTTCTGTGGGGGGGGGGAGGGCGTGAGCCCTGGCCGCTATGCCGCGTCAGGTGACCCGGATCAGCGGTAGCGCCTTATTCCTCCGTTCTCTCTTCCTCGCCCATTTCCTTATATTGTTGCATTTTGGTCTGTGTTTCCTGCTCTGACCTGGCACCCAGTACAGGAGTCACACTGTTACTGCGATTCCTTCATTCGAGCATGAAGTCGCATGTTTTTATTCTAACCTCGGGTGAGTTCTTGTGTTTGTTTGTGTCATGCTTGCCCCACCCCCAATTCTCCCAGCATGCTCCCTGAAAGAGGAAAAAGCTGCCTCAGCAGAGTCCTGAGTCACACGGCCGCGTCGGTCCCGGCTTGGACGATTCTGCGGTCTCTGATACTCACACGTCGCAGGGACGCCTCCCAGAACTTGTGACCTACATGCAGAAAATTTGGCCCTTAAATTCAGTTTAAATCCTCTGGGCCCTACACTGGCTTTCACAACAGCCTTTTGTCTGAGTGTCACAAAAGGACTTACAGCATGCAGTTTCACCGTCATTTTCAGTTTGTAGGTGATTGAGAGTGATTGGCAGGCAGGGCCTGCTTCCCCCCCATTTTCACATCATCAGTGATGAGAGATGTTGTTACTGGATATTCTGCCTGCACTGTTCTTCCTGTGCTGCGCTGTTTGCCTGTGCAGCTCTGCCTGTGCTCCTCTGCCTCCCTGCACTGGTTTGTCTGTCTGTGCTCCTTGCCTCCCTGCACTGTTCTATCTGCCTGTGCTCCTCTGCCTACCTGCACTGCTCTGTCTGTCTGTGCTGCTTAATTTGCTCGTGTTGCTCTCTTTGCCTGTGCAGCTCTGCCTGTCTGCACTGCTCTGTCTGCCTGTGCTTCTCTGCCTGCCTGCACTGCTCTGTCTGCCTGTGCTGCTTTATTTGCTCATGTTGCTCTCTTTGCCTGTGCAGCTCTGCCTGTCTGCACTGCCCTGTCTGCCTGTGCTCCTCTGCCTGCCTGCACTGCTCTGTCTGCCTGTGCTGTTTTATTTGCTTGTGCTGCTCTCTTAGCCTGTGCAGCTCTGCCTGTCTGCACTGCTCTGTCTGCCTGTGGTCCTCTGCCTGCCTGCACTGTTCTGTCTACCTGTGCTTCTCTGCCTGCCTGCACTGCTCTGTCTGCCTGTGCTGCTTTATTTGCTCATGTTGCTCTCTTTGCCTGTGCAGCTCTGCCTGTCTGCACTGCCCTGTCTGCCTGTGCTCCTCTGCCTGCCTGCACTGCTCTGTCTGCCTGTGCTGTTTTATTTGCTTGTGCTGCTCTCTTAGCCTGTGCAGCTCTGCTTGTCTGCACTGCTCTGTCTGCCTGTGCTCCTCTGTCTGCCTGCACTGCTCTGTCTGCCTGTGCTACTCTGCTTGTGCTGCTCTCTTGCCTGCACAGCTCTGTCTGCCTGTGCTGACTGTGCCTTTCCTTTATTAGCTCCTAATTCTAGCTTTGATAAAGAACTTTATAGCAGCGCGGTGGGGTTAGAACCTGCCCAGTGCCACCACATAAGCAGCCTGCGTTCCCACGCCTGAGTCTTTCCTGTGTGAATGTGTATAAACCGCCGCCTCAACGCAGCTGTCACTGGTGAAACTGCACTTCCGGGTCGCTTCTCTCATGTGAGCAGCGGCAGCTCAGCACGTGCTGACAGAGAGACGCACGCAGCTGGACGCGATGCCAGAATTCTGCAGCCAGCTCCTCGCACGCTTGTCCGTCAGGCTGAAATAGAGCCCAGTCCTTCACAATATCAGTACTAGTACACCTGCGTGTTCTTTATTTTTTATGGTATGGCCAGCAGGTGGGTATTTATCATGCTGGTGGTCTTGATTAAAGTCTTGGCTTTAGTTGTCGTGGGCCCTGTGGCGCCCCCTGCCTGTGTCCGGTGGCAGCCCAGTCCGGTGGCCCAGTCCCAGACGGCAGCTGTGCTGCTTGTTAACTACGGCTTCTATCTTTAGGGCTGCGTCTCTCTAATGAGGTGGGGAACCATACGGGGTAAGTTGACCCCCCCAAGCCCCTGAGTCACTTAAAAGGCACATGGCAGACATCTGCTCACCCCCTCCATTCCTCCCCAGAAGTGACCATTTATGGTGGGTGATGCTGGAGCCGAGGTCCCTCTGTGGTCAGCCTGGAAAGTGCTGCCCCCTATGGCTTGTGCTGCATGTGGCAGCCAACGGGACCCATGCTTAAGGCACTTTAATCAAATTTCTCTTTATATAACAACAGAACAGATTAGTATTTTTTTCCAGTTGTATCTTGTATGAGGCATTTTGGGTGTCTCTGTTGGAGAAAGTCAAGATTCTGGCTTCTCTCTGTCTGTGTGGGATCACGTGAAATCAGCATCTATGCTTTTGAATTTCTTTCAAATCTGGCCCATGTATGTATCACGGAGATGAAGTCCTCACAGTCGGTCCTGATGCTGGAACCTGCAGCTGTAATATTAGAGTTATCTAGCCGACCCTTTTCTCCAAAGTGATGTACATCTTTGGGAAAGCAGGGTACACCAGTCCCTTGAGCAGGCGCGGGTTAAGGGCCATGCTCAGGGGCCCAACGGTGACATCACTCTGCTGAGCCTGGGATTTGAAATACTGACCATTCACTTACAGGCACACCAACCTGAACCACTGAGCCACACACCCACCGCACTGTACTAGTACAGTGTGGGGCTCTGCTGCCAGCCAGCTCCCTGCATTGCACTGCTTTCAGGCTGCGTGTTTTTTACCTGGTGCTCCCTGTGTTCATTTACTTGTGTTTTTTTCTGCCCGCAGCGGACAGTTTGCCGTCGTGCAGCGCTGCACGGAGAGGAGCACTGGCATCGATTACGCCGGAAAATTCATCAAGAAGCGGCAGAGCCGGGTGAGTCGGCGCGGGGTGCGGCGCGAAGAGATCGAGCGTGAGGTCGGCATCCTGCAGCACATGCAGCACCCCAACATCATCAAGCTGCATGACGTCTACGAGAACCGCACCGACGTCGTGCTCATCCTTGAGCTGTGAGTGCCGGCCACGCCAGGGGGCTGGGGGCTGGGGGCTGGGGAGCGGGGGCCCAGAGCCCAGTCACTGACTGCAGATGCACTGCAACCTGTGGCTTAGGGTCAGCTTCCAGAACATTCTGTACACCCCTCATGAAATGGGATTGGACAGGTTCGGGAAATGGTCATGTTTGTTCTGTGGTGATCGCCTTTGCCAGCAGTAGACCGAAGTGACTGACCTACATGCCAGCCAGTGGTGTGTTGGGGACAGGCGGGGGGGCTGGCGGGGTATCCCTGTTAGGGTGTTTGTGCAGGCCGCAGTGAGCAGGCAAGTGTAAACACCCAATGAACACTAAGGTCAGGGTCTGTTCAGTCGGCATGCGGAGAATGAGTGCCCCTCCTGCTCTTACTATGTGAATTAACAACTGAACACTGTGATACTGGAGGCTTTGGGTCAGCCTGATTTTGCTGAGCTCAACCTGTCCCTGGGTCAACAAGGGAGGGGCTTGCGTTTCAATGCTTTAACCAATCACAGTCTTCATTGTGTGACATCACCACATTGATCTTTTTTTTTTCATTTGCAAACTCAAGGCTTCCAGGCATCCAGTCGCCCAGCATGGGGCGACGTGTAGCTCAGCAGGCTCAGCCAGCTTCTCGGCAGAAGGCTGAGCCTCTTCATTATTATTATTATTATTATTGATGTTATTCATGTTGTTGTTGTTGTTATCTTCATCATCATGCCATAAAGATGCACCCTTACATTGTTCTGCATTGCAGGTAAGCATATCCCTATGTTTTGTACTAACAAAAAAATGTGGTGATGTCACATAATGAAGACTGTGATTGCAAACCCCTCCCTTATTGACCCAGGGACAGGTTGAGCTCAGGATGTGCCTCTGGGTCAGGCTCAGACTCAGGCTCTGGCTCTGAGTCAGGTTCAGGCTTTGACTCTGGGTCGGGTTCAGGCTCAGACTCAGGCTCTGGGTCAGGTTCAGGCTCTGGATTAGGTTCAGGCTCAGACTCTGGGTCAGGTTCAGGCTCTCAGTCGAGTTCAGGCTCTCAGTCTGGCTCTGGGTCAATTTCAGGCTCTGTGTCAGGTTCAGGCTCTGTGTCAGGTTCAGGCTCTGGGTTAAGCTCCCCGTCAGGTTCAGGCTCCTGACACAAGTTCAGGCGTGTGGTGTCTCCATCTTCTCTGTCTCTCTTGGTGGCTCTGACTTCCCCTCCCAGGGCGGTAATGTGTGTGAGTATGTGCCGTCCTGCCCAGGATGTCTCCCCCCCGCCCTGTGATTCCCAGTAGGTGCTGAGTAATTAAGAAAACTTGCTTCTTTATAGCTGTTAAATAAAAGTAAGTAAACACAGCAGTAAAGCCTGCAGAAAAGCACGTGTTTGTATTATGGTACAGTCTGTGCCCCCCCCCCCCAGTGCAGCACCAAAAGTGTATGTGGCTACATTTGGAGACACTGTTGGCTGCTGCATTGGGGGGGGGGGGCTTGTTTACTGGGAAGCTGCTTTCTGCATCACTGCATGTGAGAGATAAACGTTCCAATAAGTGGCCCCTGCTCCCATCCTGGGGTCTGACTGCTGCCGTGCCCCCCCCCCCCCCCACTCCACCCCCGCAGGGTGTCTGGGGGCGAGCTCTTCGACTTTCTGGCCCAGAAGGAGTCGCTGAGTGAAGAGGAGGCCACGCAGTTCATAAAGCAGATCCTCGATGGGGTTCACTACCTCCACACCAGGAAGATCGCCCACTTCGATCTGAAGGTACCTCCCCACCCTTCCTCCACTCTCTCCACCAATCCTGTCCTCTCCTGTCTCCCTCCCTGTCACATTATGTCACACATGTGTTCAGGGAGGCCCGGATGATGACTGGCACCCCCAGCTGGTGGGGTTTACAGATTCATGCATTCTGTTAAATAACACAAAGTACTATTCTGAGAATTGGATAACTGAGTGTGTCCAGTTGAGGGGAGTGCGTGGCTCAGTGGGTCAAGTCGCTGTGCCTATGATCGGAAGGTTGCTGGTTCAAATCCCACTGGTGAATGTTTTTCCCATTGGGCCCCTGAGCAAGGCCTATAACTCCCAACCGCTCCAGAGACTAACCTGCTCTCTCAAAAATGTATGTCACTTTAGATAAAAGAGTCCGTTAAATAAATTTGTGTGATTCCACTGTGAAGATCTCTCTCTGATCTCGCTCTGTTTGTGGTCCTGGCTGCCGTCCTTGAAGGCCTTTTCAGAGTGGTGTTACAGAGGCATGTGCCAGGTGCCCAGGCATGTCGGGGTTAAAGGGGGTCCGTTGCACCTTTCCCTGTGTGCCTGGGACGGAAGCATGGTGGTGAGGAGCGCTATGCGGGGACCATCCTTGGGGGCAGGGGTGGGTTCCTGAGGAAAAGGGGATGAGAGAAGGTGGAGCACGTGCAGGTCGCTCTCTCTCCGACTCCGAGCCGGTCTGGCGGCACCGCCTGTGTCAGCTGCACGTCACAGGGCTCCACCACCAAGGCTCTGCAGTTGCATCATTTCCTGGGTGGAGTAGCTGCCAGAGGTAACTCCCTGGTTTTGGCACTGAGCCCAGGATTCAAAGAGTACAGCAGTGATTTCATATGCAAATATCATGTAAAGTGAGCCAGAGGACACAAAGAGATGCGCGGGAATGCCAGCTGCCGCACCTCAGAGGGAGCCGTGCTTCTTCATTGGGTGTTCATCTCCGCCAATGACGTCATAGTACTTGCTTTCTGTGGGTATGCAGTCATATCTCTGCTTTTTTTTTGCAGTTAGGAAATACTGCTTTGTTTTGAATAATTTTGAGGTTTTCTCCTGGTTTACAGCCTGAAAACATAATGCTGCTCGATAAGAACGTCCCCCTGCCGCGGATAAAACTGATCGATTTTGGTCTAGCTCACAAAATCGAGGACGGGGTGGAGTTTAAGAACATTTTCGGCACTCCTGAGTTTGTAGGTGAGTTGCTCTGGATATTTAGCAGAAAAGGGAGTGATCTGATTTTTGTTCTTTTGCTCTTAATGCTCATAACTGCCCTCCTGTCAATCTGCAGCTCCAGAGATTGTCAACTACGAGCCCTTGGGTTTAGAGGCAGATATGTGGTATGACCCATGTCATTTATGGTATCTAGAGCACAGCGACGCTTTCAGAGAGTTTAATCTTCTGTTTGTCCCCTTACAGGAGCATAGGGGTCATCACGTACATCCTGTAAGTGCAAAATGGGTCCCATTTATAGTCATCTTTCTAAATTTGTTTACTTAATATTGGTTATGGAAACGGCTAAGAAGGCGTCTCTCGTGCTCCGTCTCTTCAGGTTAAGTGGGGCTTCACCTTTTCTTGGTGAAAATAAGCAGGAGACTCTCGCCAACATCTCGGCCATGAACTACGACTTCGACGAGGAGTTCTTCAGCCACACCAGTGAATTGGCCAAGAGCTTCATCAGGCAGCTGCTAGTGAAGGACACCAGGTAAGCTTAGGGGAGCAGGAAAGGGAGGGTAGAAACAGGAAGTAGGCCAAAGGAGCCGCTAGCCAGCGTTTCCCAATCCGGTCCTCGGGGACCCACAGACTAACGGAAGCTGGGAGGGAGCAAAAACCTGGATCGTCTGTGGGTCCTTGAGGACTGGGTTGGAAAACACTGCATTAGACCATTAGGGAGTTTTCAGGATTCCTCTCAGGCGGTGACTGGCTTTGGAGTGTTGCCATGTGCCAGCTTTGGGTTGGTTTTGGAATGATGTAAGGCAAGTTGGGGCTTGTAAAGTGAGCCGTAGTAGAAATACCACAGGGGTGATGTACTTCTGTTTATCTCACTTCAGTGAATAGTCCTTATTTTTTGCCCGACAGGAAGAGGATGACAATTCAAGATGCGCTTAACCACCCATGGATTAAGGTATTGTATTATGTCTTACATGGTTAAAGGAATTTACCCGAACTGTAAACTCTGCTTCCCTCCATAACGAATCGTGTCAACACATGCATGATGCCTCTGACGCCTGTTAATGACTGCATGATGGAAGCAGAGTGACAAGGTGGGGGTGTCCGGGTGTCCAGGCAGCTGCACGGCTCCCCAGCAGTGCAGGTGACATGGTGAAGGCTTGTGGTGATTTGCCAGGCAAAGAGCCTGCTGGTGGCACACAGTCTGAGGATTGTCCTTCAAACGTAGCAGCAGACTTCCCTCTGGAGAATGCTGTCAGCATTACACTTAACTACAGCATCTGCTAATTTCTCAATACATCTGAGTATTCTGGATTGTGCTCTTCAGGATAAACTTTTTAGTAAATTTTGCTATTTTTTTTTAATTGAGACACATTTACTTATAATATCCTCACATATGGAATATGGCTCTTGTTTTAACATGGATGCCTTCATCAACCCATCTGGAAAAATGTAGGAAGGAAGGAAGAACAATCCATGCATGGAATTGCCAGGAGCTGTTGTTGTGTTTAAGTTTCTGCATCTCCTGCCTGCAGTGTGGATTAACCCCTGACGTGCTGTGGACCACCTTGGCTTTTCCTGCTCACTGTCTCTAGGTCCATGTTAGACATCATCCTATTCAGTAATTCCTGCATTTTTGTGTTCGAAGTCTCATGAGCACAAAGATGAAACCAGGGCACCAGAGAATAAGAAGAAGGACCAGAGGAAGCTGAAGACCAAGCGCCTGAAAGAGTACACCATCAAGTCCCACTCCAGCATGCCCCCCAACAACACCTACGTCAACTTCGAACGCTTCGCTCAAGTAGTGGAAGACATCTCCTCAATGGAGACCAGCTTTGATGACATTACTGGACTTCATGATTCCCTGCAGGAGGACATCGATGCTCTGGTCTCCATCTACAATGAAAAGGACTCTTGGTACAAGGAGGAGAGTGAGCACGTGCGGCATGAACTCTCCCAAATCCGTTATGAGTTCCGCAAGGTGGAAACCATGAAGAAACATCTGCAGGATGATATAAAATCAGTGGATGCTAACCTCAGCAGGATTGGTGAGAAGTACAGGGAGAGGAAGTCACACCTCGATTCCCTGAGGCAGGAGCTGTCGTCTGAGCTCGTTTGGATACAGGAGGTCATCACCTCCTTCCAGGTTGACGTCGGTAACAGAAGCTACACCAATACTAACCTTTCCTCCGTTTTCAACAATGATATTAATCAGGCCTTGAAGGAGCTTCTCCAGCAGTCCTGTGGAGAGGAAATTCTCTCAGGGATTAAACTGGACTTGAACTGAGGACTACGTTAGTTCACACTATGCAGGCCCTTAATTAATACAATGTACTGTATGAAGATTTTAAAATATTAATAAACTTTCTGTTTATTATTTAGGCATTTCATTCTTGTATTACATGAATAAATGAATGATACATTTATTGAACTTTAGACCTCTATATAGGTAGAAGGACATTATTCTCATCTACACTCATATACAATATGTATATTCATTGTTTTCTAATTTTAAAGAAAGAAGTTTGTTTTCTGTGATCGTATTTAATGTTTAAAAATGTTACATTTTATAGGTACAGTTTTGTGGGGACACTGCAGTCGCTCTGAATCAGTTTAGCTGTCTTCCCCTTTGGTCAAGTTGTTTTATATTGACTTACTGCATATCCATGTGCTTCTGTTAGTAGTGAGATTAGTTGTATGATGTAGAATGATCACAGCAGCGCATGAGGTACCGAATGTGGACGGCTGGAGCTGAGAATGTGGGATTAAGGCAGCCGGAGGAACTTCACATGCATTCAGAGCTGCTCCTTGCAATGGCTGTTGTCTTCATTATCAGTTTCACATCACTTCTCCTGGTGAGGGTTGTGGCGGCAGCTTGCCCGTCACGTCAGACCAGACCTCTCTGCCCATCGCGGACTTCAGCTCTCTCTTGGATACACCCAGATATTTCCTGGCCAGCTGGGAGATGGCTTGGCCTGGGGATGCGTCCTGGGCAGCTCACTGGGCGGCATCCTTATTCGATCCCCAGATCATCTCAGCTTAATGGGCTCTATCCCAAGGAGCAGCAGCTCTGTTCCGAGGTGCCTGTGAATGGGCAGCCCCCTCGCCCCCTGCCCGGCCTCTGTGGAGACCATGTGCTTACCGCCCCCTCTGGAGGGATGTCAACTGCAACTTCCACCCCCCGCCCGGGGTTTAGAAATAAAGCTTATGTGTTTAAAATGATCTCAGTGACACGCAATAGTGCACCGCTGTGGAAAATTTCAGTGGTAATGATATTAGTACTGCTACTTGTTAAGATCTTGCGATTGTACGTAGCGACCGCATCAGATAAAGCCGACATCATCAGAAACTGTAGAGAGGCGCAAATTGGTGAATAAGCTGAAAAAATCTCTCACTGTTCACTACAGAAAATGGCTGATTGTCCAAAGCATTCATCTACCTTATTTTAATAGTCATCTCCTTAGTTCTAGTGCTGCTAACTTTGAGTCCTGACTAAAATCTAAATATTTGGTCTGCAATATACACCAGGATCAGATCAGTGCCAGAATCTCGATTTTTAATGAACGTAGGTCAATACCAGTTTGTTAAAGATATATGGCTCATCTCTAGTGAAATGATATTTCTCATGTACGTCATGTTTCTGATGCTCTTGGCCTGAGGATTGTGCAGGACTGAAGCCCAGGCTGACAGGATGGATTAGACACCCTGAGTATGTTGTTATGGTGGCGTGTGATGTCAGCCCCGAAGGTGTCCCGTCCTGCCGCCCCGGTCGTCACGCGCGTCCCCCGTCACCCTCCGCTCGTGCCTTCCTGCTCCTGCTGACCTCACTCACATCGTGCCTTTCAGCCGCTGAACCAGCGGGAAGCTTTGGTGCGCAGACTCTCCGTGGTCAACATAGAGAACTTCAGGAAGCAGTACATCCGCCGCAAATGGAAGGTAAACGAGGACCGTGGGCCGCGGATGGCGTGCAGTGACATGCGGGTGCTGGTGACACCTTGCTCTTCTTGTCATTTCCTGTAGATGTCCTTCAGGATTATATCCCTCTGCAACCACCTAAAGCGCCTGATGATGAAGGAGGACAGCGTGGACGGCGGCGAGCTGGTGCGTACGAGCCGGTGTCCCTGGCCCGTCTTTGCATTTACTTATGTACATCAAAACAGTTACAAAAGCGATGTCGCCTGGACTCTCGTTCATATTTGTTGGTTGCATCGTCGTTAGACCTGTTTTTCCTGATATTTACCGCCTGCGGCAGAAGGTGTGACTTTAATGTTTGGACAGTCAGACGGCGGATGTGAGTGAGCGTTCCTTTTGTTACAGAGAGACTGCGAGAGCGACAAGGAGGAGGACGGGAAGCCAAAAAGGCGCAGGGGCCGGAAGCGGAGCAGCACATCCTGAGCGGAAGAAGAGCAAGAAAACAAGAGAGCAGAGGAGCGGAGGTGCAGCGGGATCCCGGCCCAGCTTCCGGAGGACGCTCCTTCCCAGACTTGCGTTACCGAGGATGATTGCCATTCCTCTGGAGCCTGTTTCACCTTCATTTGCTTGTTTTCCCGTCCTTGTCATACTGAAACGCATGTGCACCCCCCCCCCCCACATTCCAGGAAATGGAAGCCATTACTCGCCGGCTCCCCCTACTGTCACAGCTCTTTAACACAGAGTGCCGCATCACTAGACCTCCAACTCCGGACATGTTGGCCGCAGCAGCGGCGCATGTCGCGCTACCTATGGGTACCCGAATGTCGCAATAAAGGCCGCTGATGCTGCCGTCGGCCTGGCTGCGGAGCTCACAGTCGCAGCTGAGACCCAGACTGTGCCTTTCTGGACTGCACTGATCCGGAGGCCCTGAGGCACTCGCCACCCTGCCACACGTAGTCGGATGACGTGGCATCCTGCCAGTGTACACTGTGATATGCTTAAAATAAGGGGACAGTTGATTGCTAGTTACATAGATTTTAAAATTAACTGCAGAAATGTACAGTTGAAAAGGTATCGGAGAAATTCGGCCTGGGGTTTCAGGCCTGGTCATAAAGGCCACCACCAGCCCTCTCTTACATCTTCAGTGCCTTGATGACTTTAATGTGGTTACTGTTTTATATTATAAAACCTATAGCAGACTATTTTTTAAGGGTGATGATTCCCTGGCATATTTTTGGTCGTTTATTATCCTCCTTGGTTAATACTTGACATTCCGATAACCTGTCATTCTCAGTTGTCACCAGTCACAGGTGACAATCGAGCCCCACTGACTCTGAAATAACAGGTCGGTCTGTGAGATTCTGAGCCCGCAGGAAAGCGCTTGTATGGCCCGACCAAGCTATGTTCCTGCTGTTGTTTTTTAATAAACCGCACGTGTCATGGTGAAACATTCGTTGCATAATCAGCCCTGTGCCTGTAAGCGCGGATGTCGTTCTCAGCGGCCCGTAGGTGGCCACGCCGTCCCGGAGCTGCCTTTCCTGCTCCTCAAGGCGCCTCTGGTTTCGGTGACAGCCGGCACCATGAAACTGCTGGCCTCTCGTCATTCATCATTCACTTTGGCATTTTAAATGTTTAAAAACTCTTCTGCTCCTTGTAGCATGACACCTACATTCCAAGGACTCCCCACGAACCAGAGACATCATGATTCATGACCTTCTTCCAATCAGGTGATTAAAAAGACCTGTAGAGCGAGACCTCCAACCCCCCCCCCCACACACACACACACACACACACACACCCCTCAAACTAATTCTCTGTAATGATCTTATTAATTTCAGCTCATGGGGTTTTAATCTGTTTTGGTCAAATTCTGTCTATGTATTTTAATTCTGCATTTATGTCAATATTGTGTCTAATTTGTGTCTTATATAGTTTACGATATTTGTATAATTTCACTCATTTCCAGTTCTTTCTACTTATAATGCTAAACACACTGTACAATGTTCAGGTTTACCAGATATTTTACTTTGCAGTTTATTTAGTTTCCATCAACTGATTGATGTATTAACTCATATTGTTCTCCTCATTTTTTTATGTAACATGATTTTATTTATTGACAGTGGTTACAGAGAGGCTTCATTAAATGAGCAAATGCTGTTTCTTCTGCTGTGTGCTGAGTATTAGGTAGTGTGAGGAGGGTCTTCGGGGCGCTGTGAAGTGATGCTCTCACTTTGCTCACGCGGTGAGACGTTCTTCTGCCAAATGTTTCCATTAATCCTTATCATATGCTTTTATTGGCCATTACCTCAAGAGCTCAGGAGTTCAAGCACAGAATAATGCACTTAATGCACATGATATGACGAATGCACAGCCTGTATATACATGTTGAGGTCGTTCTTTATGTGCAAATATAATAAACAGGACATTCCTCCCCGATGGTTTATGACTTGTGTTTTCTAAATGAGGTATAATGGCTTTAGTAGACTTGCTGTTAGTGGATGTAAGCTCGGGGGGAGACCCGTACATTGTGGGTCTGGGTTCTGTTCACGCCATGCCTTTGAGGTATGCGACTTCACATGAAGTTATTAAAATTGTGTCATGTGACGGAGAACAAGTTATTCTCCGATCATCATTGGAAACTGGAAACACATGCTGTCAGTCATGTATTCATACGATTACTGCAGCATAATATTAGCATTTTAAATTTGGAGGGTGACAGCTTTGTCCCTGGAGGCCTTGCTGTGGGCTCCTCACTGGCTTCTGAGTCGCCCTCCTTTGTGCCTAATGGCGTCTCCACTTGCCTTGCCCGTGTGGCAGTAAAGATTCTGATTCAGATTTCAGGGAGTCCATTACGGCCAGACCTCTGAGCGGGAAGCGATTTCTTAAATAAGACCAGGAAGATGAGCGATATTTAGTGCCACAGTTCTGATGCAGGAGAGCAGGATATCTTGAATGTTTTTTCCTGACATGCAAGGAAATTACACGATAAACTCAAATTATAATGATAAACCCGTTACTCAGACTCTGCTTCTGAACCGAGGGCAGTTTTGCAAGGTGAAATATGGTGTCCGTATCTGCTCTGGAAGATGCTGCTGCGGCAGGACTGTGAGGAAGATGACTGTAACCCCAGCAAAAAGGCAGCATGTCTGAATATGTAGCTGTATATGTGTGTGTCTGTGTGGTCATGTATATATTACATTGTGGGGACCAAATGTCCCCACAATGTGACAAAAAACCTGTTATTTTGACCTCGTGGGGACATTTTTCTGGTTGTTATCATAAGTTATCATAGTTGGCATTCGGGATTTGCCCATAGAAATGAATGAACGGTCCCCACAAAGATATGAATACAAATGTGTGTGTGTGTGTGTGTGTGTGTAACAGTGGGAGTGTGAAGCCCTATGTAGCTGTGGGTTTGCTCTTCAATATAGAAGCATAAGGATGTAGAAACAGCACAGTGATGAATCGGGTTACAAAAGCATCTTGTGCCAAACACGGTCCCCACGTATGCCACAGGCTGTCGCTAACTCGCTAAGCTAACAGTACGATGACATATTGACAGCAGGCATCAGGCCCTCGGCGATGGAAACAAGCCCACTGACACCACTGAAAGGTCGGGCAGACAGATCAGCAGGCCTGGTGGATCCCCGTAGCTCCACGTTCGCTAGCAACGTGACATCCAGTTTTTTGTCTTTACATTATTTTGACTATTATGTGCAAATTTGAAAATATATGCGAAAACTTCTATATTAAAACATAAGATTTTTTTACAGTGGTTAATTAGTGTACATACTTGGTGGGGAGTACCATAGCACAGGGGTGTAAATTACGGGGGAGATGGGGGGTTGTCCCCCGTTCTCTGCATCCTGAGACAGGCTCCAGGTGAATCCAATGACTTTTTGGAGGATAAATGGTTGGGGAGTTGGATGTGTCATAGTTTGGATCTTTTTACATCTAGGCTCACACTGAGCCAGTGCACAGCCTAAACTGCCCCCCCCCCCCCCCAATCTGCACACATACCAGGGACACTGCAGAAACACTGAAACCACATGTTTTCGGACGGAGTGAGAACACTGGAGCAGACATGCAAAGATGCATGCAGGCTGTACAGGCACAGGAGTCAGACCTATATCCCTGATGGTTGAATGCTGGACAATTCAGTAGAGTTTATTGTATAGAGAGATTAATATACGAATTACTGACAGAACATGTTATACTTTGGTGTGTAGTTGTACAGATGGATCATTAATATTCAACAACTTAGTTATTATGAATGCTGTTTCGCAGCCATGCTGAATCGCCAGAGAATTTGCATTTATATTTTAAAACCCGAAGTCTTCTTTTCGATTTCTTATCTTAGCATTACGGGAAATAAAGTTCCACTTCCTCAAACTGCTATCTGATGGGGGATAGCCGTCTTCACGGTTTCGCCAGAGAATGGTGGTCTTTTGTTTAATGCTGTTCGAATCAATATCCAAGAAGTCTTTTGCCTGATGAAGTAGATGGGAATGTTAAGTTTGATTTTGTGTGCGTCTTTCGAAATAATCTCATCTGTCTTTGATTTAATTATAACGTACTGAAACACAGTATGTCGCAAATGCTGCGCTATTGTTCAGAACAAGTGACAACCAGCATTACCTCACCCTTTATGAATGTGTCTGCAATAGCACGCACACAGCTTTGAAAGTGTTGTATATGCCATTTACGTGCCTTATTACTATTTCTATTAGTACTGTCGACTCAATACCATTTGGTAATAGAGCACCATCTGGTGGTCAAATTATTACTCCAATTCACACCATATACAGTTTTAAGAGCATAAATGTTATCGGCAATTTTGGATCATTTAAAAAGCAAATGTGAGATAAACTGCCCTTGACAATCTTGTTGATCCATTACTATTGGTCTAATTCTTTAACTGTTACTTGCGGTATCAGCCATTTTTACAGCGAGACAAAGAGCTGAGAAGTACAATTTTTTAAAGAAATAATTAAGAGTAAAAACAAAACTGTATGGCCTTTACTATCATGCCACTAATAACATAGTATACCAAAATCTTATTTACACGTTCTTTATGGATCATTGTTGTATTTTCAAATGCACATTTGCGTGTTATATATAAAGGCCACTTGTCTTCAGGCAAGGGCGGGTATCTTCGCTGCTTTCGGCTGAGATAGCTCTCACCCTGTCACTGGGTGCTGCTGATAAGCTCAAGATTTCCAGTGGAGAAACCGTCATATATTCCAGCTACAGGCTGCATTGCTGCAAGGTTAGTAGTAAGTAGCTCTGTAAGTCGTATCATAAACGCAGATTTTCCAACAGTATGTCCTGGTCTGGGTTACCGGTTAATAAAATAATGTAATATATTTTATACTATAATTATTAATTCCTATTCAAGAAATATGATTGTGCCCTATGCATGATTGTCACATAGTCTGACTTTGCAACCGTAATTCAGTTGAAATTCTCAGCTAAGTAAACTGAGTGGAAAATATTATATTAAATTCAGTTTCAGAACCAGTGTCACCAGTACGGAGTGCTCTCTTATATGAACCTGCGATTTTCAGGTTACAAGTCAATATCCATATCTTTCGACAGCAGGTGTAAGCGTTTCACATTACACACATTTTGAAGCGTTTAAGTTTTATTTTTATATATATTAAATGGTGTCAGTTATTGAAAACTGCAAACCATATACAACTCAGTACCCATCTTTTGGCATACACAAGATCGAGGTGAGTTGGAGTACAATCCGGGAAGTTTATCAAGAATATCAAGAACTGTGTAACATTAATGAGTGATTTATAGAAATATGAACGGCACTGCCTGACTAAACATTATTACATTTATATATATATATATATATATATATATATATATATATATATATATATATATATATATATATATATATATATATATATATATGGTTACATTGTTAATAAGTTGATACTGCGACGTGTTTTGTATTTAATCATAATTGTACACTTGTTGTTTTGTAATTGCCTCAATTTGCATTTGCAGGGGCTTCCAACACCAACCGTGCTGCCTATTGTTTTGTGTAGTTTTTCATCGGGAGCCGGAAGGACATGTCGTCCATAACACATGACAATAAATTGCCTTGAATCTTTAATCATGCATTAGCATCGATGAAGACAATACTTGAGAATTAGATCACTTGTGGTTATATTTCCATGACTGCACTGGAAGTCAGACTGCAAAGAGTATCCAGATGAACATCAGACCACCAATAACAGCCGATGGAGATGCGCTTTATTGATATCCGCACCGTAAGGGCGTTTCTCGGAGCTCCCCTTCCCTCCACCTGAGCCGCTCCGCTGCAGATGCGTCAGCGCACTCTCCTCCCTCGGTAGGGCTGGGGCTGCGGCCGGCGGCTGCCACCGGGACTCCTCACTGCTCGCATCACGCGTTAAGCTCTGCAGACGGCCGAGGAAACCGTCGCTCTCAAGCCGCCTTCCAGGTTTCCTTAAGTAACGGACAAACAGAGGAGGAGTCGCCCGGAGAGGGCAGGTTCGCGCCCTGCTAACATGCCGGACCCGCAGCTGCTGCTTTCTGCTTCCAGGCGCAGCTAGCCGCGCACGGCACCCGGCAGGCCTGCCACAGTCGACGGTAAGCCTGCCTCGCTGTACGCGAGCGCCGCGGCGTAACGGGGACGGCAGGCCGGAGGCGCATCCGTGCCCGTGGCTTCCGGGCTGTTCGCCGGTTGTCGGGTCGGTAAAGTCGTGCTTTTCACTGGCGGGTGTCCGGTTCGCTAACCAGCGAGTCGCCGGGCTCCGTTTGAGGCGGGACTAGCGAGGGGGCAGCCGGAATATGCGGCGCCGCGGCAGCCCGGTTTTGTTAATGGGACTCGGAGGGCCACTCGGTACGTTAAAAAGCCCAATTTTTAGGTTTTTATTCAGGTGCTCGACTCCTACCGCGGCTGCTCGGTTCTGATTAGTCAGCGAACCTGCAGCCGAACCTGGGCGGCTAGCATTAGCCACTCGGCTATGTCTCCGGGCTGGCGGGGAAATTATTGCCTTTATACCACTCAGTGACTAGACTTACGTCGATAACGTTAAAGCGAGCTGGTTAGGCGAACTAACTAAAAGCGCAGCGCCGGCGACGCCGCATTTAGTCGGAGTGTGCTGCGGGGGTCATGCTAACTGGCTAGCCCGGCTAGCACTCCGCCTTCCTGACAGGCGCCCGTCAGCAGCCGCCGAGGCTTTGCACACGCTGGAGACGCGCTTCGCGGCTATTGTCGAGATCTGTGCCAGTCCCGTCTAAATGGTCGTTTACTGAACCCGGTTCTTTCCGGTCTGTGGCAGAAAGATATGGTCTGGCTCTGAAATATGATGGGTGTTTAGTGACAGAGCGAGCTGGCGGCCCTTTGGCCCTGATTGTAGACATCCGTCATAGGGTCCCCTCCGCCATTACCGTATCCTGGTCCCCTTAGCCGTCATCGTGTCCCTTTGCTGTTAGTGTCCCCTGGTCCCCTCAGCCATCGTCGTGTCCCTTAGCTGTCACCATCTCCTGGTCGCCTCAGCCATCACTGTGTCCCTATGTTGTCACCGTATCCTGGTCCCATCAGCCATACCAGTGTCCCTTTTCTGCCAGTGTGCCCTGATTCCCTCTTCTGTCACTATGTCCCTTCACTGTCACCGTATCCTGGTCCCCTTAGCCGTCATCGTGTCCCTTTGCTGTTAGTGTCCCCAAGTCCCCTCAGCCATCACTATGTCCCTTCGCTGTCACCGTGACTTGGTCCCCTCAGCCGCCATCGTCTCCTTTAGCCGTCACCATGTCGTGGTATCCCTAGTTATCACCATGTCCTGGTCTCCTCACTGTGTCCTGGTCCCCTTGGTCGTCTCCAGGCTCCTTCCATGATCATGTTACTTGAGGTGCATCATCCCAGAATAATCACTTCCGAATAATGAGAGGTTGTGCTGAGTTCATGACAAAGGAGTGCGGCTGTTAACATGATGCTTATGCTGAATAAGCATCCCAGGCTGGTTGCCTTCATATGCAGCCTCTGCTTCACCCTCCCAAATACACGCCTTTATGAGTTAAATGCAGGCTATTAATCACTGAACGCACGTCCCTTTGGTGCCACAGAATACAGTATGGTGGTATAATGTAGAGCAGTACCTAATGTTGAACACACAGCCATATTAAAAGGGGAAATTATTCATGGGTAAAGTGTAACAGTAAAAGTAATGCTTCTGTGATGTGCAGGAGCTGGTCTGAAGCCTGGTTATCTAAAAATAAACCAGTTAGATAAAATTAGCTGTTAATCAATATTGACATTAAGGTTAAAAATTAACTATAGTTATGTAATCGTTTGAGTCTTCTGTACTATGAAAGAAGTACTTATTACCTTATCTGGGCAATTTTAAATAAGCCTGCTGTGTATGGAAAGCATTCAATAACAAAAGGGCAAGCAGAATGAACTCTCCTGTTAGATTCAGGTGAGGTCTCGGCTTATTTAGTGCCTGCTTATTGGGAGCGATTTTGGTTGGGGAAGTCATTTCATTGGCCGATGGAGATTCGGCATATTTCAAAGCGATGGGATTAGATGGACGTTACGTTGACTTTGTAGATGGGCATCTGCTGTGATTGGTTAAGAAAATGGCCATGGCTTTGGGCTTTAAGTGCCAGGTACCGGGGCGGTAATGACAGGCCAAGCCGGGGGCAGCATGGCGTTTTCGCTAAACATATGGCGCCACTCGTATGTGAGGGCAGTGTAAAATGTGCAACCCCTCCCTCCCGTATCAGTGCTAAAGAACAGAAAGAGCAGCTTAATGGGGGAGGGGGTGCATTAGTGTCTCGGCCTTGCACGACCCACTGCTTCCTGTTTACGGGTCTGCTTGTGCACAGAGCACAGACCTGTGAACCATGAAGCGAACCGAATGGTCTGCATGGCGGCCGGCACAGGGGGTGCCGTGCCGGGAGGGGGCCGGATAACGCCACTGTGCTATGGTTTGATTGGTCAGATATGCCTGGAGTCCCTGAGATTCCCTGGGTCGTCATGTTCGTTCCGTAATGCGGCTTCTCTCAGGGCTGAAAAAGAGCTCGAGCTGTGGAATCCCGAGAGTTACCACTGAGTCAGCATAAACCTGGATTTTGGGAAGTTTCATTCAGTGTGAAACACATCTCAGTCTGTATGTTTGTAAATTTGAGTGTAAAATCAATCACTAAATGAAATGTTTAATTTCTGTTATTTCTGGCTGTGGTAATGAGTAACTAAGTTAGCAGAGGTAGCATGGGGTGAGGGCTCACCTCCATACTTCACCGTGGACTTTAGGTCATTGTAGCCAGGCAGGGTTGCACAATTCTGCAGGCTCTGGATAGGTTTTACAAATGTTGTTTCACTTGTTCTAGGTTTTTTATTTTAAAAAATTGATTGTATACTGGTTGTAATTGGATTCTAATAAAAAGTCCATAGAAAATTAAATTTTCTTTGAGTGTCCAGGGCTGGGTTATGATGCCATCGACTGAATAAAAGTAAGACTTCTTGACAGTCCTACATATCATATTTAATACACTTTATACAGATACGTTATAAAATGCTGTTGTCTAGATGAATCAGCAGTCACGTGTAAATTAAAACCTGGCCTTGTAAATTTTATATACGTCAAGCCTGTTGTCTGTCTTTAACTATTGCGCCGGCTAATGTGTGGTTGATCATCAGCGGAGCAGCAGAGACAATGCAGCCAGTCTGGCACCTTTTCTTTATAGGTCGTCTAGCAGTAGCGCCGTATGAATCAGGAGCTCCGCAGTTATCACACACCTTGAGATGCACATTGTAAGCGATCTTATCAGCTGCTGTGAGTAGTAGGGTCTTTTCTTCAGTAACTCCAGGATAAATCTGAGGCCTTGCGTGACCTCTCTGTCAGTGACGGTGCCCTTACCCCTCGCTGTGCATGCTGTAGCTGTGCTTTCTCCCTCAGGCGGCTGCATAAAGCACTCTTTTTTTCCCAGCAGTCTCTTGGTCTCCTCCTCCCCAGAACCGATGGAGCCTGAGTGACGTGCCATGGCCCTCACGATCCCTCCAGTGAAGCTGAAATGGCTGGAGCACCTCAACAGCTCCTGGATCAGCGAGGACAGCGAGTCCATCGCCACGCGGGAGGGGGTGTCTGTGCTTTACTCCAAGCTGGTGACCAACAAGGAGGTGGTTCTGCTGCCTCAGCAGGTGCTCTGCCTCAAGGGCCCCCAACTACCGGATTTCGAGCGCGAATCGCTCTCCAGCGACGAGCAGGAGCATTACCTGGATGCCCTCCTGAGCAGCCAGCTGGCCCTGGCCAAGATGGTGTGTTCGGACTCTCCGTTCGCTGCAGCGCTGCGCAAGCGGCTGCTGGTGCTACAGCGCATCTTCTATGCCCTTTCCAACAAGTACCACGACAAGGGCAAGGTCAAGCAGCAGCAGCACTCGCCCGAGAGCAGCACGGGAGCCGCCGACCTGCACTCAGTGAGCGAGCGGCCACGCTCTAGCACCGACGCGCTGATCGAGATGGGCGTCCGCACGGGGCTTAGCCTTCTGTTCGCGCTGCTGCGGCAGAGCTGGATGATGCCGCCCCCTTCGCCGGGGCTCAGCCTCTGCAATGATGTCATCCACACCGCCATAGACGTCGTCAGCTCCTTGCCGCCGCTGTCGCTGGCCAACGAGAGCAAGATCCCGCCCATGGGGCTGGACTGCCTGGCCCAAGTGACTACCTTCTTAAAGGGGGTGACCATGCCAAACTCAGGGGCCGACATTGTGGGTCGCAGGCTGGCTTCGGAGCTGCTCCTGGGCCTGGCTGCCCAGAGGGGTTCCCTGCGTTACCTCCTGGAGTGGATAGAGATGGCGTTGGCGGCCTCCGCTGTGGTCAGCACCATGGAGCAGAGCAAGGCGTCCCCCAGCCAGGAGGGCCTCATCGGCTACGACTGCTTCATGAACATCCTACTGCAGATGCACCGGTCTTTGGTAAATGTCCTGTTGGCCTCGTTTAATAAACACTTTCCTGGGAGTTCCTCTTGCGGTATAACCAAGTGGATATATTAGAATATAGTCAAAACTGTATCATGTATTTTTTATAATAACAGCCAGCTAACCTCAGGCCTCCAAAAGTGTTTGGTTCCTGTTGTTTGGCTTTCTTTCTTTCTTTCTTTCTTTCTCTTTCTTTCTTTCTTTCTTTCTTTCTTTCTTTCTTTCTTCATTTAATTTCTTTCCTTTAATTTCTATGCCTTCCTTTTTTCCTCATTTTGATTTATTCTGTACATGTTGCAGGAATGTTTCACACCACACCCATGTAAAGTGCCTTGGAGTGACACAAATGCTACATAAAAAAGTTGAACTGAATGTATGGCTGCAATGCACCCCAGAAACCTTCACTGTAACCACCTTGATAATCATCCTAGGGCTCTTCAGGAGACAGGAGTCACTGGAGAGAGCCTACGCGCACGTCCGACGGGCTCTGCTCTCTGTATGAAGCGGCTCTCTGTCTCTTTGAGGAGGTAAAGGTCGTTCTACCTGCCATCCGTTTACCGTGCCGAGTCACGAGAAGCCGCTCCCTCGCTCACGTGGAACTTCCTCAACCCCCCAAGGTTTGCAGGATGGCATCTGACTACTCGAGGACGTGCGCGAGCCCTGATAGCATCCAGACGGGGGAGGCGCCCATCGTGTCGGAGACCTGCGAGGTGTACGTCTGGGGTAGCAACAGCAGCCACCAACTGGTGGAGGGCACCCAGGAGAAGATCCTGCAGCCCAAACTGGCCGCAAGCTTTGCCGATGCACAGACGGTAGGAAGGAGCGCCGCCATTGGGCTGGGGTCATTTACCACATGACACTCACACCCCACAGCAGTTCCCATGCAATCACAAAATGGCAAAAAAAGCACTGGGACAGCCTGGAGAAGCTGTCGGTTCAGGATTACTTTCTGTGCTTTGGACGTTTGGCTCCAATACTGTCGCACATCAACTGGCGTCTCTTTAAAGGAATGAACACTGGACAGAACATCGACTTTTCATCTTTCTGATGTTTTTTTAAACAATGTGTAGCGATGTTTAGATATACTTTTTTTGGGTTTTCGGTTGCAGTGCATATCGTTAATGGTTATCCTATGATAATTAGCCATGTGATTAATAGTATAACAGCTTTCAGGACAATTCATTTTCTGTAACTGCCTTTGCCACTCTAAAACGGTTGGTTCTGCTCATCAGATTGAGGCCGGGCAGTACTGCACCTTCGTCATCTCCTCTGACGGCTCGGTCCGGGCCTGTGGGAAGGGCAGCTATGGCCGGCTCGGCCTGGGTGACTCCAACAACCAGTCAACCCTGAAGAAGCTGACCTTCGAACCCCATCGAGCCATCAAGAAGGTGTCTTCATCCAAGGGCTCAGATGGCCACACCCTGGCCTTCACCACGGAGGGCGAGGTCTTCAGCTGGGGGGACGGTGATTACGGCAAGTTGGGCCATGGAAATAGTTCCACGCAGAAGTACCCCAAGCTCATCCAGGGGCCTCTTCAAGGAAAGGTTTGTACTTTTTGGTAGAGTGCAGGCCTGGGTCACATGGTATTACATGACATGCTGCTCACACTTACTCTGGTCTCTCAGTCATTCACTTTTCAACGTGAGGCTCAGTGGGCTAGTGCTCTGTGCCTGTGATTGGAAGGTCACCGGTTCGAGCCTTGCTTTGGCAAAGTAGTCACATGTCTACGGGCCCTTAACGCCCACTTCTTTGGCCCCACTGCAGGTGGCTACATAACTCTGATTAAGACTTAGATGTACTTTATTGATGCCTGGGGGAAATTCTGGTGCATGCAGTGGCAAGAACATAGTGCAGGGATGAATATACTGATAGTGCCAAACAGACGAAGTGTGTCAATGTGCATGGGGTGCAAAGAAATGCAATATTGCAAAAAATAATGAAATATTTTATGAATAATATGGTATATATATATTAAATGATATATATGCTATTAAAAATCAGATAGCATATGACTTTACTGATAGGCTGTTTTCTGGCGTGTTGAGTAGCTGGGGGTGGGGAGTGGCACACTGGGAGGAGGCGCTGTGGTGTGTAATGGCAGCAGGCAGGAATGATCCCCAGTAGTGCCTTTTATAACACTGTGCTGGAGTGAGCCGGTGGGTAAATGTGCTTTTAGAATAGCGACCCCCAGAGTGGATGGCCTGAATTGTTTATAATGTTATCGAGTTCTGCCAGCATCCTCTGTTCTGTCACTGCCTCCGGTGGCTCCAGGGTCAGTCCCGTGATGGAGCCGGCCTTCCAGATGAGCTCGCCCAGGTGTTTCGCGTCGCCTGGACTGATATCGCTGTCCCAGCAGGCATAAAACTCACTGGCCACCAGTGATAAAACATAGATGGCAGCTTGCTGCATACATCAAACGGCTTGAGCCTCCTCAGAACGTAGAGTCCGCTCTGCTCTTTGGTGTACAGCGCTGCGGTGTCGTACTCCCAGTTCCAGTCTGCTGTTCAGGTGACCCATAGGTAACTGTAGCCCTGCATCACCTCTACTTCACCCCCCCGGATGGTGACTGGTGACTGGTCTCCGGGGCTCCCTGTTAAGGCAGAATCACATCTGCTGTAATAAATAGCGCATAGGATGTGGTGCCATGAGACCCTAAAGAGATCTCAAGTAATAAGTACATCCTGTTGCCATCTTCCCTTATTGTAGCATTGTGTTTTCGTGTGTCTTATAACTGCCGTATATCCGTGGGTAATGCAGCCTTCTTTAGTGTCATCGCCTACTGCCGCCCCCAGTGTCTCTAATGCCCCCTGGTGGCCACGTTGTATCTTGCAGGTGGTGGTGTGTGTGTCGGCGGGGTATAGGCACAGCGCTGCCGTCAGCGAGGACGGAGAGCTGTATACCTGGGGGGAAGGAGATTTCGGGAGATTAGGTAACGCTCGCCTGGGATCCTCATTCGTGCTTTTGATCACAAAGTGAGAGTTGTGCCCTTGCTGATGGGATGGAGCACAATGTGGTGTGTTTAGGACATGGGGACAGTAACAGCCGAAACATCCCGACCCTGGTGAAGGACATCAGCAACGTGGGTGAGGTGTCCTGTGGAAGCTCTCACACCATCACGCTGTCCAAGGACGGCCGCACCGTCTGGTCTTTCGGAGGTGGCGACAACGGTGAGCTAGCCTTCACCGGCACTCCAACTCCGTGAAAACCGCGCCGCCAGTCCGACACCGTCGTCATGCGCCTTTCCTTGCAGGAAAACTCGGACACGGCGACACTAACCGAGTGTACAAACCCAAAGTGGTGGAGGCACTGCAGGGCATGTTCATCCGGAAGGTCTGTGCCGGGAGCCAGTCTTCTCTCGCCCTCACGTCCACGGGACAGGTAAGTCACGAAAGTCGAGCTGTACCTGTAGCTCTGTCTTGCCGTTTTACATTCATCGTGCGGGATTGTGGGTGATGCCTCCTATGTTTCTCAGCCAAACCTCTTGGTAGCTCTGGCTGGATTTCAAAGTGGGAAGCCAGGCCCTCCTGTGCTCAGAGTGTGTAGGGGTGCAGGGGGGGTGCCGAGGCTGCCTTATTGTACGCACTGTCCTTCACAGGTATACGCGTGGGGGTGCGGAGCTTGCTTGGGCTGCGGCTCTTCCGAGGCTACAGCTCTCAGACCAAAGCTCATCGATGAACTCGCCACGACAAGAGTGGTGGACATCTCGATCGGAGACAGTCACTGCCTGGCCTTGTCACATGGTACTGTAGGCTTGAGGCAGATTGACATCTCTATCTGAAACAGCTACTGTCACATGGTTATGTCTTTGTTATAGGGTAGTGAAAGGCTGACCAGACAGACTCTATAATGCCGATATAAGCTCTTCCATTAGTATAGCCCGTCATTGGTACCTTACTGAGGCCCAACCTGTTGTTCACCTGCAGACAATGAAGTGTACGCCTGGGGTAACAACTCCATGGGGCAGTGTGGTCAGGGCAACTCTACAGGCCCCATCACCAAGCCCAAGAAGGTCATCGGCCTGGACGGAGTGGCCATCCAGCAGATCTCTGCAGGGACGTCACACAGCCTGGCGTGGACCGCCCTGCCCAGGGACAGGTGAGGACGCACCCCCAGGCTGCAGGAACGAACGGGTTGTGATGTGACCAGGGCTTGTGGGAGCTTTCCTTGGAAATTGAATAAGAGTTTCATAGGTTCATAGGTAGTTGAAATAACAAAGTACAGTCTTGTTACCTCTGAGTAGTTGCCTGCCTGTTGCTGGACGCCTTAATCCATCTGTTATCCCGGCTCTCGGTGTCGTCATCCTCCAGGCAAGTGGTGGCCTGGCATCGGCCGTACTGCGTTGACCTGGAGGAGAGCACCTTCTCGCACCTGCGCTCCTTCCTGGAGCGCTATTGCGACGGCATCAATAGCGAGGTGCCGCCCCTCCCCTTCCCGTCGTCACGGTGAGCTCCATATCCCCATCTGGTTATGGTGCGTGCCCGGTGATGGAGATCAAAGATCTCACCCCCAGCATGTGCTCTCTCTGCTTTTTTTATCAGTGATAGTACTACAAACTAAATAAAGAGATTATCAGTAGGATGAGTAGTGCTTTTTATTCTCATAGGGAGCATCATAACTTCCTGAAACTGTGTCTGAAGCTGCTGTCCAATCACCTGGCTTTGGCTCTCGCTGGGGGCGTGGCCACCAGCATCCTGGGGCGCCAGGCCCGGCCCCTGAGGAACCTGCTCTTCCGCCTCATGGACTCGTCCGTGCCTGACGAAATCCAGGAGGTGAGTTCAGATGAGTGCAGAGGCTGCCGTCCTCCTCCCCCCCCCCCCCCCCAATATGCATGGGGGGGGGGGCACCTTGATGATGTGGAATAACCCTGCTGTGTGTTTCAGAGCGTCATAGAGACCTTGTCCGTGGGGGCCACCATGCTGCTGCCTCCTCTCCGCGAGCGGATGGAGCTGCTGCACTCCCTGCTGCCCCAGGGACCTGACAGATGGGGCAGCTTATCTAAAGGACAGGTAGGCCCCCTGGCATTCTGCCCCCTACAGGCAGCGGGGATCACTTGTTAGCGTCACGTCAACTGGGCGTTATTGTCATACAGTCTATATTCAGGTGTACAGTGGAATGAAATAACACCCCCCCCCACCAGGAACACAGTGATAATAATAGCTGCCAAGGATGCGAGCTGCAAGTAATGACAGCATCCAGTTTGTCTGTCCTCGGGCTGGGCAGATTAGCCACGTATTACTGTGGTTTTGGATTTAGGCATCGATCGGTGGGAAAGGACAGCCTGACTGTCAAAAGGAAGCAGCCAGATGAGATGGGAAGCGCATTTCATACCACTGGAAACTCCCAGTCAGCAGTCTGCAGTGCGCTGTGTGCGACCTGCTCATAACCGGGTCGCCGTGCTACAATTTACTGCTGTGGGGACAGATTAAAAGAGGGCGATGACTGTGTGGGACACAGTGGCAGAACAGGCCTCTTCCTGGGGTCAGAAGTCACAAGTCCTTACAGTTCTGGGCGTCTGTTTTGTAGAGGATGCAGCTGGACATCATCCTGACCAGCCTGCAGGACCACACCCACGTAGCCTCGCTGCTGGGTTACAGCGCCCCCCAGGACAGCCCCGAGACGGCGCCTTTTGGCCCGGCTGCTGACGCACCCTATGGCGCCCCCGAGGGCCACCCCGACACGCATCTGGCTGAGATCCTGATGAAGACCCTGCTGAGGAATCTGGGCTTCTACACGGTGAGGTGCCCCCCAAATCTGGCTCTCGGCCTCCTCCCACTCTATACCTATTATTGAATTCGGAAACACGGTCCTCCGGTCTCCAGGATCAGGCCTTCGGGGAGCTCGAGAAGAACAGCGACAAGATCCTCCAGGGCACGTCGTCTGCGGACAGCAACCAGCCGGCCCACCTGCATGAGCTGCTGTGCTCGCTGCAGAAGCAGCTGCTCGCCTACTGCCACATCAACAGCGTCACTGAGGTGAGGCTTTAAGCACGAATGCTTAGTATCCCTCTTCGTTTACCCTCTGTGCAGGCCTCACACTCTCAGGCCTCTGAGGTCTCTGATTTGTTTTAAAATGATAATATTTCTTTGTGGGAGGTGCCTAATAAATACAGGGTTTTTATGGTCAGGCATCCATCTGCATTACACTAAATGCGCTAAATGTTAAATTCATGACTAAATGTGCGTTTTGGGCCAGGGATGCCCTCATGCCTTGCAAACCCCTCCCTCAGGCCTGGTGACCTTGCCCTGGGGCCCTGCAGACCCCACCCCCAGCCCTTGCAAACCCCTCCCTCAGGCCTGGTGACCATGCCCTGGGCCCTGCAGACCCCACCCCCAGCCCTTGCGGACCCCACTCGTACTTATCTCTCTCCTCTCTGCCTCAGACCTCTAGCAGTGTAGCTCTGTTGCACAAGCACCTCCAGCTCCTGCTGCCTCACGCCACGGACATCTTCTCCCGCTCAGCCGCGCTGCTGAAGGAGAGCTCCTGGAATGGCGGTGTCCGGGAGAAACTGAGAGGTACGGCCAGCGAGCCCGGCGAGACGCGCGCGCCTTAGGCGTCCCCGCCGGCACACTCTGAGTAAGCGCTGCTGCTCGTGCCTCTGCAGACGTGCTGTACGTGTCGGCGGCCGGCAGCATGCTGTGTCAGATCGTCAGCTCTCTGCTGCTGCTGCCCGTGTCCGTGGCCCGGCCCTTGCTCCGCTCCTTGTTGGACCTGCTGCCCCCTCTGGACCGTCTCAACAGACTGCTGCCGGCAGCCAGCCTGCTGGAGGACCAGGAGCTGCAGTGGCCCCTTCACGGTGAGGCCCGCGTCCCGTCCCCCTCACGTCCAAATAAATCTGAGCTGGTAGACGGGTGTGGTGGGTTTTCCGTGAACCGGGGACATCCTGCGCCCCCAGGCACCCACGACTTGGTGGATCCCGTGGGCACACCGCTGCCCCAACCGGCACAGTCCTGGGTGTGGTTGGTGGACCTGGAGCGCACAGTGGCCTTGCTGGTTGGCCGCTGCCTGGGAGGCATGTTGCAGGGGGCCGCCACCTCCCTGGAAGAGCAGGACATGGCCTACTGGCTGAAGACGCCGCTCTTCAGTAATGGACTGGAGATGGACATCCCTCAACTTGGTACGCTCCGGGGGCCACAGGGTTGTTCTGTGGGGGCTGGGCCCCAGCTTAACGCGCTCCGTCTGTCGCCCAGATCACTGCATCACCTCCTTGCTGGAAGTGGCCCTGTCTGGCAATGAGGAGAAGAAGCCCTTTGAATGCACCTTGCGTCCCGGGTTGACCATGCTGGTGGATCTGGCCTTGGGTTCGACCAAGGAGCCCACCAACAGCCTGTGGATGAACATGCAGGACTATGCTGTCAGCAAAGGTTAGAGTGGGAGAGTTTTATTCTGTTGTATAAAAAAGTTTTTGAGTGCTGAATGTAGCACAATGGCTTCATGGTTGTGGGTTCCAATCCTGCACTGCTCTGCGTATGAGGAGCTGCATGTGTCGTCTTTGTCCTCCATCCAAAGACTGCCTTGTAGCCCTGTCTTTTGCCCTGTGCTGCCTGGGACAAGCTCCAAGTCTCCCCACTGGTCATGACCAGGAAAAGCCTTTGGAACATGGCTAATTATTCTAATGAATGCTGGGAATGTTGCTCTTTTCAGACTGGGATAGTGCTACGTTGAGCAATGAGTTGCTCCTGGATATGGTGTCCAGGTTCATCTTGGCCGCGTTGCTGAAGCACACCGGGCTGCTGAGCCAGGCTTGTGGAGAGGGGAGGTGCGTATCCCGCGATGTGGCCTGCACATGCCTTCACCTGCCTGCATGACGCTCTGACACGTGGTCCGTTTCCCACAGGTACCAGCCCTGTAAGAGCCTAACTGAGGTTTACCGCAGCGTGTACAAAGTCCGCAACCGTCTGCTGGCCTGTAAAAACATGGAGCTGATCCAGACACGATCATCGTCTCGGGACAGGCGGGTACGTTACCCGCTCAGAAAGCTTTCCGTCCCCCTCCGCACCCGCCACAACCGGGCTGCTCTCTTTCAGATTTCAGACAACCAGGACTCCCTGGAGATGGACCCCCAGGAGCACACCTTCACGCGCACCATCGACGAGGAGGCGGAGCTGGAGGAGCGGGCGGACCGGGACCGCGAGCGGGAGCGAGAGGAGGGCCACCCGGAGCAGGATGAAGAGGAGGAGGAGCGTGAGGTCATGACGCCCGGGAGTGAGTATGGCGAGGGAGCCGCTCCTGCGACCCTAAAGCTGGTGGTACTGCCCGGGTGTAAAGCAGCTTCAGCAAGCGGCTGCCGGTGGGCACTGGGGGGGTGTTATGGTGCGACTAATGGGGCAGCGGGGGTGATCAGCTCGGGCTGTTTTATTCCTGGCCACAAGGAGGGGCCAGAGGTTTAATTTAAACTGGAATTTAAATAATCATAAAAGCAGCAGCTGGCAGAAATGAGCTGTGTTCACACATGATGTAACAATGTGAAATCACGTGTACCACTGGTCGCAGTGCATGGTATTACGCAGGGCATCGTGCTTTACTCATGCCGCCTGATCAGCGTGTGTCTCGCCTCCTTTAAGACCCCGTAAGCGTATCCGAGCTGCACTCCGCGAGGGTCCCGGTGCCGCCTTCCCGCTTCGGTAGCGGCGTGAGCTTGAGCCACCTGCCGCCAGCCGCTCTAATTCCCGCTCTGTGTCTCTTGTGTCGCACGGTGCAGAAATCTTTCAATGTTTCCTCTCAGCGCGGGAAGTGGCTCGCGGCCGCGAGCGCGAACGGACTGGCGGCAGCGGGGGCGGCGCCCTGGGCTCGAGCCCCGTGCCCCGAGGGCAGGAGGACCCCCCCCATGCCCCGGCGGACCGGCGTGGCAGCTCCGGGCTCCCCGAGGGACAGGACCTGTACACGGCGGCCTGCAACTCTGTCATCCACCGCTGTGTGCTGCTGGTGCTGGGGGTGAGCCCAGTTCTGGCCGAGCCACTGAAGCAGCACCAGGAGGACGGGCCCGTCCCAGTACCGAGCGGCAGCTCCCAGGAGGTGCTGGGTATCATGACCAGGTGGATGGCACCTCTTTGTACTTTGTACCACATTTTTTACAATTCACCGCCCTAATTATAAATGATTGCACCATCCCTGCACTAATGTCCCAGGGTAACCTGCAGCATGTGCGCCCCCCCCCCTTCAGTGCCTGGGGAGTGCTTTGGGGATATAAAGAGGGCCGTGCTCTACGGGTCACTGTTATCAAAACGACCAAGTGATCCCAGCCTCCTGTGTTTAGGAGCGAGAGCCTGAGCGCAGAGACCCGTGCCGTGCAGGCCAGCCCCAGCTTCAGGCTCATCAAGTCCCGGAGCGAGTCCGACCTGTCACAGCCCGAGTCGGATGAGGAGGGCTACACGCTGGTGAGCGGCTCCCCCTTGTGGCAGATTTAGGCGGCTGCACTAATTTACTGTTCAATACATCTGGACAGCTAAGCGTGATGAAATCGAGCGGTACAAGCTATTAATGTCTGACGTTACGACGAGTGAAATTTTCTGATTTTTAATTTTTTTTTTTATTCAGAGTGGAAGAAGAAACGTGGACTTGGACCTTGCCTTTTCTCACAAAAAGAGAGGTAAGATCATAGTGTTAGTGCAGGTTACGTAATAAAAAATAATAAAAATTCATTTTAATAAGCATATGCCTTAAAGGTTTTCCATGTTCTCTAACTTTTGTGAGTTGAATGTTAGATTGTGTCATAGTCTTTTACAGTAGTATGGTATAAAAATACCTTATAGCTGACCTTGTATTAGTCGTTCTGTAAAGACTGTGATACTGTGGCTGAGCTGAAATGTTGGGAGTGTCAGTCTCAGAGGTGTGATCGGCCTCTCTGTACTCTGAGCAGCTCCGGACCCGTGAGGGCAGGCCGCCGTCTCAGGGCGCCCTGGCGGCCTCTCTGTACTCTGAGCAGCTCCGGACCTTTGTTCTGTGCTGTCAGACGGCAGCCTGGTGAATAACCATGGGGTTACGCTTAGCAGACCCATAGGATTTTACAGAATGCCTCCAGGTCTGTGACTGACAGGGAGGGACAGTGGTTTAGGGTTTAGGGAGCTGAGCAGTAGGCAGGCCTTGGAAAGAGAGACCCATGTAGCATTTACATCTGCCCCCCTCTTGCCCCAGGGCGTCCCGTGGCTCCTCGTTGGCGCTGGATGCCGTAGTCTCTGTAGCTTAGCTATTTCATTAAAAGACTTTGTGGAGTTTCGTCTCCGCTTACTGCTCTGCCCCTATGGTATATTTTGCTTTGATCAAGGAAAGAGCCCAGTGTATGTGCACTTTTATCAGAGTACGAATCATAAGCTTTAATCTGAACAGTCATACCGCATAGACCCTTCAGCTATCCATACAACATGCTGCATTTCTGCGTCGCCCCCCGCACCCCTCTCTGAAAAGCCGTGCCGCCTTCCCCCGTCCCAGGGCCACTGCACAGTTCTCCGGACACCCTGGTCGACTCCTGGGTCCGAGCCAAGCACAGCCGGGATCACCTCTACAATCTGCCCGGTTCCTACGAAGACTCTGATCTGGACCTCAGCAAGTCGCTGGGTGTGCACGTCCTCATAGAGAACATCGTCAGCTTCGTCAGTGGCGACGTGGGGAATGCTCCAGCCTTCAAGGAGCCTGAGGAGAGCATGTCCACCAGCCCCCAAGGCACCATCATCGCCATGGAGCAGCAGCAGAGCCGGGCTGAGGTGAGGGCTGCTTGCCAGCCTGGCCATGGAGAGACCCCACGCGATGGGGTCTCAGCCACAAACAGGCGGACATCCGCTTTGACAGTATGCATAACTGTGTAGGTGAATTCCAGCTGTAACGAGGTGCTAACTTCTGTCATTAGTTAATGTTTGAGGTTTTAGCTCCCCCTAATGGCCTGCTGTGTTAGTGTACCTAAAGCACCGGTTCTAAGAGAGCTTCTCTGTTGGACTACAGCGGCGCCTCGAGGCCCTACATCAGATCGTGGTGCTCATATCCGGCATGGAGGAGAAGAGCAGCCAAGACATGGGCGCAGGCTGCCTCGGGGCCAGTTTCCAGTCCGCCTCACTTCTCACCTCTGTCAGGTTGCAGTTCCTGGCCGGCTGCTTCGGCCTGGGCACCGTGGGCACCGGGGCGGCCAAAGGAGAGAGTGTCCAGCTCCATCATTACCAGGTGGATTATCGCTGGTGTCGTAGGCCCTGTTACCTCGGGGTGGCAGGGTACTGCCAGTCGTAATACCTGTGGGGGGCACAGCTAATCAAAAAGTTAGCTTCGATAACCGCTGATCCACTAACTCCAAGGTTTATTTCATAAGACCATAAGAAATTTGCAAATGAGAGGAGGCCATTCGGCCCATCAAGTGATTACTCTAAATGGATAAGCCACTAAAAAATTGAAAGGAAGCTAATAACTGCTAACCGCTAAACTGCAGTTTAATCGTCTCCTTATTGGTCTATAGCTCTGTCAGTCGGAACCTGGAAAACACAACGGGGGATTTTTTACTTAGCCAGATAACATGCCAGATTTAAGGTAGTCTGCATTTTTTGTGAGTGAAGATAAAGTATATTTAAACTAGGGTACCTTCAATTTGACAAGTTGAACAGCAAAGCAAGAAATCCAGATTCATGATGCAGACACCAGTTCTCTGCTTAGTTCAGGCTACCCCACTTTAAATGGACTTGATCTACGTTCACTTACATTTAGTCCAGACTACATTAAATCCCAACAACTAAGCAACCAATCGTGTATTGTGTGTACATGTAGTCAGCCAATAGTGTGCCAGATAGACTGTTGCCAGTAGGCTCACAACATACCGGAAAAATATGTATGATTTTGGGCTTTGCAGACGTTTTTGGCCATTATGCGCTTTATCTGCAAAAAAATGTTAGGGGATTCACAGTTAGCTGAGCTATATTTAGTGGAAGCTAATTGGCCTGCTAGTGGTTTTCATAGTTAGTGGAAATGCTAATCTGCTAACAAGGGCAGTTAGTGGATTAGCGCAACCCTACCCACCACCATGTAATATTGGCGTAGTATTGACTGTGCTTGCTGGTTTGGTCCAGGATGGCATTAGAGCTGCGAAGAAGAGCATCCAGGTGGACATTCAGACAGCAGTGCACAAGATCTACCAACAGCTGTCCCTGACCCTGGAGAGAGCCCTGCAGGCCAACAAGCACCACATAGGTAAAGATTGCCTTGAGTACTGGATCAGTCACCATATGCTTATCTCTTTAGCACTGCCGTCGTGGGTATACTGTACTGATGTGGCCATTTTGGCTTTTCAGAAGCACAGCAGCGCCTCTTGCTGGTGACTGTGTTCGCGCTGAGCGTGCGCTACCAGCCGGTGGATGTGTCCCTGGCCATTTCCAGCGGGCTGCTGAATGTACTGTCCCAGCTCTGTGGCACAGAGACCATGCTGGGCCAGCCGCTGCAGCTGCTGCAGAAGCCAGGGGTGTCCCAGCTCAGCACGGCCCTCAAAGTGGCCAGCACCCGGCTGCTGCAGATCCTGGCCATCAGCACTGGGTGAGCCTCCCAAAGGATTGGCCGGGGTCCCCAGGTCCGTGCCCAGCGCTCTCTGTGTAACTACTGCGTCTGTCGTGCTGTGCATCGTGTAGGACGTATGCTGATAAGCTGAGCCCCAAGGTGGTACAGTCCCTCCTGGACCTGCTGTGCAGTCAGCTGAAGAACCTGCTCTCTCGAGCGGGCGTGAGCTTGTTGCCTGGAGACAGGGACCATGAAGAGAAGAAATCCGAGGAGAGCTCCGACCCAGAAAAGAAGGATTTCCGAGGTAGTCATTTCTTGGCCAATGCTTCCGGCATTTCTGGTATCGAAATCGTACTTCCTTACAGTGTCGTGTGCTGTGATTGGCATGGAGACTTTGGTCAACTCGGTGTATCTGTCTAAATGCGTGTAAAATCCAAATGTCGTTTGAGGTGTTGATGAGTCGGCTGGGTCTGTCTCTCTGTTACAGCTCTGCTTCGTAAACAGCACACAGCCGAGTTGCAGCTTGGAGATTTTTTGGTTTTTCTTCGGAGGGTGGTGTCCTCCAAAGCCATCCAGTCCAAAATGGCCTCCCCCAAGTGGACGGAGGTGCTTCTCAATATCGCAGCGCAGAAATGCAGTTCAGGTTAGACACCACGCCGGTTGTCAGTATGAGAAAGAGAAAAGCTGATAATGTGTAAAGGAATCTGTGTAGTGAAAGGCTAATCACGGCATCGTTGTTTGTTAGGGGTCCCCCTGGTGGGCAATCTGAGAACGCGACTCCTTGCGCTTCACGTCCTGGAGGCTGTCCTCCCGGCCTGCGAGGCGAATGTCGAGGATGACCAGATGATGCAGGTCGGCTTTCCTGAAACACCCACTCTGCATAAATGATGTTTAGTTGCTGGTCTGGATGTGCTGATCGCTTGGCTGGTTTGGTCTTTCAGGTGGTCGAGCGCCTGTTTTCCCTCCTGTCTGACTGCATGTGGGAGGCTCCTATCGCCCAAGCTAAGCACGCCATCTGCATCAGAGAGAGAGAGCAGGAGTTAAAACTTCAGGTACCAGCGGCTTTTACACACTCGCGCACCTGATGCTTTCCCGTATCCCAGTGTGATTATGTGTCTTTAAAGGATGATATGTTCCATGGCTTTTCTGTGCAGGGGGAGGCAGAGGAGGAGGACGAGAACCTGCCCATTCAGGAGGTGTCTTTTGACCCTGAGAAGGCACAGTGCTGTGTGGTAGAAAATGGCCAGGGTCTGACCCACGGCAGCGGCGGAAAGGGCTACGGCCTGGCCTCTACGGGGATTTCCTCGGGATGCTATCAGTGGAAAGTACGATACTCCGGCTGGCACAAGCCTACACATGCTGCATTCCTACATAATTACCACGGTGTTCTGTTAGACGGAGCTATATTCTGACTGCACAATTCCTGGCATTTTCAGGCTACATAAAAGCCTTATCCTGAACCATCTAGTTCTAAAAATAATGAAATAATGAAATGACATTAGCAGCCTCCAAGGCTTCAGATTACTGCCCTGGATGATCTCAGAAGCTCCTACCTAAGATACATTTAAAGGGGCAGCAGTGCTTTCTGACAAAGCTTATGGAGTAAATACCAGCTAAGCAAGACGATCTCTGTTTGTCTACTGGTAACTGAATTTAAAGGGATTGGTCTGAAAGGGATATTTATGCAAGAATGATATTCATACATTGGTGTAGTTCACACTAAAGCAATAAACATGCAGCGTGGGGCACGCTAAAGCAGTATATATGCGGCGTGGGGCACGCTAAAGCAGGGTGCATGCGGCGTGGGGCACGCTAAAGCAGGGTGCATGCGGCGTGGGGCACGCTAAAGCAGGGTGCATGCGGCGTGGGGCACGCTAAAGCAGGGTGCATGCGGCTTGGGGCACGCTAAAGCAGGGTGCATGCGGCGTGGGGCACGCTAAAGCAGGGTGCATGCGGCGTGGGGCACGCTAAAGCAGGGTGCATGCGGCGTGGGGCACGCTAAAGCAGGGTGCATGCGGCGTGGGGCCACGCTAAAGCAGGGTGCATGCGGCGTGGGGCCACGCTAAAGCAGGGTGCATGCGGCGTGGGGCCACGCTAAAGCAGGGTGCATGCGGCGTGGGGCCACGCTAAAGCAGGGTGCATGCGGCGTGGGGCACACTTGAAAGTGAACCCCATGTAGTACACTTCAAGGTGGTAGTCATGATTGTGATTTGTCTTGGCAGTTCTACATCGTTAAGGAGAACCGTGGTAATGAGGGAACCTGTGTGGGTGTTTCCCGCTGGCCGGTGCATGATTTCAACCACCGCACCACGTCAGACATGTGGCTATATCGGGCCTACAGTGGGAACCTGTACCACAACGGTGAGCAGACGCTCACCCTGCCCAGCTTCACTCAGGGAGACTACATCACGTGCGTGCTGGACATGGAGGCACGGACCATCTCCTTTGGCAAGAATGGAGAGGTGAGGGAGGCTCGGGTCTCGCCAGGCTGTGGGGGAGCGTGGACCATCCTTAACTGTTCAGTTTCTGAAATGAAACACTATTGCAAACAAAAGCTGTTGAGGATCTTCCTGAAAGGATTTTTCGGCTGACGTTATTTTAGTCTTAGCGCTTATTGTGATGAAAAATATACTGATAAACGCGATATATGTGATCTTATACAAACCTTTCGTCCTGTGACTTCAGTGCTGTTGGATGTTGAAATAGCTGAGGGAGGCGTTAAATTGCATTTTTGTGTAGAATGTCATGCATCTTCGAAGGCCCGGTCAGTGGAGATTCGGGTCTTGCTTTTAGTTGGTTCCGGCAGTTATGATTTTTTTTTCCCATTGGTATCCACAGGAGCCCAAACTGGCCTTTGAAGATGTGGATGCCACTGAACTGTATCCATGTGTGATGTTCTATAGCAGTAATCCTGGAGAGAAGGTAAAGGGAGGAGCCACAGTGCTCCTAATTTAGAAAGATATCGTCAATTCCGTACAAACCGTAAAGCGGGGTTTCCCAATCCGGTCCTTGAGGATCCAAAGTCAGTCCATGTTTTTGCTGCTTCTGAGCCCTCTACCAGGCACAGGCAGTCCACCTTACTGGAAGCCTGAGAGAGAGCAAAAATATGGACTGTCTCTGGCTTCCTGAGGACTGGGAAATACTGCTGTAAAGTATTGAATTAGATAGCTGAGGCTCTGTGTCATCCTCAGGTGAAGATCTGTGACATGCAGATGAGGGGCACCCCCCGGGACCTGCTTCCGGGGGACCCTATCTGCAGCCCCATGGCCACGGTCCTGGCGGAGGCCACCACGCAGTTAATCCGAATCCTGCACCGCACCGATCGCTGGACCCTCCACATCAACCACAACATGATGGAGCGCCTGCATAAGATCAAGGTCTGCTTTCGTGAGGGGGGCGGAGCAGGCGGGTGGGGCCAGAGGCTGCGCAAGAGTCGCTCTGTTCAGAGCCGGGAGGAGCACGACGTCCGCGACGAACCCCGGGAGGAGGAGAGGGGCCGACACGGGAGGCACGGCCCAGGCGAGCTCTCAGAGGCGCAGCTGAAGGCGCTGTGCATGGACGTGTGGCCCGTACTGGCTGTCATCGGCGGCGTGGACGCCGGCCTTCGTGTGGGTGGCCGCTGCGTACACAGGCAGACCGGCCGGCATGCTACTCTGCTGGGCGTTGTCAAGGAGGGCAGCACGTCCGCTAAGGTGCAGTGGGATGAGGCCGAGATCACCATCAGGTACTGCCCGTGACTGAGCACTCAGGCCGCCACTGCCGCCTACTGCCTTAACCCTGTGTGTCTACTGACCCCTACTGCCCTGTATTTACATAAATGCTCACTCAGATGTTTGTATATGCCTCTTAGCAAATTTGAGGGAATGCATCACCTACCCCCCACATTTCTGAAGTAGAGTATCTCGTAGCACCAGCCTTTTTTCTCAACTCTTAGAAAGCTATGGTCTAAATTATACTTCAAATGTTAACCTGTTTTCTGGGTTGTAGCAGTTTCTTTAGCTCGTGGGAGTTTTACTTACACAAAAATGTTCTGAGGGCAGAACAAAAATGATTGATTCAGAGAGATAGCCAATCACATTGTAGAGGAGGTGGGGCCAACCAATTAGATGTCTTGGTCTTACCTCCTCTAGTTGCTTGGATCCACCTCCTCCTCTCCTGGACCAATCATTTTTCATTCTGCCCTTTAAACAATTCGGTGTAAGTTAAACTCCCACTTTACCTATTAAATGAGGACAGATCTGTGTTTAACTCTTACCAGTGTCTATATAACAAGGCCACATAACCTGTAATTCCTTTACTTTGCCCTTATTTATACCCCTCTATTCCCGTCATTCTGTTCTTCTCCCATCATGCACCTGCATTTTAAGTTCCGCCTTCGTTTTGCTTGCTCTCCTGTATCTCTTCTCCTCTCTGTCCCTCACTCTTCTTTCCTCTGTCACTCTGGTCTTCATTAAAGCTTCCCAACTTTTTGGTCACCTAGTGACACTCCGCTGTACAACCTGGAGCCTTGCGAGCCGCTGTCCTTTGACGTGTCGCGCTTCCGGGGACTGACGGCCTCGCTGCTGCTGGACCTCACCTGCCTGGCCAGCGTGCACGAGGACGCGGGGAGGCTGAGCGCCCGCCGCCATGACCGCAAGCACCGCCACGAGTCTGAGGAGAAGGCGGAGCCCCAGGCTGAGGAGAGGGAGGGGACCAGCGGGGGCAGTGACCTGCGCGTATCTCACAGTCTAGACGAGGTCAAGGCTCACGCCGAAGCGGACAGCCAGCACTGCGCCGCGGATGGCCGCAAGAGGCCCCATGAGCACAGTGGGCGGGGCCATGACATGGCGCAGTCGGAAATGCATGCTGTGCAGCTCTCCTACCTCTACCTGGGCGCCATGAAGACGCTGAGCGCCCTGCTCAGCTGCAGCAAGTACGCCGAACTGCTGCTCATCCCCAAGGTCTTGACGGAGAGCAGCCACAACTCGGACTGCGCCACTTCACCCGTCTCACAGGACGAGGTGGAGATGCGGGCCGCCCTGCAATTCCTCATGCGGCACATGGTCAAGCGGGCGGTTATGCGCTCGCCCATCAAGCGTGCCCTGGGGCTGGCCGACCTGGAGAGGGCGCAGGCCATGATCTACAAGCTGGTGGTCAGCGGCCTTCTGGAGGATCAGTTTGGGGGAAAGGTGAAACCTGGTGAGTAGGTGGAACACAATCTGCATTTTCTGCAGCAGGTTATAAAAGTACGGGGCTTGACTTAATGTTCTCTTTCCTGATAAATTGCCTGTTTTCATTCGTTCTCTGGCTGCCCAAGATGCCGGGCATGTTACACATCGCACTTTGCAGCCTGTGCAGAGTAGGAGAGCCACGTTTACCTCCATGCTACACAAACTAACTCGTCGATGCCGCGCGCAATTGGGCTGGACTCGCTCTATCTGGGTTTCGGGGCCCCTGACTGTCTGTCTCTCTCGTGGTCTGTGTGCCAGAGGTGGACGCGGAAGCAGAAGAGGCCGAGGGCGGCCAGCAGGCGCAGACGCCGGTGACCACCAGCCCCTCTGCCTCCAGCACCACGTCCTTCATGAGCAGCTCCCTGGAGGACACCACCACGGCCACTACGCCTGTGACAGACACAGAAACCGTACCGGCTTCCGAGTCCCCCGGCGTCATGCCTCTCAGCCTTCTCAGGTCAGACCGTACCCACACTGTCCCACTGAGATTTTTATATACAACCATATTGATTTAAACTTTGCTATTTAAGTAGTTTTTTCCCAATGTTTGTTTCTTAAAGCTTTTGTCTGTTGATTTTGAACAGGCAAATGTTCTCCAGCTACCCGACCACGACCTTGCTGCCAACGCGTCGGGCACAGACCCCCCCAGTGTCCTCGCTTCCCACCTCCCCTTCCGACGAGGTGGGCAGGCGGCAGAGCCTGACCTCCCCCGACTCCCAACCCACCAGGCCGACAAACCGCACAGGTACGCCTCCCTCCCCAGGGCACTCATTTTCCGGCATGGAAACTAACTCCCCTGACATCTCTGGACCGGTCCCAGCAGTCTTACAGTGCACACCACAACTCATCAAAGGACCTTTATCGTTTTTTCTTCTTTTTTATCTTTTTAATGAAAATGAAATTGTGCTTTTTCTATGTCAAGACGTGCAGTGCAGTGTAATGCCCCCGTTGCATCCCAGACTTTGCCCTGCCATGTGCCTGATGCAGGCCGGTGTATTGTAATACCTGTGTCTTCGCCAGCCCTGTCAGACCCCAGCAGCAGGCTGTCTACCTCACCCCCGCCCCCCGCCATCGCGGTACCCCTACTGGAGATGGGCTTTTCCCTGCGTCAGATCACTAAGGCCCTGGAGGCCACTGGTAAGAAGTATGCCTTTTGCCTTTATAGTCATAATTTTCCTTCACCATTATGTAGCAAGTAAACTGCGTTGTAAAGCTGTGCATTGTTACCTTAATCGTTTGGGATGTCTGAGTGTGCTGTAGTAGTTTACAGGTTAATATGGATTCATTTGAATCCGGGGTTTCCGTCAGTTTAGCCGTATCGCGCACTGAGAGGCTTTGCGTCTCCAATGGGCGCCTGATGGTGGTTCTGCTCCTAGGAGCCCGAGGGGAGGCTGACGCCCAGAACATCACGGTGCTGGCCATGTGGATGATCGAGCACCCCGGCACGGAAGACGAAGACGAGCGCCATGCAGCGGGAGGGTTGGACTCCTGTCGCGGAGCCATGGCCTTGGGGGGAGGGGGCAAATCCTTAGACAGAAACTACCCCACCTCACCCGGCGACATCCCCAATGCAGACGCTGCTGAGATGGAGGAGGGATTTAGCGAGAGGTACCGCATCAAAACCTCACCTCACACTTACACTTTTACATGATGCCGGCCTGCCGCCTTTGTGATGATTACAGTAAGAGATACTGATTCACTAACCCCCCCCCCCAGCCCAGATGGCCTGGACCAGGAGAGTGCCTCTGCGTCCAGCGGTCCCACCCCCAGGGGGCGCTGCAGCGCCAGCAGGAAGCATCGCTTTGACTTGGCAGCACGAACCCTACTGGCCCGGGCTGGTGAGACCTCATCTGCCACCACCCTCATGCATTTACCTGTGTGCCATTTACTCACAACTTGAAATAAACATGTTGACCTACAGGTGGTGCTGTTTAAGATTGTTAATAATGACTAATTATGGAAAAGGGGCATTTGATGCAGACTGTGGATATCATCGGGGTGAGCAGAGTGTAAGCTGACTCTCTGTCCCCCTGCAGCAGGACTGTACCGTTCTGTCCAGGCGCACCGTGGTCAGGGTCGACGTGATGGCTCAAGCCTGCAACAAGATCCCGCCGCCCTCTACGACTTCAACCTCGACGAGGAGCTTGAGATCGACCTGGATGACGAGACTATGGAAGCCATGTTTGGCCAGGACCTGGCCAGTGACACAGACATTCTGGGAATGTGGATCCCGGAGGTATTGGACTGGCCAACATGGGTGTGTGTGCCTGCAGCGAGGGCTGCTTTTGCTTCCCTTATCCGTTTCATCCATCTCAGCCCTCCATCTAGGAACCAGGCGCTGGTGTCGTTTTCTGTATGTCGCTTTCAATAAAAGAGTAAATAAGTTGCGCTAATTCAGACAGCACTTTGAGAAGCTGGAGCGCTGAAGTCAGCTACATGTAAGGAGCAGAAGCCTTCAGGGCAGCATCGGCTCGCTTTGCTGAGGGTGACCACTTTAACGTGTGCTGCTTGCGCTCTGATATGGCGTGCACCTAACAGCCTGCCCCCTGCTGGTCGCACCGCACTAACACAGGACTGGCACCCTATGCTTTTTTTTTTGTGTTATTTTTTCAGCATGTTTGTGAGGCAGAGGAGCGGGAAGAGGTTGTGGTTTGCGAGCTGTGTGAGGCCAGCGTGGCTAATTTCAACCAGCACATGAAGAAGAACCATCCCGGCTGTGGCCGTAGCGCCAACCGGCAGGGTTACCGCAGCAACGGCTCCTACGTGGACGGCTGGTTCGGCGGCGAGTGTGGCAGCGGAAATCCGTACTACCTGCTGTGCGGTGGCTGCAGGGAGAAGTACCTGTCTGTCAAGAGCAAAGCCAAAGTGCCTGTGCTGGAAAGGTCAGCATCTCCCTGCTTTTGGGGCCGAGCCTGGAATCTGATCACAGGCTCACCCTGTTTTTATTGACTTTGGATGGACTCAGTTTGGGTAGGTTGGTGGTCCCACACCTTCAGGGTCCCTGACCTGCTCTGTGTGCCGAGTGTACATGTTCTCTGTCGGTGCGGGTTTCCTCGGCGTGTTTGTGTCCTGTGCTTGCTGGCACCATGGCCTCACTGTGACCTTCGCCGTGACCTTGCTCTCGATAAGCGATGGATGAATGGGTAGCTCAATGGATGACATAATATTGTACTTGCCATAGGTATTCAGAGTCGTCTTTTTTTTTTGGTGACATTACAGGTACAAAGGACAGGCACCAGACCTCCTGGGAAAGCAGGACAGTGTGTATGAGGGTGAGTACGTCATGGATGTCCCCAGAGCATGTCGTTCTCTGCGCTGGGGTCTGGGTGTTGTGGGAGCTGATGGGCCATGTGCTGAATCTCTCCCCACAGAGGACTGGGACATGCTTGACGTTGACGAGGACGACAAGTTAACGGGAGAGGAGGAGTTTGAGCTGCTGGCCGGTCCGCTGGGCCTCAGCGAGCGTAGGATGGTACCTGAGGCCGTACAGTTCCCTGACAGTGACCCGCTCGGGGCCTCGGTTGCCATGGTCACCGCCACCAACAGCATGGAGGAGACGCTGCTGCAGATAGGTAATGAAACACCCCCTCGGTGCCCTTGCAGCTACATACCGTGGTTGTTTGATGCGCTAAGCATGGTTTTTCGTTCTGGAAGGACTGCCGTGTTCCTGTGGTTGTCTGTGTTCGCGTGTCAGTGGACGCTGACCATCTGTGGCACTGTCGATCCACCACAGGCTGCCAGGGCTCCGTGGAGAAGAGCTCCTCGGGCCGCGTTACTCTGGGTGAGCAGGCAGCGGCGCTGCTGAGCCCACATGACCGGATCATGGCGCTGAGGAGAGTCACAGCAGCCGCCCAGGTGCTGCTGGCCAGGACCATGGTGATGAGGGCGCTGTCTCTGCTCTCGGTCAGGTGAGGCGGGCTCGGCTCTGAAGGCAACTCCTCCGTTACGGTCCGGTATAGTCCAGTTCAAGAAGGCTGCAATCTCAGCCCTGAGGAACACATTTCATCTGAAATGTTTTATTTCATTGTAAGCAATATGGACAGTTATTTAAGACAGCCTAATTTCTGAAAAAGTTTAAATATTTTGTATCAGAAATGGGATTCTTTGTGTGCTCTTAGTTTAGCTCAGATTCCTAACTGTGCTGACATGCTGCCCTCTTCTGGTCAGCGGGTCCAGCTGCAGCCTGGCAGCCGGCCTGGAGTCGCTAGGCCTGACAGACATCAGGACGCTGGTGCGGCTCATGTGCCTGGCTGCCGCGGGCCGTGCCGGCCTCTCCACGGGCCCCACCACCGGGCCAGGGGCCACGGAGCGCCCCCGAGGGACCGCTAAGGCCAGCAAGCCCATCTCCTGCCTGGCCTACCTGAGCACAGCCGTGGGCTGCCTGGCATCCAACAGCCCCAACGCGGCCAAGCTTCTAGTGCAGCTGTGCACACAGGTGGTGGCCCTATGTCTGTGCTGGATTGTATCAGTGTCTGTCCGCTACTGATCTAATGTGTCTGTAATTTACAAATGTAGTCCTAACCCTAACCCCAGTCATCCTTCTATACTAAAATGTATTTTCGGTTAATTAATACATCAGTAATAGCATAATACTATATTATATGTGCCCCTTTAAGTGTTACCATGCATATTGTAAAGTTTATTAATCTACTTATATGTTTATGTGAAATTCTTCTTCTGGGTTTGATAATGTTTATGCAAATAATTCATGACATAAATAAAAATTGCAGCAGATACCCAGTCTGGACTAGCGTTAGATTTTCTGGTGGATCTTGACCGTTAGTTCGTTGTGTCCGCAGAACCTGATTTCTGCCGCCACCGGCGTGAATCTCACCACGGTGGATGATCCCCTCCAGAGGAAGTTCCTGCCTAGTTTCCTCAGGGGTGCAGCGGAGGAGAACAAGCTAGTGACCTCACCCAACTTCGTCGTCACGCAGGCTCTCGTGGCTCTGCTGGCGGACAAGGGAGCTCAGCTCCGGCCCAACTACGACAAGGCCGACGTGGAGAAGAGAGGTCAGTCCATCTGTCGCCTGACGGGCCCGTCGATATCGTCCCTTTGGGGTGCATTTGGGATCCAAACTTTAGCTGTAGTTTGATACGAGATGTGAGACCTTGTTCACAATGTCAAATAATTCACTTGGCTCCAAGCACACAGGTGGCCTCATAGCTCTGTGAATTTGCGCGGCCTTTAGGTTCCATGTGGCCCCTTGTGCTGGCAGGATGAGGGGAAGCTGCCGTCGTCTCTTAACCTCTGTATGATGTGCTGTCTGACCTTCCGCTCACTGGCTCTCCGTGTCGCTTTTTTTGTTCTAGCAGGTTCTCTTGCACCTTTGTATGCCCACCCTTGCTATAATCCTTGCGTTATAGGGCCGCTGGAGCTGGCTAACGCGCTGGCGGCCTGCTGCCTGTCCTCGCGGCTGTCCTCGCAGCACCGGCAGTGGGCGGCCCAGCAGCTGGTGCGCGCCCTGGCCGCGCACGACCGCGACAACCAGAGCCGCCCGCAGACCTTCGCCGACATGGCAGGCGACCTGCGCAAATGCTCTTTCATCAAGCTGGAGGCTCACCAGAGCCGGGTACGTCAAGCCTTCACGTGCCTTTAAGCTTGCGCTGTCCCGGCCGGGTGTCTCGCCAGGAAGCTGGTAGTCTGGTGTATGTGGCTTGTCCCATTGCTTGGCGGGCGGGGGGGGGGGGGTACTCGCTCCATCCATCTGTCTGAAGAGACACGATTAGCATTCAGCAGTAATGAGGGTCGCTCTCCCACGGCATCAGCTGCAGACTGCACCCCCCCCTGCCCCCTGTCCATCTGTCACGTCCCACATTTTTACACATTGTCTGCAGGCAGATCCCACTTGGTTTCAGCTGAAGTAGCCGAAGTTAGTTATTAGCTTTTTCTTCAGAGTGGGGAGAGCGTTTGCGTCATCCTGAGTAGCTGCTCGCTTCCAACAGGAACGTAGCAAGGAGATACGGAGCATCAGAGACGCTGTCGACGCCCCCCCCCCCCCCCCCCCCCCCTGTATTCTCATGTGGGTCAGTTCCTTCGTATTTTTCTTTACAGGTTATCACTTGCGGTTGGTGCAGTAAAAAAGCTTTGCTGGCCACCAGCGGCACTGACGGGACGGTCCGGGTCTGGAACGTGACCAAAAGCCAGTATGCCCTGCAGCAGACCTGCATCTTCAACAAAGTGTGAGCATCTCCCTCTGCCTGCCCGGGTGGCGGCCGTACGCACTGCGGGTCGGCTTTTACGGTCACAGGGTTTCCCCTTCGGAAGGTCCTTCCGGCGTTTGTAAATGAGCGCGGTATTATGAGTTAAGTGTTATGCAGTCGACGATGACATAATTTCCATAAGTGGCTTCCAGCAGAAGGCTTTGGATTTTAATGTGTAATTGGCATCATCAGTCACAGAGCTGCCCTCTTGTACAAGCAGGAGCGATTTACAATTTTTCTTCTTTTCAGACTAGCTGCTTGAGTGTCCTAGTGCCAGAAACAAATCACTTTAATGGCAGTAATACAGTGTAGTATCTACTGGCACAAAGACTGCAGCTGGCTGCACCATCTAGGAAGAAGGGGAGACAGTCACCCAGTGGGCTTAGAGTTAAACATGCTTCTTATAGGTTTTTGGAGGAGAGACAAGCTATGTCAGCCCCCAAATCCAAATATTTATGTTCCTTCCGGTTCCTGACAAGCTGCCGTTCTGGCTGCTGATGAATTCTCTGCACGCTACGTACATCAACATGCTAGTGTCGTGTTCTGGGTAGCAGCACTCCATGTATCACTGTGTTTTACAAAGGAAAGTGACCCTCCTCCCCAGTTGAAATGCGTTTCTCGGTGTCCTTTTTTTACACAACAGCCTTGTGTGAAATGTCGGCACTCACAGTGCGGTGTATGTCTGTCCCTGCTCAGGGACAGCTCCTCAGAGGAAGGCCTCAGCCTCCTGGGCTCTCCGGGGGACCCCAACTTGTCCTCTGTCACCTGGAGCGTCACTGGAAAATACCTAGCTGCTGCTATGGAGAAGATGGTGAACATCTGGCAAGTGAATGGTAAGGAGTTGGGCTGTGGGTGTGGTGTTTGAGGCACGCAGAGTTTAAGGAGTAGGGCGTTTGAGGCTGTGGGTGTGGTGTTTGAGGCATGCAGAGTTTAAGGAGTAGGGCGTTTGAGGCTGTGGGTGTGGTGTTTGAGGCATGCAGAGTTTAAGGAGTAGGGCGTTTGAGGCAGCCCGCGTTTAGAGTACAAGGCATTTGAGGCATGTGGAATTCAAGGCGCGTGCTGTTTAAGGCGCGTGCTGTTTAAGGCGCGTGCTGTTTAAGGCGCGTGCTGTTTAAGGCGCGTGCTGTTTAAGGCGCGTGCTGTTTAAGGCGCGTGCTGTTTAAGGCGCGTGCTGTTTAAGGCGCGTGCTGTTTAAGGCGCGTGCTGTTTAAGGCGCGTGCTGTTCGAGGCGCGTGCTTGTTCGAGGCGCGTGCTTGTTCGAGGCGCGTGCTTGTTCGAGGCGCGTGCTTGTTTGAGGCGCGTGCCGTTCGAGGTGTACGCTTTTCCTTAGCTATAGATGCAGAGTCCCAGGTTCTGTTCCTCACTCCCAGCCTCCTCTCACTGCGCAGTCAGTGTGACCCCCCCCGTCCCTCCCACACTCCGGTGCTGGCATTCAGCAGTTTCCCATGTAGGCGGTGCTTGCGCAGAGTCCGATCATGATGCCCCGCTTGACTGACGCTCGGTCCCAGACGTGGGATGGATGCAGGCGCTGCGGGATTCCCGACTGCAGCCCGCCAACATGGCGCCCCGTGCCTATTGCTGTCGGCCCTGGTTTTGTCATGGCAGGAAAGGCCGCTGCTTTCTTTACAGCACACATGCGTGCGGGGGAGTGCTTGATATAAAGCCAGGGTCCTATAGGTCGTCCTCAGTTAGCTGAGACTCCTGAGAGCCAATCATGAACCCTTCACAAGTCCAAGGACGCGGGGGGGCGCTCTGCCAGCCCCTAGCTTGTTGGCTGTGCATCGCCCTTTTTCCATGTCTGTTAATTAGGTCATTAGGGAGTTAAATCTAAATCTTGTCATTTCAAATGCCCATTTGGCTGAAGTCTACAGTTTAAGTTCTCGATAAAGCACAATCCCTTCCACAAGTTAGAACTTGGCGTCCCCTATAAACGATCAGGTCCATCTGTGCTGTTCTTGGGCCCTGCTTCGCACTCGCCTCGCTGAGTAGCATGTAGCGGGCAGATTTCGGCAGGGGGGGGGGAGCTCTTCTCGATGTCCTCCAGAGCAAAGTGACAATCCCTGTTTCCGCAGGAGGGAAGGGCCTGCTGGACGTACAGCCGCACTGGGTATCCGCCATGACCTGGCCCGAGAAGGAGCCGCCGTCCCCGTGGCCCGGGGATCCACAGGAGGTGCTGCTGGTGGGCCGCATAGATGGCTCGCTGGGTCTGATCGAGGTGGCTGACGCCTCCACCATGCGCAGGGTGGAACTGGAGCACTGCTACAGGAAGGACGGCAAGTGCCTGCCCCGCCTCCGCCCACTGACCCGGCCTAGGGGACCCGCCTATAACCGGGCCTGTTGCTCTCTCTATTCCAGTGGCCATCATGCACATTGCCTGGTACAGCGAGGACAGGCCATTCGCCGTCGGCTATGCGGATGGAAAGCTTCTAATCGGCTCCAAAGAGCCACTGGAGAAAGGAGCTGTGGTGGTCATCGACGCACATAAGGTGAGCAGAACCTTCCGGGCCTGTGTTCTGCCAGCCCGTCGACACGACTATGACCAAGTCTCTTTTTGCTTCAGGAATCCATCACGTGTATGAAGTGGGCCCCCAGCGGGCAGGCGCTGCTCACCTGTGCCCGGGAGGAGACCGTCAACGTGTGGGCCTCCGTCGGCCCCCAGGGGTCCTGGAGCTGCCTGCAGGCCCTGACTCACCCTTCTGTGGTCAACGCCATCGCCTGGTGTCCCCTGCCAGGCCGGAGCCCCAAGGCACTCAACATGCTGGCTACGTAGGTGTCCTCAGTCCCGGAGGGAGTCGTGTGAGCGGGTCCCTGGGGGGAGGCGGGGGTAGGAAGGTGACCCGAAAACCGAGCAGAATGTTTCCCTAGTGCGACCCCTGTTTTAGAAGGACTTTCTGGTCCTTTCATTTCAGATGCTGTCAGAATGGCCTAGTGTGTGTCTGGACTTTGCCTCAGGATGCCGGCAGCTTCTCCGAGCGCAGCCACGGCCCATCCGACGCCTGGTTGGAAATGGACCCGAAATGCAGGCCCAAGGTACGGGTGTCATGGCCTCGTGCCCTGCTGGAGAGCCGCAGCCGTCTCTAGGGGGAGTCGTACATCGCTCAGGCCCTTGTTTTCCCCGCAGCACTCTTACAGGAAGCCTGGCGGAGTGACGTGCGTCTTTCAGCTCCGGGGCCACATCACCTCTGTGCGGACTGTGGCCTTTAGCCCAGACGGTCTGGCGTTGGTGTCGGGTGGCACCGGCGGCCTCATGAACATCTGGTCTCTGCGGGTAAGTCTGGCCCAGATAACAGCCCAGGTTCCATTCTTCCGGGGATTTCTCTCACGGGGGTGAGTAATGATGTTGCCGCGTTCACCAGGACGGCTCGGTGCTACAAACCGTGGTGGCGGGTTCCGGAGCCATCCAGAACATCGTGTGGATCCCAGATGTGGGTGTGGCCGTGTGCTCCAACAGGTCCAAGGTAAACGCCTCTACTCCCAGCTTGTGAATCGCCGTGGGTTGATGCTGCCAGGCTGATCCGGCTCCCCATTTCCCCACAGGACATCCTGGTTGTGAATTGCACGTCCGACTTCCTGTCCTCCAACCACGTTTTGGCCACGTGCAGGACGGCCCTGAAGAGGCAGGGGGTCACGGGTCTCCACATGGCTCCTTGTATGCGAGCGTTTCTGGAAAGGCTGCCCGTCATGCTGCAGGAGCAATATGCCTATGAGAAGGTACCTCTGGCCTCTCCCCTGACAGTGTATCAGGGCTGCACAATCTGTTTTCACATATTTAAGAGTTACATTCAAACATTTCAAAGGGGGATGTGCTTAACTCTCCATGGTTGGGGTAAACTGGGAAATGGGTGAGCAGAGATATGCGGCTACACCGGCAGCCATGATGCCCCCCCCCCTTGACGTTCCTCGCCCCGGCAGCCCCAGGTGGTGTGCGGCGAGCAGCTGGTGCACAGTCCCTACATGCAGTGCCTGGCCTCCTTGGCTGTGGGCCTCCACCTGGACCAGTTGCTGTGCAGGCCTCCGGTGCCCCCCCATTTGTCCCACTGCCCGCTGGAGCAGGGCGCCTGGAGTGCCAGCGAGTGGGCCTGGCTCGACTGCTTCTCCACCACCGTCAAGGCGGCCGAGGCGCTGGCCCGTGGTTGCGCCTTCCCGGACTCGTTCACCGTCCCTGACCTGGAGCCGGTGCCGAGGGAGGAGATGGCGCTGCTGATGGTGAGGGGGCGGGGCGCTGCTGATGGTGAGGGGGCGGGGCGCTGCTGATGGTGAGGGGGCGGGGCGCTGCTGATGGTGAGGGGGCGGGGCGCTGCTGATGGTGAGGGGGCGGGGCGCTGCTGATGGTGAGGGGGCGGGGCGCCGCTGATGGTGAGGGGGCGGGGCGCCGCTGATGGTGAGGGGGCGGGGCGCCGCTGATGGTGAGGGGGCGGGGCGCTGCTGATGGTGAGGGGGCGGGGCGCTGCTGATGGTGAGGGGGCGGGGCGCTGCTGATGGTGAGGGGGCGGGGCGCCGCTGATGGTGAGGGGGCGGGGCGCCGCTGATGGTGAGGGGGCGGGGCGCCGCTGATGGTGAGGGGGCGGGGCGCCGCTGATGGTGAGGGGGCGGGGCGCCGCTGATGGTGAGGGGGCGGGGCGCCGCTGATGGTGAGGGGGCGGGGCGCCGCTGATGGTGAGGGGGCGGGGCACATCACTGAGTGTGTGTGTGGATACATTTTTACAGGACAACAGTAAATGGATCTCTGGGATGGACGAGCAGATCATGTGCTGGGCCACCTCTAGACCAGAGGTAGGGAACTCATAAGAACGGAACTGTGCGCCGTGCGGAGGGTTCTCCAGGCCCGACCCGTCACGTGGCTGGCCTGACGCCGCGTGTTGGGTTTCTCGGGACAGGACTGGCACCTGGGCGGGAAGTGCGACGTGTTCCTGTGGGGGGCCGGACGGCACGGGCAGCTGGCCGAGGCCGGGAGGAACATTCTGCTCCCGTCGGCAGCCACCTCCTTCTCGCAGGCCCAGCAGGTGAGGCTGTGGGAGCTCCACGCGAGCACGACCTTCGAGTCCCTCACAAAGGCGTGAAAGCAGGCATGGAGGCCGCCGAGAAGCTCGGGAGGCGTCGCGTTCATTATGCGTGCCATCTGCTCCATCCATCCCGCCATCATCCGCCCATATTTTAGCATGATGATCACTTTTGGGAAATGAGCTTCTCCAGACTTCTTCCATTATTCATGGCAGCGGCGGCTGTGACCAGCCTGGCCGCTTCTATTCTTAGACAGACACTTCATCCATGCTGTCCCACCCCCCCCCCCACCCCCCCCGGCGCTCTGGGCCGGCTGTCTCTCGCCGCAGGTGGTGTGTGGCCAGAACTGCACCTTCGTGATCCAGGCTAACGGCACTGTGCTGGCCTGCGGGGAGGGCAGCTATGGTAGGCTGGGCCAGGGCAACTCGGACGACCTGCACGTGCTCACCGTCATCTCGGCCCTGCAGGGTAGGAGGCTCCCGCCCGCCAGCTCACAGCTAGCAGTTTGAAAACGCTTCCTCTACCTGGGTAACATCGCTGATGTTTGGGGTTCTTTAAGCCGAGTATGACTGCCGCTCATCCGGGGTTGATATGGACCCGGAGCTCACTTTGGCTTCCCGTGTATAGGCGTGACGTGGTGTTGACTGTGCCCCTGTGCTGTGTGGCGGTTTCAGGCTTTGTGGTGACCCAGCTGGTGACGTCCTGTGGCTCCGACGGCCACTCCATGGCCCTGACGGAAAGCGGCGAGGTCTTCAGCTGGGGCGACGGCGATTACGGCAAGCTGGGCCACGGCAACAGCGACCGCCAGCGCCGGCCACGGCAGATCGAGGCATTGCAGGGCGAGGAGGTGGTGCAGGTCAGGCGGCTCGGCCACGCCTCCTTTCGCTGTCCTTTCCTTTGGTTGGTTGTCTTTCTTCATGTGGTCCCTTCTGTCAGAACAGTCTGCTGTAGAAGCACATGTACTGCAGACTTGATATTTCTGCACCTGCCTATAACCTTCCCCAGGTCTTAAGCATCTTTGTTTGCTTTATAGCTGCTGTCACATTTAGCTTCCTCAAACCTTTCAGATGTCCTGTGGTTTCAAGCATTCGGCAGTAGTGACAGCAGACGGCAAGCTTTTCTCTTTCGGCAACGGCGACTACGGCCGCCTGGGCCTGGGGAACACGTCCAACAAGAAGCTTCCGGAAAGGGTCACGGCCCTAGAGGGCTACCAAGTGGGACAGGTAGAAGCGAGCACCTTCCACCGTAACCCCCGATGTGCTGTTTCTCCGCATCGGCCTGTTCCTGTTTGCCGTGACCCTGTTGTTGAGGTCTGTACTGCATTCCTCAGGTGGCCTGTGGTCTGAATCACACTCTGGCCATTTCTGCTGACGGCATGATGGTGTGGGCCTTCGGAGACGGAGACTATGGGAAACTGGGTCTCGGAAACTCAACTGCAAAATCGTCTCCCCAGGTGGGTTAATGTGACACTTGGATAATGTCACAATACATGAATATGGACTTGTGTTTAGTTCTTGTCTGCTCTCTCTGTCTCTCTCTCTCCCGCTTGCGGATTACAGAAAGTGGACGTCCTTTGTGGTATCGGGATTAAAAAAGTCTCCTGCGGCACCCAGTTTTCCGTCGCCCTGACGAAGGACGGCAACGTCTACACGTTCGGACAGGGTAGGGCGGCAGGCCGCCGGTGCCGCTGCTTGGGGCCGTCTTTGGTGTTTGTGTCCTGACAGCGCTGCTGCTTCCAGATCGCCTGATCGGGCTGCCTGAGGGCCGGGCACGGAATCACAACCGGCCGCAGCTGGTCCCCGCGCTCTCAGGGGTCTTCATCTCCGACATCGCTGTGGGGGCGGAGCACACGCTGGCGCTGTCCTCCACGGGGGAGGTGTACAGCTGGGGCAGCAACTCCGAGGGCCAGGTGGGGTCTCACGCCGGTGTGGGGGGGGGTTGAGTTCATTTGGAACCTCTCCTCCGAAGGACTCCATGATGAGGGTGGCATCTAATGTAAAAAGCTTCATTGCCCTAATGAGCCACCTTCTCATCGCAGAGAAAGGGGTTATTTTTGTACCTGATGACAAAAAGGTCCTCAGGTCCTCATTTAACAGGCGTGCCAGGTCTCTCATAACAGATGATACCATTATCCCTGCTTTGCCCATGAATCACTCACGGGGAGCTAATGGCAATGAGTGGTTCTCGAACTAAGCTGCCTCAGCTTCTAAATGAGGTCTGTTCTGCATTAACTGCTGTAAACGTGCTCTAGTTTGTCGTTCCAACGGACCTTTTGAAGGGAGCTTTGGAAACTGCAAAATCTCTGTCCGCTGGCCCCGCTGTTCCCGATGGGGTCAGCGGCTCAGACCGCAGGCACACTCCGATTAGATCTCAGCTGATCTCATGGCATATTTAAAGACCGGCTGCGGTACGGCCTAGTCAGCAGCTCCCGGCGCGTTCGCCTGCTGTGTGGAGTGGCCAGGCGGACTGATTCATCGCTTTGTTTACTACTTAGCTGGGCCTCGGCCACACCAACCACGTGCGGGAGCCCACGCTGGTGACCACGCTCCAGGGCAAGAACACCCAGCAGATCTCAGCCGGTCGCTGCCACAGTGCGGCCTGGACAGCTCCTCCCGTCCCACCTCGAGCTCCCGGTAAAGGGCCCCGTTGTGCACGCACACGCACGCACGCACACACGTGACGTCCCCCGTAAGACTTTTTCCTCAGCTGGGACTCATTATAAATACTTCCTGCTATAGCCATTTTCAGACAGATGGCAGTAGCTCAAAAAGCAGTGACTACAATGGCAGTAAAATTCAAGTGCAGTCCAGCCAAAGGTCTGGATTTCTGAGCAAAACCTCAGGTCCACAGGAAGTCTTTGTGAAATAAGCTTGATATGTATCATTGTTTTATTTTTAGAGTAATTCAGTTATTTTTTTAAGAATTAAATCATGTGTACTCCTATTGACTTTATAAGGTTTTTGCACTAACTTTGCACCCTGCCATCTGGGTGTCTAGCCTTTTGTACTTCATTGCATGTTTAATTGTTCTCTCCACGCCACCACCTGCACCAAAATAAGTTCCTTGTACTTTTTGACTGTTCCTTGCACCCTGCAAATAGAAGAATTCTGATTTTGATTATTTACTTACCTGACTTGATGCTAAGATGCCGGTGAGGTCTGCAATGACTCTCTACCGTTTCCCAGGATCCTCTGTGCCTCTGCAGCTGGGTCTTCCAGTGGCAGTGCCTCCTCAGTACAGTGCCCTCAAGGAGGTCAGCATGGAGGTAGTCCGTGCCAGGCTCCGCCTCCTCTACCATTTCTCGGACCTCATGTACTCCTCTTGGAGGCTGCTGAACCTCAGTCCCAACAACCAGGTGAGCCGGGGTGGGTTCAGGGGCCGGTTTGGCCTCTCGAGTCATTGATTCAGGCTCTAAGCCAAATCTAATGTATGAGGGAGGGGAATATAACTAAGCAGTGGGTTTAAAAGTAAGTTCCCTGAGTTTTAGAATTAGCTGCGGAGGCGTGTCCTCCGTCTTCGGAAAGGCCACCGGTCTGAGCTGTGGTGTTCTGCTCCAGAGCTGCACGTCGCATTACAACGTGGGCACGTGGGGCCTCGTCCAGGGACAGCTGCGGCCTCTGCTAGCGCCCCGCGTTTACACACTGCCCATGGTGCGCTCCATCGGCAAGACGATGGTGCAGGGCAAGAACTACGGACCGCAGATCACCGTCAAAAGGATCTCCACGCGGTCAGTGGCCGCCCCGTCTCCTGCCGCGCCCCCCTCCGCGTGCCGTACCGCGTTTCTGACCCTCGTCCCATCCTGTTCTGTCCCGTCCTCCAGCGGCCGAAAGTGCAAGCCCATCTTCGTGCAGATCGCCAGGCAGGTGGTGAAGCTGAACGCCTCGGACCTGCGGCTGCCCTCCCGTGCCTGGAAGGTGAAGCTGGTGGGGGAGGGGGCCGACGACGCCGGCGGGGTGTTCGATGACACCATCACGGAGATGTGCCAGGTAGGGCGGCGCTGTTGGGATGGCGTGAAAGGCTCTGGCTGGCTGCCCTGCACTCTAACCCTAACAAACACGCGAGCTCCTCCCCGCTTTTTGTTCAGAAGGTTTTCACGCTGCTTCATCTTGCTCCATCTTGCGTGAAAAACAAAAGACATTTTCTCAGATTCTTTCCTGTTTCTTTACATGAAGGAGCTGGAGACTGGTGTTGTCGACCTTCTCATTCCCTCTCCAAACGCCACAGCTGAAGTTGGCTACAACCGAGACAGGTGAGTGGTTTCACGGCCCATTGTACCCCGTCAGGGTTAGAGTCCAGGGAGAGTCATGACTTCAGATTGACCAAATAAAAATCTGAGCACCTAAAGATTTGGCACCTTGCACCTCCTGTCCAAAGTCATTCTTGGATAAAGTGGTGTGTCGCCATAGCATTTATACAAGTAGTGCAATAAACTACGGGCAAGTTGGTCGAGCATCTTCTTGTAAATGATTGGTGACAGTCTTGTTGATGTCCTGTCTTGCCGTGCTTCTCAGTAAACATCGCAGTCTGACAGCTGTGTAGCTTGGGAAGTACTTCATCAACTGCATGGTCGTCTTATTCTCTTCCAGGTTCTTGTTTAACCCTTCAGCCTGCCTGGATGAGCATCTCCTGCAGTTCAAGTTTCTGGGCATCCTGATGGGGGTGGCCATCCGTACCAAGAAGCCTTTAGACCTGCACTTGGCCCCCATGGTGTGGAAGCAGCTCTGCTGTATCCCCCTGGTTTTGGAGGACCTGGAGGAGGTTGACCTTCTCTACGTCCAGACCCTCAACAGCATTCTTCACATTGAAGACAGCGGGATTACTGAGGAAAATTTCCATGAGGTAATGAGGTTCAGTGGCACGTCTCGCCCCCCCCGGTCGGCATGTGCCCTGGCTCTCTCTGCCTCCACAATAGTGCTTGGCCTTTGAAGATGCATTTATGGGAAAATAGAGTGGCCAACAGTTGCATAAACACCCTTTTGCACAATCATGCACCATTGAGGCTGTAATTCGAGCCGTGCGGATGCAGCAGATCTTGGAAGCGTTCCCAGGCCGATGAGACAGGGATTTAGTGCCTGGGTAAGAAAATGGCAAGACAGATTTTTTATTTTTACTTCTAAGGGAGAGAACTGTCTGTTCCTCTGTGATTTTCTGGATTTCGTTATCTTTTACTTTAGTGCAAAAAGTCCACCTGGTAACTATTAACAGTGTTATCTTGTGATAGTCTTCATTTTGACTCTTATTTACGAAAACACTGTCGTCCTCCGCTATGATCCCCAATGCATCTTCTGTGATTTAAAATGGCAGCACTGTTCTCCTGTTGCTCATGCCGCTAACCGTTTATAATGACTGCGATGAGCAAGAAGCAGCAGCAGGCACGTCCGTGACACACTTCTCTGTGAATGGATTAGCCATCGCGCCGTCTGTCATCAGGGGCCGCGTATTCGGCAGCTGACCTGGATTTCCGCCTTGCAGATGATTCCTCTCGACTCCTTCGTGGGCCAGAGCGCAGATGGGAAAATGGTTCCCATAATTCCTGGAGGAAACAGCATCCCTCTCACCTTCTCCAACAGGAAGGAGTATGTGGACCGCGCTATCGAGTACCGGCTCCATGAACTGGACCGCCAGGTATGGATCTGGGTTCGGTTTCCATGGCCAGGGAGTCTTAACCCGGAACATTATTGTGATTTAATACATCTCTCTAGGAGGGTTTCCCCTGTCTGTGATTCATTATTTAAAATGGCTATTTTTTTTGCATTTAAGCTTTTGTTGGGTCGTATCTTAATGAAAGGTGGCGGATTTAAGTTCCGGTTCTGACTGCGTGTGTCCAGGTGGCCGCGGTGCGTGAGGGCATGTCCTGGATCGTGCCCGTGCCGCTGCTGTCCCTGCTCACAGCCAAACAGCTGGAGCAGATGGTGTGCGGGATGCCCGAGATCTCCGTGGACGTCCTGAAGAAGGTGGTACGCTACCGCGAAGTGGACGAGCAGCACCAGCTGGTGCAGTGGTTCTGGCACACCCTGGAGGAGTTCTCCAATGAGGAGCGCGTGCTCTTCATGCGCTTCGTGTCGGGCCGCTCCCGTCTGCCCGCCAACACTGCTGACATCTCGCAGAGGTTTCAGATCATGAAGGTCGACCGGGTGAGTGGACGCCCCCTACAGGCGACCCGCTCTCATTGTTTTGGTTCCTTCACATGACACACGTTAGTACCTGCAATGTCTTAAATCTTTTCAGAAAAGATGGGGGGCAGTGTGGCTCAGTGGGTCAGAAGGTTGTGCCTTTGGTTGCCTGTTTGATTCCTGCAGTCAGCAGAGTGATGTCACCGCTGGGCCCTTAAGGCCCAATTGTTTCCACTTTGGATATAAAAGTATCTGCTACGTGAATAAAATGCATGTATAAGATGCACGGTCTACACTGGCTCTCTCTGCCCTCCCCAGCCCTTTGACAGCCTGCCCACTTCCCAGACCTGCTTCTTCCAGCTCCGCCTCCCTCCTTACTCCACTCAGAGCGTCATGGCCGAGCGTCTGCGCTATGCCATCAACAACTGCCGCTCTATCGACATGGACAACTACATGCTGTCCCGCAACGTGGACAACACGGAGGGCTCTGACACCGACTACTGACGCAGCACAACCCGAGCTCAGACCCCGAGGCGCACTGGGTGGGGGGGGGGGCGGGCACCAAACACCCCAAAGGCCCCTGCCTGCCGTGTGGGAACTCGAGCCAAAAGCGTTTGCAAAACTCGCCACTTTTTAAGTATCCAATGTACTTGCGAATGTTATGGAGTTTTTATTTCACTTTGTGGTTTATTTGAAGTCCAAACAATCGGCGCAGGCAGTGCATGGAGTCATTCTCCTCTGCCCCCCCATCCTCTGTTTGAGGCCTCCTTTACGTTTGCATGGTGGTATGTCTGTTTTGTTTGGCGCAGTTCTTAGAGTAAGAAGTCCGATTGACAATTTAAAGGATGAACACTTGTACATTGTGTATAATGTTTCATTAGGAAAAAAAAGTTTTACATAAATATTCATATTTATTTTGTTTTAATTTTGAATTTGAGTTTCTTAAAGCAGAAAACAAAAATAAAAGCATCAATTCTACTTTCCTGTGACTTCACTGGCTGATGAGTAAGCACCTATTTTATGAATGAGACGCATGCAGACGCCAAACAGGTATAACCACATTTATTTCCAAAGTATAAAATAAAAGGCCACTTCATAGGGTAAATTAACAACTTGCAACATTGTTCAAGATATATACACTAAAATATCCTCTCTGCCTGTCTTAGACATTCGTCCACCTTTGTGCTGACAGAATTCCTTACATCTGACCACTGAATGCAGTTGGCTGGGATTTAATTATTTTCTCATCACTGTGAATGACAGGAATTTGGATTCCCTAATGACAGCCCAGAGGCTTACAGGTTGGTTCTAGGTTAGTGTGACCACCTAGTCCATGTCAGGAGGAACATTGAGCTACATAAGATTTTACACTTTACTACTTTAAACCTGAAAGGCTTCTGTGCTTGGCTAAATTGTTTGGTTCATCTTGTACTTTTACTGGTTTGCTTAATTGAGACACATCCAGCTGTTCCATATGAACATTAATGACATTCGTGATTATAGGACACTGACCAATCACCACACAGCAAGAATTCGGTGCTTAAGTGAGATCCAGGTACAATTAATTGAAAAGCTTGAAATGGTAGTTTACAAAACCTGTTGTAGCTCAGTGTCCATCCTGAGCGGGATGAGGTGGTCACCTTATTCTAGGTGGTAATCATGGACCAAACCAGGCACAGTTGATAGGCACTGCCTGCCTTCTACCAAGAATACAAAAAAAATAAATACAAAAAACATCTGCAGTTCACATTCACTGCGATGGCACCAGTCAAGGTTGACAAATCATCTTCTGAGTCAAATGACCTTCAGCATACACACAGTCTGGCTCATCACTGGCATTGATGACATTCTGCATTTACTCACGGCCTGGTATCAACTTGAGGTAGAAGTGTTGCATCAGAACTTCTAAAGAACATTCATGAAGTAACAGTCGCATCATTCAGCTCCCTCAGACTCACAAAGAACTGCATTCGATGCTCATTTTACACTTCTGCATGGGTACCCTTGACTCCCTTCCCGTGTAAATAATTCAAGTGTTCCCAAAAGAAATTACATGTTCAATTCCCTTGTTAAAATTCTCTTATGGATTTGAGACCTGTGTTGCGAGTCTTGGGAGGTCCAACCGTTTCTGTGGAGAAGGAGCGACGTACCCACTCCCAGATGCGTGGTGTCCTTATGTCAAGAGTAAGTGCAACAGAGTTGGATAAGGGAAGTCATGTGACATGGTGATAGGAGAATAGATTCATCATTTCTGAACATGAATGAGTATTTTCTCACCCTTCCAGATCTTTCATCGCGTGTCATTTCACGAGTACCAGAACGGCTGTCTAAAAGACTCCAGCTTGGGACAGGACAGGCTAGGCTGGCTCAGGGAAGAGCTCCTGCAGACAGCGCTTCAGCACTATGACCAGCTACTTTCACTAGCGCCCCCTGTTGCCCTGCATGTGATAATGCTGTCTGTGGACTTCAGCAGCCTTTCCAAACAGGGGGCGTTGATCTTGGCTGGAGGCAGCCGGCCAGGTGGCGGTGTGTCGGTCCGGATGTCGGTGCTAGATGAGATGGCACTGTCTTGTGTTAAGTCTTGGTTGGCGGACGGCAGCCGCCCCGGGGGGGACTCCACAGCGGGGGAGCAGATGGGAGACATGTGAAGCCACTTGGTGCGGGTACTGAAGCAGGGACCCAGCAGGCTGGACTCGACATGGGAGGGGGAGGCACCGATGGGGTCCCGGTGTGCCGGCGGAACCGACCGGGCAGGGCTGCCAACACACAGCTGGCAGGAGAAACAAAGACTCAGTCAAGTGGCTTTTCTGTGACATCATGGCAGACGGACAAAGCCGCCCGCGGGTTCGTGCAGGGGGAGTCGGCGTCAGCGCCCTCACACCGCAGCCGAAACTCAGAGACAGAACCTGACCTCACACCTGAGTGACTCACACACAAAGGGGCTTTTGTATAGAGAGCTTCTGCATTTCTGCCCCCCTCCCTCGCTCCCGCAGGTTCTGCTCTCGCTCATGTTGCTTCTTATTGGTTAACGGTTCAGACAGAGAACAACAGGGCCCCTCGTCAGCCTGCACAGCAGCAAACCTGCAGCTCATTAAATCAGTGCTTCAGAACCCGGTCCTCAGGGACCCACAAACGGTCCACATCTTTGTTCCGTCTCAGCTCCCGATAGGAGCAAAAACACGGCCTGTCTGCATGTCCCCAAGGACCAGCTTGGAAAACATTGTGTTAAATGCAGATGGTGGTGGGTGGGTGGGGGGGGACAATCACCTTTTGCTTCTTGGGAGGTGCCATTTCCTCCTGCCCCACATCACCTTGCTCCCCTGGCTTCACTTTGGGGAACCAGTTTTTCAGCATCTCCTCCACTTTCAAAATGACGCTGATGTACTTCTCGCTGTGAAAACACAAATTTGATGTATTTAAACATCAGATAAAACTGAAAATAAACAGCTGTGAGTAACAAGTTGGTCTCCAGGCTCACTGGAAGAATCACGGCCAAGGCAGCCTTCCAGAGGCCCATTAGGGTGGGGTGGCATCACCAAGTAATCTGTAATGCCTCTTCATTCCAATTACTCCAAGACAGATGGTTAATTGGAATGAATGGGTTTTGCAGGGAGAGGCGCCACCTGCTGTGTGCTCGCCATGTGTCGCACTCCTCTGATACATTATGCACATTAACCGATTAAGAAGTGAATTTTATCCTTTCCATCAAGGCTCTGTGTGGAGCTGCCGGGGGCCGTGATTGGACGAGCAGTTAGGTCAGCTGCTACTTCCCTGCCCGTCAGGCGAGCCCGAGGGGAGACGTGCGAGACCCCGTTTTCGGTTTACTCTGTGCGGCGAGCAGCTGGCAGGCCTGTCTCTGGGGGGCACTAAATTAAGGGCGCTTCCAGTAGGTGGACGCCTGGCCAATGGCAGATGGGAAGCACGAACAGCGCTGGCCAATCGGCTGCTAGAGATGTGTTGCTGTCTGACTCTGGTGGGATGATGCAACACAGACACAATCTCCATTCATTTCTATAATCCTGCAGAGTCTGCTGGGAAATAATTGTGTTTGGGTTGTGGGGTGAGGTGGACTGGGGGGGGTTGGCAGTGATGTAATTTCTTATTATGCTGTCACATCAAAGGAGAACTGATCGTGTCACACCTCAGGGTGGGGGGGGGGCAGGGGGGGGTCACATCTCAGATCTTGGGAAGGAATCAGAGACCAGGACCCAAGGGTGGCCCACCAACCAGTCAAGCCAATGAAATGCGATAACAGAAAGGTGAGGGTCCAGGTAAGGAGGACGAGGAAGCAGCAGAGGAAGGACGTACCCCAGGCAACGGTTCTGTAAGACGCCCATGATTCTATGGATCCTGTCCATGGCCACGCTCTCCTGGAAGCTGGTGAGACCTGTGTGGAGGAGACAGAGCAGGAGTGACTCCACGGGAGGAGCCAGGACATGAGCATGGGGTTCCTGAGGGTCGGCGGACACGGTCTTGGTCATGTGACCAGTACCACAGCATAAGGTCGCTGCAGGGACAAGGAGGGAGGCCTACAAAACTGCTTCAAATCTCACTGCTAGCCAGTTAGCTTCCCTACCTGCTACTGCAGAATGTGGCAGCTACATATTAACACCTGTTTAGCCAGCCAGGTGGCTTTGTGTGCAGCAGCATGTGTTACAGCTCAACCGGTGATTTCATTTAATCTTCCTATTTAAGATTTTGTAACAAAAAAAAAATGCGTGCAACAGCCATAATTCCAAGCTACATGTTGTCATACAGCCACACTTGGCAGAGAATTCAAAATAAAGCACTAAAAGTCCCACATTTTCCACAGTCATATCCAAACCGATCTGTGTGATCGTCCCCCCCCCCCCCTTGCATAACTGGGACATGGGTCGCTGGCGTGGGGCCGTGACGAGGGCAGGACAAGCGGCATCCTGGCTCCTGCAGCTGGCACCAGTTACATGAATATCGGCTTCCTGCTTGGTTTGAATTAGCTGTAGTGGAAAAAGCGCCGTTTGCTTCCAGGCTGGAGGAGCGCAGGATGAGTAAGGGGCGGAGGAAAGGGGGGTGTGAGGCCAGGGACTCGTACCCCACTAGCCGCCTGCTGCCCGCACTCTCCACAGAGGGGCTCATTTAGCCTGACAGGTGCTCCAGTTCATGGTGGAAGCCAGAGTTTTGGAGAAACATACAATATAACTAGTCAGGGAGAAAACACAGTGAGGGCTTTGACTTGACACCAAATCCTCGGACCACCGCGGGCTTTAAAGGGCGTCCATTTATGCCACAGTCTCTGATGGTGTGTTACCAAACCGCTATCAGGCCCAGTGTCCCAGGCAGGGTCACACCAGCACGAGCCAACTGACCCGTTGGAAACGGCACCCATTCTCGACACGGTCCCTCAGGATAACACAATCGTAAGGTTGCTCTGGCCATACTACCAAAAGACGCGGCGCCCCCTGCTGGGTGGGACTGCAGCTAGCGATGCACAGCAAGTACACCCTCAGCCTTGAAATGCGGACATGTGAGGGAAGAGAAAGAACAACACAGGCACTTGCGCAATGAGCGGTGAATCACTTACGTTGCCGGTATCTTCCAGACCGTAAACCGTTCAGGATAGAAGATAGTGGGGGAATGTAGCACTGCAGCTTGGAGCACTGTGAACCGAGAGACGCCTGTGTGAATCGCCATTTCATCTGGAACAAAGATCCTTCTACATCGGCCAAAGATGGGCGTTTCAAATGACATGTGACAAGAGTTGCTACTATTTAACAGGTGAACATGCATTTTTCTGCCCCAGTAAATAGATGAAGAGTAAGTACAAAGACAGGGCAGCATTAACTGGCTGCCCAACGTTAAACGACAAGTAGCTGAAGACGCGAAGTGGTGGGGGGTCCTTCCTCTGGCACCCACCTAACTCCCCTCACATGAGGAACGCTTGTAAATCTTGATTAATTCTCCAGAGGAAAAGCCAGACAAGAGCTATTTTTACTCGCACTCCTAGTTCACGGACCAGTCGGACTCACCTTTTGAGCAAACAGCTCGTTTCCATCAGTGAGCAACTCCGACCGCTCAGACTGCACTGAGTCACTGGGCCTCTTCCGGGCTGGCCGGGCAACCTCTGGCAGGACGTCCCGTGGGACAGGGGGACAGAGGGACCCGGAGTTTCGCTGGCACCCTGGAGGGGCGTGCCCATCCCCATCTGAGGTCCAGGTGCTACTGGATGGGCATCCGCAGCTGGCATGGTTGTAGTCCCTGGCCCAGCGCCCCCCCTGCTGGGCCTCATGGGGCTCGCAGTGTGGCTCCTGAGCTGACGTGGGTGACCGCGTCATCCTCCCCGACGACACCTGCTCGCGGTCTGGTCCAAACAAGCCATCTCCTTCTTCATCGGCACCAGTCAGCCAATCGGCAGAACCCCCAGAATGTGAAGCAGACATCCTCAGCCGGGGGGGGGGGGGGGGGCTAAACGCAGATAAGCATTGCTAACCTGGGGGGACAAGAGAAGCCAGCTTATATTCCCAAACGGTGTCGGAACAAGTGAATAGTGTCACCATGCCACTCTGTGGAAAGTCTGTGATAATGAATATTTTTGCCATTGTTATTATTAACGTTGTTTCAGCATCTTATTGTAAATCTGAAGAGATGGCTTTAAGAGACCTTTAAACGGAGGTCAAGAGATCATATATGGTTGGCGAGCCAGAACTCGGTATCAAAGAAGCCATTACATCATACAAGATATGGCATGAACGAGGTAAACAGAGACAATGCCAGAAAGTATTACATCTGACCACTGTAAGGGCTGCAAACATTTCAATACTACACCATAATAAGACTTATTTAACTACCCTGTGGGTGAGCTTTTGAATTTCTTAATACCAGCCTTGCTCAAGAAACAGTGTTTATAGAGGCGAAACAGTGAAACCAGGCAGGGCTACGGCAAGGCGTTAACACCGGATCCGGAAAAGTCCCCGTGGGCTGCAGGGAACGCAAAATCCCGAAGGACAATGCAGCTACACCATGAACACAGAAGTAAGGAAAGGAAATATTAGAAATGGAAATGAATGATGATATAACCGATGCTGATGTGTTGCAGAATCGGATCCCGCATTTAAGAGCAGCGACTCCTCACTCCTTTGTGTCTGCAGCCCGGGTTGCTGTACGGAGCGCTTTTATTCCTGTATTGGGGGGTCAAGCTCTCCGCAATGAAAATTTTTAAAAGGCGAAATAATCAGCTCTCGCCCCTTGAAGGATTCACATAAGCCTGTGTGTCCCGCAAAGAGCGTCCGGTTCATCCTACCGAGTTACGTGGGACAAAGGAAAGCAGGAGACGGGCCGCCGGAGCCCGGAAAGCGGAGCCCGCCACCCGCAGGGGAACCAACCTTCCGGGGCTTCATTAGATGTGTGCAGCCCCGCTTTCCTCACAGCGACTCTCATTTCAACTAAAAGTCATCAGCACGCTGACGATTATGATTTATTATTTCTGTGATTCAATATGACCTGATAATAGATACAAAAAATACCTAAAACTAAAGTTTAATAATAAAAACGTTTTATAAAGATCACTTTAAGTTCCAGTCAAGGGCGCCGTACCTTTCTACATAAGGTAACCAATACGGGTAAAATGTAACGAAACTGTGATGATGAAAAAGGGGTTGAAATTGAGAAATAAAAGAAGCAAACGCCGGGGTAGCAGTTTCAGTATTTACCAAATCAGCTTCCTGGTATGGGGGTCAGGGTTATGTAATAAAGTAACGTGCTTTCTGCTCACTGGAAAAAATAAAGTTTTAAGCCCATCCTAAAGAGGAACAGCGACGTCTTGTCATCATTACTGTACTTACTGTAAGTGTAAAGCTGGGTCACATTACACACGTAGTCCGACCTTCACCGGGCCTCAGTGAATAAACAGGACCAAGTATATTCATAATTTATTTTTAAAAATAATGGTAGATGACAAGTCGTTTCAGTACAGTTCCCAGTGGTAAAGTAGACACAAAAAGTGGGTTTAAACGAGCAACGAAGCGCTAAGGGTTGGCTCATTTGTCGAAATTTAAAATATATACAAAGCAGAATCTGCGTAATGTAACAAATGTGTTAAATTAGTTTCAGAAGTATTTCATTTCCGAAGCATCAAGTAGTCGAGCTGTTCCAATGACTTAAATAGAACCCGCAGAAGGATCGGACAGCTGAAATTACTATAAAGGATAATTACATACACCCTAAAAAAATACATCGTTTACATGCACAGTAATATGCGACGAGACAGTCACTTCAACTTTGATAATAAATCGTTAATTGAGAGTTGTTTTTGATAATCTGTAACACTTACGTTGGGGTGGGGCTCTTTGATAAGCTGTAAACTCACCACATAACAGCATAATTAGCAAAACTAGCGCATCATATGCTCCTTTAGTAGAGCTACTTTACTAATCTTTAGAGATTTAATATATCAGTACCGCACGACCCGAGTCCCTGTACACCATAGCACATATACAGTATATATCTTCCTAAAATACAGCCGAAATGCAATGCCACGGAAGACACAGCGATCACGGATCCCCAGACACGCATTCCTCCGCCAAGCGGCCGCATGGGGCTCGCCGAATCCCCGGGTCATTCTACGCCTTTCCGTGATACACATCAGGCTGTGATTACCAGCCCCCGGCAGTATCTAGTCTCTCAAACGATGGGTAATCGCGCATTCAACCGGACGGCATCGGGCTGGAGGGGACAGCGGTACAGCTTACCAAAAGGAGGCGGACGACCCTTTCTTTTGTCCGGCAGTAGCCTACGTCCGGGGCACCGGGGTGGTTGGCAGCTACTGCGCTGGGAACTGATATGTGATGTAGGGCTACAAAGACTCGGCCCGTGTAACTTCTCCTAAGGCAACGTGTCCGGGAGGGCGGGCACAGCCACTCCAGACGCTTTTATTGGTGCTCCTAGAACCGATTCTGACCAATGGGAAGGAGCACGGAGTCCATCAAAATCCCATAGGCGACCGCTGCTTGCATATGTAAATAAGATGGTAATGAGCAAGGCACGTGGAGCTGGGGTCGCTTGCAGTGCGGTAACTGTGAGCAGGGATTTAACTTTGGATTGATGGAGGTAACTGCTTTTTTGTTACATATATACAGCATATGTCCGGACTACAGTTACGTGCGTGCGTTGATTTCACTGATTATTTCTGAGCGTTGGATGTGTCATAGTGCAGAGCGCCAATAGACGCAAGAAAAGCAGCAACGAAATAGTTGTATTTAATAAATTACCTTACCGAAAATGTAATCTTTTGCTATAGCATTACTGGAGGGCAGGTACACGTTGTAGCTAATTTTTCTGGATTGCCGTGCAAATCTCACTTGCTTTGCTTGGTCCGAATGAAGGCCAGTCTTGTCTTGTTTAAGTGCTCATCGGCCTGGCAGCCTCACTGCATTGTGACTAGATAAAGGTTTCTGGAAGGTAGCGACTGTTTAACAGATCAGACTGATGTTTGCTGGGATTGCCATTTGTTTCAGTATTTATGTGCTGGAGATATCCTAATTAAACTCTGAAACTTTCTCACTTCCGCTAAATAGATGTTCAACACGATGTATAAGCATTTTGAAAGGCTATAATTAATGTCATCCCACGAGGACTCAAAATATGAATGCATATATGCTGTTTTAAATAACGTTCATATAACCCTTAAAATAATTAGTGTGTCGCTACTTTTCTACTACAGTGGAGTTTGTCTTTGTACTGTCATATTAATTGGGACTCTGGCACATTCCCAAAGCAGTATAAAACCGCCATTACGAAGCTCATTTGCTTAAGTAGATGCTCCGTTCCAAGCACACCTGTTTTCCAAATATTGTAAAATACATCAGGGTATGTCTCTATAAACTGTCACGACATATCCGTCATTTATGAAAAGGTCACATGCTCTACAGTAGACATTTATTACATGTCCTTTAAATATATCTGTAATCAAACCCTGAAGTATAAATGGCTCCCCTAGGACCCATCGGTCACATTTTCTGTTTTAAGCTTTTAAGTTGCAGACCCTCCATAGCTATAGGCCTCATCTGTGAAACGGATTACATGCCCTGGCTTAACAATTATTTTAAACTGTTGTTATTGTTCTTGTTGTTGTTAATGATGTATATAGGCGTGCATATACTAACAAATTGTATGTATTATATATTTGAAATTATTCTGTCATTAATTTTGCTTTCATTGTGGTATGTTTTCGGGCATGTTCGTATAGCTTCCCTCTGCTTCTCATGGCTAAAATGTAATCAGAGCAGGTCACGATGTCCTACATTTGGCTGGGCACATGTGCCATGGATTGGCACTCTTTTCCATAGGCCTCTTAGTAGCAAAGGAAGCTCGACGAATGTTTTGGGTGTGTCACCGATGGTCATTGCGAGGTGGATGCCGGTAATCCTCTCCCTGGCTCCCGTGGGACGGGGGGCGGGGGAGCTAACTCACCGCCCGCCCAGAAAAACATGATCGCGTGTGGAAGACGCCCACCCCCTGCTTATTGCATTTCACCTAATAATAATGCACGCACAATCAGGCACAGAGCCTTACTGTTGCCGACTCTGGAACATTCTCACGGTGACGCTCCGATCATTATGTACTTAAGGGGGGTATGTTACACGGACGTGTGTTACTCATCCCTAGGTGCCACCCAGATAGCTTACCGGCTGGGTGCAGACCTGCTTGCCTTGTTAATTGTGGAGGGTTTCTGTTAAAAATCCTCATCGGGGGATAGCATGCTTTATCAAGTTTCATCTAATTGTAGTATTTCTATATAAAAACCACCTAAGGTTCGTTTGTCAGCTGATTATAAAGCAACCGCTATATGATTATGGCGCCGCTGGTCCAGGTCGGGAAGATGCGTTGGGTTAAACCAGAACCAAGGGGTTTATTGCTACCCCACGTGTTTAATATTTCCTGTATAAAAATGTTCCATTCAGAAGGAATGGATCAGGGGGTAAGTGATACGGGAGCCGGGCTCATCTGGTGACGCGGATGAGGCTTTATTATAGTGAGCGTGCGGTCTGGCTGCTCAGTGCAGAAGTATTTATATCAGTACAAATCCGAACAAAAGAACACAGTAAGCTTCACGTTCCAGTGAACATTTTAGCTGGAACGTGTTGTTTACTCTTCGTTTTGGAAGAAGGCTAACTTAATTTGTGATAAAATGTTATTATACAGTGTTGAGGAAAATTATTGTTCTAACGTCATTTAAGGCGGTTGAGTCTAACATCTGGCTCATGGTATTTCACCTTTTTTTTCGGCAGGTTTCTGTCACATCAAACACACCACGAACCAAATCGTTATCACCGCAAGAAAAAAAGACAGATGCACACCTTCATTCATTTGCAGACAGCAGTGGGATTACATTTTATTTAGCAGATAAAATTATTTTCGTATTAAGTACGTCCATCTAGTCACAGGAGCAATTGGGGGTTAGGGGCCTTAATGCTCCATAGGTCCAGCTGTTAATTCCGCCCTGTCGACCCTGGGAGTTAAACCGACTTCCTTCCTAACCCACTGGACCACACACCGTACGCTCGCCTGGGGCGGGTCACAGGGCGGCCATTTACTCCCCTGACCAGGACCAGTGTTCTGACGCTACCTATCCGGGATTCAGCTACCTATCGAGACGTGCTGTTGAGCCTTTCTGCGCATGTGCAGTTCCACCGTTATAGGATTAGGGTTAAGATAAGGGTTTCTGCGGGGTTAGGGTAAGGGCTAGTTAGGACTATCGATTAGCGCTACGGTAGCCTAACTCGACAAATTAGTTTAACTCGACAGAACACCGGCCTTCCCCATCCAGGGCGTTTCAAAGACCAGGGAATCCTGTGATCTGACGTCAGTTACCCATGGCGGCCAGACACGTACTCAGGCGGCGTTTATGGGGATCCCGCCTTAGTTGTCTGCATGCTTGGGTTAGACGTGTGTAGCAGATGAAAAATTAACAGGACCACGTGATCGGCGCTATCATTAGTGCAGCTTGATGTATTTTATTCTAAAATACCATATTCTCTCTCTTTTAATGCAAGCTGTTTGAAACACCTTTTTATTAGCGAGCGTGGAGCTGGCTTGTTTGATGTCGGTTCAGGTTTTTTTTTGTGATACAGGCTGTATCTGAGCTGGAGGGGGGAGTGCTTACTGTGGCTTTAAATGGTCGCTCCTTGTCCCCCCGTTCCGTCACGTCCCCCGAAACGACGACAGTAGCCGTTTTTTGTCCCCCCAGGCATCCCTTCCTAGGAGGGTAAACGGGGCGGCCGCCGCGCACGCAGATCGCCTGCCAGCGAATCTCCGCCAGCCGCGTTGCCGCCTAAACGCCCCGGAGCCGCGCGCACATGTGACCGCCGAGTACTTTAGCGTCGTTACGTAACTCCGGGCTGCTCCACATACAGATGAATAGGGCCACACATGACTGCAAACCGCCGCGGATATCATCGAAATAAAACTGCTCAGTCCCTGCACTGAGCTCCCGTTTTACTGCCGCGGGTTTGCATTTATTTCTTTTATTTGTCATATGCAAAACATACAGTCAGACTCTAACCCGCAGTGAAATGAAAGGTGGTCGATGCGTTTCAGGCTTTGCTGAAATTTGTATTACTATGCTATTATTCTCAGCAGGAACTGATACTAAGTATTAGTAATTTTATCGGTTATAACGATTTAAACAGCCTATTTTACTTTGTATGTCGGTTATACATTTATTCGTTTCTTCATAGATCAGTATGTATTTAAGTAGTTAGGGAGACTCTGGTGGAACAAAAGAATCTCGTAGCAGGTTTTTTCACTCAAGGCTGTCAGATATATTGGCTTACTGGCCTATATACTCTTGTCACTGTTTTCTCCATTTGGAGTGAGCATGGCATACCTAGACATTCTATGCCCCCTGACTAAATGTCACCGTAGGTTCCCTGTTAAATTTTATGTGTGATGTTTCGTATTTAAGGACTTATCAGTTGCTGGACCCCCTGAATCTGCCAGGGTATTCGTGCCCCTCCGCTGCCCCCTAGGGGTGCATGCATTCAGGGTGATATGGGTTAGGGGGTGAAGCATGTACTGCCAGGCAGCCCTCCATCCAGCAGGGGGAGCAGTCTTCAGGTGTGGGTCCCACACACACGTGACTTTGGGGTTCCCATGTTGGGTTAATTATGTGTTTGTTTAGAGCCGATCCTAGTCTTTGAAAGTTTAAAAAGCCCCCCCCGTCGGCCCCTTTCTCTCAAATGGCCTTGGGGGTTTATCGCACCCTTCTGTGGCATTTCTGGCACGCACATGCCATTCCCGTTAAAGAAGAAACTATTAAACGTTGTTAAGAACCTGCAGCCTTGGCTCTCTGCACTGAGACCTTGCGATGTCTCAGCTTCCGCCGTTTAGCCAAAGCACCGGCTTTAAATATCACTTGTTAGCATTTAGTTTCCTTTACGTCGCACACAAAGGAGAGTGTTAAATTTTGAGTTCCTTGTCAATGATTAGTAGGTATTGTCTAAAACTGAATTCAGTGACAGTTTATCTAAAACGCTGTGCAGTGATGGAATAAGACAGGTGTGTGACGTCATCTTTACGTCAGTGTGGGTGTAGTAGGGGGTGTGGGGGCTGCAGGGCTTCCTGCCCCCAACCCCTGCCTTCCAAAACAAGCCCAATAGGTCTGCAAGATGAATCGTCACTGAGTCAAACCTGCACACCATACCTGGTAAACATTAAAGCTGCTTCTTGGTATTGTTGTCTTGTGCCATATGGTGTTAAAACTTTATAAAGTTTAATATCACTTGGCTGCATTTAGATTTTGCTTATAGCAAATATTATACAGTCAGCAGAGTTTGAATGTTAGGCCGTGTGGGCTTATTCATTATTGGAGCTGCGTTTGTCTAGCCTGATAAATGGACAAAGTGCGTCAGACTCTTGGCATCGGTGGTGCTGCTTGATGCAGATTCTCTGTAATCTCACCAGTAGTAGTTATAAAATTAAGTCTGAAGATGTGAGTACATACAGCAGACATGTAGACTCTGCTCTTTTTCTTTCATGGCGAGAGTCTGACCACATGTCGCTGTCATCTGAGTTTCTCAATAAAATCGGATCAGGCGCTTTAGCTGCCGGGTCTGTGCTTAAGTCCACGGGTTGCCTGGGCGATGGCGAACGCGCCTGAACAGGTCCTGCTTTTTCACACTTTATATGAGCCTGCTGCCAGCAGATGGAAAACGGCACCAGTGCTGACATTGACACGAAGTAGATCCCCAGACTGTAGGGGGCGCTCTAGAGTTGGGGCTCTGTTTATTTTGGACATTCCACACACATGGGGGGGCTTTAAGAGACATGTCACTTCATAAACAGAGTGGCAGAGGAAATGCTTTAAATGTCTGTAAGCTTCTCTAGCATCTGTTAATGTCGGATGGCGGTTAAACCTGAAGACTCGTAACCTGACAGCTGCAGTTGGACCCTTGAGGAAGATCTTTAAAATATCCAGCTGTGTGTGTTGGCGCAAACTGCAATTCACTCTGGATGCAAAAGAAAATGCGTATGTGTTCTTCCCCGAGATAATCGTCAGTGGGATGTGAAGGAGACGCTCCACAGGCTTGACCGTGGTGACAGTCGCAGGATTTCACCGCACAGCCTCGCTAACACCGAGCACTCGTGTAGGAACAGCGGCGTAGCCACCAGCCTGCAGATTCATGCTCACCCTGTTTGACGTGAAGGTCGTGAGCTCAGTGAAGTTGCTCATTCATACGTGACACAAAAGACACTTGTGGAGATGGTGTCGGGGATATTTATGAGGAAAGAAGGGCTCGGTTAAAATAACCCGCAGCGGACGGATTTAGACGGTTAAACGCTGGGTGAATAACCAGCAGTGACTGGACAGATTCAGAGGGGGATTAAAATAGCTCCCCCTGTCTGCGAGGGCATGTTCTCTTTTTACACGTGACAGCCCCTGCTAGTGTGAGGGGCGTGTTGCTTGTGATGCAGAAGCTTTTCTGGAGATGAGAGCTGTGTGGAGGTGGGGGCCATGTGGAGCATTGGAGGGCTATTCTGTGATTATCTGATGCCCCGATATAGTATTCCAGCTCGTGTATAAACGTGTGTCACGATGGAAACAGCATCTGCGTTCCAGTTCTACTCGCCAGTATTCAGGAATTTCCTTTCGATTCATATTAATGGATTTTAATTCATAAGCTAAGCACCGTCCCTAATTTCGTTCTGCAAAACGTTATCAGTGTTAATTACACCTACGACAGTGGACCGAAAACGACGGGTTTTAAAACCCTTTACGTAACGCTTTTAGAGTTCCTCCCACGTGCGCATTCTGCTGCAGGCTGCACGTGTTCATGTGCTTCACCTCCTGCCTTCAGACGTCTGCAGCTCCAGGCTGGCTCCTCCTAATCGTGCCCTCAAGATTGGGTCCTCCGAGGAGCATCTGGTTCCGAATCCTTCACCGGCACCCCGCTAATCTGACAGCTCTGTCCAACTCGCCGCGAACGCAGTGGAACCCGCATTGCTGATTCAGTGAGTTACGGAGAGTCGGAGATGCCGTCAGAACACGCCGCCTCCGTATGGCTGGTATAATCCGTATCTCCCTGTCAGGCTCCCAGCTTCACTCCGTAACCCCACAGGAAAACCTTTCTGCTGCCTGTGTAGTGTGTGAAAATGGCATTTCATGATGTCACTTGCTTCGTCCCCTGAGGGTCCCCTGCCATGGCCCTAACCCCTAACTCAGTATGTACCCTCCTACCCCCTAACCTGCAGGTATCTCCTTCGCATTTGGGTCATCAGTATTCTGCTGTCCCTCAAATGGTCTCTCCTCCTGCTTCAGAAGTATGGGTCTGTTAACCATCTAGCTACGATCTCCTGAATTGCTTGCTATTTATTTATTTTTTGAAGGGGCAGAAACAGCAGCCAGAAGTGTGAGGTCTCTGGATGAATAGAGATTGCAGAGATTTCTTCGTTGTTTTGATGGAGAGCCATTCATGGTGCAGTGTCATGCTTACAGACCCCCACGTGGCATTGGTGACGTCCGGTATGCTGGGACCACCTGCGCAGGTGGAGAGGGGGACTGTGATCACGAAGACAGACCCGGAAGGACGTATGACTAATGCCAGGCTGGAAACGGAACATTCCGACCTCTATTTTGTGCCCGCAGTTGAATGGGCAGAGCGTTCATGCTACAGGGAGCGTGAGGCGAGAGTCCTGATGTTTCTTAGTCAGGAAGCTGAATGCACAGATGCATCATGGGAAAGGTGTTTATGCTCATGCTTCGTTTCATTTGGGGGGGGGCGGGGTTTGAGAGCAGACGGTTGATTGGCCGTTGAGGGAGCATGGCTCGCTTCCATCTGATGCGAATGACCATGCGTTCGGATTGGCACGTCTGTCCCAGAGTGTTCAGGAGTGCTGGCGGTAGCAACCACCAGTCTGATTTTAATTAGCGCCACAATGAAATCTCGTCCCGCATGTAGGTGGTAGTCGGTAGTTTCCATAAACACAAACTGTGCTGAGGCTGCAGCTGAGGTAGGATTCCGAGTTCTTGCGTGGTTTGAGAGAGCTGTCACCCCCCCCCCCCACCACCACCACCCTCATGGACTTCCTGTTCCTTATCAGCTGACTGTGAGTAGGTTGAGCTGCCAAGCCCCGTGCCCTCGCAGCAGAGTGAGACAGGCAGGCGGGTTACCACCGACTTCACCGTTCATGAAGAAACGTACCACTGGACAGAATCAGCTGATGTGCTGGGCCTCCAAGGTCTCTGGTCGGCTGATACGTAGCATCAGGAAACTGCATCATATCAATTTCCACTAGTGACCTCTATGAAATACCTCTGGCATTCTGGAGATTCCAGAACATTCCAGATTGCAGTTGTTTCTCAAAGTGCCCTCTCGGGTCATGCCCTCCTCCTCCTCCTCCTTTCACCCTGCCTGAGAGTTTTGCACCATGCGGCCCTGTCTGTGGCAATAGCGCCCCCCCACGCATCCTGACGGACGCTGCATATGCACGACCCTTTGTTTCCAAAGATAATGACCCTCATTCTTCTTTCTCTGCCTCCCCTGCTGTGCTTCAAATAAGCACCACCTCTGAAGAATAAAGATTCATTTCTGAGCCAGAAACTGAGATTCCACTGCCTGACATCACAGTCCCACACACACACTGAGGAAGGGCTGCTTTGTGTGTGCTGCGTTTAGCAGTGCCCTGATTATAATGCCTTAGACTTGCTCTGCCGAGGTTGTCAGCGATCGCACAGACGGGGTGAAGGGTTCTCATGTGGCTATGCAGTGACGTTGCTGATCATTAGTACTCAGCAGAATGGGGCTTAACGTGATTCTGGGTTTGCTGAGTGTACGGCTTGCAGTGCCTCCTGTAGTTACACACCATACCATCTTGCACTTTCGGTTTGCAAGGGTCACTAACCCGTCCTGTCGTCACTGGCCCCAACTCCTCGGTGACGTTCACTGGATTAAAATGGAATGGTGTGTGAGTGTGCCCTGCGATGGGTTGGCACCCCATCCCGGGTTCTTCCTTACTTTCCGCCCATAGCTTCCAGGATAGGCTCCAATCCACCCGTGACCCTGAATAGGATAATGGATGGATGGAGTCAACAGAGTTGGGTAATTCAGGTCCAGAGATAAAAGTCCAGACCAGGATTTTGTTTCAACCAATCATCTGAGTACTCTGTGACTCTATATGCTCAACTGGATGATTGAAGCAAAATATTGGTGTGGACTTTTACTCTCTGGACCTGGATTACCCAACTCTGGGAATTAAATGTGGCAAAACCCATGTTTCAGTTCCTGTGCATTTTTATTTTTTCATATTGTTACATCATCAGAATTGTGTCTGTATGACTTGTTTCATGGTTATTTATTGACAGTGATAAAAGGTGTTCTCTACCTTCCTGTTCCACTCCGATATTTTAGGAAGTAGCATTAAACAGAAGATCACTTTCATAGGCATGCATGTGACTGTCCGTCAAACCCACATGGTGTCTGGCTTGATTTTGCCGCCGATTAACCTGCAAGCCAGAAGCGGCAGGGCGCTATATGGTTTACAGAACCCTCTGACGATGGACGTGAATGTGTCGATGGACAGAATCAGAGGTGGGGCGATGCACTGCCAGTTGCACATGGTTTTGGTTTGAGTGATGCTGGGCATCCGTGCTGGCGTGTGTGACGTGCTCCTGGAGCGCTGGAGGGGCGGGGTCAGACCGGGGACTTTATGCAGAGGAATGATAAACTGTATGAAGCAGATGGTGAGTGAAGCTGCGAGTGACCACAGGGGGGGAGGGGGATGAGGGGGCTAAGCTCTGTGAGGCAGAATGTGTCCCGGTCAGGGTGAGCCAGCGGAGGGACACAGAAAATATCACACCAGGGTGAACATCCAAGCCTGCCGCCTTCATCATTTACTTCATGCACATATTAGGCATAATTGTAATAATAACTCTGAGGTGAGTATAAGTCAGTATGACATCATCCACATGCGACACATTTCGCATCTTTATGCAGCTGAGGCTTGTGGTTTTTCCAATAGATTCACACTTTATAACTGTAAAATGTATTTTTTATGAATTAAGGACCACGTTATGGGTTGTTGTGTTGTAAACCCATAGTCACACAGGAAATGATACATGCCACTTAATAGTTACTCATATAGTATCTATATAAAAATGTTACTTTTAAAAAGTGTGAGAATTTTCATCCTTTTAAAATCAGTCATATGGGGGGAGGTCCCCCCCCCTCCTCGTCGGAGCCTCGCGCCTTTCCGGACGACTGTGAAACAAACAGATATAGCGTGGTCACATGGCAGCATAGAGCATTCCTCTAACCTATTTCCACATGCCGCTCTGTTACGTAACGCATTTCTATTCTTGGGGTTGGCAGGCCGCCGGCTGATCCCTGCGGAGCTGCAGCGCCTCACACTGGCCTCGGCAGGTTTGCTGCACAGGAGCGTTTAGCTCTGCTTGGTCTCCAGAGTGCTGCAGCCTTGCCCCGGTGTGAATGCCATGGTGTGTGCTACTCATTCTGCACCGGTTGGTTTAAGGGCCTATACATGCGTAACAGCTATTTCTACGGGACAAGATAAAGTATTCACCCCCGCCCCCCCAGGTCACTCCCTGAAGAAGGAAAACAAATTACAGACACTCCTCTACTCACAAATGAGATGCGTTCCGAACGGCCGTTCGGAACTTGAAATGTTCATAAGTCGTTACCCTACATCATTTTAAGGGTATACACAAGTACAGATAACTAGGATGCTGGGAGTACGCACGCTACGCTGCTGCACGGCGGGAATAGCGGCCAGAAGTCGTAGTAGGTGGAATTGGCACGCAGAAAAAAAATTTATGTTGCGGACAGGAAATGGGAGCCCAGTGAAGATGATCTGGAATTACAGTCCTCTTCGTTCGTATGTCTGAAGGTTCGTAAGTTGAAAGTTCGTAAGTAGAGGAGCGTCTGTACTATGATAAATCTTACAGGAGCGTCTGAAGTTCTGCAAAAAATACATCCCCTCCAAGGACAAACAGCCCCCGTCCACAAACAAGATACTTCCATTAAGCGATCAGCCTAAACTTCAGATGTGTTCTGTTGCCTAATTTTAAGGGCAGTGTGTCTGTCTTTAGTGTCCCTGCTTGGCTGATGACCCCCGGAGCCTCAGGTCACCAGGACCCATTTGATACCATCACAAAGTACCGTATAACGGGGGGGTCAGAGGCTCTGGTGACTGCCGACAGTCAGAAATACTGCACTGTACTGTTCAGTTCCTTTAGTCTTGGAGGGGTGCGTGGTAAGTGTGGCTTCCCTGGGACAGTTTGGAAATACCAGCAAGTTCTGTGTTTGAATCTTCTATCCATAAGCACTGTTTTTGAGAATCAGGGTCAGCTGGTCTCTGGAGCAATTGGGGGGTGAAGGGCCTGGTAGTGACGTCACTGGGCCGACCCGATGATTTGAACCAGCAAGCTTCCGATCACAGCATACTGACCCACTAAGCTACATTTAACCTTTGCTGAGATGTTACCTAACAAAGAATTGAGTCTTGCCCACATTTGCTGTAATTTACATTCATTCAGTTGCATGAATTGTTTTGACAAAATACGTTTTACAGCACGTGACCATATATTGTCTAGGAAGCGATGGATGGATGGATGATTAATGCAGGTATCGCAGCTAATGCAGCTAGTGTAAGTCTGTGGATGCTATCCAGAAGCGCTGATCCCAGTTACATAAAGCCTTACATAATTGTAACACTGTGCCGCATGTGAGATAAGCGGTGCGGAGTGTGGGAGGTGCTGAGGGGGGCGGGGCACACTCGGGGGGCCGGGGAGTGATGGGATTACGGGTAAAAAAATAGCAGGTCATTTCAGGAATAAAGAGGAGTCCGGTTTCCTTCACAAACATCTACTTACTCTGATCAGAGTCACGGGAGGGAGGGGCTTAGCCAATCAGAAGGCAGGGGGCACCCCGGATTCATGCCAGTCCGATTCAGGAAGTGGGCTAAACACTCGCCAGTTTGATCCACATCTCTGAGTCCCATTCTCACTTTGTTGATATCCTATGTAATAAGTGTACAAAGATGTTAAGGACAAATGCCTCATTTGGATGGATGGATCTGCTGCATGACCGATGTCGGCGTTCCGAAGAGAAGCATTTACTGGTTCAGGGCCGGCACCCTGACAGGGTAGAGGGAATCATTTTGGGATTACTCAGGGTAAATCGCTGAATATCCTGATCCCACACAGATCGACAGGAGTACAGCTCCCCAGTGGGCAGGTGAATACCTATAGCTGGGGGTGGTCTGGTCCAGCTGTGGGGGGGGTAACGCTTCTCATGGGGGGTCAGGAGGAACTCACAGCGGGTGGAAGGAAGGGGCCGATCTGGGGGGGGAGCTGAAAAGTAGTGGAATGGAGCATCTGCTGTGTAGGGGGTGGAATTCAACATCAAGCTCTGCACGTGTGTGTGGTGTGAGCCAGGAAGTGTGTGTGTGTGTGTGCTCTGCTCAGGACACACATCTGCGTATTGACTTTGGGGGGTTTGGTTCAGTTTAGTTTAAAAGGTACAAACAAAATTCCCCATTATAGGAGGGTTTTTTGTGTAAGAAAACCCATGTTCTTTAGTTTAACATAATGCTTTTTCTTTGCCTTCTATCCATTCCAGGCTCCACAGATCGCTTCATGGTTAGCGGGGGCAGAGAAGGACTTGGTGGCTGTCTCCCAGAATCCTTTGCATCATGTCCTCTGAAAACATCACAATCTGTTTTTAACATGCCTAGATTTGTGCATAATCTCTGGCTGATGAAAATGGATCCATATGTTGCTCTGGATTCCGGAAAGTACCTCATTGCTGGCTCTGCGGACATGGCTTTAGGGACTTCTGCGAGAACGGAAGGTCAGCGTTCCTTGCTGTTCCTCTTGCGCTGGCTTCCTCAACCGAGAAACCTCTCAAGAGCCAATGTGGACATTTCTGGCACAGTGAACATCCCCTTCTGACTGTTCCCATAGCAGGACCGTGAGCTGCAGTCTCTCATGCTCATTCTCTAGGAAACACTTTAGGAACCTTAATGTACATGGCAGAAGCGATTTACCTTCTCAGGAAGCAGAGGATTGAAACCTCACTGGCTCCAAGATGAGCTGATCCTGATTGGCTGAGTGTGTCCCTCAGCAGGGCGTGTCTGGCACGGCAGTGATGGACATGGGCAGCAGATGGGGGTGTTTTATCAGTCTCCAGTGAGCTACATGTAAGGTGGGGTCCAATATGATTTGGATTCCCATGAAACAGACAGCCAGGCTGCTCAGCTTTCATTCAGCTGATGATTCTCAGCATCAGTGGAGTTAAGGTTAGTGGTTAAGGACCAGGGTTCAGGGTTAGTTTATTCTTTGGAATTTTAAATCCATTTCTTTGGATATTATACAGTATTTGTGTGTAATTTGTACACATAATTCCAGCAAACTTTAGTCACCGGATTGAAAGCGGACAGCCTATCAAACAGTGGGTAGCTCTCTATAAGGAAATCCCAGAATGTGACAGGAGAAAATGGTGCTGTGTCCTGCAATCGGGGTCCAACTGAGTCAGCAGGAACTTGGTCATCCGTGCTGCTTTGTGTCTGAGGTTCCCAATGCAGAGAACTAGGAAATTCATGCGGACTCAGCGAATGCGGGGAAAGGCTGCATGTGGATTATTCTGAAGAGGTTGTGACAGGAGAGAAGAGGCAGGGGGCCACAGTCCACCCATCACCCGCTTTAATGAGCGCTTTTGTGTAGGGTTGGGGGCAGAGCACACGCTCGGCCAGCAACCCTGCTCTTAATTACTCTTCAGGTAGATCAGAGACAGCAGCCTGTCGTTTCGGAGAGGGGATTTATATTCTTGGGACCAAACTCAGAAGAGCAAAGCGGCCAGGGGCAGAACTAGGTCACCAGTCTGCAGTCATCCTCCAGCCTAACAGGGGATTATGGCTAGGCCTGCCCTAACAGGGGATTATGGCTAGGCCTGCCCTAACAGGGGATTATGGCTAGGCCTGCCCTAACAGGGGATTATGGCTAGTCCTGACCTAACAGGGGATTATGGCTAGGCCTGACCTAACAGGGGATTATGGCTAGGCCTGCCCTAACAGGGGATTATGGCTAGGCCTGACCTAACAGGGGATTATGGCTAGGCCTGCCCTAACAGGGGATTATGGCTAGGCCTGCCCTAACAGGGGATTATGGCTAGGCCTGCCCTAACAGGGGATTATGGCTAGGCCTGCCCTAACAGGGGATTATGGCTAGGCCTGCCCTAACAGGGGATTATGGCTAGGCCTGCCCTAACAGGGGATTATGGCTAGGCCTGCCCTAACAGGGGATTATGGCTAGGCCTGCCCTAACAGGGGATTATGGCTAGGCCTGCCCTAACAGGGGATTATGGCTAGGCCTGCCCTAACAGATGATTAGGGTTAGGCTTGCTTTACCGGGGATTGGAACAGGGCATGCGCCTGCCACGTTGCTGTTCTACCTCTCGCATCCCACAGACAGAATCTGCCCATAGATCACGACCCATACCATGTGACTAAACCTGAGTCACGGATCATCTGGAAGGTCAGAACTATTTTAGACCTGGCTAAGATCAGAGCTTCTGTAAATAAGCACAGAGTGGTCAGACACCTGCGAGCGAATCACACAAAAAAAACAGCTGCATCCGCATGGGAGCGAGTTGTATTTCTGTGCCGTCAGAGGCGTGCTGGTGCATGCTGGGGAGGAGCCTGTGAGCCTGGGCAGAGTCTCCTGACATTTGGGGGCATAGAGGTCAAACGCCAGCCTCCACATTTAAGATAAAACCACGTGTGAAGTCGACACAATGGGGATGAAAAGGTTACCGCACTTCCTGTCTAACAGAGAGGAAACGGCAGCATGTGACAGAGAGCCATGCACCCCCATGGAGCACCGCCCTGCGTCTGTGTGACTGCAGTTCAGCAGATACTCAGCGGTGAATGACATCTGTATGTATATATGCACCATCATACAGCCCGCACTGCAAATACTGCCAATCAAACAATTGCTACATGACGATCATACAATCGCATGTAACATTCTGAGGAATGTTATTGGAACATAGAGGTTATGAAATATGTGTAAAGTTTCATTTTTGTAGTTGGAAAAAGCTTCTCTGCTCCTCAAATAGTAGAAGCTATTATCACTCGCATAACACTGCATTCAGCTGAGGGGCTGATCCTGTACAGTTTAGTTTCTTGGTCTGTATTACTGATACGCTTCAGTATTTAGTCTTCTACATTAAAGCCATTATTTGCCCTTATTTGGCTTTCATTTTACAGATTTTAAAATGAAATGTTTCCCAACAGAATCAAAGGAAAGCAGAATTCAAACATTTTTATTTTAAAAAATATTCCTGCACTGGCGCAAAGGCTTGACTGAGGTTCTTAGTGTACCTGGGTAATTTATTCCGAAATCTGATTACCGTGCAAGAGCAGCACAATAATGAGCAATTATTCACATTTCAGAAATGAAATTACCCAGTCAAAAAAGATTCTACGAAATCAAAATTCAACAGTTTACACTATTTAATAAGTCCATGTATGTTCAAAAAAAAGGGACGTTACTGGGACTCAGAATGATATCTGTACTGGTATTAACGCGGCTTGTGGGAAAGGCTGATGACATCACCGCAATGTCCTACGTTCAGATACACCGTAATCCTGCGTGTGTGTGGGGGGCTGCCGGCTGACGCACCGTCTCCAGGGAGCAGCATTTCCCAGCCTTTTCTCTGCCACAGTACCACCCCCCCCCCCCCCCATAAGGCAGTCTGTCAGCCCGCATACCACTGCTGTAGTCCTCCCTACTGCGCCTGTGCCACGGAGAAATTAAAAATACTAGTGGGAAAAAAAAGCCTTTCAGTCTGAAGTATACGTGATCTGCACTCAGTTTAAAACACTGTTGGGTTGGGGGGGGGGGGCAGGACGGGGGTAATCTAAACTACTTTCAGAAGTGTGGTAAACAAAGTGTCGGAATTAGTTTCAGGGATCATGTACTGCCACTAGGCTCAGGCGTTATGAATAGGGCCTGCAGGCCTTGCCAGTCTCAGTCTATGGGACACGTTCTTCATGATGGTGCAGGGATTTCCTCTAACGAGCTTCAACGGGAATGTAACACAAACCGCTACAAAGGCGTCGTCTCTAACGATCTTTCAGCTGAAGCAGACGGCTCTCACCCAATTTAAAAAGTGTGTGTAATTTAAAAAAAAAGAAAAAAAAAATCACAAGAGCAACTTGATAAAAGTGCACGAGGAATGGAGGTAAGTCATGTGGGTCACGTGTGGCTGGGAATGGCCGGGGAAGCTGCCGGAAGGCAGCGGTGCTGGTCACAGCTTGGGCTCGGCCCCGGACCGGCCCGGGCACTCCGCGTAGAACAGGATGTAGGCCTTGGCTTTGGCCACGGTGTCCTCGTCGGCCAGCGTCACCGTGCCGTCGTTAAAGTGGAACCAGCGGCCCTCATGGCTGGCGTATGCTGTGTAGTGGCCCGACCCGACCCTGTGGGGAGCAACGGAGCAGCGCGCATCTTTAGAGGTAGCAGAATGTGGGGAGCGCACCATGCCCGTCCTGCCACCGCCCTGCCCCCCACAAAATACCCCTGTAGTATTAATCCTGACAGCCAAGAACAGAAAGCAGTTCAAACACAATGACACGCAGAAGCATTTATGGGTATCATTTATGCAAACCATCGACTCACAATATATTATCATTATTACTATTATTATTATTATTATTATTATTACAGCAGCACCATCTAATGGTCAATGGCAGAATGGAATGGAGAGAAAAGGAAAAAGTCCAAAATAGAGAACAGAACCAGATCAGGTATCTGAGGAGGGTCTATGGACTATATCATAATTTCCAAGAAAGGCAGGTATTATTATTACTATTATTATTATGCAATAGCACCCCCTAATGGTGAATGGCGAGTAAGCATGCCTGTTTAACATGCATATCTCCATAATGTGAATGATGTGGACTTTGAATCCCATCAATAAATGGTGGTTTGGCCCAGTCTACACACACAGCTGAACTCACCCAGAACCATGATGGACGACAACAGCAGCCAGGTCATACAAGCAGCTCTCTGGCCCGATGTTCTCAGGCTGCGATTGGGGATAGAGCAAAAGGTCAGCTTCGGCCTGACTCGACCCAAACCGAACCCAGACACCCCCCCCCCCAGGAAACACACACCTCTAGTAAATAGCGCTTCATATCAAGGCCCCGCAGTGGAAACTCCACGTAAGTATCCACCTTGTTCCGGAGATACGCCGTCCAATGGAATCGCTTCAGGTGTAGACAGAGGACCTGAGGGAACACAGGGCAGCGTGAGACACCCCAGTGGGGATTCCAATGCCTCTCAGATCTGTGCCACCATCATAGTTCATTCAATGCATTTATAGGCAAGAACCATACAGCTTTAAATCCCACCAAAACCCACCCTCATTTTTCTTGCAGAAAATATGAACAAAAGCCCAAAATGTTTCCAACCTTTGGCAGTTTCTGGATCCAGAACTTTTTTGTGGATTTCTGTCGTTTTTTACACTTGTGGCACATGTAGAGCTCCGTCTCGTCCAGCTCCTCCAGGTCCGTGAAACTGCGCAGGCAGTCTGCGAGGCACAGACACCCTCACCAAACTGTGCAGGTAGTCTGCGAGGCACAGACACCCTCACCAAATGGTGCAGGTAGTCTGCGAGGCACAGACACCCTCACCAAATGGTGCAGGCCGCCTACGAGGCACAGACACCCTCACTAAACTGTGCAGGCAGCCTGCGAAGCACAGACACCCTCACTAAACTGTGCAGGCAGCCTGCGAGGCACAGACACCCTCACCAAACTGTGCAGGTAGTCTGCGAGGCACAGACACCCTCACCAAACTGTGCAGGTAGTCTGCGAGGCACAGACACCCTCACCAAATCGTGCAGGCCGCCTACGAGGCACAGACACCCTCACCAAACTGCGCAGGTAGCCTGCGAGGCACAGACACCCTCACCACACTGCGCAGGCAGCCTGCGAGGCACAGACACCCTCACCAAACTGTGCAGGTAGTCTGCGAGGCACAGACACCCTCACCAAACTGTGCAGGTAGTCTGCGAGGCACAGACACCCTCACCAAATCGTGCAGGCCGCCTACGAGGCACAGACACCCTCACCAAACTGCGCAGGCAGCCTGCGAGGCACAGACACCCTCACCAAACTGCGCAGGCAGCCTGCGAGGCACAGACACCCTCACCAAACTGGCTCTGCGGCTGGACAGAAGATTCCGGAAATCCTGCAAGACACCGCTTACCCTGAAGGGTGCAGACTGGTCCACTGTCCTGATTCTTTGTTCGCTTGTTTCTAAACTGACTTGGAATGTCTAAGGAGAGGTCTGGGGGGTTGGGGGCGGGAGAGCATAAAGCATTTTAGTCATCAGCTGAAGGTCACCTCGGCAGTCAAGACGCAGGTGACAAAGGTGCGAGAGCAACTCACCAAGAAACGGGTCGAACTTCTTGGATTCCGTGCCACATATCAGGCAGTTCACCTCGTTCTGCAGCACCCCGCTGAACACAGACGTCACCACCGTCGACGTGCCGTTTCTGGAGAGACAATGCGTCATTGCCACTCTACTCCGATATGGAAAAAGCACCGTTTAACACAGGGGTATAAATGAGAGATGGATGGGCAAATTCATCCATCATTGCCGATCTGCCCAGAAGGTAGTACTAGGGATCTGTACTCGGAACAGTTCTTATACCAAACAAATCAGCCGAACCCACAGTTTTGATGCCTGTAGCTGGAAGAATGAAGCGGTTGACAGTCTACAGGTGAGGTTACAAAGTCGGGGACAGGTGAGACGAAGGTGCCACCTACATGCAGCATTTTCCTGCCAAGGAGGACTGTAGCCCGTCCTGGGTGAGCGCTGCGCTGGCCGCCTTACTGTGGTTCCCCTGCAGCTCCAGGTGGAGGTGATCCAGCAGGTAACGCATGAACTCGTGGGCGTCCTGCTGCTGGTAGCCCCTGCAGAGAGGCGTCAGACCGCCGTTTACGCGGCTGGCAGGCGGCGAGGGCGCAGCAGCCCGAAAACCGGGGCTCTGAACACGGCGGCTCCCGCGCAGAGAGCTGGAAGCGCGGCAGACGGTACCTGAAGTTTGGCATGATTTTCCAGACGACGTAGAAGAGGGAGTCTGGGCTGAACGCCGTCTGACTGCCCTGCCACAGCGAGCACAGAGTCTTCCGGAACTCCTCCACCAGCGAGCTGCTCCATGGACCGGGGACGAGGACAGAGCCGTGTCAGCGTACCCCCCTCATCGCCATGGCGACGGGCACTCATTTTATGAGATGCAGGACAGGAGGATACCAACACCGCCGCCTTCTCCCCCCGCACACCCCTGACGTCCGCCATTTTCACTTCTCCCAATAGTAAGTGCATGAGGTTCTTACACGCTGGTGTCCCCCTGGCTCCGTGTGTGATACATCCTCCTCCCGGCAGTTTTACCGCTGCGTAATTCAACTGCAGGCAGCTCTTTGAAGTAGCAGCAGAACTGCTGGATATTACTGCAAGGAGAACAGCAGGGAGGCATTAACCAGAGCGGCGTGACCAGCGAGGCCCTTCATTCGCATCCTGCCGTTTATTCTGAGGCTTTTAGCTGCTGTCAATCATCTTCGGGAGACATTTAAGGAAATTACAAGATATCTGTAAGAATTAATGCACATCACTGTGGCCCTTTAAGATGCATCTCGGCATCCAGAAGCCAGTGAATAGGGATTAAACTCGGGGCTGACTGTGCTGTGAAAGAGGCCAAAGTTTCATCAGCATGGGGCGGTATGCAAAACGGCAGCCTGCCTGCCTCCCTGGCAGCCTCTCAGACGTGAGCACTGAGGCGGGGCGGGCCAGAGGCGGACTGCGGCTGCAGAGAACAAGAGGCCACACACCTGAGGGACTGCAGGATGGCGTTCATGAAACACGTGTTGCCAAGGTTACGGAGGCCCGTGGCGGTATGAGAGGGTGCTCCTCCCTTTTGGAAAAAACCAAGACATGGTCACAGGTTAGCTAGGGTTAGGATTGGTCAGGTTAGGCTCAGTTAGGAGTTACGTACAGCATTTTTAGCAACTGACCCTGCTCTGCACCGTACTCAGCATCCTAAATAGATAATTATAGATAAATTAAAAAATAGGGTTGTGTACCTATGTGTGTAACTGCACGTAGCTAAGTATGTGTAACTATGCAGTTAGGTGTGTGTAGCTGTACGTGTAGCTGTGCAGTTAGGTGTGTGTAGCTGTACGTGTAGCTGTGCGTGTAACTGCGTAGCTATGTGTGTGTATCAGTGTGTGTAAATGTGTGTAGCTATGTGTCGGCGTGTAGCTGTGAGTGTATAGCTGTGTGTATGCAACTGCGTGTAGCTGTATCAGGATGTGTGTGTGTGACTGTGTGTATGCATAGCTGTGTGTGTAGCGGGCGTGCAGTTTACACATTACTGAGCCTGCCAGATTCCACTCTAAATAGCATGCTTTTGATTTGCTATTTAAATGGCATGAACACAAAGCCGGGTATTATGGGTAAACAATGCAACCCGCAGAATGATACGGACACACAGACCCTGTTATCAGGTGTGAATAAAATTCCTGGACTAATAGGAAATGAAAAATATAAACTGGAACATGCAGCACTCACACATTCTTTTACAAGTTTACTGGTGACGGAGGGGCTTTCCAGAAGTTTCCTCTTCCTGTGGCAATCCAGTGCCAGGGCTGAGCTGCACGGCAAGTGACAAATCACACTGTAAACATTCAGAATAAACTGCCACCTGAAAAAGCCGTTTTCAAACTCAGTATCATTCTGGGGACCTGTGGTAAAGACACTAAAGACTGCCTGCAGCCCACCGCCACGTTCAGGGAGGACAATTAAATCAGAATTCAAACCAGGAGTTGTGACGACCGGCAAGGAGCCAGTCTGTCTTTTCGCCAGAGATGGCCGTCTCCTAAAGCCCAGCCCCCGATTCTGACGGCACTCACTTCTCGAGGCTCTGGAGATGCTCCCTGACCTTCTGCACCAGCCCCAGTTTGGTGTCGTTCACCACAAAGTCGTCACACCGGTAGCTGAAAGCACAGAGCTCGCTCTAGTGAGGGACGCACAACTCCCTGATCCCTAACAGCTACAGGTTACCGATATACTTTATTACTAGAGTAAAACACCATCATGCTTGGTTAAAACAAAATTCAGCCATACAACCTGGTTCCAAAGAGACTGACAACACTGCAGTAAGAGTGTAGCCCAGGGCTGGCAAACCGGATCCATGGAGAGCCAGTGCGGGTTTTTGGGATGACCTCTCAACCAGCCAATAATAAAGGAGAGGTTCTCAACTCCAGTCCTGGGGACCCACTGTTATTGGCTAATTGAGGGGCCATCTCAGAAACCTGCACCCACGCCGGAACTCCATGGATCCGGCTCGCCACCCCTGGTGTAGCCCATATATGGATAACAGGTCACTCTGAGCCAGTGTGTTATAATCCGGTCCTCGGGGACCCACAGATAGTCCACGTTTATGCTCCTGCCAGGAGGTGGAAGGAGGCAAAACTGTCGAGTGTTTGGTGGGGAGCAAAAACATGGGCCGTCTGTGAATCCCAGAGGAGCGGGTCAGGAAACGCTGCTCTGAGCCAATCAGATCCTCACCAGAAGGTGCTGTAGCTGCTACAGTCCATGCAAACTGAGTGCTGTGCCCTGTCCCTGTCCTTGTGCTTGTCCTGCCTTTCACACGGCCTCTTTTGTGGGCAGCCGGACTCCTGCGAGTCCTCGAAATGCTTCTTGGCGTGTCCGTTTACATACCTTTCAGATAAACACAGGACAAAGAAAAACGGCTATTCAAAGAGAGGAGGAGACTCGTGTAAACCACGACCGTCACAAGCCCAACAGGACTCTTGACGGTGGAGTAACCTGAAATGAATCTGGGACTCGCAGAAAGGCATCCGTTAAGAACAGAGAGGAGCACGATAAAGCTGCACGTACCGTCCGCAGTGCACATTCAGGCAGGTCAGGCACACCCAGGGACTTTTATTTGACCGGCAAACTGCAAAAAAAAAAGAAAGAAAGAAAAATTCAAACATCTCTCAACTCCACAATCACAAGCAAACCGCTTTACGTTATTCTCTAACTCAGTTCTGCTTACTTACACAGGTGTTGACGCATTTGAAAGTTCTTTTACCTAAAGTTTTCAATATAGAAACCTGAATGTGCCCAAACCTTTATGTACCAAATTAAAAGAGCGGGTCAAAGTGAATTATATGATGGGTGACAGTGTCTGCGTGCAGCATGATTTATTCATTAATTAGAATTTCAGAGGTGATTGGGCAGGGGGGGAGAGGGGATGAGCCTGTACAGAGTGATCTCCTTTTCTTACAGGGGGCTACCTGAACACACATGCATGCGTGAGGTCCACAGGACGTGATAGGGGGGCCACAGGACGTGATGGGGGGGCCACAGGACGTGATGGGGGGGCCACAGGACGTGATGGGGGGGCCACAGGACGTGATGGGGGGGCCACAGGACGTGATGGGGGGGCCACAGGACGTGATGGGGGGGCCACAGGATGTGATAGGGGGGGCCACAGGACGTGATAGGGGGGCCACAGGACGTGATAGGGGGGCCACAGGACGTGATAGGGGGGGCCACAGGACGTGATAGGGGGGCCACAGGACGTGATAGGGGGGCCACAGGCTGCACCAGTGAGCCCATGCTTCATCTGGGGAGGAAGGGGAGGACGCCTTTGGTCGGGTACATGGCTTATACATCCCCGGAACAGGCAGGTGGCAGCCGAAGCGGCAGTTGCTAGGTAACAGCTCATTAGCATGACTGCCTGCTTCTGTCTCACTGCTCAGATGTGGGAAATGTCAGCGTGGCGACGTCGCACCCGACTTAGAGGCGACGGAGGCTGCCTACGCATGCGGGGGCCCACACGTGGTACTCAGTCACACGTGTCATCCGTGACCTTACATCGTGGGTGCTCTGGCAGAGGCTCGGAAAGCTGAAAGTCATCAGCGGTACGAGGTGAGCGCGCGGACACCGAGGTGCGTCACTCATGGGTCAGCGACAGGCGCCCCCAGCCAGGGATGGATTACGGACCGGGCCAGCAGGGCCGCTGCCCAGGGGCCCTTGGGGTGCAGGGGGCCCGTGGGGCCCCTAGCCCAAAACAATTTGCAACGCTTATCAACAATGTATTTTTGTTTGTCTATTTTAGAGGGCCTACATTCTTTGATCCTCTGCCTACAAGGGCCCCTGACCCTATAGGGAGGGCGTTTGGCTGCCAAGGGCCCTTGAATTGTGGTGGTTGTGGTGATGCTGGTGGTGGGGGGGGGGGGGCCTCGCGAACGTTTTGCCCAGGGGCCCACACAACCCATAATCCTTCCCTGCCCCCAGCACACCTGAAATGCACCTCACATGCAGAAATCACCCCTCCCAGGCCTCTTTCTGTGTCCTAACATCGATCCAAGGTGGAGTTCATGACTCTTAAATGGTATGAATTTAATCTACATTTCAGTGGGCCACGTTAGACAGTAATACCCCCGGATATCTACCTGCCCTTAATTATTGTGTAAGCCCCCATTTATTACACTCCTTCCCACCAAAGAAGGAGCGATAGTATCCCATTCCGGGGGTGGGGGGCTGGTATACACTCCCCCAGCGTGTGGCTCTCACCCACACACAGCCATACCGCCGCTTAGCGCGGATGGGCATCGGGACTCTTGTTTCCCAATATATTTTTTTACACATCCTTATACATACGGTAAGGATTGATAAATGTTAGTATCTTAACGCTATTTGCTCTGTATGACGGGTTGATGTGCAGGGGGCGTCACAGCCGGTGTCTGCGCTGGGAGATAAAACGCGAGTTGGGGTTAATCTCCTCCATCCCATCCTCCGCGGGGGTTTAGGTGCTAAGTTTCCTCATCGGCCAAGGGAACCCCGCGCACTGCGCTTTCATACCGCCGGGTTTTATTTCTTAAAAACGCGCAAGCTGCGGGAGTGATAAATAGCGGCCTGAAAACACCGGCTTCCCCGGTAACCCGCTGGGGTGCATCGCGGAAATGAGGCAGCGGAGCCGGCGCGGCAGCGTGGGGATTTGCGGAAGTGAGCGGAGCCGGCGCACCGGGCGCGGAAGGGGCTCAGGGCGGCCAGACAGCGGGGGCGCCTAGACTCACCGCCGCAGCACCAGGAGGAAGGCGAGCCGCTCTGGAAACGCGACGAATCGAGGGCGCCGCAGACGCTGGAGCTGAGATGCGGGCACTCCATCGCCGGCCGGGCCGAGGCTGCGGGGCTCAGTCTGCAAGAGAGACGCGGACAGGTACTTTTGGTGCGGAGACTACGCAATCCGCAGGACCTCCGCCCGTCCCGCCGGGGCGCCGTGCTGTGTCTGCCTCGATTCCGCGCTACGTCCGGCGGCTGAACATGCAGGCGGCTCACGGTACCTGAAAAGGACGCCGGATCCGGGGGACGCTTCGCGGAAGGAAGGCGGCCCCGTCCACATGGGGAGGATCCGGGCGGTGCAAAGAGAAATGACGCAAGTTCCCCGGATCCGGTGGCAGGACGGCGCAGACTCGCTGCTGCTGTCTGCAGAGCTGGAGTCCGCGGCTGGGGAGGTGAGGAACGGCGCCGTGGAGCAGCTGCGGATCGTGAAGCAAAATCATGTGGGAAAAACACCAGACAATAAGGCAAATCTGGGAGCATAAGACAGTGTGACGCGGTGCATTTATAAAAAGAACCATAATCATATGCCTGTAAAAATAACAATTCTCACCGAGGAGCAGATATTATAGAAAATATAAATTCTTATTCGAGTTTATGTCTCATTTTCTCGAGCATCGTGTAAGGTGTTAATGTCAGTTCTATAGAGAGAGCATTATCATGAAACCCTATTGTTCTTAGTAGTTGTTGTGGTTTTGTAAGTATTTGGCCACCAGGTGGCGTGCTGCACTTGGGAGAAAAGCAAAAAAATTACAACAAAAATTACAATTAAAGGTGTGCGTGAAACACGTGAAAACTTATTAAAACTGTAAAAAATACCGCACAATAACTCATTATTTGCTTTTGATTCTTAAAAAAATTGTGCCTATAAATATCTTATCCTACATTCATCCACATGCCTCAATTCACACAAAAAAAGCACATTTTGGAAGGCTTGTAATTCAAAGACCAAAAAGGAAAAGTCTGCACACTTATTTCCCAACATACATCTCCGAGTTAAGTGCTCAGTGTTAACGCATGCGCATTTAGGCGAAACCACCTAAAAGGGCGCCATGCTCCGCTACCCAAGTGCAGTACGCTCTGAATGCAAGAACAGCTACAATGGATATAAAAAGTGTACACGCCTCTGTTAAAATGCCAGGATTTTTATGATGAGGCTACAATAAACCATTTTAAAAACATGTCCCACCTTTAATGTGTCCTATAACCTGTACAATTCAATTGAAAAACAAACAAATCTGTTGGGGGAAAAAAAAGTACAATAAGCTGGTTGCAGAAGTGTGCACACCCTTAAACTAATACTTTGTTGAAGTACCTTTTGATTTAATGACAGTGTTCAGTCTTTTTGGGTTCATACGTGCCACCAATTAAAGTGATGAGTGACTAGATTAGTGATTGACATCAAATAAATTTCAGCTGTCCTAGTAGGATTTCCATGACATCCTACAGCAAAAGCCATGGTTCACAGAGAGCACTACAAAGCATCAAAAGGGATCTCATTGTTGAACGGTATCAGTCAAGATACAATCCCCCCCCCCCCCCAATGCATTAGATATACCATGGAAGACAGTCAACAAGAAGTGGAGAAAATATGGGACAACAGTGACATTACCAAGAACTGGACGTCCATCCAAAATTCATGAAAAGACAAGATGGAAAACTGGTCAGGGAGGCTGCCAAGAGGCCTACAGCAACACTGAAGGAGCTACAGGAATTTCTGGCAAGTACTGTTTGTGTGCATATGACAGCAGTCTCCAGCCATTTGTCGGAACTATGGGGTAGAGCCAGGGACGAATTACGGACCGGGGCAGCGGGGCCCAAAACAATTTGCAACGCTTATCAACAATGTATTTTCGTTTGTCTATTTTAGAGGGCCTACATTCTTTGATCCTCTGCCTACAAGGGCCCCTGACCCTATAGGGAGGGCGTTTGGCTGCCAAGGGCCCTTGAATTGTGGTGGTGGTGGGGGGCCCCTCGCGAACGTTTTGCCCAGGGGCCCACACAACCCATAATCCGTCCCTGGGTAGGGCTGTAAGACGGAAGCTTTTTCTTCTAAAGAAAAACATGCAGGCCAGTCTAAACTTTGCAAAAATAGACATAAAGTCTCCAAAAAGCATGTGGGGAAACATGTTGTGTTATGGTCTGATGAAACCAAGGTTGAACTTCTTAGCCACAATTCCAAAAGATATGTTTGGCACCAAAACGGCACTGCGCATCACCAAAACGGCACTGCGTATCACCAAAACGGCACTGCACCCATAGTGAAGCATGGTGGCGGCAGCATCATACATTGGGTTTGTTTTCCTTCAGCTGGAAGTGGGGGTTTAGTCAAGGCGGAGGGAGTTATGAACGGTTCCAAATACATCTTCAGTTGTCTGCTAGAAAGCTGAAGATGAATAGAAATTTCACCTTTCAGCACAACAATGACCACGAACACACACCCCAATCAACAAAAGAATGGCTTCACCAGAAAAAAAATTAAAGTTTTGGACTGACCCAGCCAGAGCCCAGACCTAAATCCAGTAAAAATCTGTGGGGTGACCTGAATAGAGCTCTGCACAAGAGATGCTCACAATCTGACAGATTTGGAGTGTTTTTGCAAGGAAGAGTGGGCAAATATTCCCAAGTGAAGATCTTATGCTGATAGACTCCTATCCAAAAAGACTGAATGCTGTCATTAAATCAAAAGGTGCTTCAACAAAGTATTAGTTTAAGGGTGTGCAGACTTATACAACCAGCTTATTGTATGTGATTTATCCCTGCCCCCCAACAGATTTGTGTATTTTTTTCAATTGAATTATACAGGTTATAGGTCACGTTAAAGGTGGGAAAAGTTACATTACATTAGCTTGCCAGAATTCTTTTTTTTTTTTTTTTTTTTTAGGATCTTAGCCGGGGATCTTCTAAATGCAGTTTTATTTTAAATTCTAAAGTAACCACCAACACAAAACGGTGCATGTATTCACAAAAGGTTCGCTTGTGGAGTTTAAAAACGCAATTTACTGGTTTATTTTCCTCTTGAATTTGGTATTGTCGGAAAGTGGTTCCAAGATAAATGTCTCCTTTCAGCAACAAGCTCTATGTAGTTTAATCAGCACAGAGCACTGACTGCTACTATGAATTTCATGTGACTGCTCACCACCACTTGCATTATCGAGAGCAGAGCGTATTCACGCCGCTTAAACGGAATGTTCTGTACACTGTTCTCCGAAGACTTCATCAAATCATTTTGTTAAAATGTGTGGTTTACTACATTTTCTACGCGCACAAAAGCAATTAGTTTTTATATAAGCATGAAATAAAAAAGTAATTTCACTATGAGTAAGAAGATCTCAGTAAATAGGAGCCCGGTGCTGTAGTGGGCTATAACGTGCATAAAGACGGGTTGATACAATTTGCTTTATAAAACAGGTGATCCGCTATAAAATGCGGAAGGTTTCCAGGCTCTCGGTGGAAACTTTTTATTCTGCATTGGGATCCCGGCGCGAGCTGCTGGGACCGGCCGGGATGCGGTGGGCTGGTCGGGCATTTTCCTGACGTCAGGTCGCGAAAAGGACGGCATGCAGATAAACACAGTATAAAGCCGCAATGACGGCCCTATGTTCTGCTTTCTGCCTTGATACCTGCCTTTTGAAGGGAACCAAAAATGCGGATCCGCTACCAGCCTGCCCTGCGTTTCGCAGCGCTTTTCATTTTTTTCGTTACCACTTTTTCCCACGGTAAGGTAACTCTTAACAATAACTTTTTAAAGAATGAATCATTTACTGAAAAACAATATTCTTCACCCCGCAGTATTTAAATGTAATACCACAGGTTGTTGGAATTTTTATACAAACGTGTGGTTAATGACAAAATTGACACATTCGATGGAAACTTGTCATCACCATACGTGGCACCTGTGTTAGAATGTAAGTTATATTCCGGTGAGTTTTATTTGCTATAAAAACTGTATAAATGCTAGAATTACAGAAGAAAATGATATACAAGTCTTGGAACACATTTCACAAATTGTCTTTTAACAAACGAAATAATAACAAAACAACGATGATGATCATGATAAAATAGTCGATGTTCTCTGTCACGTGCTGTCTAATATTCAGTTATGTCGTCAGCTTAAGCCTGTTCTTGCAAAAGCTTTTTTCCATTTAGTCTATTTCACTGCGTACTGTACCAACTGTATATGGTTGAAATCACAATAAATAGCCACTTGATTTGACCATACATTCAAACTATCGTCAAAGGGCTGAACTGAACTATTATAGTGGATACATGGAAAAATAAATATATTCTGTTTATATATATATATATATATATATATATATATATATATATATATATATATATATATATATACACGACACATATATATATATAATTTATTTATTTATTTTACAGCCCCCGTCATTAATATCGATGCAGGTTTTCCGTTCGTTTCCAGGTTTGCAGTCTGAATAAAATGTCATTTTGTCCTGGTCACTAGTTACATATCAAACTGACTAATTAAATGCCTAATGTTGGAAAAGATGTAAAAGGAATTTACATTTACACATATTACGCCTTTGGATGTTAGTTTATTTTTACCATATAGAGCAACTGTGTATTGATTTAATGATAGCTTTGTTGTCCTGTGTTCTCTGTGTTTCAGGTGCTGCATGGACGTACACAGGTAGCTACCGTGTTTTCTGCTCGTCACGTCTCTCTGTAAGCTTTCTCCAACCTGCATTAACATGAATTTAATATTTGCATCTCATATACAGCATATGGAGCACACCAAGCGATTCCAAGCAGGTAGTGCTGACTCTGGCTGGTCTGCCACGAGGGTGGAAAATCCCCCCGAACAAGAATTGAACACAAAACAGACTAGAAAAAGACCAACTTTAGCCCCAGAACCGCTTCAACAGTTGAAAGTCTTCTGAATACCACCGTTAAACGGAGCTGTTACTGCACTTGTGGCTCTCCGGGTAGCTTCAGTGAGTCTGGCTGTTCTCATTGTATTTCCAGCCACTGTCTGGGTATTTTTTGTTTATTGCACCACCCTCTGTAAACATTATAGGGTGTGAGATTCTCAGGAAGGTGGCTGTTCATGAGAGGTTCAAACCACCAGTAATCACACCAATTCTAAAACCACTGACATCAGGCGTCTCAGCCGTTTCGATATTCGGCCAGGCAGTAGACTAAGTGAACTTCCTTACCCAGTGTGTGTGTTGTGTCTGTTTGGCTGCAGATTCATAATTTGTTGTTTGTGGGAGCAAGATGTTGGCGTTAATGAGCAGCTGTGCCTAATGAACTGCACATCGAGTGTATAATTAGAAAAAAAACTATTTCTGTCTTAAATTTTTTTAAGCATAAATGACATGGAAAGGTTATGAAAGGTAAAGTCCCAGAGAAAATTGGCCATTATTATAGGACTGAAAAATTGAAAAGATAATTATGTAATTAAGCGATTATGACCAAAGCGCAGTTTGTCTTTCTGATTCTGCCTGTTCAGTCCCTCTCAAAACACAATAATAAGTCTTTTGTTGAGGCTGAGAAGCAGAGGCAGTGATATTTATCAGCTTGGCCATTTGGCAGGATAGGGACCCTTGGAGCGTCCTGGAATGGGACTGAAATGAACATTATCTGCCTCGCTGTTCAGGCTAAATGGTTTGGGGAAAGTTAAGTTCTGTCTCAAAAAACTGATAAATACCAAAATTCAAAGAAGTAATTGTAATCGATACTCGAGGACCTCGTCTAGGACAAGTGGTTAGAAGATGGAAGGTTGGATGAAATAATCTGATACATAGACGCCGATCCTGGAGGTGCTGGAGGGCTGGAACTCCCAGGGAGAAGGCCGAGCTCACGGGAAGGATTGAATGCCGATGCTATAAAATCTTTTAATGTGTTTGGCCAACTTTCATTGGTGCTGGGGCGTGGATCTCAATCCATGTTCTTCGTGAGGGCATGTTAATTGTGTCTGTGTACCATTGCATGTATAAGTGTGTGTGTGTGCGTGTGTTTGCATAGATCACATTTGGGGACCAAACTGTCCCCAAAGTGCGATAAAACCTGAAACTTTTGGAGACATCTACTCAGGCCCCCATTTGGATAAATTCAATTTTATAAAAATCTGTGAATGCAATCAAAAAAGTAAAAATGCCAAAAGGTATTGTATTTTGGTTGGTTAGGGTTAGGGCTGGGTAGGGGTGAAGGTTGTTGTGATTGGGATAAGGGTAATGCATAGAAATGCATCTACACTCCCCATTTAGATAGGTGCACGAGTGTGTGTGTGTGTGTGTGTGTGTTGTGGGGGGTATAAATTATCTTGGGCACCTTAGGGACTAAACAGTTATAATAATAGAGCAATCCTATTACTGTTGATTATTTTAGTTTAAATAGCCTACATCAAAGTTATACCAACTAAATTAGCTCCACTAAATTAAATGTGCCGAACCCCCACAAAATTAATTTCTAGGTATAGGGCTAAAGGGGTCTTATAACTGCTCAGTGCATCAGCGAATGATAACTTTGTGATCATGTGTTATGCAGCATAAGAACAGGAGAGCCTTCGCAGCAGCTCACCCAGGATCGAGTTCTGTTAGGCCCTCAGGACTGGATCCAGCCTGGCCACCTGTTTGTAGGTGATGTTCATAGCTGAAGGAGGGAGTTTCAGAAGAATGACCACAGCTGTCAGGTGTATAACCAGAGGGACGAGACACTTTCTTTGGGGGGGGGGGGGTAATCTGGGCATTTAATAACCTCCTAGTACAACCCCTAGTTGCATTATCTTGAGGGACACAAAGGGTTAATTTTACCCACAGCACCATGAACCTCAGCTGTGCTGACTGATGTGGGCAGCTGCTGCCACTCTAGAGCTCATGTTCTTGGCGCTGCCACTTCCAGCTCTCTGGTTGAGTCCCACCGCAGATGCCAGGCTGATGCCAGGCCGACAGACTCCATTGCACCCAACTGGGCTCGCCTTTCAGGCGGGAGGGAATAGTCCAAAGAAGCCCTTTCGTGTGTGTGTTCCAATGTGGGACGTGCCCCCTCATTGCCGGACTAGTGTGTGGCACAATTGAGCATTTCATTTAACCCACTTACTAGTTTATATGTTACTCTCTACTAATTCAGTGGTAAGTTAACCACAAAAATCTCCTTATGACTACAATAAGAAAACCCTCTGTCAGCTCACTGCAAATCATACTTGTAAAATCATATATTTATATTGAATATGAATCATATTCTGTATGATAGTTTAAACTTGTATCCTTCCAAAGACAAATTTTAACAATGTTTAATGCTTTTTCAAGGAGCAATATCCCTTTTCAGCATTTACTCTGATAAAACATAATGACATCAGTGATATTTTTAATAAAACGTAGGATTTTACTCCGACACTAACTAAAATGAGATGAAGAAAATAGTCCTTTACATTTAGTCCTAGATTTATGTACTATTCCTTCCATCTATCCATCCATTCTTCCATCCAGTTCAGGGCTGTGGGGAACTCTCTCCTCCGCCTGTTGTATTATAGTATCATTGTTACTGCTTGCTTCAGTTCCTCCAGAATAACCCAACACAAATGCTTAATGATTTACATATTATTTAAAGTGATGTAAGTGATCTACTTTAAAGCTGTGAAAAGATGGGAAAGCTGTAAAGTCAATGAAACAATACAAAGACTGCTTAACTTATTCAGAACAAATGAATGATCTCGTACCTATGTGGTCTTTTTTTAGGCAAAGTTCACACAAGCCTCTCATTTGGGCGAGATTGTCAGCCTCACCAGCTGCCCTGTTAATGTCAGCCTGTGGCCCGTACCCTATCTGTCAGGAGCTCACAGCTGAGCAGTTGTGCTGTAGGTCGCAGGCTCACTCTCACTGAGGGTGACGCTGACAGCGAGTGCTCAAACTTCTTTTCAAGGACGACTTTTCATTGTGTGGTCAAGTTTCATAATGGACCAACAAAATATTTTAGGAATGTGTAAATAACCCAGTGCTGAACAGGCTCAGGGTAGATGAACTTGGAAATGGGTGTATTACAATTATCTAGCCGTAGACCACAAGTAGCTTGGCCAATTACAGCTGTGCCTTGTGTGTGCTGCCAGGTCCAAAGGGGGTGCAGCACTGGTCCAAGAGCTACCCATTCTGTGGGGGTGTGTTCCAGTCTCCGATTGATCTCCAGACACCAATGCTGCAGTATGACTCGTCGTTGGTGCCCATCGAGGTGCACAACTACAACCTACCAGCACACGAGCAGCTGACGCTGGGGAACAACGGACACGCAGGTGAGCGAAGTGTATCTTCACCGTGGAAAAGGCTGCATTGTCACCGAGGAAAAGGGAAACTTCACTGGGGGAAAGGTGGTAGCGTCCCCACAGAAAAGGTGCATCTTCACTGGGAAAAATTGTATAAACACGTATATAATGCATGACAGATAACTGCAGACCATACGCTCTTAAAATAGATTTACAGTCACTTGAAACATAATTGTCTGTGAAAATATTCCATCCCACTTTTTTATTGTCCTTACAGCTAAAATAATATGCACTACATATGTATTATTCCACTAGCGCTCCCTTTAATTTGCTTGATAGAGGCATATCCTTCAGAATAATACTTTTGGCTAAATGCAAAATGAGGCTTCTGGTTTGACAGAATGTCTAGATCCCTTTGGGATGCTGACTAATCTAAGATTGTAGGGTGGTGAAGACAACTCAAGGCAATGCCTGAAACAAGCAGTATTTAACATGGAGAAAGCTCCAAGTCACTCTGTGTGTTCCAGACCAAGGCATCGCTTCTTGTTCTAAAATCAGCTAGACTGGCGTAGAGACACAGTTGGGTTATTGCCAAATTCACCAGTGTCTTAACTTGTGACAGCAATAGGTCAAAATAGGTGTAAACATTTTATGGTAACGAAAGCTGGGTATATGTTATACTGTGTTGTCCACACTGAAACTGTTCATCTGTCTGTATTTACTCATGTGTGCCTGTCCACAGTGAAGCTGTCCATCTCCGCGTTTACTCGCACGTCCCTGTCCACAGTGAAGCTGTCCATCTCCGCGTTTACTCGCACGTCCCTGTCCACAGTGAAGCTGTCCATCTCCGCGTTTACTCACACGTCCCTGTCCACAGTGAAGCTGTCCGCCTCTGTTTATTCATGTGTGCTTGTCCACAGTGAAGCTGTACCTGCCCTCCAAGATGTACATCTTAGGTCTGCCAAACCGCTACTCAGCAGTTGAACTCCACGTCCACTGGGGCTCTCCTAGCATTCCTGCAGGTTCTGAGCACACCATCGACGGGAAGCGCTTTGCAGCAGAGGTATGTTAGCATGGAGATGTCACCCATTTCCCCCATGACACCTCATCACTCCTGAATGTCTGTACTCAGCCACAGGGACGTTGGCAGGTTCGAGGGCTAAGGGTTCCCTCATGGGCTCCTAAGGAACGGTAAAGTTTTTATGTACAGATCAAATCACACTCAAAAACAGCTGATAATGAAATCAATATAGAGTTAAACCAGTTACTATAACAACTTACGACTTGCATATTTGATTATATAAACAGAAATAGAAAGCCATAATTTGCCTGACACGTTTGTCTGAACTGCATCGCCCATTGAAGACCCGGTTGGATTATCAAGGCTGTAATATGCTGGGTTGGAACGTCTCGCCTGTAGTGTAGAGACTGTGGAGCTGATGCTGCTCTGCCAAGTGCACACGCATCCATATTAAACGTCTTAACTTCATTATTTAGTGATACAGACGCTCCTCCACTTACGAATGAGATGCGTTCCGAACGGCCGTTCGTAACTTGAAATGTTCGTAAGTTGTTATTCAACATAATTTTAAGGGTATACGCAAGTACAAAGAACCAGGATGCTGGGAGTACGCACGCTACGCTGCTGCGCGGCGGGAATAGCGGGCAGAAGTCGTAGTAGGTGGAATTGGCGCCCAGAAAAAAAATTGATGTTGCGGACAGGAAACGGGAGCCTAAGGCACACAATTTGGACTTACAGTCCTCTTCATTTGTATGTCTGAAAGTTCGTAAGTAGAGGAGCATCTGTACTTTGCAGAAAAATTTTTTGGAAGCTTTTGGTTGCTGACCTTGTAAAGCTATTTGCACCGAAGATTTAAAGACTTGCTAAATGAGATTTGCGTTAGTCTGTAATGCAATAGGGGGAAAATGTGCATTTCATTCAATTGTTCTTGGGTCCTTTAAGGCTGATTTGTTACATTTGGGAACATAAGCAGAAGTTGGTTGCCCACAGACACATCCAGTCCTTCTGCCCATCCTGGTTTCCTGGAGGGCTGTGATGTTTGTGGTGTCGATTTTGATGCAAGGGCTTTGTGTCGTGTCAAGCGATGACAGTACAGCTGTCTTATGAAATGATATGGGACTGTGTGTGGTTGATTTTCTCATCTGTTATCCTCTTTAGGGTTAGGGTTGGACCAGAGCTCTTCAGTAGACGCACTGTAAATGGTTTATAGGCCAAGACATCTAGACCCATAAACTGCTGGCTCCTTGCCCCATGGTTGTTCCTCGAGCACAGGCTGCCGCAGAGAGAGGTCGTGTTTAAATGAATGCCTTCCAAAGTAGCAGAATTGTCCCCTTTTTCCAGAAGCAAGCCCACACCCTGGCTATAAATACCCAGCCACTGGCTAACTGTCTGTGTCACACCCGTACAGTCCCCCCGCCCCCGTCCCTGTCCCCACCGTGAACGCGATGCTCTCGGCCCAGTCGGTGTTCCTCCATGAAGCTGCAGCTATGCCGCTTAGGGCACTGACGCATGATAAATGCCATCGCATTCAGCACTGCGATGAGCTGCTTCCTGTGCCCTTCTCCTCAGCTGCACGTGGTGCATTTCAACTCTGACAAGTACAGCAATGTCTCCGTGGCAACAGAAATGTCGGACGGACTGGCAGTGCTGGCGGTTCTGATTGAGGTGAATGGGGGAGGGGCCTGTGGAAAGGAGGCGGGGCCTCAGCCTCTGTTTACATCATGCTGACCTCACACTGCCCCCTCTGGCAGGTTGCTGAATTCAACCCAGCTTTCGATCAGCTGCTCAAGTTCATCAGTGGTGTCAAATTCAGAGGTACCTTACTCAAATTACTCATTATGCAAAAATTATTGTGCTGCTATGTCCTCCTTTCAGGAAATCCATGCGTACATCCCTTCCAGTAAGCCATTAAATTGCAGTTATTCCTGTACCAGGTATTCGGTGTTCTTGATTGTTTGGTTCTGGTGTGTTGGGAGCTGGAGGAGTAAAAATGTGGACCGTCTGAGGGATCCCAAGGACTGGGATGAGAAGTACTGGTGTAGAACATCACCACCTTCAGCCATCCACCTCTCAGGTCCGCTCTGATGGTGGCTTGTTCACCATAGATCAAAAAGTGCAGGTTCCCGCGTTCAATATCCGGCACCTCCTTCCGCTACGGCTCGACCAGTACTACCGCTACGACGGCTCCCTGACCACGCCCCCCTGCTACCCCAGCGTGCTGTGGACCGTGTTCCGGAACCCCATCACTATCTCCCACACACAGGTACTCTGCCTACAGGGGGCGCTGTCGGCCAGCGTCTGGGCACCACATGCCTGTACATGCTACAATCACTTGGTGCTCATATGTATTTATGACCTTTGACGAAGTGATGGTACAACATGATTGGACTGATTCTGAGAAGTTGAGTGAACGTCTGACTGAATGCAGTGGATCCTCACTGCTGATTCCTTCAGTCCTTCACCATATTCTCTACTGAGGATTTCCAGGCAAGACTGTGCAACCATGTCTCTGTTGTCATCATACCAGTTCCTGACTCTGGCCACCGCGATTTACTCCTCGAGAGAGCAAGAGCCGGTCCCGGTGCCCCTCGACGGGAACTACAGGACCCCGCAGAGCACAGACGAAAGGGTCATCCTGGTGTCTTTCCGGGAAGGTGAGCTTGGGGTTGCCATTTAGGTGGAGTCTGTGCCCGCAGCAGGGTGGGGTGGTTAGGGAGGGTGCATGTGCTGATTCTGAATGGCCGCCAGATATTTCTGTCTGCTGTGTTTCACTATATTTGAATTTGGATGTTTTAGGTTACGTAGGGGCAACATTTAATAGACCTTAAACAATGGGGTCAAACAGGGGGTCAGGGAGAGAATTACGGAGGAAGGAAACGACAGGCAAGGCTCCTGAATGGTCCTGCTAGATGGTCCCTTGAGATGGTCCCATGCCGTTCTTCTACAAGTAATTCCACCAGTGAAGACAAACGAGTGTAATGGCCTGTCCATGTAGCCTCATGCAACAGATGATTAAAAGACATATCAAAGACAGAAAGTCTCATCCTCCACCGTAAAACAAGAATCTGCCCCAGATGTGAACTTCACACTGTCTGATGGTGCGTCACAGCCCATGAGGTGTGGCCCCGAGGCGGCATCCCAGGAGACCTCCTGTGTAGCTGAACTGCTGAGGCTCACTGACGCAGTGTCCGCTAATGGCTGTTAGCATATCTAATACCATTATCTGTCACACAGCTCGGTACTAGTCGCATGGAGAAGTCCAGTAAAAGTTCCCCCAAGGTCTGTCTCCTGGTTGATGATGATGATGATGATGATGATGTGTTGCACGCTTCTGCTCTGCACACATTTGCAGCTTCCACAGCCTTTGTGAGTGAAACCCTTGACAAATGTCTGTCAATGTCTCCCTGCGGATAAGCTGACTACCCTTTCACATCCCTTCAGTAACACAACTGCTAATGTCAGACATTATTTACTTTGACCTATGACCTGATGTTCCCATACTTTTCATTTCAATACATCATTCACACACAATGTCGCCATAGCAACTAAAATCTGTGCTCTACCATATATGACATACACTATAGCTGGATTAAAAAAAAAAACTGCTGGATGAGCTTCACTTGCTCATTTTTAGTTTAAAAACTTATCCTGCTAATCATATGTGCATGTAAACAGTCAAATCAGACGGACAAAATCCGGCTAAATGTATGTCAGGATGGTCACACCAGCAGCCACACAGAACACGCCAGACCCCATAAAATGTAGGATCATGATACCCCACTTAGGGGCAACCACTCCACCCCGCTGCAATATACGTCATTAAAAAGGGCCAAAATCGTGAGGCGTCACCTGCTTGTGAAAGAGATCTGTGTGGGACTGAGTGTGCGAATTAAAATGTCGAATGACAGCAGGTCAGTAAAGCATGTGGGGGTAACCATTTCCCAACCCTAACTCCCTCCCTCCATGTGCCACCCCCCAGCCAGCCTGGCAGCAGCCACTTTGCGTCATGCATTTTTGCTTGTGTCTGATGCAGGCTGGGCCCCCCCCAGGTCCTTGTCATTGACTCCTCCCATCACGAGAAGGAGAGTCATTCAGAACCTGCTGTCCGGAGACCTAGGGGACCTTGCTGATGACGGGATATCCCAACTGCTGCCCAGTCTCGGCCGCAAGCTGGGAGTCAGTTCAAAGCCGACTGGCCACAATAAGCAAAACCACTGGAGGCAGAACTTTCCCATACAGAGTGGCGCCACCCCTCCCTTCTGGAAGCTGCCCCCGGCCACAAGCTCAGTCGGGCAGTTGGGTCTTTATGAAGACAGCCTGTGCTACGTCTCCATCGAGCAGAACGTCATCAAACGCCTGAAGGGAGCTCCCGGCGGGGGCCGGCTGGTGGATGTCCTCAGGGAGGTGCTCTTCCCAGAGCTGAACCTGAGGAGCTACCTGCACTGCAGATCTGAGCTAACACTACCCACCATCAGGTACCTCCTCCGCAGCCGTGCGTCGGATGAAGCACAACAGCTGGAACGTTCTCTGATGAAGGCGGATAGGAGGCCCTGGAAACATCCAACAGAGCGGGCCTTCAGAAAACAGCAGCAGTCCGTGTTAGAGGAGGAGGCGGCACGTGACAAAGTGCGACCTCATCCCTGGCCCCTGGGCGTGGAGTGGGAGGACTGAGGAGCACGCAAGGCGGAGGAAGATCATCACTGATGCTCAAAGTCACCATGAGTGACATGTCGACATGCCGGGTGACACAGCAGACATCAAGCCAAGGGCTCATAATACGACCACGTCATTTTGTCATCTGGTCAAATTCCTGAATCCTGATAAAATATCATGATGAATTCAAGCAATTTATTTATGTATTTGGATGTTCAACTGATGTGCTTTTTATGCTTTACGAGATGTGCATTTCTGGAATTATGTTTTATAAATTTATGTTCATTTTGTATCTGGTAAAAGATAATACATTACAGCATTTCGCATGGAGGTAATGGTGAATTTTTTTAAAGGATGACTTAAGGTTGCGGTGACATTTCTGCACTGTGCTGATGCCAGTTTATAGCCCATCTGTTCTTCTTGATAATACAGCTCCCACGACACTCTGAGGTTCTCCTTTTTAACTGCCTCTGCCTGTTTCCTACCTTTCTCATGCTCTCCTCTCTGTTGTTTTTCTTCCTTCTCCAAAGAGATGCATCTTTGGATGACCTTGGGTATGTTATCGGAACGAGCCCGTCTTTCCGTGTGTAACAGGCCTGGATCACTCACTCTCACTAACCATCAAATTACAGTACCTTCAAGATGCAGGAGGTGTACATTTTTACTGATAAATACAGGAGTGATTTTTGAACATGTTTGGTCGTTGGCACATAGCCCCTAAATGCCAGGCTCCAATGCCAACCAACCTATTAAATTTTAAGCGCATGACTTAATTTTCCCAGAATGCTCTACTTTGTACAAATATTGGTTTCTGTCACATTATTCACAATTTTTTATCTCTCCGGTGCCACTTTCCAGTGTTTTTCGCTTTTTAGCATGAATTCCTTCAGATCAGATACTGACTTTGCAAAGCACCAGCCAAATGTACACAAAGCATCCCAAGCAGACCTCGCTCATTCAACCCCAGTATGAAACAAGAGCTTATTATTCACAGCTTTTATTGTATTCAAACTTTTAACTGCTTTAACACTGTTTAACCTTTACCATTAATTTAATGAAATACAGCAATGTCTGTCAGAAGTAACATGCATTTAAATATGTTTAATGCCATAAAATTTTCATTGAAACGTGCATAAATTCAAGGAAGTTGTTTGCATCACTTGAATATGATTGTTTGCTATACTTACTGTACTTTTGAGATTATGTATTATGTTTGATAAGATGAAAATTTGAAGCATATTGAGCAAGTACATTTGAATGTATTTGTCAGCCGGTCTTGAATGAATGCGCGATTTCGGACCCCCATTTCTCCTCCCGCACTTCCTGTTTCTCACTTCCTGTTGAGTCGTGGCGTGCTGTTTGCTAGCAGAACCCACTCCCTTGCCTTACAGGTCTGCCTGTTTCCTTCGTCGGGGCCTCGGTTATAGGATTCGGGCTAATTTTCATTTTCACCCGGAGCAGGTTAAGAACAGAACGGTAAGCATTCGACATGTGCGTTCACAGAAAAGCTCCTCAGAAACTCCTCGGTTTTTACCCAATTAACGCATGCAGCAGCGCGGCCAGCTACGGAGCCTCGCTCTTACCACGGAGCGTCACTTTTCTGTCAGATGGTAGGTGGCATGATGGCCCACTAATGGCAGGATTATCACACAGCGTGCAGCCAGCAGAGCAACCTTCTGGATACCTTATATTCCCAAGTCCAGAAAGGAACCGTAGTCAATACGGCTTGTTTTAAAATGTAAAGCTAGCCTGTCACAGAAGGGCGTGCAAGCATGCGTAACTTATCAAAAATGACGTAACAGACAGTAAAGGGGCAAAGACATATAAAGGTGGGCAACATGGAAAATCTAAGAATACTTTTTCATCTTCAGAATAAGGAGAAACCAAGAACAAAACGAGAACAATGTAGAGAAGCCGGAAGGGGACTATGATTTTACTGAAGTGTAACTTGTCACCTCCCAGAAGAGGAAGAGTGATTCCGCGCCGAACAGCATCCAGTACATTCTGTGCAGATTGACCCAGTTGTCTCTATGAGGTGAATACATATGTTCCACAGTCCCCACATGCTGCGATTTGATCAAATGAAGTGCACAGGGCTCTTTATTTTCTGAAATTCACAAAGTAAACAGTGTGGTAAAAAGGTGACCTGGAACTCAGCGATTCAAAGAGGAGCAGTTCAGAAAAAAGCAGGGCGATTCAGAGAGGAATGAAATGACTCAGAGAGCAGTGATTCACAGAGGAGCGACTCGGAGAGAAGTGGACCAATTCAGGGAGGAGGAATTCAGAGGAGCAAGGTGATTCAGAGAAGAGCAGGGCCATCCAGAGAGGACCGATCCAGAGAGGAGCAGGCCGACTGTGGGAGGAGCAATTCAGAGCGTGTCGTGCTTGGGGAGCTGCCTTCACTGTGAGCTGTAACGGGACCGACGGGCACTGTGAACGCTGCGCACATGACTGGAGTGTAAGCACCCAGGGCTGGACGGCCTGAAAGGACGTTACTGTGATGATTCTAGAATCATCCAGGGCTTAAAAGACTCTTCTGTACCGATTATGACAAAGAAACACAGAGCTTTATGCAAACAGTGCAGCAGGGCCTGTTATCTAGAATACGGCACAGACCGAGCCTTTGTCACCCGCACTGAAAGAGGCAGAAAGGCGACGAGCACGTCATCGGCAGGGCCCTCCCACCCCCGCATCTCCTGACCCGACTACAGAAACGCTCCGCTCTTTCTATTATACAAGCGGAGCATCCCTGGGACTTGGTACTGTGCAGCACCAGGACCCTGGATTTCCAGTAATCCCAGGTTTCAGCAAATCTCCCCCGCATGTCAAACAGCACACTGGGGGGCCATTAATGCAGTTTTGGCATCGCTCACGCCAAGAAACCATTAACAATGCTTATGGGGAGCAGTACTACCGGCAGCCATTGGGGGACAGTAATCCACAGGATTCAGTTTCTCCCAAGTTGCTCAGAAGCCAGATTTAAGCGTCACTGTTGCACAAATATGGCCGGTGTGTTTAGGAATGTTTCCCAAAGTGCTTGTATTGCTAAAATAAAAAATTAATTTTCTGTGCAAGCTTGCGTTTCTGCCTCAGTCTATCAAAAGGTGAAATGTTAGCTCGAACGGTGAATCAGAAGAATGCAGCGATGGTTTGGCAAATTTCTTTTACAAGCATTTAATAGTACTGACATTACCCAATCTGGGCTTTTTTTATTTTATTAAAAAAAAAAATTGAATTTTAAAAAGTATAAAACTACAATCACTTACACTTCTGCAGACCACATAAAATGATTTTGTCTTGTATAAGAACATCACCACTGTATGTCGTATTGCATGACACCTGTATTTTATTGTTCCTTTAAACACATCAGTGCAGAATCTGCATGTCCTACAAACGAATTTAGTTGAGATTAAAGCAGCCGACACTACAGCAGCATGGAGAGCCTCTGACTGACAGTCAAAAACAGCTTCCTGCTCATCTGGAGGTTCAGTCTCACCCCCCCACACAAATGAAAGGAAAACAAAACGCGTTTCTTCAGGAACCAACAGCAAAATTGTTTTCCCCCCCGATTACCAACCTACAGCCGACTTGCCAAAAGGAGAAAACCCCCAGAAAACATCGGCACATACCCCCCCCCACACCACTGAAAATTAACTTGCTGTAACAATATTATAAAAATAAGCTGACATACTTCCTAAGCATGATGGCATTATACACAGACTGGGAGTTTTCCCGACATATGATGTCGAGACAGAGGAAAGCCGCGAGGACAGGCCTGCAGATCTCAGAACGGTAGAGCGGCTCCTTGATTCCTTAATCCCTGTTGCATTCTGGGAAAAGGTCAGACCTCAGTGACGACAACATGATGATGAGGGGAGACCGCGTCCTGCCCCCCACCCCCCCCCCCATAAGTGCTGTTCGACGGAGACATCGGAGCCTAGCTTCCTGCCTGCTAAACAGCAGATTACAGGTGCTGAGGATTCTGGGTCAGCACAGGTTCTCCTGTACTGGACCCCACAGCCCGTGAAAAATGTCACCCAATGACGCTACAGATTCCAATTCAGGAATACAGCAGGATGTGGAGGATGTCACCTTTCCCCAGCGCATCATCGGCATGCCTGTTCCCGACAGAGACATTCCTGAGCGGCTTCATTTCTCTTATACTTGGCGGATTCAACGCAGGGGGAAAAAAATCTGTTGGCTCCACACCCAGAATTCAAAGTTCCAGGTTTTTGTGATTGTGGGGGAAGGGGGGGGGTCATGTCTGGCTCGCTTCCAGCCATTACGGGAACCCAAAGGGGATGTCAACTCAAGGTCATGTGATAAAGCTACAGTGAGTGAGTGAGCCGGAACATTAAACCTATGAAAGATGGGATGGGGTCTGCACAATAAAACCATGACAAAGAAGCACAGAATATTAAACCATTTAATCAATATGCATAAATATATTACCGTGGGTCACCACTTCATGTTTAAACTGAAAAAAAGTCACGAAAACGCAAAGGGCGAGGATTCAGGGGGCCAGAGTGGAGAGCGGGCAAGCGGCAGGGTGTCCTGGGGGTGCCGCTACTTAAAGGGGCTATGACTTAAGGGGGGGCAGGGGAGCTCGGCTTCCAATCGAACGCAAGGAGGAGGAGGAAGGCACAGCAGCACATCAGCAAGTACCGTTCCCACAAAAAGGTAAGAGTAAGTGTGTCTGTATGTTGCTGTGCTATTGTGTAAGTGTGTAAAATACGCCACGGACCATCATCGTGAAGGAGGTTTTATGGACTTTAAATGCAAAACGACACTTTTTCCTGCAGCTGGCAGATTTCATCGGTGTGGCGGCCGGCGGGCCTAGAGAAGCTCCTCAGTGCCAAGCAGGATCACCGGAGTCTGGGCAAGGCTGCAGCCCGCTCTCAGGGAAAGGGGCACCGCCCCCAAAATACTAACAACAATCATCGTAACTCCAGTGCTTACCTACGCAGCAAACTAACGACAGCACAGAGGAATGGTAAGGGGAGGGCGGCGCTCTGCGTCTCTCGCTCTCTGCCACCAGTAAAGTCCCAGCAAGACTCCTTCATGCTATCTGGACCGGTGATTGGCCAGCAGAAAGTCCTTGTCTTTGCAGGTGAGGCAGAGCTTGAGGTTACGCAGCGACCCCCCTGCGCAGAAGAACGCCCAGCCTCCCATCAGCAGCGTCACCAGGTAGGCGGGGATCAGGCTGCCTTCGTACTGGGGGTTCAGGAACGTCTGCAAGAGACAGCGTTCACCTCAGCAGGCGGGGATGTGATACCACCGGCCGCTAATGCCCGATCGCAGGTGGGTCTGACAAGGCGGGAGGGTCAGAAACCACACGAGGTCACTCCCCAATGCCCGGCGGCCGCAGCTTACCATACACGACACGAAGAGGTGGCTGCCGACCACCACGGCCACGGACGACCACTTCTGCTTCTCACAGGCGTCGAAGAAGACCACTCCCCAGAACATGTGCAGGAGGATGACGGCCATCGTCATGAAGGCTGCGGACAGAGTAGATCCTAACCCCCTGCATCTCCAGCTCACACTACTACAGCAACACCTACTCAGTTTCACTTTCCCTTCACATTAGGATGACTGCAGGATCCCTCTGACACAAACATCATTAAGCAATTTGCGTAACTATGAAGAGATTCAGAGTGTGATCATACAACCATGTGTGCATTACTCAGATCAGATCACACAGATAGCCATGTGACCTGAGAGAGAGAGAGAGAGAGAGAGAGAGAGACTGTCAACTAGGAGCACAGCCCGCTGGGAGAGTCCCACTCTTACCTGAAGAGATGAAGTAGTGCTGAGAGTCGCCATGGATGCCGACCGTGCCCGGGCCCAAGGAGTCGGCCAGGATGTTGACCACCGAGAAGGAGCCACTCATGAACCCAAACCCCAGGCCAGATACTGTCGGTACAATATGGCACATTATTATGGTTATATAAGCAAGGGCGGTACCATCTGATTCGGAATCATTACGTGCGTCGATTCACCATTACTTATTCTACATATATATAAGATTCCCTTCTTTTCATCTATCCATCCATCCTGCAGTGCTTCAACCACATGGGGGGGGGGGGGAGAACAGGGAGAACAGGACACCAGGCAGGGATGCCAGTCACACACACACACACACACACACACACACACACACACACACACACACACACACACACACACAACGGCTGGCAATGCCAACCAGCCTGACTGCACGCCCCTGTATTGTGTGAGGAATAGGAGCAGCCGGAGAGACCCTGCGTGTCACAGTGAGGTCACCACAAGATTTGGGAGAAGGGTTGAGGGAGCCGGGGCAGCCATACCGTAGGCCAGCTGACGCACAGATATGGGCATGGTGTCTTCCTGACTAAGAGCAAGCAAGCCTTGGTTTGCTTTCCTAGAAAGGGAGAAAAGGGAGAGATATTAAGAAAGTTATATGTATGAATTCTTCAAGTTCAGGATTTGCTACTGTTTCTGGACTCAAAATTACCCATAAACAAACCTGTTATCATGCAAAAGAATTCAAACTTTAACAACCAGCTTTGTGTGTGTGCACAGGACAGAGAGATTAATTGCATGCTTGTTAAGATTAACCACAATGTGGAACCAAAGCGTCTCACTTTGTAAAGCAGCAGCCCTCCTGATGAGATGGCCACTGGGCTCGGGGCCAGCGCTGACAAAGAGGGCGTTGTGTGTCGCGTTTACGCACAGTCACCACGAGTGAGGCATTGCAGCAAAGCCCCCCCCAGCCCCCAAGCAGGTGGTCACGGAAGAGCCCTTAGGGGCCTTACTTTAGTAGTTTGTAGTAGGCGAATCGGAAGACTTCCTGCAGGAGGACGGAGAGCACCACGCCGAAGACGAGCAGGCCCTTCTGCTGCGAGGCGCTCTCCTTGTTACTGGCCTGCACGGCGATGAACCAGACCAGCGAGGACAACAGCAGCGACACCAGCCAGAAGAAGGCGCTGCAACAACACAGGGTCGGTCTGTTAGTGCCGTGGGCTGCTGTTCACACGGGACTCTGTGTGTGTGTGCGTGTATAATAAAAACGCAAGCAAAACCACAAACTTGGCATGTTCAATTAAATTTATTCTATTTTTATACAGCCCCAAGGCTCAGTTACCTAGAGGGCCTGGAACTGCCACGGGTGCCCTATTCTAGCCTCTGAACATTAACATTGTTAAATAAAATTCAGTTTTACGAAACATTAATTTTAATGCCAAAAACACTGTCACACAATCACGTCAACCGCGCCAAAAGAGAAAGCACAGACGATTTCTGCCGTAAACCATTAGAAGCAAACTGGCGCCGCACTTCTTATGATGTCGCGCCGGCGGGCATTAAGGAGGCGGACTCACCCAGCGATGAGGAAGATGACCCGCAGCGGATCCCGGGCGATGGTGAAGAGGAAGAGAGCCGCGGCGGGGCCGAAGGCGATGAAGGTGCAGCCGAAAAACACCGCCGTGGTCATGGCGGGGACGGACTCTTACTCGCGCACTCACTCAGATAAATCCCTCTGCGACACGACGGGCCGCCTTTCATGTGGCTAAAGCGCTCTGCTCTCAAACCGAAAGCGTAAATAACCTCATTGCTGCCGCGACCCACCCGGACGGCTTCGCTTCGACATCGACGACCAGTTCTCTTCCTGTCCGAGCCAAAATAGCACATGACTCAGAGCAGAGCTTTAGCGCGGTACCTGGACACAGCGACACCTAGAGGCCGGATGATTCAACAGCTAACACTAAAAATAAAATGCAATAAACGCTGTAATGTATTACACTAAACCTCTATGGCTCGCGGGTAACACCTCCAAGGTCGGGAATATGGATCCCACCCCTCGTCGTGTGTTCTCGCCGAGGTGTGTTTTCTCCAAGTTTCCTCCGGCAGTCCGAACGCATGCAGTTAAACTAATTGGCGTCTCTAAAATGCCCGCAGAGTGTAATTGCGTGCGTGTGTGTGCCCTGCGATAGACTAGCATTCAGTCAATGCTATGCCTCAACCTTGTCTCCGTGCTGCTAATCCAGGTTGAATTCACGGTGATCTTGAGAGAGGCGCACTAGAAATTTTGGACCACATGAAAGCCTGTCACCCAGGCACCCTTGGAATCGTCCTGCCCCCCCTTACGGTGCTCCCGGAGTTTGAAGCAGAAAGGGGACGCACACCTAAGCTCACGCTATTTAGTGTACCTAATTGCATGTATGCAGCTTGTATCGCTAATTACGATTGGTTAAGCTGAGAAGTTCAAGTAGACACTTGCTTGACTTGTAAAGATCATGACGGGCTTCCTCTGTTTTACATGAAATCAAACAAGGTCAGTGTAGCAGTGCGGAAAATATTGAATTTGTTGTAATTAAATAATAAATTTAAAAAATCTGTGAATATAATTAACAAACAAAAAATGTCACGTCTTGTATTTTGTTTGGTTACTTATGGTTAAGGTTAGGGCTGCGTAGGGGCTAAGGTCCTCAGGTTGGGATTAGAGTTTTCCATACAGAAATAAATGGAGAGTCCCCACAAAGACATAGATACTTAATCTGTGTGCATGTGTGTGTGTGTGAACTGCAACCCACATTACCCCGAAACTTCTAGTTAGGTGGATAGAATGAGATAGATAGATAGATAGATAGATAGATAGATAGATAGATAGATAGATAGATAGATAGGGCACAAAACGTGATGTTGCGTGTGAATTGATAAGTCTAGGCCTATATATTTGTAAAAAAAAAAGTACAATTGTCAATACTGACGTGTAATGCTAATAAAAGTAATACATTTATATGTAAACACGAATAATTAGTATGATTCCGAAAAATTGTAGTTGTAAAAATGAAACTATAGAGGCCGCTATTTATCAATTAATAAACTATACCTACCGTTTCAATTCTATCTATCTATCTATCTATCTATCTATCTATCTATCTATCTATCTATCTATCTATCTATCTATCTATCTATCTATGTATCTGTCTGTCTGTCTGTCTGTCTGTCTGTCACTTGCCCAATTACTTGAACGCCATTGTTGAATGGGACATGTTCAGTCACCAAACAATGTATAGCATCTTATTTACGACCGACATAAAACACCAGCATGTACCAAGATAATGCAATAGGCCCTAAATATTAATTAATAAACTTTGGGTGAACAAGGGATGTTTAGCGCGATGACGTCACGCCTTCAGGTTCCCGACCCGCTCTGGGTGCAGAGTTTACATGCTCTGCCCTTGTTTACTCGGGGTTCCAACGGCTACCCCAGTTTCCCTCTGCGACTAAGTGAGCTGGTGTCTCTAAATTGTCTATTAACGTGGGTGTGTGTACTTTGCGATGGACTGACATCCCGTCAAGACCATCCCTTGCCTGTGCCCTTTGCTTCTTAGATTCTATAGGCTGAAACTGACGCTGTACTGTACTGACAGTGAGGAATGATATTAAGACAACAGATTTTTTAGAATGATCTCCTACAGTTCATACACCTGCAAGTTTGACTATCAACTGAATGTAAAAGTCATTAATCTGCAGTATGATGTGCCAGGATCGGTAACGTATTGCGCAAAGTAGCAGTCATAAGGAGTGCGTGCACGTGAATGCGCCGAAATGAAGAATAACGCTGGACTGCGATCGTGTCAACAAAGACATTGGCTCCACATCTCTGTGCCTTTGTCTAGTATATGATGACGGCAGAGTGTATTGTGCATTACAGTCACTACAGCAAACTGCAGAGCATCAGACAAAAAGCACGAGCCTTCAATTTTCAAGGAGGGATATCAGCTTACTTTTGAAATATATTTTTAATCTACACATTTTAAAGTTATAGGCTGTGTCCGGTCACTGGTTATTCTTACTTTCACTGAAGATAAAAGGCGTATTGGCGTATTTACCTCTAGCGGATAAACTAAGCGGAGTAGTTGAAATAAAACCGTTACTATTCCCAGAAACACAATCAAACAAGGGACTACAGACAGTATAATTCTCAGAATGTCTGGGCTGAGGCACCATGAATCATTCTGCGTATGAACTCACTCTTGCTCAGATGCAGGTCCCTGGGCGTTATTGCCAAGAAAAGAATGCAGCGGTTTCTGAACGAGGCATCGCCTAGTTCTGGAGTTCAAATCCCATATTAATTTTAGATAGTGTTAACTATGCGGTATAACCAACGAGGTCTGACTACAACATCGAACCTGCGAATATTTTTTTAGACCGAAAGCTTTCCAATAAATGACCACTTTCCTAACACCGTACCTAAACCTATTTTTTTATGATAAGGTGTGAAGTCATTACATTATATTAACTGATTCTATTACAGGACAGGCCTATGTATTTTAAGAATAAATAATCAAAAATCTAAATTAAACGCATTGTAATATTCTGCTTGATTTTAAATGAAAATTCTAATTAATCTGAAGACATGCACAAGTCTTGTTTGGTAAATGAGAGGTCACTTACAATATTAGGTATATCAACATCACATTTACATATATACAATGTTTTCATTGCATAAATAATTGCTATGCTATGCCAAATGTTTTGCACTATTACAGATGTGTTATCAATGTAAGTGCAAATACACGCGTGTTGAGCGTGAATAAATACAACATAATAAAATTTGTGAGTCCAGTTTCACTAAAGAAATTTTATAAAATATTTAGTGTTGGTAATGAATATTTGAAGGCTTTTTGACTATATTGGTACATGACAATCAATTACACTTTCTGCATTCAATATTTTGCTGAACGATAAACCCATGAAAACGGTAGGGTTACTTACGCCTAATGTAGAAATACACAATATTGCATTTTTTTTTTAGAAAAAAAAAATTCTGACTGTGAAATAAATTCATTTCGTTGCCTAAAATACTAGACACGAAAACGTGGCGTGTTATATAGTTTTCCATTACTGAAGAATCAACATGAAACACGACAGAGTGAACGTGTTTTTACCATGGTCGAAGAATGAATGTGAAGGATGTCGTTTTAAAAATCTGCGTAATTTGATTTTTTTAACAGAGTCAATCAATCCTAAACGACAGAACAGGCGCTATTAAGTCTTGAGAAATCTGTATTTTATGACAATCTATTTCAAAGACCTGAAAAGACCTAGTTGTACAGAGAAAATAAATTGTAGTGTTTCAGTATGTAATTAATTGGACTGTTAGTTGGATTTATTTTCACTATTCCATACGTAATACTAAAAATGAAATTTAAGCGGAGACAAAACTTAGCGTCCAGGGAGGCGTAGTTTAGAACTCAATATATTAAACATACGTGTAAATTTGTAAATAACTAAATTAAAATGTTTGACAAGGTTGAAGAAATTTCAAATAGATCAAATATGATATGCAACAACATTGTCATATTAAATCCTATATTGTGTTAACAAAACCGACGCACTAAAGTTCGGTAGCCCTGTTCCCTTATTTAATCTTCAGTTATGAAGAAGAAAGCGCTACACTACAATATAAACATATTTGTCTTAAAATGGTTCCCGGCGACGTCGGAAAAAGGTGCAGGGATCCAGGCGTGATATTTGCGTCGCGATGCCCTGTAGCTTTAATGTGCGGTTTGTGGGAGAGGCTGCGCGTTCACGAGCCCACCCCTTTTCAGCAGAAGCGGGAGTGCGCAATGAATCCCAGCCAAACTCTCCGCAAAGAGAAAAACACTCGGGGCTGCTCGGCATCACACTGCGAGAAAAATGCCGTTTTCGCCAGCTACCATTGGAAAAAATTGCTGCCAAACAAATAAAAGCATATGCAGTATATCTGAAGAAAATACTTTGATTAACAATTAATTGTATTTTGAATTTATATGCCAGGAAGTGCTCAGATAATCAAAGAATACACAGAGGACTGAATAAACTGTCAAAGGTAAGATTATTTTGGAAGTATTAAGTGTTGGTATTGTTGCATTGGTTTTACGATAAGGACTACAATACGCGATTATCCCGTGGAATACGGTTTAGTTATTTTAGATTTCAGTTGTTTATATGCTAGTAATTATGCTGTTAGTATAAACACTGTCTTCAGACATTCAAACATTATACAGTGAAAGTTCAAAATAGGGATATACTGAAAACGTAGAATGAAAGACGTACTTTTCAGCACCAAGGACAGAAAGCGAGCGACCCAAGCGATGTGAAATCAGCGCTCTTTTCTGCTAATACAGCTATGCAACCTGTCGGCAATGCAACGTCTCACGATTTAAGCAGTTAATAATAAAACGAGCGGTTTAAAAGTTGCTCCATACTGTAAATGGATGTGTGGTTTCATTCTTTCGGAATATGTATTAAATGTTCAGTATATTTCAGAATCCAGATAGTAGCTTATACAGATACTTTCAGCAGTATTGTGTAGAAAGATGTTACAGTTTACTTTTGTATCAGCAGCTCCTTATTATTGCGCCGTTCTGTATCATTATTATAATAATTAGTCTGTAATTCGCGTAACGTTGTGTTATACGGTATGCTGTTCTGATTCTTAAATAGATAACCAAATTATGAACTCGTTCCCACTTGCTTAAAACCCCATTTTTGCGAGAGAGAAGCCCAAATACTTGTAGCCTTATTAGTTTTTTAATCTTCTTTTAAAAAATTCTTATACGTTTGTCAAAAACTTTCAGAACATATAGCCTAATTGTTTAACAAATGTTTTGCAGGTGCTGGAAAAACGACAGCAATGGATCTCCGTCACCTTGCTCTGTGGACTGCTCTTATTAGTCTTGCTCAGTGCTGCCCAGAACCATGTAGCTGTCAAGACAAATACGCGCATCAGTTTGCCGATTGTGCTTACAAAGACCTGCTGGAGGTACCTGTAGGACTGCCAACCAATGTGACGACTCTCAGTCTCTCTGCTAACAAAATCACCCTGTTAAAATCCAAATCCTTCATCAACGTTACTCAGGTAAATTCACTGTGGCTGGCGCACAATGAGATCGTTACCATAGAACGTGGCACTTTGGCTCCCCTAGTGCAGCTACGAAACCTGGATCTGAGCCACAATAAAATCGTGAACTTCCCTTGGGAAGATCTCTACAACCTCACTGCCGTACAGCTGCTGAAGATGAACAACAACGAAATGGTCAGCCTGCCTAAGGATGCTTTTTCTACTCTGAAAGACCTGAGGTCACTCCGTATCAATAACAATAAGTTTACCACCATTACACAGGGCACCTTTGATGCACTGAGCTCCATGTCTCACCTTCAGATCTTCAACAATCCATTCAAATGCTCCTGCAGACTGGAATGGCTAAGGGATTATATTTCTGATGCTAAAATTTCAATTCCAGAGCAAAACTCCATTGTGTGCGAGACCCCCACACATCTGAAAGGTATGCTGGTTGCGAAAATGCCAAAATTAGAGTGTGTCGCTCCAACTGTGAGTATAACTTCCTTGCCCAACATCGAGAACACTGAGCTCTACGAGGGTTTCATGTTGATATTGAACTGTGAAGCCAAAGGAAACCCACAGCCAGACGTCAAGTGGGAAATCCGTGCTGGAAATGAGAACATTGAGTTTATCTTACCTAGTCCGGTGAGTGAAAAAAATGACCTGCCTGTGGATTCCAAAATGGTGGATAACCGATTTCAGGTCTTTCAAAATGGCACCCTCATCATCCCCCGCACGAGCAAGAAGGAGGATGGTAATTACAGCTGCTCGGCCACCAACGACTTAGGAAGAGCTGAGAGCTCAGTCAGGGTCGTGGTGGCAGGTACCAAGAAACAGTCTAAGAATTCCATGGACACCACAGCAGAAAGGAAGAATTTATTCGGACGTCAACCCGACACTAAGGCCTCCAAAAACAGTGTGATCACTTGGTCTAGGTCTGAAGAAAAGAGCAAGAACGTCCCCACTGGTTCAACGTACATCACTGAGGACACCGTGCAGCCTGGCAAGGATCCAGCACAACCAACATTCGCCAACAAATGTGGCATAAATGATGGCACCATATACGTTTCTAACCATGCCTTTAATATGAGCTTAGAAGAACTGAAACAGTATACCTTCGATTTTGGGGTCATTGCGTTAGAAGTATCAGAAACTGAGGCCAAAGTCCAGCTCAATCCTCTGCAGCTACCCAGCTCAAAGACAAATCTACACCTCAGTCCGTCCCAGGAACTTGAAACTGTGAATAAAGAAGCTTCCAGCCAAACATTACCCAAAAAGGTGCCCCTAGACATGCTCTACTTATGCGTAAGTACAGGTAATGGTCACTCTGTAGTTCAGTGGTCCAAGATTGAGGATGGCATTAATGCTTATCGTTTCCAAGGTCTGCAGCCAGGAACAAACTATACACTCTGTCTCACCTATGGCGGCTCTGACTGTCATGTCCAAGTCGTCTTCACAACAAGGAAGAAAATCCCTTCCCTGCTCATTATAGTTGTAGTTAGCGCGTTCCTGCTAGCCTTGGCCACCGTCCCCTTGCTAGGGGCTACTTGCTGTCATTTATTGTACAAATACCAAGGCAAGACATATAAACTGATCATGAAGACACAAAATCCAGATCAGATGGAGAAGCACATGGCTACAGACTTCGATCCCAGGTCATCTTTTGTTGAATCTGAGAAGAATTTCAACCCCAGTGAGGCAGGCGAGGGAGAGGGAGAGGGAGAGGCACAGAGTGAGGTAGGGGACGGTGAAGGAGAAGTGGAAGGCAGCGTGGTCACCGAATCCATTCCCGGATCGCAGTCCAAAACTAACAATGAGGAATTTGAAGTGGGCTCCGAATACAGCGATCGATTACCCCTAGGGGCAGAAGCAGTGAATATCTCAGAAGAAATTAACGGAAATTACAAACACCCTGGTCGCTGACAGGTTTGTTGTCAGGGGTTAGAGGCTGTTACTATCAACGAATTTAAAAAGCAGGTAATTTCCAAATCACTACTTCATACAGCACAGGAGCCCGTTCGTTCATATAAGCTCCCAAAAATCACTTACGAGTATAATAAAATATGTATACATATGATGTTTTGTTGCGACAAACTCTTTTACCACCAGTTAATGTCATGGATTGGACGGAATGTTTTAGAGGGACACCAGATATAAATACACTTGTACAAAGACATTGTGATGCATTCGAAACTAGAGGCACTTTTGTCGTTGTCATTTAATCGTTATCATTGATGTTTAGTAAAATAAAGAGCTCTAAAATAATACTCGGAAAAGTCGGTGAAAATCGCCGCTTTACCACTGTAGACAGGAGCAAAATGAATAGTCGTTTTTAGACGTTTGTTTCTGAGGATTGTGGTGCTGCCCGACGGCACTTTAAGTACCCGCGTCTGTGCGTTTGACTATTATTACTCTGTAAGATATGACGGGAATTTCACAGTCAATAAAGGAGGGCAGATACACGCTTTGGGGAATCCAAGCAACCACCAACAGTATTAAATATACTGTGGCGATACTAACAGATGTGACTTGAAGCCCTTAAAATCATTGGTGCTTGATATTTTCTCCCTTTTCTCAGATTCCGAACGTGTCCCCCCTTTTACAGATGTTGTCCGTGGCATGTCACACATATGTATTTTCATGTGTGTTTTTAATAGTGTATAGGAAGTTAGATATACTTAATGTCATTATGTGATGTAAGCCCGGTGAAACAAAAATGTTTCCTTTTGTTAATGAACAAGGTCAGTTTGCATATGCACACCTTAAGGCTTTGAGTGTAATGTAAAATGACTTATTGTGGGCTTTAAGTGACTAACTGTCCAGTTATATTTTAAAGATCCCTTTACATTTTTGATATCATTTTATGTACGTGAAATAAAGTTCTTGAAAAAAATAATCGCACTCATTTTTTTGACAGTGAAATACACAGATTTTAAAATTTACAATTACGAGTTTCTCTTTGGAGTTATGGTATTTAGATTAGTATTTTTATATGCAATTATATAATCGTAAATTTAATAATAGACCTACTATATCAATTTTTTTGTGGTTAAGAAAACGAACAGCCGCACTTATCCGCGGGAGGTAATAGTTTTGGGCGTTGGCCAGTTTGCGTGTCCGTCGAAGGGATGCTAATGCAGCCTGACTAGATGTATTTTAATCTAACTAGCATAACCAAACACGGGAGACATAGATCTACATCATTTTTGAAGAAATCATTTTTTTTTTTTAACTTAGGATATTTGCGGTATTTGACATAGTTATGACTCCACGAATTTAAACGACTCTGGCGTTAGACATAATGAGTAGGCTATTTTAATATTTCGGAGAAAAAATCTTAAAAACCGGTATTCCACAAGTGTAACCTCCATAAATGTTTGACATGCAAAGTAGAATTTAATGAGACATCACTACAGTTTGAAATACATTTTAGCGTGAAATCTGAAATATCGCAGACTGCGTGTTTAATTGCAATCAGCTATTATTTAAAAACTCAGATTCCCAGAGTATCCGTCTAACAATCCATTTATCATTAATATTTCTAGACCTCTATGGATAATCAGTAGTGTTAATTAGCCTATAGTATAAAATGAACTTAAACGGTGTTCGGACATGATGTCATTGCGGACGGCGCTTTACTTTCCCGACTGCCGGCTCCCATCTCCGCCTTCTCATATCTTTTTTTTTTCTATGCAGGACCTCCGGTTTCTTCCGAATTTCCGAAACATATTGCTCAGGTAAATTACCCACTGTGATCTGGCCCATGCAGACGATTCGACCTCTACTTCCCGTTAGCGGATCCCGGACGTGTACAGGATTATCGGACACATGTAATTAATATTCTTACAAATGTCCCAGAAGCAGCCAAACGCGACATATAAAGTTAACATTGAAACCTGTATTGTACAAACAAAGTAATAGCAATACCCTGCACATACATTCGTGTACACAATGAGATGGATATCAGAAGTACACCAATCATCAGTGAATGTAAAATAAACTGGCCGTTTGAACAGTTTAACATTATTTTTGACTATCGTAACATTTTCAAGTTATTGCTTAATTTGTTGTTCAGAGCAGGACGTTTGAGTTGTTAGGCTTATATGATTTACCAGAACGCGTCGGCAAACACATTAATAACTAGATTCATTCATCTTTAATCCATATACATTCGAGGGCATCCCATCGAAGTCTCATCTTTCAAGATATCCCAACGTATCAGAATATACTTAAGTGATGATTATCAAAACAAAACAATCACCAAGACTGAAAATTTTAATTTAATTCAATTTATTTCGTGGCGGATTTCATCTAGCCTATTTAAAAAACAGAGAACTTAGGCTACATAAGGGCCGCGCGAACAATGGCTTATTTCGCTCATAGAAAATAGTGTTTCTTGAAAAAACATCTATATTTGTTACTAATGAAAACATCGATTACAGTGTTTAATAACAGTGCTATCACAGGATCCTGGTACTGGGGAAAGTGCCATTACTGGACAGTACGTGAACATCGTGAAAACAACGACTCCAGCAACCGGCGAGTATTTCACGCACGGAACAGATGCGCTGCAGAGTAAATCACATCGCAAGCCCGCGCGCGCTTGCTCCCCTTCCGGTTCCATTGTCGGCGCCCTCCTTGGTCGCGCGGCTAAGCGTCCCGTTCAGGAAGCTCTCCGAGCACTGGCACCCGAAGTGTTTCCTAGAAGCTGCCAAAGCGGGGTTGTTCACCAGGGTGTAGAGGAGCAGCCACCGTGCCCGAGCCCTCCTGGCACTGGACTTGAGCGTCGGCTTCTTCTCCTTCTGGACCAGCCGGACTCCTGAAAGCCAAGGGGACCCCAGGTAGAGGACAGCACAGGGATTCAGGACTCACACACGCAAAGACGGCTGCAGACACACGGTAGAGAACCTCGTTAAAAGCCACTTCCGCACAAAAGCCCGCAGCACAATTTAAATGTTCTTAAAATAATTAGCCCAGGGCTTAGCATTAAACAAACAAGATTATTTTTAAAGTTTCTTGTGAATAAGTCTCCGGACTTATTTTTCTTAAATTATTTGATATAAGGAATAATGCAGAATTTATTAGGAATTTAAGTGTTACATAATCTAAGTATGTCAAGAATAGGTATCCTACCCTAACTCTACCCCAAACCCCACTTCCCCGACGTTGTAGATCTAGAACATTCAATATAATGATGGCGTGCAGTGGTCCAGGCAGTCACCATCAAGCACCACCGCCCCCAGCCTCCATGCCCAGGATTTAACCATGTGGTCACACATCTACGGCACATAAACCATCCACCTAACTGATGCCAGTAGCGGTGCTGCTTTGGTGTGGAAGGAGCATGACAGCATCACTACAGAACACACAGGTGGTGTTAAAAAGGGGCCAATCAGAGCACAGCTGCAGCGCGGCTGTGGGATAGAGAGACGGCATGTAAGGCGGGGGCGTCTGGCCCGCTGAAAACAAGGGATCTCCCCAGGCTAAATGGGACAAAGCCTCCCGGGACCCACCTTCCTCTGCATCACGCAGCTGCAGGCCGGGAAGGCCCCCCACCACCACGGAGCACAGGAGCAGGCCACAGAAAGCCTTCATCACTGGGTGTGACTGGCTCGCCTCCATCATCAGGTAATAGGAATAGCAGCAGTATCCTGGGGGGTGGGGGTGGGGGTGACACACTGACTGGGAGTCTGAAACTACCAGCAGACAGGTACCGCTTTCGCACAAATTAAAGGCTCTCGCCCGGTGATCCGCCGCTGCTGCATTCATCCCACGCAATAACGCGAGCATTTCGCCAGCGCTTCACCCCATACGGATTCCCGGTCCACATCCATCTACTTACTGACAGAAAATTGCGCATCATTTTTAAAAGACGTCCATTAGCACAAATTGCCTGCTATTTTAATACCGTAATTTCATGGCTGGGAATTTGCATGATCTGCTGTAGACAATACAGCTAAAAATGTGTCGCTGTAATGAGATTCCATCTGGCTGATATGCGTGGTGCCACATCGCCAAGGGTTAGAGTGCTGTGCTCAACACCTCCCTGTCATGTGGGAGACAAGTGACTGAATGCTGTTACCGCAGTGTCTGGCAGAGACTGGGAGACTGGAAGCTGTTGCTATGATGACTGTCGCTATCCACTTTGAAGGCTACCCAAGGCCCCACTCACCTGGGTCAAAGGCTTCCATTCCCGGGCTGAGCAGGCTGATGTCCATGCGACACAGGTGCACGATGTTGAAGAGGCCCGTGATTACAATTCTCCACACCCCCAGTACTACCCCCAGCAGAACGTTGACTGGGAAGAGCAGGTAGGCCATCAGGGAAAGGCTGGTCCTGTCAAAGGGGGTGAGCATTCACACATTTCGCCTACTGGTTACTGGACAGAACAAACATGGTTCTATGAGGCACTGTAAAGGGAACCGGGGAACCACAGAACCACTACCTGTTGACCAGTTCTCTGGATCCTGCATCGTTCTTAAGGAAGACAAACTTGGAGGCTGCATGCTGAAGAACCGTGATCAGGAGCAGCGTCGTCCAAAAGGGCCTGTGGTGATGGGTAACACTCAGATCGCTATGGGGGTTGGGGTTCAGCTGATCTGTACTACTGATAGGACAAGGGAGGACAAAGCCTACGTGTTGCATCTAGATGCATCATCCATCAGCAACTAGCATGTTGATTAATGCTGTTTGTGTAATGAAAATGTAAAAAGGTGCTACCACAAAATAACACTGGCTATACAGGTGCATGTATCACTCTGTGGCAGCCATTAGTGTAAACTCACATTAACCACGTCCAGGTAGGCTTTGGAAGTGTGAAAACACACCAAAGCAAATGTTGCAAAAGGAGGGGAGAGGTCGCTGAAGGGAGGCCCATGGCCCCAGATAAAGGGGTCCCCACAGAGGGCGTTTCTCAGTGACCCAGGGGTCACCTGAAAGGACATGGGTGTCTGGGCGACGAGTCGTCCTCACCACATGTTCCGGAGGATACGGAAGAGCACGAAGTTCCGTCCGTACAGGATGGGAATGAGGACCAGGAACACAGCGAACAGGAAGCAGATGAAGAAAACCAGCGTCTGGATGACCATACCTGTAGAGAAAAGGCCGACTGTGACCACCATTTCAGAGGCAAAATTTAACTGCATTTTCCTGCCAAAAATCACGGGCAGCCCTGAGACCACAGGAGTCAGCAGAGCACTGGCCTGCACACCGGGATCAACTGGGAACTCTCCACTGGCATATGCTCTTCATGCCCAAGACAGCACTCACCATAGCACCCTCTGCAAACTCATTTGATGTGAAGAACATATATTCTTCTAGACAAGCTTCTTTGGAAAACAAAAACATGCCATCAAAGATCGGAGTTACCAAGGCAGATGAAGGCAGCTTGGTATGCAGTGAAGCCCGTCCAGCAGACCAGGGCTTGTCGTGATGGGCGGGCTATTCTCTTGCGATTGAGAACATTGTGGACGTTGCCCCTATACAGCCCTCTGAGGTTGGACCTGAGCAAAAGGCAGACATCAGTTAGGGCCTACTTGACTATCACTGCACCTTAAACATGCAAACAAGAGCCTGCAGGACTGTCACCACATTGCATGGTATCTGCCCTCACTGTGTATAATCCCCTCGCTTTCATTTTCTAATTGCTGTTTATGCCCCAAGTTAGAGTTATTTCTGCAATTAGACCATCACAGGGATTTAATTTTGCTAATATTAACTGTAAGCCAGCATAGCCTGAGTCTGCCTAAAAGCAGATGGAAATCCCATCACTGGGTGTGTGTGTGTAAGTGTGTGTGTGTAAGTGTGTGTGTGTGAGTGTGGGGAGCAGCCCGGCCACAGGACAGTACGCCGGCATCCCTGCATCTCGGCCATAAATAAAACACACAGTTGCTTTTAAGCTTCCTAAATCTCACTTGACTCGCCTGGCTGGTGCCCAGGGATGAACTGGGAAAACATGCAGAACACAGGAACCACCACAGAGCTGCAGACTAACATTTTCACTCGTACTGCTTACTGAAAAGTTTAGGAGCACCAGCATAAAATTTAGCTGCACTATTTAAATTGACATGTAATGCAGCACATTCAGATTTTTTCCATACCTGTATTCCAGATAAATGTTTTGGTAATAAACATACAATTGACAGAAATAACAATGTGATGCTTTATTTTTAAGGAAAAAGAATGGAGAATGGAGTAGTAACTCTAATCACTCTATCTCCCTGACACACACACACAAACACACACAAGCAAGTTGGTCTTCCTGTCTATATGGGGACCTTCCATTCATTTCTATGGGAAAAACCCTAATCCCAACACGACACCCTTAACCCCTACCCAGCCCTAACATTAACCATAAGTAACCAAGCAAAATATGACTTTTGGCATATTTAACCTTTTTGATTGCATTAACAGATTTTTATATAATTGAATTATAAAATTATCTAATTAGCCAAATGGTGACTTGAAAAATGTCCCCAAAAGTAAGGAAGTTTAACATTTCACTGCACTTTTGGGACACATTTCAAGGCATTTATCAGTAGAACTACTATTTAAGCTTAGGCAATATAATTGCACACCACTGTATTTCCTTTTGACAAAATTGTATTTTGGGAGATTTCAAAATACTGGAAGAGTGCTGCTTTATAAAACGCAGCCAAAATACCGTATACCTGACTGTGATGCCTGGACGGTATCAAAAATTGGATATCGCCTACTACTATTAAATATTTTGGTTCCATATGACCAAAGCCACAATCTATAATGGACTTTAATGAACACCGTTCTTCACAATCTTTAAATTCCTCTGTAAGCCAGTTTTAAGTGTTAACCCTCACATAGTTGATTAAAAATGCACATATAGGAATAGATAAGTGCAACTGTAATTCAGATGCCTTATTGACTTCCCAGTTCTTAATTTTCAACCATTTCAAATTTGAAACTGGTTCTCAATACCCAACCTTATACATCAATCCTCACTCCTTCCTAGTGTTTCACGTGATGTATGATGATTGATGCTAAAAAAACAAACAAACAAACAAACAAACAAACGGCAAGTTGCTTTGGTGTGGCTAGTTCAGATTACAAAAATTGTCACAATATGTGAATAGATGGTTGCAGTCTGGACTCTGCACAAGCCTCGGCTCTGCTAATTACAATCCTGCAGGTCAGCTTCATATGAAAAAGAAGTGACACAAAGACATCAGAAACGTGACTTCACACCATATGACATTGTAATAACTTTACAATATCCACCCCACGACACATCCCAACCAATGACACTTCAATATCCAGCCCATGTGACACATCCCAGCCAATGCCATTACAATATCCACCCCACGACACATCCCAACTAATGACACTTCAATATCCAGCCCACATGACACATCCCAGCCAATGCTATTACAATATCCACTCCACTAGAATTTAAGTAGAATACAGGACTAACAATGCAAATGTAATGGGTTCAAATCCCAGGGAGCGCACATAAATTGTAACCCTTCCCTCTACCGTAAGTTGCTTTGGATAAAAGCATGAGATAAATAAATAAAATGTAATATGACACATGCCAGGCAATAACATTACAATATTTCACCGTGACCATCACGTAAGGCACTGTGTACAGATTACTAATGTGACATACCACTTAATAAAACAGTAAAAAATGCATGGTATTAAGTTTTTCCAGGCATATAAATGCTAAACAGGATATAATAGCCCAAGACTGCAGGGGGCAGCCTGATTATCTCCACCTGAGCCCTTCTGTGTGGCTCCGCCCCCTGCATGGGCCCAGTGTGGGTCAGATGAGCTTGGATGTGCTTACTTGTGCAGGACCACGGATCTCGCCAGCATCACCAGGGTGGCAAGGCAGGACAGAGTCATCGCTGAGAGGTAACACACTGCAGATACAGGCGCACGCACAGAAAATGACAAGGGGCAGGGGGCTCACCCGCCTCTTTTACGTAACAGCGCGGCGAGGAGGAACATCACCCAGGGAATCCTGCGTCTGTTTGACATCACAGTCGCTTATAGCAGCTTCTGGGCTGCTGCAGCTTACCTCTTAGATCAGTGTGACAGTCAGCCAGCACACGGTACTTTCATTACCCCTCTGAACTAGGCCCCCCCCACACACAGGTACCTCTGAATATCTGTTTTAGCTAATGAGATATGACAACAAAGCTCAGCTATTACACATAGAGAACATACCGGAATTCCCACTCGGAATAGCTAGTGGGGAAAGAGCAAAGCTGCCGTCAGCCATAATCGGAGACATAATTTGGGCTGCTTCAGGATTTTTCTTTTTTTGAGGAGTTGTATAGAACAAGATACTGGTTTTGGAGCTCAAAGGTTGACCCCACGTGCCCGTCGCTGCATACCTTCCACGCACCACATGTAGTGGACCACGATTTGGATCACCTCCGCCCGATCCTGGGACAGAATGACATTGAAGCCAGCCAGAAGATAAACGACCTCTTCATTGACTCCAGCACGGACCTTCTGAAGCGTGGGTACCACTGCAATCACGAGTAACAGCGCCACCTATGGGTGACAATTGTCATTGCATTAAGTGATTTAGAAAACATTGCTCTTAGTGGTACCTTGGAACCTTAGTATGTGAGCGAATACACATGTGCACCACCTATAGTCTCGCTACAATTTCCTTTTTAAGTTCTTCAATTACTCTCACTATTTTCCTGTTTGCTGCTGTCACTGCAAACTTTCTTAGGGATCATGATTATATGATTGTATGACCATGAGCATGATGATTGTATCACTAAATATATTGTAGATAAAGCACAAAATTTTTTTTTACAACAAACACAGCTTTCACATGGCAAACTTATTGGAGAGGTACCGCGACACTGACGGCGATTCATAAGCACCAGCAACCCAGTAGGTCCATTTGCCTTCGTTTCGGCCCACCAGAGACGCGTTTCAATCCGTACAACTTTTAGCGGGTCTGTTTTGTTTTGTCGTGTCGAGTTTTCGGTCGAGTTGTGACTAGGTTTTTCCTCGACCAATCTGTTCGAGATCCGAATTGGTAGAGTTGAACATGTTTTGACCCATACCAGTTTTACCAAAAATGGTTGAGTTCCAAGATTTAGGTCGAGGTGCAAGTTTTAAAAAAGTCAACAGAGCTGTTCCATGTCAGAGTTGGTCGAGTTCCAAGGTTCTGGTGAATATAAACTTTAATATGTAAAATATGCATCTATGTATTACAAAGAAATAGCTGTTGTAGTGCTATACTTACATCTATCGATCATGATTTTACTGTCAAATATTTACTATGAAACAATTTAAATATGATTTTTTTTTTACTAATGCAGGGACCAGATAGGGAAGTTCTTCACAATGCACCTGATAGACTGCGATGAAGGAGATCATCGCTGAGATGGTCAGCTTCAGAGGGAGCTGGAAGACTGAGGAAGAGGAGGATCCACAGTCAGCTGCTAAACGATGCATGAAATTAGCAGGACAGCCTGTAGGAGCATGTGGGGGGGGCCCACCTTCCTCCGGGCTGGAGATATACGACTTTAAGGCATCAAATATCCTCTCAGGCAGCTTAGGCTTGGTCGCGCAGGAAGAGCTAAGGAGACAAACAGATTAAATAAACATCAGATGTTCAACATGCCGAATACCGCAACTCGACATTCACAACCCAGTTGTTATATGTCGACAAATGAAAAGCTAAGGATGCGCGTCTCTGCCACCTGCAGCCTTTATGCGCAGAAACGCCAAAAAATTTCTCCAGGCTGCCATTCTGCATGCTTAGAAGCCTGAAACGCAGGACCTGTTATACAGATGAGCGTTAGATCCGACTTCGAAAAGCTACAGAGGCTCCTGGGCCGCCTGCTGGCTATTTGCAGTGATACAGGCACGTCCTGCCAGGAAAGCCAGAGGCTCCCCTAACCTCAGTACTCTTCTCCCGCAGACACAAATGGGGCACAGAAGTCTGTCACTACTCAACAGTGAGAAATTAATGAGAAATAAATTAACAAGAACACTTTCGACAACTGATTTCCGACTCGAACCAAAGCAGAGAGTAGAATCACATCTTAGTTGTTAAGTACAGAACATTCACCTTGACCCAGTTTCCAATTTTGTAAAGCAATATAGTGAACCTACTAACCGCCTTAGGGGCAGAAAAAATATCAGGGTTTAATATATCAGCCATAACTGCCACTGTGCACTTCAGCAATACGACCAAGCATAGTTAAATATTGATGCTCATTTTCCGATGCAGAGCTCCCGACCTGTCGTCTGGTGTAGGTCTCTTCTGCAGGATTTCTTTAACGTAATCTCTGTAGTAGCTGCTGTCGAGGTCCTGGAATTGACCAAAATGAATAACGGTGAACACAACTTGAAAGGAAAGGATAGTGTAACATACATCACACATCCGTCCGTCATTGATATAAATACGCATGTTATTTATCCTTTAATACAATTTCATGATTTCCTTTTTCCTTCATTGGCCAGAGTAACATGACCATCTTTACCACAGGAAGAGCACCTCGCATTTATGAATTAAGCCCGTTGCTCTTGTCTTGTCCTTGACGTCTATGTCAGCATTCTTGATTTTTCAGATCACATGCAGTCTTTGCTCACAGGTTGTACGCGTGTGATCTCTGACCACTGCAGGGTGAGGCTTTCGCTAAAGATTACCAAACACACAGCGCATTGTGTCCTCTCTGTGGGAAATGACAACATCCCCATAATCGGTTCAAAAACATTATGCAAGCCAATTAAATGAAAGCAGCTTACGATGATTAGGCCTCTGGCATATCGTGGGATTTTATTGGAATTGTAGCTCTGATTGGTCTCACTGGAAGTAGGACTCGTTTGACAATGACGGCGGTTCTGTGAGTAAATGCTGAATTCTCAAATCCCTGTTTCCACTTGTAACGCTTCTAATTTTTATATAATTGTGTACTTAATTTCTAGTAGAGGAGATAACAGAGTGGTTGCCATTGATTAATGGATTTGACAGTAAAACGCATAGCAGTAATATTAAAATTTGACATGTACAATCACAACATCTCTTTACAAGATTTAATACCGGAAATGGCTTATATTACACTTTAGCTAAACTGTTACTGGTCAATAAAATTTCATCACCTCAAAATTTCCCTTCTGGGTTTCATGATACTCATTTAAATCTTGCCTCTAATTAGTTCTTAATTTGAATTTCATTTAAATTCCCCACAGCATCTGTATGAGTGGGACCCCGCTCACCCCTTCCTGCACCCCCTGGTGGGTCGCTCACCTCAGACACGCTGACCTCCCGGCTGCTCCTCAGGGCCATGAACAGGAGCCTTGGGTAGAGCAGACTGAGAAAGGCCAGGCAGGCGATCAGGGGCAGGCTCGCTAACAGGGAGTAATAGGCGTAGATCTACAAGCAGAGAAGCAGAGAGGGTGTCCCAGTTGGGAGATCTCACAGAGGATCCCCCCTTCATGGCTATACAGACGCAGAGATTGAGTCGGGATCACGTCTCAACTCACTGTAAACAAACATAACAACCATTAGATTCCTGGTTTCCTTGGAAGAGAGATGAAGCAATCTATGAAAATTACACCTTCCCTCTGGGTGCTGGTTTATAAAACAAAATATGTCTGCCCCATTAATTTCTGACCTTCTGCCCCAGACCAGAGGGGAAACAGACCCTAACACTGGAGAGATACAGAGCAAATTGTGTGAGGTTGGAACGCCATGTTTCACAAACACTGACGTGATTAACGGATTCAGACTCTGCACTCTGGGACCGTTCTCCAGGAGAGGAGGTGTGGGGTGAAGCACCACTTTATCTGGGAGGCTTCTGGACCCTAAAATCTGCTCCCCCCCCCGATGGTTCTGTTCCACTTCAGACAGTCATCAGATGAATACACTGAAGATAAATGACTAACGGTTGACGTCTCCATATCTGACCCCAACTGCGTGATGGATGCCCTTTGTCTCAGTTATTCCTGGACAGATCAACACTAAAACCTAGATAACAGACTCGGGCTGGGACCCCAATGTCATGGCTGAAACTGCCCTGTTTCACACCTGGCCTCCTAATCATCCCCTATATCTAATTGGTGAATTCCTGTCCCTTCATCACCTTAGCTACAGTGCGCTGAGCGTGCGGGGGCAGAATGGCTGCCGCTGCATCATCCAGGTGGGGGGGCTACGCAGTGGTGATGGTTGAAGTGGCTCCCCTTTGGTTCTGAAAAGTGCTTTGGGTGTCTGGAAACCACTATATAAATTTAACATTCATTTATTCATTCATAATATCTCACACAGTTGGCCATGAGGTGACCCCTCTGCACACTCAGATTCTCTTTATTGTTGATCTTCATCGTGCTGCTTAGTGTTAGCATGAGGTGGCTCTGCGCTCTCAGATAAACAAGTCGCTGCTTGGATTATGAACCATACCCTTCCTGTTACCTCAGGGGTCCTAGGACAGTCGACCTTCTGCCAGACGAGGACTCCGAGGTGCGTCCAGGAGAGGAGGCTGCCCAGTGCATAGCCCACCTGACTGCGCAGCCCCCCGCAGGCGAGCAGGGGGAAGTACAGGGCAGGGTAGTAGAAGAGACCCAGGATCTTCCAGTACTCTGCAAGAAATGGCACAGACTCACTCAACAGCACATGCTAAAATGCAGCATCTCTCTCTATGGCCAGAAGGAAGAATGGACCATGTAAACATGAAGTAAAAGCCAAATGCCAAAAACTTCAGGAGCAAAAATCCAGCCAATGGGAGGAAGTAGGACCTAGAGCAGTCAATGAAATGCAATGTAAAGTATGACGGAGTGATTTTGAAAGGAATACCTTCATTTGTTAGATGCTGCCTTGGAAGAAGGATGGGGTAAATGTCAGTGAGAATACCTCAGTGTGAAAGCAACTTGTTTTCAACAATATTCTCCTTTGAGGAGGATAAAATTGTGCCTTGCATCGCATTGACCCAGCATTGACTCTGCCCCATTACCTCAGCATGAAAAAACTCCGCCACAGGGTGACTCACACTTAGTCAAGGCGATTGGAATCTTCCGGAAAGGAATACCGCGATTACACAGCTCTATGCTTCCAGCAGAGCTTTGAGCGAGAGCCAAGCGTCACTCTCACCTTTGTTTTCCTGGCTGTTGGAGAAGGGCAGGGGGGATTGGGCCAGCAGCAGCACACACAGCCTGCAGAAGATCATCCCAAACACGGCCACGGCCAGCCCTCTGTGCCGCGTCTGCTCCAGGAAGTTCACTGGGCTGGGGGGGGGGGGGGGGGGGGACGGACGGACGCAGGCTTTAGCGGCTGGCCGTGACATTTCCTTCACTGATGGACGATAACTCTGCCGGTGGTGAACAGGCTGCTGTATGATTTTGACGCTGTTGTGCCAAGTCAAACACTGACTGAAAGGGGAGTAACTATAGCATGAAACCCAACATCTCCTGCAAGCGACAAGTGCAGGTGACACCATACATGAAGATGGAGAAACGGAGGAAATCACCTGAGTAACCCTGCAGCATCTTTCCCGAAACCTCGATGCCGCCGTTTCCATCTGGTCACTGCAGCCAATATCAACATGACTATACACTAGCAAAAAAAAGAAGACGTCTACTTTATTGTTGTAGACCACCCTGGAGAGGTCAGGGTACCAATCTGCTACCATTAATCTCCCTCTCAGGCTTCAGCGAGGGAGGCGCCAGCAGAGAGCAGGCAGCAGGCACCCTGCAGGCCGCTCAGCTGGAGCGACCAATGAGAGCTTGGAGTAAATGGGCCAAAGCTGATAACACCCATTTGTCGGAACCAATCGGGCAGTTTGTCTTAAACAAAAATCACTGAGGCTAAAAAAGAACAGAACTTAATGGTCAGAAGTGGCTAAGAGATTTGCCAAGTATTCTATTTTGGTACATACATTCTTCAAACAGACATCTAAACATTAATGTAAAAGTCTAAAAGTTAAGTGACATATCTTGATTTAATATCAATGATTTACACGCAATTACTAAAATTAGTAATGGAAATACTAAAAATCCCTAGTAAAATCTCTCTGTGCAACAAGATCATACTAAGGTTTCTTAAACTCACAACGCTATATCTCTATGAATGAATTAATACTGAAACAGTGAACAAAAAAGAGTGACCCTTCTCCCCAAAGCCCTGTGGGTAGGGGGTACCAAGATGGGCATGTCCTTTTTCCTGTAAAAGACTCACAGATATGACCGCGATGGATGTGTGGAACAGCCAGTCATCGGCAGTGGGGTCACATGGGACGATAACCCTGAAAGTGTCATGGGAGAGACTGCAATCGTCACGGTGAACGGTGAGCTCACTTATCGCTACATCTCTGTACATCCCCCCCCCCCCCCGGGACAAATTCCGTTCGCACGGCAGATTATCACAGAGCCAGAGCTCATCTATGCAAAGCAGGCTGGGAGATGGAGGCAGGCTGATGTGGATAACTGGGAACTGGAGCCCTCCAGTAGACATAGCGTGTCTTAACAGGGCAGACGTATTGTGCCCCAAATTAATGAAACAGGAGGAATGAGTGACGTCAGCATGTTTATAAAAACAAGACGTCTTCTGTAGGACAGAGACAATGAGATACCCCGAAGCATGGGGTGTCCCAGGACACTCTGAACACATTTTCCCAGCATCTGTTGTACAGCAACAGCAGAAAAACGACATCATATCCCCCCTGGCGTCATTCCTGCTGCAGGAAATCATATCAGGTATTGGCAACCCCCCCCCCCACCTGCTGCTTTTAGGGCCCAAACACATACCGCTTACACCCTCTTACTCATTCTGATTTTTCTGATTATAATTATTATAAGTATTGATTCCTTGTGACTGTGAGTTTATAGTTAATATGACTCGCAAATGTATTTTTTTAAAGCAGAAAGACATTGGATTTGAACAGCCGAAGTAGGAATCATATCTGAATACATCTGGATGTTTTGCTACCCAACATACAACCCAAGCAAACCCATGACCCGAAACATCTGGACAAGGGCTCTGGTAAATCGTTCATCTTATAATTTACAGGCCCATTAAACACAGTAACAGTTGTTTCTGTCAGCTAAAACATTTAACCTTGTTTTACATTAACTTACAGAGTGGCAACAAAATATCGCTGCCATTGTAATAGTGAAACAAGTTATTTTTTTGTGACTCAAAGATACACTTTATAAAAGACACTTCAGTAAGAAAAAAAAACACTGAAGGACAGACATTTGATAACAGTTTCTCAGACAAAGATGAAACAGGACACTTACTCTGTTGCAGGTTTAGTAGGCTCCGCATTGTCATACCAGTCTGCGTAATCGTAGTAGTCCTGTACTGCCGATACATTGTTGCTCATTGTGTTCCTCTGGTCAGATCCACAGCTCGTTGAGAAGTTCTTCAGGTGGTTCTTAAGTTCAATGGGCTACTTCTGAGAGCTATGACCCAGTTCTGACCCTCTGGATAAACTGAGAGAACTTTCCTCTGAAGTTCTCACACCTCGTGTCCCTCTCTGCAGGTGGCTGCTTTGCTTGGCCGCACTGGTGTGGTGTGACAGGTTCAGAGTGCCCCCCCCCCAGGTCAGAGCTTTTTCAAACGGGGATTACCGGAATGCTAGGATACGGGGGAGAGACATGGAGCAAGAGTGAGAGAGAGAGAGAGAGGGGGAGAGAGAGAGAGAAAGAGAGAGAGAGAGAGAGAGGGAGAGAATGGAGGGCCGGCAACTTTCCAGGCGGGCCAGGCAATCTTTTCTACCACATACAGTAATGGAGTTTGTCAGCTTCTGTGGCCACTGGACTAAATGCAGGCAGCAATGGAAACGAGGTGCAGTGACCTTATAAACACAGATATACGTGCATAGAGTAAACGATGCTTTAAGATGAGTGATATACACATATGGTTGAATTATGATAAGAATATAATTCACTCTACTCTTCTGCATATCTAGATCACAGCTGCAATATTGACAATTTTGAAAATGGAAAGTGCTGCTTTACTGAAACAACTATATTTATTTTTTTAGCAGAAGCTGTTACCCGAAATAACAGTTGAGAAAGCAGGCTCAGGGTCCCCGGAGCCTAACAGCTTTTCAAGAATTCAAAAGTCCAATTGACGAAGGACTGTTGTTATAAGAAGATGGACAGTGTGCTTTCACTCCATCTCCATGGTGATGAGAATGGCTGATCATCTCACATCTGTAGTAGCCGTCTCTAAGAGCATCAACACGCCCAACATTATAGAGTCTATAATAAAGAGTGTTAATTAAAACACGCTAGCAGCATCAATCTGCTCGGATTACTAAAAGACTGTTAAAAATAATATTACTAAAAACACACTCAGCTGTGTTTCACCTGATTCCTACATGGTTTAAAGCTCATAGCTTGTTTTTGAAAAAATAAATACAAATTCAACACTGATGATCATTTGATAAATCTGCACTCACCTCAATTTTATAAGAACGAACTTTTTGTTTAATTGTACTCAGGGGTATCCTTAGGCCTTTTTTTTATTGGGGGGGGGGGGGGGGGGGTTTGGCTCCCTAAATATATATGTATCCATTGTCTTAAGTGATTAATAGTTTGCCCCCCTTTCCCCCATAAAAACTCAGCCCCCCACCCATTCATCTCCAACTACACGTCTACAATATTTCACAAAGATTCTGCCCAAAAGCGATTTTCACAAATAACTATTTACTTTTTAAAAGCAGAATCAAATTCAATTACAAGGATAATCAATCATCTTTAATATCCAAAACAATGTACAAAGAGTAGGCCTACAACAGAGGTCATGATTAAGAGAAAATTCACGGGGAATAAAAGTCCCTGCGAAAGCGCGTGCTGTCCCCACATGTCATTACAGCACGAGCTTCGCTCGCAAACCGCGCAGCAGAGAGGCACCAGTTCGGCTGACAGCCTCGGGATTCACCTTTCATGTAGGGCTTATATTCCTGCTACAAAACCATTAGTAAATAATAATAAGTATTTATTGTTCTATTCACTGAAGCTGAATACACATACTATACGCTAATTGATTGGTATTTCATTCCAAAGGTGAAGGTTGCGGAGTTCTGGCCGGCCCAGTACTGCCAGTGCATATTTGCATGCGTTTCCATTCAGTTCGTTAGCAATTGGGGGAGGCTAACGGTGAGATCTTCCACAAGCAGCGGCTGTTTAAATAAAATCACTAGCCTCTTCCCTCCACACACAGGGCGGGATTGATGAAAGTGACACCAGTGCCGTGAAATGGGTAGGATTTATGGGCCGTATAATGACCCCATATCCACCATCATCATTCCAGCCCTCTGGGGAACAGTTACTGCGGCCGCTTAAAAAAACACGGCACTTAATCACAAGCCGCATTTACAAAGCGATGTCACGGCAAAACACCGTGAAAACACTGACGGATTAAATCCCCGAAACACTAAATCAGATCACAAGATAGCAATGACAAAGCCGCTCGGTTAAGCTGAATCAAAAACAAAACTCACGGGTGCTAGTTCATGTGAGCTGATTTTAGGGCAGTGATGAAGAAATGTGCAAAAAGGCAGTGGATGATCACGGGTAAGGATCTAAAGCAGAGTCACTACACTAAATTCTACCTAGGAAATACCTACTTTGTCTGATACCCTTTACTGGAAACTGCCATAACACTCTCCGGCGGGGTAGTGTCACTTTCAAAGTGCCTACAAAGGAGGTCTTCCAGGGTAAAGTGACATGCACTCTGGATATAAAGCGAGATAAAAGCCGGAGTCTCTGAAGTGCGCCGCCGGATCCTCCTCCCGGTACCGGACAAAGGGCCATTCAGCCGGCAGCCTCACCCCGCCGCGGAGGCACAAAGCTCAGCCCCTCCCCGGGTCAGCTTTTCATCTGCACGTCCCCAAAAAGTACAGTTCCTCTGGCTATATATGTGTTATTATGATACGAAACACCTTTCAAAGAAAATGTGGTTTGATGGGTGTAAGGCTGTGGCACCTGCCGCAGGTGAAGCTGTCACCGCACTGGCGGCCGGTTCGCTCTGCACGCACGTCCAGGAGCGCAGCGGGGATGAAGAGCAGCCGGCACCCCGCCGTCTTCCTCACTCCGATGACTTTTATCAAGCTGACACGGAAAGTTGGGTTTTTATTAATTAACTGCAATTGTTACACCTGTCGCAGTTCAAAATGTGCTGCTAATTTCCTTTGCAAACAAGTGTATTAAAGGGGTATGAAATCATTACCGTAGTAGCCCGAGCTGCAGAGCTGCTTGTTTTACAAATACGCAGATTTAGGAATAAGCCATGTGACCAAACACTAACATAAAGACGTATCTAACACCATGCACGTAGTTAAATTATGGTTGACCCCCCTCCTCCGGGAATACGTAGGCAGGAAGTAAAATAAAGGATTGCCCCCCCCCCCGCCCCTCGTTTGTCGAATCTACCGGTAAGATTGTGCCCCCCCCGAAAAGAATTTCTGGCTATGTGCCGGGCATATGCTCGGATTACCGCTGTACTTTAATTAATTCTGTATCTGGAATTTCTTTTAAGGAAATTAAAAAATATATGGAAGGTGGCTCGTAAATGGATGAAAGAACGACCTGCAAATTTCTTCCGCAGATAGATAGATGGATGGATAGATAGATAGATAGATAGATAGATAGATAGATGATTTTAAACTACAATTATTGTAATTGTTAATTAATATACAATTATTGTAATTGTAAATATAATGAGATTTAGTTTTGAACACACCAGCAGATGCACAGTATATTTACAATTAAATCGATTCTGTAGGCCTACTAAACATGATGAGTTTAATCATTTGACTACAGCTCCTTTGCTTTAGTATCTTTTAGATCTTATTTTTAATATGGATGTTAGAAAAGCCAACACACGTTTTCCAAACAGCCTCAGCCTGCAGCACATGCTGCCTGGACACTTGTCATGATCAGACACCATAGTCAGGCTGTGCCTGCATGTCTGGTGGAAGTGGCGCCTGTCAGGCTGCACTTCAGCGTCCTCTGTGACGCTGCCAGGTGTGTCAGGGGAAGGGGACCCACACAGAGCCCTGTTGTCACCCGTCACCTGCAGGGGACCCCGGCCTCTGGCAGCTGTGCTTTCTTAGCTGCTCGGTGCATTAGTGCCTCCTGCAGGGCTGTCAGGCACCCACAAGGCTTCAGTTGCCTGCAGTGAACACTGTAGTACTCCTCCAATTACAGGTACCCTGCATGCTTCTGTGCTTGGGGGAGTGACAGTCGCTTCTGAAGCAGCCAGGCGCGTTTTGGGGGGCGGCGAGCTCGAGAAAGACGCCCTTTCGTGATATTAACGCGAATCTCGCGCCGCTCGCCGCGACCCGTGGGAAAAAGGCGCTCAGCCGCTATGCCGGCTGCGCTGGCGGGATCGCGGCATCAGCCAGCTTAATATCGGGCCACACAAAGAGCCTCTCTGCTTAATCTGTGATGTGTCACCCCTCCTTTTTAAGACCTTTAATGAAAATGCAATATGTCGTCTGATCCTAAGGACTTCTGGCTGTGCCCAGAAAGTCTCCTGCAGAGAAACGTGGTTTTCGTTGTGTAGATTAGACCCTATTTTTCTTTCCTTTCTTTGAATGTACATCCAATAACTTGTCCCTGGTGTACGCAGCAAAGACCCGCCCCCCTAACGACAACGGATAATCCCACTTGGAAGCAGGGTGCTGCTGTGTTCGTTATTCCCTGTCAGCATCCTGCCAGCTGATTCCTGGCGTGTGATTGGCCCTTTCCCCTCCTCTCGCCTCTGTGCCAGTGATCGGAAGGTCGCTGGTTTGCGCCCAGCCTTGGCAGAACAGTCACATGTCTCTGGGTCCGTGATCAAGGCCTTTAACCCCCTGCTCCATGGGCATTGCTGCAGGTGGCTGCCTTTCGTTGCCTGGCTCGCTCTCACCTGTGTGTGTGTCTTGGAGAGCAAGATGAGGGAGGCAAAATGAAAAGTGTCCCACAGGGACCAAGGAAGTGTCATCGCCATTGTTATATCTGGGTATGAAAACCAACGGATGTAAAATCACATTGCAGTGGCACAATCAGTCTTGCAACCGCATGACGAAGGCGTGACACCCAGGACACGCTAAGGTCGCATTAAGGTGTCTGGCTGTGCTGGTTTTTTTTTTTTTATCAAACTTGAGCTTTTTTCAATATCCTTTCATAGGCAATTATAGTAGATTGTGTCCAGTGAACAATCAGCGCGGCACTGGGCTGGAGAGAGAGCAGCTTATCTATGCTGGCAGCTGTAATGATGTTAAATTGAGTTGCTTGAATTCCTGTCGTTCACATTTTCTCTGTTCGGGAAACGGTTTAATGTGCTTGAAAGTGGGACATTGATTGAGGCCATAAGGAGGAACTACGGTGTATGCATGCGTGCATGCATATGTGTGTGTGTGTGTGTGTGAGACCCTCTACTGGATCAGTAGTCTTAGAAGAATGATGCAGAGATGGGTGGATGGATGAAATGTGTCCTTTTATAAAGCCTTGGTGATTTTACAGTAACATTTGGGTATTTAGTGATTTCAGAAAATGGATGGATGGATGGATTTTGGCACTTTTTTCGTCTTTGACGATATACAAAATCAAGCTTTATATGTGGCAGTGTGGCCCTTGCGTCTGGTTCCCCCTTAAATAAAGTGGCCTGTGAATAAGGGCTGAGAGCTGTTCTTCACACGGGAACTAGCTGAGCTTGGCAGTCTGGATGTGGAGGCTTGATTAGATTTTCAAAAAATGCAGAAATCAATATTTCATCAAAGGGTGTTTTGTTGGCCGGTGCGTCTATCAACGTGGGGGTCGAGCCGTGCGGCTTCCCTTTATGAGCAGCGCCGTAACGGAACCCCTGCCACGGGATGTTCCGAGGGCCGCGGACATTATTTATGCTTATTAAGGCAGCAGCAATCAAGCGCCGAGCGACACCGCTGTCCAGCCCGCTGATTTACGGCAGGCCCCTGGGCGGGGATGCTATCTGTCTGTGTTATTGGTCCTCTGTGCTGCCAAAACTAGACGGAGCACAGCGATGGCAGAGGGCATCCCGCCACAGGAAGGGATATCAGCCACGGCGACTGTCTCCATGTGCCCGAAAGCTCCCCTGGATACACACGCCGCAGTGATATTGGGGCGTGGGGGTGAGGACAGCGGTGTGGTTGAAACGCTCTGGTCGTCTCTGGCAAATGAGAGCCAATGAGGGGGCAGGGCTGCACTTTTTAACGAGGCTCGACAGCTGAGGTGTCACTCCACAGATCAAAGGTGGGGGGTATCTTCTTGGCAGCATCCTAACTGGGGGGGGGTCGTCGTGGGGCTGGAGTTCATAATGAGGAAAGTGCCGGCGAGTTCAGCCTGGGGCTATGAAGGGTTTCGTGTCTCGGCCATGAGACCGCGTACAATCAGCTGTTTTAGGCGGTCTTATTCAGCCCCAGGCAGGGGACGGCAGTGTGGGGGCCGTGTGGGTAGGGGGGCCTCATTCAGGCGCACGTGAGACAGGATTCACCTGGGAACTGAGGTGCGATTTTCTGTCCTCAGCACGGCTTAATCATCTGTAAGATGTGACACGTTCTATCCCTACATTTGTTAAGCCTTCAGATGAGGGCATGCCTATTAATATATTCTTTTATTTTACTTTAAAATACATTCAAGACATTTTCATATGAGTCTCTTAAAATAAGCAGTGTGAGGCATAGACTGCATGCAATTTTAAATGCACCAGTAAAGATGAATAATTATCACGTTCATCCTTGGAGAATAATGTGTAGGGACAGGGTTTGAAACATCTGTTTTTGGTTGGCCGTGCTTATACATTGGCAGAATGCATTTTCTTTTGTGCATCAGCTACATTAAAGTAAACTGCCATCCCTGCTTGCTGCGATGTGACTGCGTTTACAGTGAGATACTACAGCAGTGATCCGTTGGTGTTCGCAGACTCTCTCCCCGTCACTGCGCCTCGTTCAGAGGGTCGGCTCGCAGTTGGAGGCCAGGCGGTCTGTGATCACAGGAGTCGTTTTTACTGGCACATGTTGCTGGATTATTGCAGTGCTGTGATTGGCTGGCCCAGGGGGCCCTTTGTTACACCCCAGCCTATCAGTGAACAGGTACTTGGCACTTGTACCGAAGGAGGGAATACATATTAACTTCGGGTTAAAATCTCAACGGGGGTGTCAGTCAATTTCAGAATTCTTTTTGTTTAGAATCAGCTGCAGCATGCATTTTTATGAAATTAAGAAAACAGCAAACCTATTTTGTCAGGTCTAATTCAAACTGTTTGATTGCACTGGTAGTTAAACTTGGTGTGGCACTGTAACATGCTGTGAGGTGGTGTTAATCCTGCTCACCTTTCATCATTTTCTGTGGAATAGTATATTTCATTCCATCCATCCATCCATCCATCCATCCATCCATCCATCCATCCATCCATCCATCCATCCATCCATCCTTTTTTCCTAGCCATTTATCCAGTGCAGTATCACAGTGTGGGTTTAAAAAAAAGCCATAAATGACAAGAATGGCTGCTTTTTCCTGTTATCCGTCTCATAATTATTTGTCATGATGAGATCTGCATTTTCTCTCAGGTTGCAGAGCACAGACGTGCCCTCTGGGACTGCTGGCTCCTCGATACGAGGGAAAATGCACCGACATGCCTGGAACCAGCCACCTGTAGGGAATAAGTGAATAACACACAATGGGAACCAGGGGACCACCGACAGCTTTCCGGAACCTTCCCTAATTAGCAGCGGCGGACATTGCTAGGGAAACAGAAAATGGCTTTGTGCACATAACTCTGTGATTATATCAGCATCGTGAGGCCAGTGAGACATACCAACGGGCTTGTAATAGTGCGAATAAAATATATATATATTTCTGCAGCTGTATAGAATATCTGAAAAAGACCATGAGAGTGAGTTCACCACAGCATGACTGTTTAGGTTTCGCTGAAATCTGGGTGATATTCATATGCTATTTTCATAGATGATTTCCTCTCTCTCGTGTTACCTCTCAGAATTACCAAGAATTTCGGGCCCGTGTTCTCAGCGCATCGCTGACTAACCCATCACACATGATCTACACGTACAGAAAAAAGCAGATTAAGAACACGGAAATATGCCAAGAATCCCATATGTGAGAATCCCATATAGCTTCACGTAAGCATTCAAGTCCTCAATTTATAAACCCCGTCCGAGTCTTTTATACAGCAGCCTGACATGATTCAATAAAACCAGGTAAATTAAATGTGAAAAATGAAAAGCACGTCTGGGTTTGTTTTCCACAATACCTGTCATGGAAGTGAATTTCCCGTTTGAATGTTACAGTGATTGATTCTGCGGAATATTGAAGCTTCTGTTAGCCTGATATAGGTTTTACTCTAATCAGATCTCGGGCCACACTGGTTTATTGCTTGCTTATTGCCTTTCAGTTGTTAAGACTTATTGCCTTGGTAATAAGGATCGGTGCTGTCATCCACCTCAAGGATCCAGCCCCATGTTTTTCTACCATTTATGCCGCTTAATCACACACTCAATTGGAGGCGGGGGGTCTTAATGCATCCCCCCGTGCTATCTGTTCATGTAAATGATGAATTTGTCAGGAGTGTATTGTACATGTAACATGCTGAGTGTTCAGAGAGCTGGACTGATCGCCAGATACTCACATCTAATCATAATGGAGATAAGCCCTTTACCATGGTACACATGACCCACATATCTTTAGTGCCTCTGACCTTCAACCAATAGTCACATTTCAGCCTTAAGAGACTTTAGACTTTTGCCAAAAGAAGCTTCAAGTTTTACACGTGATATTAACTGTTATTTGTTGTTATTGTAAATTCTGAGCTGGTAACCTTTTGCATGAATATGTTCGCCAGATACTGCTGAGGCATGAAACAACAGTAAAACTCATCATAAATAATCACATAAAAAATGTAGAGATTCCTTTTGGTATAAATAATTTTGGTGTTTCCAGCTTTGTGTCACTATAAAATGCATCCACCCTTTCAGACTAAAGTCACAGTCTTGTGTCGTTGGACACTTGGCGTGTTTCACCAGGATGGAGATCAGAAGTACAGGAGCCTGCAGGAGCCCCGGAACCCGCAGTGCCGTGTGATGAAAGCGGGGACCCAACGTCTGCGCTCCCTCGCCCCGATTGTGAGAGCTGTCGCCCCCCGCGGACATTGTGGAGGTGGCCAGACTCCAAAGGTGCAGTGTCGCCCCCCTACCTTCAGGCATATGGGCTCGGCGTAACTGCCGGCTATGGTATCAAACACAACTGTAAGCAGCTGAATGGCACTAATATCACTTCCTCACGTTTCATACGGCGAAGTGTGTATTTATGTCTCTCTGCCAAATCAAATGGGAAAATGGCAGAATAAAACTGAAATCACTTAATATTATGTGTAAAATTTAAAGCTTTTTTTGGCAAAAGTCTAAAGTCTCTTATGGCTGAAATGTGACTGTTGGTTGAAGGTCACTGAAATCAGAGCTAAAAAGTTCAGTGTTAGATATTCCTATTATGGTTTATGACGTATAAAGATTTTGCTATGGTGGGCCTATATTGAGAAATGCCTGTTTTTCATAACACAGTGCATGGATACAAATTTGTGACTGGTTTACAGATGCTGTATATGTCTTAATGCACTTATTTAAGGACACACTCTTCTTGGAGTGTCTGTGTGACGGGGACCAGGAGTGTCGTTCTCACTCCGCTGTCTTACACACTCACTGTGCGATGCCATGTCACGGTACCACATGGTGCAGACAGAATGAAAGTGATGATCCACTTGTGGTTCTGAGACAGAGGGGTTTATTAATACATAACGGAAGACAAGTATCAAACACACAGTAACATGGCCACAATAACAAGAAAAGAGTGGGGAAAGCACTTAAATTCACTCACCAAACTAAGCTGACGAGGGAGCAGGAGTGAGACATGACCAAGACAACCACTGAACAAGGACACAGGGCAACAAGGCAAAGGTGAAGTAACTAACACTAATGAACACAGACATAAGGAACTTACAAGACCTGAAACTGAAGAAACACAGGGAAATACTACAATAGGAACATATACCAGAAAACAAAATGCAAAATAAAATCAAAACACCACACAATGAGGGCAAACCTAGAACAGGAAACTCAAAAGGAAATGTAAAAAATGGAAGAAAAGATATTCATAAATACAAAGAAAGAGATGAAGCTCATTAGCCAACGTCAGACTAATGACTGGGGGGATGCAGTCTCTAAGTCAGCCACACAGCCCACTGAGCCATGCATCAGTCTGGGGAGCAGGGGAAGCACACAAGGGTTAGACAGCGAGTGAAAAGGCGGGATGGCCAGTGACTCCTGCTGGCCAAACAGGGTAGGAGCACGAAGGGCAGGGACGGATGGGCGCTAACCCTGAAACACTGTCCCTCACAAGGCATGTCTGTGGCATTGCTCTGGCGCCAGAGGGGGGCATGCAAACCCTGTACCTACCAGCACTGTAATGGAAGCATGTGTCTAGCTTCAAAGAACAAGGTGACTTTCACATTGTATAAGTGATGATTATTCTATGGTTTTATTGTAGAGAAATTAAAAAAGCACCATTTGGTGTCAAGGAACCTGGTGGATATACTGTCAATCAGTATTGACTGTAAGAACCTTTATGTAACTCCTTCCTGCCATCTGTCAACAAGCTTTATTAAAATGGTTTATGTAGCAATAACTTCATGCACGCGTGTTAATGAGAATACAGGCACAGTTAATCAGCTGCGACCTTCTGTGGAGCAGGATGCTCGATGCACGGCTGTTACTGTGAGGTCGCATGCTGGTGTGTTGCATCACGCTGCGTCTGACGGGTCTATCAGAAGCGGTGTGCTTCCCTCCCACATCCTTGCATCCCACACCGCATCCCACTCCTCCCTCGCACACTCAGGAAAAATCCGTTTGTGACTGAATGTCAATTGACTGGTTTCGGGTGCTGAGGCAGCCTTTTGCAAAGGTGACTCCCTAGGGGAGGGGGTGAGGGCTGGTGCCGGCCGGTCTACCTGGCAGTGGAGGGGTTTTTATGTGGCTCCTTCCTCCTCTCTCTTCTCCTTTCCCCTCTCCCGTTTTCTTCTCTCCTCTCATCTCCTCTCCTCCTCTCCTTTCATGTCTTCTCCTATCATTTGCTCTTCTCACCTCTCCTCTTCCCTTTTCCTCTCAACCCCTCCCCCTCTTCTCCTATCCTCCCTTCTCATCTCCTTCCCCTTTTCTCCTCTCCTCCCATTTTCTCCCCACTTATTTCCTCTGTTCTTCTATCTTTTTTCTTCTCCTCTCCTCCACCCCTCTCCTCTCTTCCCCTCACCACACCTCCTCTCCTCCCCTCTCCTCTCTGTTCAGGATCTATGTGATCTACACGGTTCCCATCCAGGGTATGTACATGGTTTGCTCACCAAGGCAGAGAATGCTGGGTAAATCTTTTTTGCAGGTAGCAAAATACGCTTGCAAAAAACGCCCCTTTTTTAAAATGCTTTATGGGTTTTCTGTGCACCTGAGAGTTCATGACAGTATGTTGTCATGTGTGAGCATTTGCACTCTATGTACACAGCAGGTGCTTACCTTTTTACCGCAGAAGATGGCCTCATTGCAGATGAATGCTTAAATTACGCTGTACAGCACAGTCACAGTTTGACATATATAAACCAAGAACCCAGAGTATCTACTGTGATTTTCTGAACGAAATGTCTGGAATCCTTGCAGGCTGCTCTCCTTATCATTTGACAGCATGGAGCTGTAAAAGAAGTGGAATTTACGGTACACAGATGCCTCTGAACTGAACATCATAATTCCCTATCTGTCTAGTTCACTTAGCATGTTAGCACGTTAGCATCTCTCTACATCCAGAACTAACGAGAAGATAGATGAGATCAACCCAGAAGCAACGTGTTACACACAATGTAAATTCAAGCTTATTGGCTGGGGGAGGGTCAAGCAAACATGGACACAGGCGTGCTGCCGCCCCCCCACACCTGCTTTGTTGCCCCTCCCCCCACCCAGGTTCCCTTTGTCTATGAAATTTCTTCAGCCCTCGTGAATTATTGATCAGCGAGTCGTCCTGTGAGATTGAGAGCTTTCTGTTGACTGAGGTCTGCCTGCGTATCGATCGGCTTCGCCGGCGATGCCGTCTTGGAACTGGGGACCGGTGCGCTCTCGTCTTTCTGGCCGGGGGAGACGACCCGGGCTGTTTTTGGTGCCAGAATTCTACAATTACGACTTCCCCAAATTCTGCGGGCGCAACTTCCAAAACAAAGAGCATGCAAAGTATACGCCTATGTACATGTGTGCATACATTTTTACGGAAGCTTCATTATACCTAATTCTCCATTATAGTTATTTAATTTCATGGGACCGTGTTTGTTGTGACCTCAGGCATCTGTGCAAAGCAGCCGCTCTCTGCTGTAAAAATCAAGATCGATAAATAACGGCTTAATAAGCTTCTCATTCCCGGGCTGCGTCGAACAGCGTGCCCTGTGCCTTCGGGAAGCGGGCCGTGACTTTCCCCGCCAGCTATTGTATCCTACCAGATACCTTATTTCCTTCACCGAGTCTTTTTCTAAGCGGCTTATTTCATAAGAAGATGAGGAAATGCTTTATTGCAGCGCTGCCGTGTTGGGAGATCCTCTGCAGTACTGGGGAATGTGTGTTATTTTTTTCTCTCTCAAAGGGCCCACAGATGCTGTCTCTTTGTCTCGACGTGATTACTGTCCTCTTTCATGGTAAGCGGCATGACTGCGGGTCCGTGGACAATGCTGAGTGTTTCAAGGCTGCACCATGATGTGTGGCTGAATTGACTCTCAGAAGCGATGCTTTCAGATACTGCTGTGAAAAGCCATTCTGCTACCACAGCCTGGGGTTACCTGTTGCTTAGGAACCGGACTCAATGTGCCGGATACAGTCTGACTGAGGTCATAACATTGCTGGGGGGGGGAGGGGGGGGATGTCGGGTACTTAATTACAATAAGCTAAACATCACTTTAAAGTCCATTTGAACACATGTGCTTATGTAGAGAAATGAGTGCTGAAAATGAATGTATCAGTGCGCTAATATTTCAGCGTCGGAATACTGCTTCCCTGCCATTTCCATGCTTAATGAGTTTTAATTCATTTACGTCCACCTGATGCATGTACACTTTTCATCCTAGATCATAACGGGAAAGTTTTAAACATCCTCCCTCATTTATCATCTAAGCTGGCTGTCTGAACGCGCAGCTCGAGATTAAATTAAACCCTGGCCAGTCAATCACCCCGCGATCACCCTGAGCTTTTAGGAGACACATAAACGCTCCGGTCCTTATGATGAATGATGTCACAGTCCCCGGGGAGTACAGGCTGATGCTGGGCCAGCCCTGGGTGTAATGAGGTCGCCCTCCCAATCTCCCCGCGCTCTCAGCCAGTGACACGTGTCTTGTTCCCTGTGTGGTGGTTGTCACCGCGTCCCGCGTGGAGCTGACAGTCTGCTCCCACTCGGAGGTGGCCTGCTGCCACAGCCAATGGTCGCCCGCGATTCGTGGCTTGGCTGAAGCCTCTCCAATCCCACCTCACGTCGATTACAGCAAGATAACAGACAATTTCCTATCCACGTAGCCATAACCCCGCCCCCTGCTTCCCCACAGCCACGCCTCCTTTTTCATAGCAGCTCTGCCTAATTCCTGCTGCCCAGCCACAGCCGCACCCCCTGTCTCCCACAGGGATCTGCTGTGTGTGCAGAGTAATTAACCAGACGGCTTCCCTGGGCAGCAAGCAGAACAACAGGGCGGTCCAACCCCCTACTTGTGAAACTTGTGATGAACAGGCCAAACTGCCAGCACCCTTCCTCACACGGAGTCATGTCCCTAACAGGATTCTCTCTTATAAATACCAGAACCTCCTCCAGGACAGATGTGGCATTTGGGGCCATAACATTCAGTGAAGTGACTCGCAGATCTAATTCCTTTTGCTGCCGAGAGAGATCCAAACTCAGCAGAGGCTTTCTGCTCCCGGATGCCGACTTAGAGGAATTCCACCCATCAGATGCCAAGGCCTTGGCCGACCACACAAGGACACCGGCGGGGAGGGGGGGGTGGGGCAGGACGCAATTTCTGGGTGACTGCCGACGCGCTGAAGCTTCACAATGAACAGATCCTAGCAGCGTGGGAGAGCGTGTGTGACAGGGAGCACGTGTATGTTACAGAGCATGTGTGTATTATGGAGCACATGCATGTTACAGAAGGCATGTGCGTTACAGAGCGTGTGTGTTACACAGCATGTGTGTGTCAGGGAGGGCATGCATGTTACAGAACGTGTGCGTGTCTTTCAGTGCATGTGTGTTACAGAGCGTATCTCTTTTATTTAACATGTGTGTGTTACAGATTGCAAGTGTTATGTGCATGCCAGTGTGTGCGTGATATACAGCGTGCGTGTGTCAGGAAGTGTGTGTGTGTCACAGAGTGCATGTCCCACGGCATGTGAGCTTTACAGAGAGTGTGCATGTTACTCAGAGTAAGCATGTTACTAAGTGTGTGCATTTTACTCAGAGCGTGCATGTTACTCAGTGTGTGCATGTTACTCAGAGTGTGCGTGTTGCTCAGAGTGTGCGTGTTACTCAGAGTGTGCATGTTACTCAGAGTGTGCATGTTACTCAGAGTGTGCATGTTACTCAGAGTGTGCATGTTATGAAGCATCTCTCCAGATGGGCAGAAGAGGAGAAGCCTGGGATGATGACACACAAAGCCAGAACACAGGGGCCTCTGTCTGTCTTTTTATTTTCAAAAGTTTGTCCAGTAGGATATTCTGCACACAAACAATGGCTGTGCTGAACATGTCCGTATGTTGGTGCTGAGCAGGATACCAGATACGGATATCTAGTTGTTTTTTGCATCATTAACTGCCTCCGGCCGGCAGCTCCGGATGAGACAGAATTGGTTTCTGGCTTCATTTCCCCATTTCTGTCTCCTGAGAAAAGAAAACCAGCTGGATAATAATGTTCTCATTTATTTTATTGCTATTATAGTTTATGAATCATTTTGGATATTTATTTTGTGGTAATCTGTGTGTTGGATTTCATTTCATTTAAAAGCAAACTAATTGCTCATATTGCAAATGCAGGGAGGCATCTCACTGCATGTTTTATGCCCCGGACCAACATGGATTCCACACGCTTTCCTGTTGGCAGTGAATCATGGTAAATTAAAGAACACCTACGTGTAAGATCTCTTAGGCTTCGTTTGATTGCTTCTCTTTAGAGGATCACACCTAATTAATTGAAATATTAATTCTGCTAGCATTATAAATACAGCAGCCTGTCATTTATAGGCTGTACGACTGCCTCTAGTTATGGGTGGTGGTGGTGGGGGGTGTTCTGTTAGACAGACTGTGGTGGTGTACCAGCTCCCCCATCCACATCCTGGTTGTCTGATCTGTAACCAAAATACTGAGATGCCAATAAATAATGGATGCCACCGCTCCACCCGACCTTAAGGGGAGAAGCGGACACCTGACCCTGGAGATCAGGGGGGGAGGGAGGGGGGCAGACAAGGTTCGTGCAGATGAGAGGAACTTTGAGTTAATTATCACTCTCAGTGCTAGTGGGCGTGTCTTGCAGCAATTCCAATCAATCGCTCATAAGCACGTGCACGGAAAGATCCGGAGGATGGAGCGGGGGCTGCGGTCACCATCACAGAAGGAGAACGTGAGCACTTCAAATGGAATGGGGGGGCTCTAAGTAGATCTTCATTAAAATTTCATCTGTAGCCAGCTTTGAGGTGGGGGGGGGGACGCCTCAGATCGAAAGCATCTAACGAGCCTGGCCCCCTGAGTAGAGGGGTGGGGTGTGCTGGGGGTGGGGTGTGCTGGGGGTGGTGATACAATGATGTGGGGGGGGTGGCATAGGGGGGCATGGTGGGGGTAGGGTGGTGCATTTGGTGATACTGCAGCATGGAGTGGTAAAACGGTGTGGGTGGGCGTGTTGGGGCGTGGCATGATGGTTAGGGTGCTGATACGACAACGGGGGAGGAGGTGTGGCTAAGGAAGAGAGTTACAGGCAAGCAAACAGAGAGAGGGGGGTGGGATGCCCCAAAGCCTGAAGTGCTGAGCTGCTGTCTCCTTACGCCTGTTTGACGGACGAGGTGTCTGTTTGTGGTGGGGTGCAGAGACTGGTCCGGCTTTTTCTTAGACAGGGCTGCTGTACCCAGTCTGCGGCAACTCCAGTGCTTCAGTGGGAACTTTATATAAAATCTGTACTGGCTGAGTAGTTGAAAAAGATTATATACTTATACTTAATAAATCCTTCTGAAAAATAACGAATAACGAGGTAAGTCTGTCAGATATGAGTTCTGTGTTATGTAACGTGTGCTGTACATATATGCATCTTTTCTGTGTCTGGCGAACTTAATAAGCAGTTATGAATAGCCTTTCATATTCAAGGACAGAACCCCCTGGTTTGCACACTGAATGGAACATCTTCTATAGGAATGGCTCAGCCTTGGAAAGCATTGTGGTGCACTTACAAAATAGTCTATATGAGGTGTCAGACTTTAGCTACAATCTCTGGTCATATCTAGATAGTGGAACATTTTAAAACCCAGCCTCTGCACAGAAGCGCATGTCATGTCTATATAATAATTCTCATTACCCTCTTATTTCGGAGGGGGGGCTTACCCACATGTCTGTAGCATAACTGCACAAAGCCACATAGCTAAGCAGGAAGGCCTTTGCAGTCCTGCATCCCAGTGAGCGATTGACTACTGACCCTCCTCCTGCTCCTATTAACGTTGTGTCATTCTGGAAGGTATTCAACCTTATATAGAATAAAATCAGTTTCAACTCCTACTTTCCTCAACCCCTTTTTAATTTTTTTAATTTTGCTCCACGTCTGCTCTTAATATCGGAATATCAGAATAGTCATATAACGATGCCAAATCAATATATGTATTTCAGACACATACAGCTTGTTCCATTACCTTAAATCAATTGTGATCCTGTAGCAATAGTTGTCCTGCTCTATATAAAACTGAATAGCTTGAATTATCCAGCTTGCTTGACAGTTTAAATGGGAATTACAAGTTTAAGGAGCCTTTTAATCTGATATTTTGAGCAAAGTAAAAGAATTAAACATAATTCAAGGGAAATCTTGGCTCTGGGCTTAACTCCGTGTGGCGGATGTGGCCGCGATTCCCATGTGGGCGCAGTGCCACTGAAGAGGCTGCAAAATTAATGAGTAACTCCACCTAGTAAATCCTATGGGTACCGATTCCCCGCTAATACTAATGCAAGCTGACATCTTTGTCCTTGTTAAAAGGAAACCCGTATACCTTCCTGGGCAGAGGATCAACGTGACAGAATGAAAATGTCCGTCTTAAACTCAGCTTTGTTCATCGCTTTTGAATGCTGTTCACATGACTTTACTTACTCGACGAAGTTGTTGTGAATTGTGGACAGGAACTGCAGTGCTTATGGGTACAAAACATTTACAAGTGCATTTAGAAGCTCCTCTGGTTTCACAAATTGCCTTTGAACTTTGTATCTCAAATTGGCATATAGCTCGGCTTTCTGGAAAGGATTCAGGTTTTGGTTTCTCTGCGCTTATCATGTAAACATGAGTTGTCCGAGTTATATTTGATGTTAATGCTATATGAAAGTGTTTCACTGACTTTAATGTTCCTTTTGGTGGTTAATGAGTAAAAGAATCGTCTGTATTAATGCCGCTTTAATAAATAGGTTTCGGGAACTCCAGATTTCCTTTCTTAGTGAATTGGAGCGTTAACATTTCTGAAAACGACCTAGAAATAGGTGGAGAGAATTACTGATGTAGAGTAGATACATTCCATTTAACGAGCTCATGTGACTGCTGGCCAGAGAGCGTTCTGGGTGCAGGTAGCCATTGCCTTTAAGCCCCATTTAAGGTCCTGCTCTCAACTCCTCAGCCAGACCACATCGTAGGGGATTTGCTGGGCGTGCTCCGCATTTTGTTTTTGCATTGTCACCTCTGAGAGAAGATTTTGTTCCAGAGTTAGATGTTAACTACAGGCTGTAACTATGGCGATGATGCAGTGACACTGCACTGCCCTCCCGACACTAACCCTAACTGGCACATCTCTGGGGATCACTATAACAGAAAGGATATTATGGGATGTTTCCTCTAAATGTTATTGGCAGCAGTCAGAGATTGAGGCCAATTCTGGGTGGAAGGTTTTCTATTAAGCAATAAAACAAAGCATCCTCAGTCCACTTCAGCTTGCAGAATGTTATTTGACATTTTATTGGTCTTTAACGTCATTTATATACTGCAAACTGCCTGTAATGCTTTTTAAAACTCTTCCATAATTGCCCCAGGATACAGTAACATAACCTTGGTGTTCAAATGTGCTCCATCTATGCATTTTAAATTGAAGCTGTTTTAACCAGCATCCCACGCCATAATACAATTTCAGGGAGCATTTCTCCCCAAAAATATGCTAATTAATATTAAAATATGACAAATATACCTTAATTACAAAAAAATAAATACTTATATCCACAGAAAGTCCTGCATGAATAAGCATCAACACCTCAGACCTTCTGAGGGTAGACGCCCCTGCCCCCCGTGGCCCCCCCAGCCAGCATCACACATGCTAATCACATGGTCACTGGGATCACAATGCCGTCCTCTTCTTTACTGACTGCACTCACCCCCACGCTGCCTCTGGGGGGCGCTGCGTGGTTCAGGGTCACTAGACTTATGTCACCCGTGGACGCCTGAGAAAGGCCCTTATCCCCCCAGCTCCAGGGGCACCGCATGCTGGGCAAGACTGCGCTGTGGCCCCCAGGTTTGCTCTCGCCTGTAAATGTGTCTGTTATGGAGCGCAAGATGAGGTAGATGTAAGGAGAATTTCCTCACTGGGATTGATAAAGCATCACGTTTCTATTCTAACAACAGATAGAGGCCATGCAGACTGGAACATGCTGCTCGACATAAACGTCAACACAACAAAAACATCATTATTCTGCTGTGATCATTGTAGCGTTTTTTTTTTTATTCTGATCAGATAAAGTTAGAAAAACACAACAAAGGAATTATGATGATAAGATTTTGAAGAATCTGAAATGTTGAATGTGATTCATTTTCTCCAAACTGCAGTTCCCCCCCCCCCACACGCACACACACACACACACACACTCAGGACTTCATCACGCTCATGTTACACTGCATTGAACGGCAAGCAATTTGTCAGACAGTTAAAGGGTTAACTGAGCTTTAACTCTCTAAATTATTTCCGTGACCAAAGCGGCATGTTGCCCTGATTTATTCTTCATTTGTCTGCTTGCTCTTCGCAGCACATTATTCATAGGCTGTCAGAAAGATAGAATTAATAGTGTGCTCATCTGCAGAAGTGTGCCTTGAATTTATTCTGGCAGATTTAGCAGCAGACGCTTGCTGTCTTACCCAGGCTGCCTCGTGGACCAAAGTCCCCTAATTGCGAGTAACAAACGAGTTTATCTGACGGTGTCGCGTGACGCTTTCAGTGATCCGGCTGTCTGCACTCCCTCCGCAGATTGGACCCAGATCCCTCGCGTTTTCTCCTGTGTTCTAAAACAGCTTAAGCACAAACAACCTTTTTATGGCTTCCTAAACTGTCAATGTGTGTTTCGGCTGATAATTTCGGTTACAAAATTCATTGTTTAAGGATTAAGGATTTAGTCAGACCATTAAAGTGCTTTTTTGCTCCATTCTGAAAAGTTGCCTTTCCTCCTGTCGAGGCCTTTACATGAGTACTTTTGAAAGAGCAGCTTGTTTGATGTGAAATTTCATAAGGTTCAGGGATCTAAAGTCAGCGTTCAGGTGTGAAATGCCGATCACGAACAGATTTTATCGAAGAGCGCGAGTGTAAATGCATCTGAGCCATCAGAGAGGCCTTGGTGTTGGCAGACTGTGCAGATGATGTCACAGGCTGAGAAAAGCTCATGAAGACAACATAGAAAGCGATTTTATTTCAGATGCAAAGGCAAACCGTACAATGCCATTTGCAATCAGGCGCATATAGTATGGTGTGAATCTTTTTCAAAAATCCTTCCTTCAAAAATGGGAGCATTATTCTGGAAACTTCTATTTACATATGAAGTATTACAATCACTGCACATTTGGGAGATATTGAATGGTGTGGTATTTCCTTTCCATGAAGCCCCTGAGGACATTAACCCCACGGCCCGCAGACAGGAAGATACATCATGTGACTCAGTGATCACAGTCCCCTTAGTGACCTGCTTGCAGGGGCTTCCATCTCGGCTCCCGTCCCGATAAGCCTGCTGTGGAAGAGCAGCAGGCCTCTGATTGGCGGGGAGGATCACATGTGTGACCGCGCCTTTGGGCCCGGGCTCTGATTTCAGGGTGAGGTCTGTCCATCAACATGGAGGAATAGAACACGGGCACAGGCCAAAACGACAGCTGTCTGCTTTCACAGCCAGCAGGACAGCAACGCCTGGGCTATTTATGCTGGCTTCATTTGTTCTCTGCCTGTGCACCCAGGGAAGAACAGCAGGGAGAACGAGTGTGTAATAAAGCGCCCAGCCGCCGGGAAGCCTGTCTGCTGATGGTGATTGGAGGGCGGGGCTCTGCTCGTCAGGCAGTGTGATTGCAGCTCGTTAAATGATGGAATAATTACGCAGCGCATGCCGGTGCTGCCAGCGCCGCTTGGGATGATTGCAGACGTGCGTGTCGCTGTGAATTCCCGCGCGCTTTGTTGGGAATGCTGTTCAGAACACTGCACACGGGGCACCCCTGTCGTCAGGCTCTGGCGTACGCTGAAGTCCAGGAGAAGGGAGGGAGGTCTTACGCTCCACATAAACGCGGCGTGAAGAGAGAAAGCAACGGAGGGAACAGAGGCCGCTTGCAAGGAGGTGGTTTTATGTGGGAGTGATGGACAGCAAGGGCAGCTGGGAAAGATGCTGGAGGTGAACGTTTTGCCGGCCGGAGTAGAGAAGCACGGACGTGCAAAGGAGATTCTGGAAAGCTGCCATGCAAAAAGGAAAAACAAATTGCGATAACACCAGTCATTTCTATCCATGGGTCTGTGTCTCTCTGCAAGGAAAGCTGAGTTATGACCAGTAACATACTTGGTGCTGCAAATGCTGAATATGTGAATATGCCATCTATCCATCTGTCGATTTTCCACAAAGCAGGATCGCAGTGAGTCTGGAACCTGTCCCAGGAAGTACAGGGCCCGGGGCTCCCAGAACACCATGCCAGTGCATCGCAGGAAATTTCAGTCCTGTTTCAGGCTGTAATATATTTGTTAACATTTATTAATTTATAACTGGTATACTATGTAGCATTTGGGCCAAAGCTTGAATTGTTTGAGCTCTTATAGTTAAGCGAGCCCAGATATTCAAAATGAACATTTACATCACAAACTGATGTGGCGTGGATGCAAGATGCAAGGTGCTTTGGGCGGATGGAAGAGGCAGCGTGTGTGTCATGGTGTTGAGGTTTTAATGTGCAGGATCTAGCACAAGAAAAGCCCCTCAGCTGTGAGCGGGAAGTGAGTTCATAGGTGCGTAACCCCCCCCCGCTCCCGTCAGCGCTGCACAGCGGACAGCTCGCCGGAACGGCCCGAGAGATGCAGAGGAGGTAAATTATTCATGGGCAGCTTATAGGCAGTAGGTGCTCTGAAGGGAGGCTCCACCCCTCCTTCTTGTCCTCCAGTCTTCAGGGTTATGGACAAATTGCGTTATTAAAATACCCAAATCCAGCCCATTTAAACACCCTCACAGGCTGTTTTTAAAGGGATCCAGAAGCACAGCTTTCAATATGGTAAAAATGATGTGACGTCAAGGGGTCGGGTAGGACCCCTCCGCAGCTGAGGAGATGAGCACATTGGCTGAATGGGCATGGCATAATGGCTGGATGGGCGTGGCATAATCACTATATGGACAGCATGCTTGCTGGATGGGGGTGGCATATTCGCTGGAAGGAAGTGGCTTACTCGCCGGCTGAGTGTGGCGTATTGTCGAATGGGCAGGGCATATTCGCCATATGGACAGCATACTCGTCTAAACCCACCAACATCAATCGAGTCATTGCTACTTTGACAGAGATTACTCCAAAGATCACCAGGTAATGACTGCTCATTCCACACCCCACCGTACCCCCTGCACACCCAGACAGATGGGGGCTCCACAGGGAAAAAAATACACCCTCTAGTTTGACATCATGGGGAAGTACAACTCAAAGTGCTCCACAATCACTCTGTCAGGATTAAAGAACACAGCCCTGGTGCAGTTTTGTTCCACACGGTACAAAGCACATTAATGTACCCGCAATGGTACAAAAGTGTTTCTCAGAGTCCATGTCTGCACCGTAAGAGGTACATTTACCTACAGTCTGGGTACAATTGGCAGACCCTGGAGAGTGCAGCCCCAGTGACAAGTAACTGCGCCCTCAAAGGTACAAACTGCTGCTTCTTTTTTCCTGCACGTGGGCATCCAGGTGAGAAAACACAAATGTAAAGCAACTGTTAAGATCTGGAAGATTAATTACAAGAAAATGATTTAATTATTTTTTCAATTTTGGTATTAAAGTTTTGAAAGTATTTCAGTTAACAGTTCAATTTAAACGGATCACAGTCGTAATGGAGCCTTTCAAGCAGCAGAGTGACTCTGAAGATGCCTCCAGGACCCTCTGAGACCCTCTGTGACCCTCTGTGACCTTTCACACTTCCCGCTTCCTCATGGTAAAGCCAGCATTACAGCTCAGGCGGTCGTCACTGGCACTTCCTGTATCTGCTTATCATGCCCCCATTCTCACTTATGTTTACCAGTTATGACGATTTTGTTTTCCACTGACAGCAATTTAAATTTAGCCATAAGCTGCCCAGGCGATTCCGTCCCCGAATCGATGATACGTGTCTATCTGTGTCTGCTGCCGCAGGCCCCCGTGCAGGGACAGGCGTTCCCAGCACCGGCTCAGTGACCACGAGCAGTCCAATGGCAAGGGGCCCTTCTCTCATCAGGAGGCTGTGCTGTCTGTGGTATGTGGGGGGAGTCGGGGGGGGGAGGTGCTGGACTTCTTCCATGATAATGAAATAGAAATTGCTCACAGGACAGAGTGTGTGCAACCACAGGAGGTGCTGGATGACGGACTCAGGCAGAATATAAATAATGTGAGGGTGATATGAAGTATATTTTGGATTTGGCATAATAGCTTTTGCATCTTTGAATCTATGATTTGTATTTCTGTTCCATTACACCATATTATCAAGATCAAAATGAAGCTAAATCCAAATCCCCACTACCAGCTAGTTATTAATGGTCAATTATTCAATCGATCAGATCTGGGCTGGGAAGCATTGAATAGACAATGAGCTAAGATGTCCGTGCGTGGAGCCGCATTCGTTGCGATGCCTGGCGAGTGTGCTCTGCATGCCGATTATCCCAACTGCAGGAGAAGCCGCCTTTCATTCTCCCTGCATCAATCCCTGCGGTGCCTTTGGGATGTGCTGCACACGCTGAAGAATCTTCTACAAGACCTGTTAATGATGCCCGGTTCCCCACCCCCTGATAAATTCCACGGGTTTGGCTGATGACACGCCCCTGAGTCTCCCCCACACACTCTGCAAATGGCCGTGGGGCCACACCCTGCAAACGCTGATGAGATTTCCATCTCATGATGCAGTGACACCCATGACCTGTTTATAACACACTCTCCTTAAGCAATCTGCTGTTTTCGGAGACCAAAATTAATCCTGCCACAGATACAGTAATGCCTGCCTGATCTATGACATCATTTATAAAAATTACTTTTTTTCCCTCTTTTGACTGGGAGACAGCATTTTTAAAAACATCAAATATGTGGACCATTAATTTGTCTCTCGATTAACGCTTAGTGATTGCTGTCTACAGTGATAGACCTTCTAATTTTTTTTCCAATTAAAAGAAAATCAAGCTGTTCCCATTAATATTTTAAGATTTAATATTTTTTGCATGCATTTATGGTGTCTGTCTTCTTCAGTTGAAGCACTGTACAGCCAGCTGTCTTGGATTGTCTCTCTGCCTGAATGCCTCCTTGCAGCCCTGGGAAATATCCCTTGTTTGCATGCTCCTCTTGTGCTCTTATTTGACGTAATACTTTTGCTCGTTTTTCGATCTGGTGCGCTCAGTCATTTTGTTTCGTCTGGTACAGGGCTAAATGTACGTACGGCACGAAAAAGATGTATCTGAAGCAGGGCACTGTGAACCCCAGCGACGGTGGTAAGGCGTGCCGAGCGAAGATCGCCGTGATTTGCTGATGATCTCTCTGCAGTCGTGGTGCACAGGGGCGTTGAGCGATCCCATCACTTGGGGCTATAGCCCCGAGTATTTTAAGCCAACAAACAAAACAAGTCGAGCCCCAGGTAAACTTGACTTAATCCCTGATCTTTTCAATAGCTCGATACTTCTCTGGTGGTGCATCAGGAGCTATACCCTGGTCTTACTCATTTTCCTGTGAAATGTGTCAGCTCATGAAATGCATTTGGAAGCCAACCATGAATATCTCAGCGGCTGTCCTTAATGCCAACTGTAGATTAGATCCTGAGCTGTTATTTTCTGAAACCAGTTCTTATATTATAATTTCTCTGAAGCCGTATGTGTGTTATCAAGCATATTATGTTATACATAAAAATCTAGCCGTTAAACACACAGCACTACGATCTTTCTCGATGAGTTACGTCTTATAGGTCCATACACTGCTGCAGGTCTCAACATAAGCTCCCCGATCAGCCAGTGCTGACTGCTCGACTGTCACCTAGTAATCTCGAGCCCGGCATGGCCAGCGGAATATTCCGGAGCTTGCTGAGGAAGAAGGAGGTGGGGCTTGTCCATGGAGGCTCCGGCTTCGCTGCCCACGCCTGTTAGCTTGTTAGCCTGCTGAGCACACGCTCTGCTGCTCCTGTGGCCAATGTGGCATGTAGCTCTGCCTTTCCATGTGAAGGAATCCTTCTGGGACCAGACCTCCTCATCCATCCTCCTAACAACTCGCCTCATCATCTCTATGCCTAACTGCCTGTCCACACATCTATATACCATTGACTCCGCACTGCCTGTCCACACATCTATATGCCTCAAGCACTGCACTGCCTGTCCACACATCTATATACCTCAGACTCTGCACTGCCTGTCCACACATCTATATGCCTCAGATGCCGCACTGCCTGTCCACACATCTATATGCCTCAGACTCCGCACTGCCTGTCCACACTTCTATATACCTCAGATGCCGCACTGCCTGTCCACACATCTATATACCTCAGATGCTGCACTGCCAGTCCACACATCTATATACCTCAGACTCCGCACTGCCTGTCCACACTTCTATATACCTCAGATGCCGCACTGCCTGTCCACACATCTATATACCTCAGATGCCGCACTGCCTGTCCACACATCTATATACCTCAGACTCCGCACTGCCTGTCCACACTTCTATATACCTCAGATGCCGCACTGCCTGTCCACACATCTATATACCTCAGATGCCGCACTGCCTGTCCACACATCTATATGCCTCAGACTCCGCACTGCCTGTCCACACTTCTATATACCTCAGATGCCGCACTGCCTGTCCACACATCTATATGCCTCAGACTCCGCACTGCCTGTCCACACATCTATATACATCAGATGCCGCACTGCCTGTCCACACATCTATATACCTCAGACTCTGCACTGCCTGTCCACACATCTATATGCCTCAGACTCCGCACTGCCTGTCCACACTTCTATATACCTCAGATGCCGCACTGCCTGTCCACACATCTATATACCTCAGATGCTGCACTGCCTGTCCACACATCTATATGCCTCAGACTCCGCACTGCCTGTCCACACATCTATATACATCAGATGCCGCACTGCCTGTCCACACATCTATATGCCTCAGACTCCGCACTGCCTGTCCACACATCTATATACCTCAGATGCTGCACTGCCTGTCCACACTTCTATATACCTCAGATGCCGCACTGCCTGTCCACACATCTATATGCCTCAGACTCCGCACTGCCTGTCCACACATCTATATACCTCAGATGCCGCACTGCCTGTCCACACATCTATATACCTCAGATGCCACACTGCCTATATAATAATAAATGCCAGTGTTGCTCTAATCAATAATTTGTATTTCAATTTATCTTCATGTTGTGCCTTTCACAGAAGAGTCAGGTCACAAGGCACTTTACATGGGTGTGTTGTAATGCATCACTACATCATATAAATCATCCCAAAACAGGGAAAAGTTAAGACAAAGAAAAAAAAACAATGAAAGAAATATAATATAATATTGGTGTCCTGCACACCCCCCACTTTCTCCATCGTCTTTTGCACAGCTTAACATCATCATGCTAACTCCTCAGGAATTCCAGATCTGGATGGGACCCCCGCCGAATGCGGGTGAACCCCCCAAACACGGCGTATCGACTGCAAATCCGCTGGCCTTGACTCCCACCATGCATGAATTCACAAGCTGCAGTCACACCTTGCTGTGTGCGCAGCAGTGAAGGTCAACCCGCCTTCAATCCTGCGAGCAGTTTTTGTCTCTTTCCTCTTTAAATCTTTATATTCTTTCTCCTGACTGCTGCAGCCAATCAGAGTGGCATGTGTATGTTGGGGGAGGGGGGGGGGTGTTTATTCTGCTCTCCACCCCCTACCCTGCCATGTGTAAAGAGACAGCCTTCCCAAGCATGCTATATTATGCCGCTTTTCTATCGGCAAACAGAAAGCCATACCCAAACCGTACACTATACAGTGTGGTTTTCCACTGCATAAGGGTCGGCTGGGTAAAGGCATTAATGGGATTGGAGAGTGAAAGTGACGCAAAACTGATGAGTTGCTTGTTTACTGGTCACGTTGTACATCATGTTTTACTAAGTGCAAACTTCCAGTAGCGAGTCTGTTATGTCATTATCAAACGCTAGTGGAATTAGCATTCGCTAGTGTGAATTTGCATTATTCCTTTCAACGGTTCTATAGCACTCTTTTCAATAGGTAGATGGAAATTTTCAAGTTCCAAGTTATAGGGAATGCATCAATACACTGCGATGTGTGATACTACTAATAATGAATAATATATGGAACACACACTTTTTTCTTCAAATAATCCAAGTGCAGAACTGATATCTCTGTCAAATTCAGTTACTCAGATTGTGGTAACACGACCAGCTTGGTTAAATCGTTCAATCACGCTTTCGGCCCTGCTAGTAAGCAGGATCACGTCAGAGCTGGTACCACTCAGATAATTCAGAAAATGGTTAGTTTGTAGTATGCTTCAGGTTCTTGGTAGCAATGCAAACGCACTGTTATGCTGAATAGCCTGTCCTGGGGGTGGGATCCACTGCCTTTACGTCGTGTGGTGTGGTTTCATGGGTTTGAGGGGGGATCCTCCTGCAAAAACCTCTCACTGGTAAATGGTAACAACTTCACACCAGCCTTTTAGAAATTAATAAAGCATGTGCATTTGAAGGGTATGATATGGGAGAATATTCATGCTGGCAATGATTTCTGGGCCATTATCAGTCACTGGCTCTTCATCACAGACTGGCGTATATTGACATTTTTGGCAAAGGCTACGTATTCCCTAAATCTGCATTTATTTGCATTAACACGTTTGGAGTTTGGAGGCTAATCGTTGTGCTTTATGGTTCTGCATTGAGAATCAATACAGGCCCCGGGATCCAGCAGCAGTGCTGACCTTTCGGTGAGCAGAGATGTGACGTTTATGGATTGCAGGTCCCAGGTGACCACAGCTCGTCTGCAGCCATGCCTCGTCTGGGGTCCCCTAGCAGAGTTACTGCCCAAAGAACCATGACAGGGACGTGAATGTCCCCCTGCTAAATTCCTCTGTCAGCTTCTTTATTCTATTAAACAAAAAACAGGACAAGGCATCAGGGTCTTAAATATATAAAAAGAGCAGGGATGTCGAGGAAGTAAATGTTTCGGTGTTATACTACTTATACTATTGGAACAGTCAGGCATGATGGCTATTGAGGACTCAGGATATCTCAAGGCATGCTAACCAGCCCAGAGCCCCAGACTAATCAACCACTAACAGATCATCCTGCTAACCAGCCCAGAGCCCGACACTAACTGCCCTCAATCACTCCGCCTCCAAGCCCAGATCACCCTACTAACCAGGACAGACCCACAGGCTAATCAACCACTAACCAAACTTCCTGCTAACCAGCCTAGAGCCCGACACTAACTGCCTTCAATTACTCCGCCTCCAAGTCCAGATCACCCTACTAACCAGGACAGACCCACAGGCTAATCAACCACTAACCAAACTTCCTGCTAACCAGTCCAGAGGCACACATTAACTGCCCTTGATCACCATGCTAACCAGCCCGGATCACCCCGCTGGCTAACCCAGAGCTGCACGTTAACCAGTCCAGATCCACCCCGCTAACTAATCCAGAGCCACACGATAACCAATCCAGGGCAGGATGCTAACCAGCCCAAATCACCCCGCTAACCAGGCCAGAGCCACATGCTAATCAACTGCTAACAGATCGTCCTGCTAACCAGCACAGAGCCGCATGCCAGCAGCCCAGATCCACCCCGCTAACTAGGCCAGATCCACCATACTGACCAACCCAGAGGCACACTGACCAGCCTCTCATCTCACCTGCTGGAGTCCTGCTACGTGACAACCTGGAGCCGAACACGGCTAATCTGCGTGCGCGCACCCCGGCTCAGAGACCATCTGCCGGCTCTCTGCAGGGGCCTCAAACACGCTCACGGCCCTCTGGCCCCAAGCCGGCTCGGACCGGCCCAACTGTTGAGCACCATGTGCCTGGTGTAAACTGTGATGGGGCTTCTCCCCTTAATCTCTCTGTTAAGTAGACAGAAAGCCAGTATTCAAAGTAATACCCAGCTATTTTCATATTTATTTTAGTAACCATTAAAATTATAATGACCAAAAAACAACAACAACAATATAGCAACCATGGCTCATTTTGGAGGAATCTTTATCTAGTAATAAAACTGAACCGTTAATTTTTTTAAATACTTTCCCGGCTAGTAATGAAAAAACTATTAATCGATCGCATAAATAAATTGTGCACCATAACTGCAGTGACGGCGTCGTTATCGTCCTTTCTCTTAGTGGGTAGTAAACGGAGCGTCGCGGTAGTCCAGGCTGGAAAAACCGACCGTAATTTAACGGGTAAAATAATGGGCGGAAAGACGATAGAATGGAAAAAAAGAATGGCTTTTAAAATTAAGCAAAAGCAAAAAAAAAAAACAAAAAAAAAAAAAACAAACAACGGATAAAAATACATTAAAACATGTATAGATCGTATATGTGTGTGTCATCACAATCCTAATGGCAGCGAATATACGGAATATAATTGAATTTTTGTCATCTCAAAACCGTATGTTTGAAAATGATGCACACCAACGCTACACACTCCCCAACACTCACACATGTTAAGAAAACAAAACAGAATTTATATCCCCATATCCATATTGTTATCACTCAGTACAGCGCCGATTGGCAGGCTAACTCTGTTGTGCCTTTTGCATGGCTGCAGTTGACAAAGCCATTTAAAATAACACTGTAATCAACATCCGCAAACGTCTTGTATTATAACCCCTTAAAACTCCAGGACAAAGAAATGTTTCTACTTCTTTGGATTTGCCAGGATTCTAGATCAGAGATTAGATTTGCAGTACCGTGGAAAATATTTCATTTATTCGCCACCTTCTTGCTTAAAGGCGTTCTATATTTTGAAAAGTGTTACAAAAATAACTTGCTTTTGGTGAAATGCTCTTAAGATAAAATCGGATTTACTAAATACTCAAAACACCCGAAGTTTCACTCCTCAGATGTTTACGATTTAGTGTTGATTACGCTCGGATTAAAAAAACAAAAATAAAAAATTCTTGTGCATAACAATAATGTTTCTGCATATGAACAAATTAATTGCATATCTATAAAATATAAACTTTCATAAAAGGAACCCTTTCTTCGAAATGTAGGCTAAACCGTAATTCCTTAATTTAATATTATTATTTTTACACGTGGTGACGTACACACCAAGCGCTGCACTGACCAGCTGCACGTGTCATGAACTGTGTCCACGTGAGGCTGTATTGGACGATTTAATTATCACCCTCCCCAAAGGGAAAAAAAACTGTACACCTCCTTTCAGTCACCGCTTTTTTGAATCTGGCTTCTGTTACAAATGTACGGTACAGATTTGTCCTGTCACCCTCCTCCACCCACTTATCCTGGTCAAGGTCATATGGAGCCTGTCCCAGAGAGCTGAGGACACACACACACACACACTGTGGGTAATGTAGAGATGCCAGTTAACCCACAATACAGGGAAAGAATGCAAATTCCATACACATAGAGTACAGCAGAGCAGAGGTAGGTTTTGAACCCTCAAACCTGGTGGTGCAGGCAAAAGTGGCATCTGCTAGACTCTCAGATTAGTCCTGTGTTTATATTTATCGTTTATAGTTACAATCAAGTGGCAGTTTTCTTATGTCATAATTTAACTCACCAGATAAACAGGAGTGCTAAATCAAAAATGCATAATCCAGACACTAGTAAGTGTGTGTGCTTGTGTGTAATGTGGATTTGTATTTACCACATTGCGGGGACCAAATGTCCCTATAAGGTAATAAAGCATGTTACTTTTTATATTGTGAAGACATTTTTTCAGGTCCACACATTATAAACCTCAGTTTTATAAAGAATTTGTAAATGCAATCAAAAACTAAAAATACCAAAAGTCTTATATTTTGTTTGGTTAATTATGGTTAAAGTTGCGGCTGGATACGGATTAAGGTTGGCTTAGCTGGGATTAGTGTTATACCCATAGGAATGAAGGAGAATCCCCACAAAGATCGGAATACAAAGGTGAGTCTTTGTGTGTATGTGAGTGGGATCCAGCTGTAGGAGCGTCCCTCAGCCGCCCGCTGTCTCCCTCGCATTGCTGCCATGCTGCATGAGGTTACGTCCTCAGTCTCTCCCTCCGTGCCGCCACCTCTGCTGTGTGTAACAGGGGCGCCGCCCCCCTCCCCACGATCTGGTACCCCCCCCTGAATACTAATGTACGACGCACTGGGAACGGACTGCTTAGGACACCTGTGCTAAAGCGATACGGGGAAAAGGTAATTTCTCAAATCACCACGTAGGAAATGCGACACGGAAAAAATTGTTATGCGATTAGGGAAACTCAGCCGGGTACACAAATCCTTTCTGTTCCAGACGAGCCAGAGTTCTGCGGGATCCAGCCGTGACAGAATCGATTAAAGCACCCTGGGCCCCGTTAATATGAGGGCCCCTAAACCAGGGGCCCGGGCAGAGTCCTGAAGCTGCCGACTGCATATTTAATAATTACCGTACAACATTATTATCTTAATGCAGCCAACTTTATGGGCTCAGTGGGGTGATAAGTCATTTACAAGGTAAGACGTGGCCTCGGCACAGACATCCATCACTATATGTCCAGAGTGCGGCGCTTTACGAGCACTTAGAGCCGGCCCGAAAGAAGCTGTGAAATTACGACGCTGCTAAATGACAGCACTTGTCTCGGAAGCCTATTAATTTCTGCCGCCCACTAGAGACGGACCCGACTGGGCCGTGTTTGTGCGAATTGCGGGGGGAACGTTTGTGGAAGCGTGCGGAGGGGAAAAACCTAGGCGGGAGATTAATGTACATTATACCTGAGCGGAACAGCAAGCTTTATTTCCGTTAGTTAATGCTGTGTAACAACAGCAAACATTAATTTCAAAGAGAAGAAAAATACGTAACAGCATTAATACCACTAGAGTAACAGTACACTTTATTTGCAGACACTTCGTAATAATCCTTAGAGGCAGTGTTGAAAATGAACATATTTATGCTGGGTTCTATATCCCCATTTCGGGTGACGCATGCGTTTATCCCAGAGAATGAAAGCAGGGACTGAAATACTGGCATGACAGAGAGGCTCAAAGCATGAATTTACAATTTGACTCTCAGCCATATAGTCACGATCGTCGCGTTAATTAATCATGATATAAATCCTCGTTTGTGCGTCTGCTCACTTTCTTCTAAGCTATTTGCAAGCGTGCCGCCTTCCCTAATTAGCAGTGCCGTGAAAAGAAGCCCCCTTGTTTGTAAAAGCCCAGTCTCTCTCCCAATTAATTTCTGTGTCTTTTGGCAATTTTCATTACGATAATGGGGCAGCGCGGACCAGCGTGTAAATTGGCCCAAGGGGAAAGATGAACAACCGGTGGTTCGGGATGTACGTCGGGCTGTGAACAAAGGGGGTGCAGCACATGCAGGGAGGTGTGGAAACCGGGGGGTTGGGAAATGGGGCCCATGACTGCCGCTGATTTATAATCCACCGGAGACGGGACCCGGTAACACCATGGATGGCCACCCTGTTCAGCTGCGGCGAGTGTTAATTGGGCCGAGGAGCAGATGGGCAGCCGGGATATTTTAGCGGTCATGGAGGCAGAGCGTGTGACTGAGGAAAAAGGAAGAAAGCATGAATTTATTACTTAACCAGTGCACTAATTAGTGTCCACTGGAGGGCGCTGGCGGGCTGCTCTAGGGTTAATTTAGCCCGGAAATTGAGTGGGCTATTAGCAGGTTATTTAGACCTGTGGTCTTCCTTCACCTGCCTGAGACGCTGCTGTTGCAGCGGTTTGTGGGAGAGAGGCTGGTTTAGCACTCAGGCTTTGAGGAGAGGAGGCCCAGAGCAGGTCTGCTCCTGTGGGAGGAGAAGGAGAGGGGAAATGGAGCAAGCTGGGGGGGGGGGGGGGGGGCATGCATTATTCAAAGGCCCGAGAACATAAGTGCAATTTTTTCCAGTCCAGCTGGTCGCAGAAATAAATTAACACTTCCAGCCATGCAGCAAAGTGCTGGGATTCATCTGGATGAGTGTTATTTCAGGGGGCTAGCCTGAAACACAGAGCTGCACTCGCCCAGGGTTCGAGAGTCGCCATAATTATTCCTCTGGCTCCCGCGATGGTTATCATTAGTGCTGGAGGCTTTGAGGAAGGGAAGCCTGCAAAGGGCGTCTGGTAGCTGGGGGGGGCTCTTTAGGAGGAGCAAAGTCAACATCCATGTGGCGGCGTCGAGATGGGGAGTGTTTTTTAATTCTGTAAAGAGCACACTGTCTACATCCTGCCTGTACACTGCACACTGTCTACACCCTGCCTGTACACTGCACACTGTCTACACCCTGCCTGTACACTGCACACTGTCTACACCCTGCCTGTACACTGCATTGTCTTCATGGTGTCTACACACTGCTTGCATGCTGCATAGACATGGTGTACACTCTTCTTTTACAATGCTTACATGCTGCCTACACATTGACTAAATGGTGTCTACAAGCTGCTTGCATGATGCATACATGTTGGTTACACACTGTCTACATGCTGTATGCATGCTGTCTACATACTATCTACACGCTGCATACACAATGTCTTTGTGCTGTCTACACTCTGCCTACATGCTGTCTACACACTGCCTACACACCGCCTACATGCTGTCTACACATTGTGTACATTCCCTCTACACAGTGCCTACATGCTGTCTACAGCTTGTATATATGCACAGAACTTAATGAAAATAACAAGGAACGGCTGGTGACATCGGTATTTCACACAAGGTTAACGAGGGGGACGTGGGACACGGGAGGATCGGACGAGCCGGTTGTGACCATATGACAACCTCCAATCCTGCTTATTATGTGAGTATGTCATGATTACGCCCATATGAGTGATTTATTACCTTATGTTCTATTGTTACATGTTGTCTGTGCTGACAGTGGTTATGCAAGTGAACCTGTGACATCCTATAGTGACCTTTTGTACTTTAAAAATCACAAACAGGATGATAACAGGAATCTTCCCCCAAGCTTCTCATTCACTGTTACCATGATGACCTTCCTCCACAAACCCAACTTTCCATTAGTCAGCTACCAGACGCATCTCATCTTTTCAGTTATGACAATTCCCCAAATTGTGCCAGATCTGCGTGCTCCACAGCGTGTTCCCTCCAGCACACTTCCTCTCACGGGTCCACAAGAACAACAACATCTTTTTGCCGAAGGCCTAAGACAGCACAACAATCTCATAATCCGTCCAACTAACCATTTTTCTTTCACACTGTGCTGTCTAAGCAAGACTGAAGCCTAATGCACTGTAATGACGGAAATTAAATGCATATTAAAATGCATAGTAAATAATACATATTGAAATGTAATTTAATTGGATAAAGACTTTTTTTGCATGTATAAAACACGATTGTAGAAAAACAAAATAAGTGTCAATATGTGCATTAAATAAAAATGTCATTATTGGTACATCTGTAAAATATATGTAGAAAGACTATAAATTCATAGGTAATGCTGGTAACATTACAATAAAATCAAACTGCCATACGCAAGCACCCAAAACGAATACCATGCCCAAGAGACGCCCTTGAGATAAGGCGCTGTTGGGATACTGAATATTTAAATATTTTTTTACCACAGTTGCTATTGGTATTCATTTGGTTTACAGAATAGTATCAAGGTAATTCGACAAGATGTGTTTTTGACGTGGCATCAATTCCTGCTGAACGACCCAGTCGGTTCATCCTTTGACCGTATTCCTTTTAATGAAAGGGTTCAATCCGCATGCAAAGGCCGGTATTCCAGACTGCGGAGGGGGCAGGATTCATCTCTTACAAACAACCCCCGGATTCCTCCCAGAGTGGCATTCGGGCGTGTTTTGGAAAGTACAGAAACGTGTGTGAAGAGCTTGGAAGGCACGTTATCGCTGTACGAAAGCTGTGTCGAGGCGAGGTCGGCGGCGGCAGTGGGTGGGGGGGGGGGGGAGATTCACACCTCTGAGGCGGCTGGAAGCTCAGAGGCGTCTGTGATGTATTTTTTACTGCATGATGGACATTTCAGGAAATCGCTCCATCTAGCTACAACTTGCCTCAATAAAGTTTAACTTATACAAGAATGTTTATACTGGCTTGAAATGGGAAGCAGCGAAGCAAAGTTACGGGTTAATTAAGATTAAATGAAATCTTTCACCCCAAAGGCAATCGGAACTGGTGCATTTTATAGTTTCCGATTAACAGAAGTACAGTACTACACTGCCTGATAAAGAGCGATCTGCCCACGGTGTGAGTGAGGCGTCTAGACACGGAGGCGTGGCCGCGGTGAGACAGGGCCCAGGCTCCACCCCCCGCGTCCCGTCCCTCTGCTGGTCCCAGAGGAGACTTCAGAGGCCAGTAATTGAATCAAGTGCATACAGACTGTCTGCAAGTGCATAAAAGGGGAAACGGAAGAAAAGAACGAGCAATAGCGACAGGACAATGGCCAGCACATTCAGAGCAATACTACTACTACTGCTAATAATAATAATAATAATAATAATAATAATAATAATAATAAACATGCAGCCTATCGGTGAATTGTAAAAAGTGGCTTTTTGCTGTGATCCAGCTCTAAGATGCCTTTCAATAATAATAATGTTTGTGTGATGTGATATTTTCATTGCCGTATCTGGATTGTGTGGTGATGAGTATCTGTAATGAGGGGCAGTTAGCGAAACAGCCTTATTGCTGCGGGTATATAGCCATGCAGTGCCCTGAGCCGGCCTTGAACTCAGTGCTGTACGGGGATTAAGGGGGGGGGGGGGCGGGGGGGGGGGGCAGTATCTGCCCTGCGCGTGAGGCTGCATTTGTCTGCGACTTCTGCAACCCGTCCCATTATGCGCTGACTGCCCCATCGCGTTTCCAGGCACGCGCTGCTCCGGGCGCCTCAGCCCCAGGGCAGACTGCGCTTATGCTCAAAATCCCGTGTCACTAATCTCATATCCATCCACATGTCAGGCTAATGGACGGAATTCCGGAGTGTGGATTCGGAGGCGACGTGTCGCAGGGAATACGCCGCATTTCTTCATTAACAGAGCACGCGTGTGCCAGAGCGTGACTGTACTGTAAATTTATTGTATACATACATACATGCATACGTGTGTGTTTGTGAGTCTGAGCGAGTCTATGAGTGTGTCTGTGAACGAGAGAGAGAGAGAGAGAGAGAGAGAGAGAGATACAGGGTTTTGGTTTGTTACTGTCACACTGGAGTGAAAGCAGAGGCCGGATCCCATTTAACAGGAGGGATGCGCCCTCGCCGATTAAGGGGCCCTGCAGTCTGACCTCACTCTCCTGTGCCGTAAGTCACAGTTCCGTTTGGCATGGCGATTATTGCGCTGCTGCACGGTTCGTTAAGAGCTTATCTGAGGTCAGAACCAGCGCACAGGCGCTTAAACTGGCGATTTAATCAAGCGTTTTCATTTCTGTGTTACGCTGGTTCTGTGTTTATGATGACAGTGCCATCAACAGCGGGAAATGGAGCTACGTGGTGGTGCGTGTGTGTTTGCTGATAAACAGGGAAAGACACCGGCTTTCCCTCTGCACCTCCATCCCGCCAAACCCTCACTGTCTATCGGTTACAGCGGCATTATTGTTAGAGTATTGATTGGGAAGGATATAGATGTATATACATATATCTGCTGTAGTTAATCCCTTAGGAGATCTTACTGATAAAACTCTCTATAAAGCACGCTGTATTAAATAAATATGGCTGGTATATTTCATTGCTGGTTGTCAGGATGCAGTATTCTGGATCTACCAAGTGTGGCGCTGTTGTACTGATTCCATTGCTGCCAATGTAGAGTACGGAGCAAGTGTCCGTCCTGAGAGCTGCCATAGCAATCACAGGCTTGCCCCGCACTGCAGTCTTTGTCGTTACTTTTCGCCTTCTGGGACTGTGGTTAATTGGCTGAAAGCAAAGTGACCAGCAGATTAATGCAGTTTGATGTTCCTGTTCGATGTCTCTCGCCTACAGCCAGTATCTCTGTCTGCCATCAATGTGTCATGTGATGCGTTGCTAATGTTCACCTTCCGCACGGCAGGACGGCACAGGGAATGACTGTCGCTTTGTGGTAAATCTTCTGGAAGGATTGAGAGGTGCTTGTTTGTGGCTGGTGGTGCCCCACCCGCTCGACAGGTGGGCCGGCGTGATCTCCGGGGCCTGAGGCCCTGATGGGCTTGGTGATTTTTGGGCTATTTTGCTGTAACAGTGCCTCCCATGTGTCACTATTCCAGGGCCCAGACGAACTCCTGCTGCTTAGGAGTGGAGAGGACGGACACACGGAAAAGGACGGCCTGGCCGAGAGGATATCACTGCCGCAGCCCACTGCCTGCAGAACCCCGTCTGCCTGATCACTCCCATTTCAGGCTGAAATTGGTTCACAGTGACATCAAGTGGCCATCAAATGGCTCTCCGGTTCTTTGCAGCACTCACACTTCTGTTGGCCCCATCCTGCACCGATGTTGTATTTAGGCGAATTACTGCCCCCTGATTCAGCTGCCATTGTGATCCAGGGCAACCCCACAGCTGGCAGAGGGGAGTTAGAAAGGAGAAATCTAGAAAATGTTACCAGCTATCCGGACATTGACAGATGTTCTCACAGCACCGGGAATCACAGGAGCGGCTGTAATCGCTCCGAATCCTCCTCTGTGTCCCAGTCGGGTTGGGCTGGGCCTTTCCAGCCCTCTACCCACCTGCCCGTTGCTTCTCTGTGTTTGCATTCAAACGTTGATTTCAGTGCCGATTCAGGACTGGGACTGTCGCTCACTCACCTTATGCATCATGAGTTGAGACTGTGTTTACATGCAGCAAACTAAGGAACAGCTGTTCCCTATTCCCCTATGCCAGTGTCTCCCAACCCGGTCCTCGGGGCCCCCCAGACAGTCCACATATTTGCTCCTGCCCATCTCCTTGCTGGGAAAAAACATGGATTGGGAGACACTGCCCTGTACAGGTGTAGAGATTCAGCATTTCATCATTTCTTAGGAAACACCTAGCTAAACTGTTGTAACATTCATTTGCATATTTATTAAACTCATTAAAAATTTTAAAACCAAGCCTACTGATCTTGCAGTTTAATGTAACTATAATATAGCTTTATTTGATGTTGTACCTTCATTGACATCATTGCTGGGCAGTTCACTGCATCAGCGTTTCCTGCACTGTCTGTGGCTTTGAGATCATGTGTACCCACCCCCCATTTCCCACAAACTGTCTGTATTATGTTCTCTTTACTCCCCCCCCCCCAAGACTGGTGACACCCCCTGATGCCTGGCCTTGTTGAGGATGCTTTAGTGTCCAGAATAATCTTCATTGGCTCGGGGGCCGCCATGCACACGGGGGCCGGCGGTTCCTGATACCCGCCGTGCCGATCGCCATGTCAACAGGCTCTCTGCCCCGCCCACTGCTACCTTTTCAGTCGAAAAACATCGACTGAGTCTTATTGTGGCAGAATGATGCCTGATTGGATTCTGGCCTCTGAGGAATCGTCCCCATTTTCTGTGGATAATTACGGCCTTGCAGAATAATCAAGCTGCAGGACATCAGACAGCAGTAATCAGGTGGGGGCTGGGGGGTGTCCAGGATATGTGCTTTTTGTGTTCTGCCGTGCAAACACTTCATCAGAAAGCAGACCAAACAGTCTGAGACAGACCACCCGCACCCCAATAAACGCTGTGCCCCCCCCACCCTATAAGCGCCGTGCTCCTGGTCCACTGGGTCCTCTAGAATGGCGCCCCCCGGTGAGTTGAATGACAATAACATGCCGTTACCTGCTGGCTTGATTGCGTGTTATTAACATGCGGAGCGTGTTTGCATGCCAGAGGCGTGTATGGAGACACGCACCCCGGGAGGGGGTGCACAGAACCTTCCTAACATCGTTTCAATTTAGGATCCGACAAGGAGTTTAACGGGTTTTAAATGTCAGCTTTTGTGTGAGTTAGACTGGACAACCTAATGCTTTTTAAAGAGTCTCTGAATCTCCGGATGAACAAGCTGCAGATATCGGACCAGATATGGTTGGCTGTATCAAGTAAGCTGTCAACGGGCAAATGTAACTCCATTAAGCTCCTCTCATCGATAAGCCTCTAAACGCTGTTGTCTAAATTCTCTCATTTGATCGTGCTTCTCTCATTTCCCATTGGTGCCGATTCTATTCTTACAGCAACATTTCTGAGCTTTAGTACATGTTTAATTCTGTAAGACACATACAGAGTTGATATTAATGGACCTAATGGTCATTTTTCTCGTAAATTTTTTCACTGAGATTAAGAGAAGGAATGAATAAAGACATAAATGACAGACACTGGCGAATTATTAGTACATTTCTTTGTCTGCCCTCCGCAGGCGCAGTCGATCATGGAAGCTGGCTCTCCGCTCGTCCTGTGACTCAGGCGGCCGTTGTCCTTGACACACAGACTTGTGTGTGTGTGTGTGTGTGTGTGTGTGTGTGTGTGTGTCTTTGCTGATGGAGCATGTCCAAAATGTAATACTGCCCAGACAGCCTTCCCTCTGGGGTGACAGTAATTCCATTACATTTTGTAGGATGTGGCGTGGAAAATCATAAGCAAATTAAGAGGTGAAATTCACTTATAAACATTTAATATTCACCATTTTTGAAAAGCTATGTTTACTAGCTATTGTTTATTAGACAGCTAATGGCTCACTGAGTAATGAGATATTTGTGGGTGCATGTGGTCCAAGACCTAAACTAAGAGCTGTTTTTTTGCTGCAGAGCTTCATAATACAGAGCTTAATATCGGTTCCAGTTCACCCTGATGCTGGTGTAAACGCACACCACACTGACTGCCCCCTCGGCCTCAAACCACACTCACCAACAGCACTGAAGGATGAAACAGCCTGGCTGATTATCATCCTTCTATGCAGACGTCAGCCCTCCTTTTGGTGCTGTTACTATCAGGTAAACAAATCAAGTTTTTTTTTGCAGGATAAACTGTAATTCATATCAAATTACCTACTACCTACCAATATATATTTCTTAGTTCTACATTTTCCCTTGAATTATACAAGAATCTGACTCAGAATCAGGTCCCTCTGCCGCTTTCTGTCTGGTATCCCACCCCAGTGATGGTAGCCTGGATTAAGACATTACATTAAGATTTGTCTCCTTATCCCATGTCCCCACACCTGGCACTTTTCGTTTCATAGCATCCCATCTCTATGTGTCCCCATCTCCCTGTGTCCTCATCTCCCCATGTCCCCACACCCTGTCTCCCCATGTCCCTGTGCCACTGTTCCACACATCCTGTCTTTCCATCTCCTCACACCCCGACAGTCGCCTACGCCGACGTTTATGATTCATAAATAATGCCAGGCGTCTAACCTGCTGCCCGCCTGCCTGCTTGTCAGACCAATCAAACGCCCACTGCCTCAGAGCGCCCGTGGAGAACGCCATCACCTGCAGCCGGCCCTCTGGGGTGTGGGGGGGGGGGCTGGGGGGGGGGGGGGGTGGTGCTCTGTTTCGTGGGCTAATTGCAGCTTTCCACACCATCAGATGCTGCAGAATCGCTGCACTTGAAAAGCCCATTTGCTCCATTTTACAGACTGCACGCTGAATGCATACAGATGCGGGGGCAAAGGTCCCCCCCACTCAGTGTGGGGCACCGTGGAGCTGATGCAAAGTGGCTTTTACTCGATTAGCGGGAAGCGGCAGCTTTTCAGCTCTTCATAACACCTTGTTAAAGCAGTGAACCTGCTGGATAAGCGCTTATGGAAGGTGGATGGAGAGAGAAGTCTTATTTTCAGGAAAACTGACATAAATTAAACTCACAATAAAGTCACATTTCAGTGAGAAGGCCGGAACGAAGGGACTATATAAAAATAAATACACAAACATTGCATCAGGAAAATCTGAACACCGGCACTAATATTCCCTGTGAACTGCATTGATTCTCTATGTATGTTCTCATTTCTGTACAATCAAGGAATAACTATGGAATAGGGATGGCAAACATGCAGCCACCGTTGTGCTAGGGGGAGACCAGGAAGATCTTTTTTTACTTTGTGGCATTATTTCGACTAGTTGGTTCCTCAGATGGCTTGTGGTTAAAGTCGGTCCTCATGGTAACACTATCAAAGCTATGTGCTTTGTAGAAGTTACACCAGATGATGACAATCAAAAGCATGAAAAATGTGATAGTGGAAGAGTGACGTCCATGCTTATAAAACGTATATCATGATATGAAGCATGAATGGTGAGGGATCTGAGTTCTATAGCAGCCCTGCCCATGTTAATTGGCTATTTGCTCACTGCCCAGATCCTGTTAGGGGGCGTGACACAGCCCTGAATGCAAATCCAGGAGATCAGAGCGCCACCCAGGGGCAGAGTGGGGGAATTTACAGCAAAGAGGGTGGACTGCATGAGAATAGGATGAGCGGGATTTTTTTAGTCTGACTCAAGTGTGATACATCTCACACTTCACTACAACCAGGAAAAACTTTTTTTTAGCAAAATGCCTAAATCATTAATTTAAAATTACTGTCTCACATAAAATCTTGTGGAAGAATTCCTTTTTGGTCTTGAGAAAATGTGAATTCAGTTGATGATGGTCGTTTTCCCCCTGGGGGGGGGGGGTCATACAATGGATGAATCATATTAAGACCTGATGTGCCCTTCTCCTTCGCTACCAGTAGGGGGCGCTGGAATGCTATAGTCTCTTTCTCCTGTCCGTTACATTCTTGGCCTTGAGGGTCTTGGGCAAATGTGTGGGTTGACAGAAGATCCCAGATCCGACCCCCCCCCCATCCCCGAAGCGCTTGGCTCGCTCCCCCTGCCCCCCCATCACTTGGGCTCCACTTTGAAAAGCAAATTGTGTCACGAGCGGCGCCTCACTGCAAATGTCAGACCGCTGCCTGGAGACGCACCCCCTGCCCCCCGTCAGCCTCTAAAGTGTAAATGTCAATGGGACGGCCCGCGGCGACCGGCGCTCTTATTAATCCAGGGAAGAGCAGGTCGCTCTGCAGCCAGCGCCCCCACAAGGCCTGCGGTGACACTGCACTTCTGCTTAGGAGCACTGGAATTAAACACCAAGTCTACGTGTCACCCGGCACCTTCTGTGTGACATCCTCATCCACGTTTTCGCGCCTGTCACCGTCCCTCCAGCGATCGCATCTAACAAGTGTCTCTAAGCGACGCGCTTGCTGTTAGTGGCTCGCCTTCTCCACCGCCCTCGGGGCTGTGGATCTGTCAGTCCTGCAGACAGAAGACTCTCTGAACGATGCTGTTTCTGTGTCAGAGCGAAAATGAAAGAGAACCTGGCTAAAGCAAATAGCAGACACACCAAATGCACACAACCGACACACATAACGGAGTCACACATGCACACAGACTCACGCACAGACTCAGAGCATCTGAGGGACAGTGCTGCCATCTGGCTGGGCCATACAGGTGTCCTGTGGTGAGTCTGAGTGCTCTGGGGCTGAGACAGACTCTGCATTCAAATTCATAGCTCAGAAAATGAGGGGAGGGTGCTTTGTGACCCAGATGATTGAGCATCCAAAGCCCCTCCCCACCCCCCTCCGCTCTGTGGGGCTCCAGTCCCTGATCTCATCTGTACTCATAATTGTCACCCCTCATATGCTGTTTCAATTAGGCACTCAATTGCCCCCCAGGGCCCCAGGGGACCAGTAGCCACAGAGGTTGGAGACTTGGGCCTGCTAATGGCAGGTAGTGGGAGCAGCTCCTGGCCAGGAGCACAGCGCCACCCTGTGGTGACTGAGACAAACTGGCTGAATCAGCTTCTTGTTGCGTGAGATGAGTGAATAGAGAGGCGTCACAAAGGCGGGCTAGAGTGGCACTTCCTGCAGATCGATGGGGCCGCAGGGGGCTTTCCTCTCGAGCTTCACAACAGGGCTGTATCACTCTAAATATGACATTTACTGTGAACATTTTTTAAAAAATTTCACATAATAGCAAATATTCACTTTTTCACTTAATTTTCATACAGAACATTGCAGGGCGTTTAGCGACGTCACCTCACACTTCTGGGACCTGGATTCGAGTATCTGCCAAAGTTCCCTGTGTGTGGAGTTTGCATGTTCTCCCCGTGTCGTCGTGGGGCTTCCTCCGGGTACTCCGATTTTCCCCCACAGTCCAAAAACATGCTGAGGCTAATTGGAGGTACCATATTGGCCACAGGTGTGCATGTGTGAGTGAATGGTGTGAGTGCTCCCAAGTGATCCATCTTGGGTTGTTCCCTGTTTTGCATGAATCTAGTATTGTAATTTAAGGTTCTCCTTCATGTAAAAAAAATAAATAAAAAGGTATTGAGTTCCTATTCACCCCCAATTGATTAAATGAATGACAGTGAATAAATTTGATGCCCTGCTCACACGAGACACAATTTTAAACAGTCATAGTCATAAAACCTGCGCATAAACCCACCATGACTCCACATCCCGGACCAGCTCTACCCTCTGCTAGAACTTTCTTTGATCGTCTTTATCACAAAAGACCAGTCTGACTCCGAAATTTCCTAGCTTTTGTCCGGGATCTGCGTTCCCCCTGTCGCGGGATAAGCAGTTTCAGAGCTTTTAGCTAAATGAGATTTTACAGTGTACTTTATCCCAAATCCCCCGGATCAGCGCCGTGTTCCAAGAGCCTCAGACAGGACCAGGCAAAATCGGCTGGAGGCTTTATGTGGAGAGGCGATTACATTGTACGCACAGACGTGGAAAATCAATTAGGGGGCTACACGCGAACACAAAGAAACGTGCCCATTTTCACCATCCTAATTAAGCGTCTCTCCGAAAATGCGAAATTAGAAGAGACGCGGAAGCACATTAGAAACGACATTAATACAGAAATGAATCTAACTGCTAACGAATACAGTAGAGTGTAAAGCAAGATTCCACGATGTAGACTGTCGTTCAGTGGTTTGATAATGATCTGTAATCTTTGATAATAATCTGTGAACAGAAAGGACGGCACTGTGGGGCAAAGGGGCCATCTTGTGGTCATGAACTGTAATTAATTCTTTTCTTACTATGTCGAGGACCTTGCCGGCGCCGTTGATCTTAAAGTAATTTAAGCCGGTCACCACATTCTGCAAATGGCGAAATGCATACTGCATGTGAAACCCAAGGAATCCTTGAGGGAGTGTAATGTGTCATGCCGGCACTGCCCCTGCAGGGGAATATCAAGGCATTCTGGGGCCCCTGAATGTCAGGCTCCACGTTTGTGGAGGTTCACGCTGGGTCGTCATGCGTTTTCCTCCAGACGCCCCCCAACACACACACACGCATACACACACACACGCACACACACACAGTCCAAAAGCAAGCAAAGACGAATTACAGTCGCCAAATTGTATGTCAATACCATGCAATAGGTTGACACCCCACCTTGGTAATTCACTGCCTAGGTAATTCCTTAGCTTTCAGAATAGGCTATGGACCCCCCACAACCTTGCATAAGCTAAGTGGGTATAAAAATGAAATAATATTCTAGGTCTGCTTGCGTATTTTCTTTCGAAAACATGTACTGATGTCTGTACATTGCCGATAGTGAGTGAGACCTGCATAAAATCAAACCATCCGTTTTCTAAAACTACCAAACACTTATCCAAATTATTTATCAAACTACAGGATGCCAGGTGTCATTGAGCTTATCCCTCATAATAATTTCTCATTAGGAACATAAATCATTGCAAGACATTATTTCATTTTAGCTGAGTCTGCCTGAAGATGTTGGGAAACAGTTTTTTTTATTAAATAGAATTGGAATCGTTAATAATACTATTCCACCGGAAATGGCGTGAATATGATATATTTTAATAATCGTGGTTAAATCGTTATATTTCATGACTATCAGGTAGGCTGTTTTTAATTATATTCATGGTTATGCCACCATACTGTATGTCGTCAGTACGAGACAGGTTTTCTAATTTTACTTATAGGCTTCTGCTTTCAGTGGTGAAAAAAGTGTGAAAAAAACAGGTGCCGATATTCATTTTGTTATTCATGACCGATATATTATGAGAGATGCCAGTATGCAAGAAACATTCTTTTTACTCTGAAGAGAAAAACACAGAAGTCCCGATACTACGTGCCGGTGAGTACCAGCCCACTTTAGCACGGCTTTTGGTTATTGCAAATACATGAATTATTCTCGTAATTTGTAACGTTTTGAAAACCCGATCTAAAAAGTTTTTAAAGTTTTCTGCTCGACCCGCAATAGTTTGGTGTGATGACATTTACTTCTGATGTTCTGGAGGAAAGTTTGAGGAGTGAAGCTGATCCTGGTCACGCCGTGTAATCCGTGCGGGGTTTGTGCTCCCCGCAGATAAGGCAACTCATTTAGGAAATAGGCGCCGATAAGCAGCTCTGCAATTAATCTCTTATCTCCTGAAGGACAGAAATGCAACCTTCACACACCGCTTTGCGAATGGACCCCGACTCATGCTAGCCATCAAGGTGCAAGTTTCTCGTTAATACCGTTACCGGTCTGGAGCAGATATGGAGACGTGGGGTTTAAATGTCTACCTGACTCCGAAATGTCTACCGGTTGTGAAACCGACAGATACCACGTCACCTGTGATGAGTAAAAAAGACTTTGAACAACTGTTGTTTCACCCAGTTATCATTTGACTCCTCCTGGGCCATTTTTGTTTCATTTTTCATTTGCTCTCAAAAGTACTGCAAATCAGGGAGCAAAGTAGCCCATTTAAAGCCATATTTTAATAGCATAGTACAATTTTATTATAGGCCCATGTAAATACCAGGTATACAAATGTCCAATGGCAGTTTAGTGTCTGGATGTCTGACATACCCCCATTTAGCCAACAGGTGTTGCTGGTCATCCCACTTTCCCCCCTGTGTTCTTTGTGACTACCAGCCCAGGTTAATTGGTCAATGACTTACAGCTCTCCCTTAACTAGTGTTCATTACCTGAGTATATATCTGCCTACCACACATGCCCTGTTACTCTGTGGGTCATTGTGTGGCTCTTCCTGCTTGATGATTGTAGCTGTTACCTTTGTTTAAAATAAAGTTCCCTTGATGTCTGAAAGTCGCTCCCTGGATCATCTCTCCCTTCCTGTGCCCCGTCGTGACATTTAGTAACAACAGATACAATTTGAAGTATACAGGGTAGATGGGGTGGGTGTGAACAGGACAGGAAACATGATTATATGGTAAGATTCATAAATGTTGCGACACTGTAGGGGTTCGAGAACGATAACAGGAATATGAAAAGAGCAGGGAAATTATTATTAACTTGGGAATGTAACTGAGTTAAAATGCAGTACATGCAGCCAGATTGGACATGCTTTTACATAATTTATTAGTTTTGTTGTAAAAGTTACTGATGTTTGTCCAGAACTGCACTGCTCATAAGGGGATTTGCTGGAATTTAATAAAAATGTTAGAATTAAATCCTACACAGGTGCTTTTGGAAGTGCATATTGAACAGTTCTCCAAAGAGTGTCATAATTACGGTGGCAGCCTCAAACCGATCCAACTCTCCTCTGAATACATAATCACTGATCATGGGACTGGAGGCATTACTGCAGTCATGTGTACATTCGACACGTCATTACAGAGCATTTATACATGTGACACTGATTAAATTTACTACTGCATGTATGCTTTTGAAGAAACTGCTGAATTTATAAATAAGGCTGCAACAAATATGTGAACTAATAATTTTTATTTTTATATTGTTTCCTGATGTACTGGAGCCATATAAAAAAGCAGGGTTATGGCTGGTTAGAGTCTGGTGCTAATGGTGCCAAGATTGTGGGTTTGATCCCATACAGGCCGACTGATATTCCCTGAGGGGGTGTGGCTCTGTGGGTTAATAGGCTGTGCCAGTGATAGCAAATCCAATGGTTATAATTGTGATTTGACTATTGGACCCTTGTGAGGCACCTAACCCCCGATTGCCCCGGGATTGGCTGGCCCTGGCATTTCACTTCTGTGTGGCTTTGGATAAGAGTGTCTGATAAATACAATGTACAGAGCTGATAGTTGGTATTCTTAGAGCTGTTTTTCAGGATGTGTTAATTGCTGCCATCTTTTGTCCATGGAGTAACATGGCAGGTCTGAGGTATGAAGGTCCGCTTGTGAGAGGATGGATGAGGAAATGAGGGACGGGTTTTGGGAGATGAGCAGGCAGAATGCCATGAGAAAAGCAGCAGAAATAATATGTTTGACAGTGCTTTAGGAAGCTTAATTGCTGCAATGTAAAATACCAGAGTCCTGTCTGCAGGCTATTAGTACCAGTACATTCTCTACATTTTAGAATTATAAAGGTATCAAGACTATAAAATACCATCCATCCATCCATCCATCCATTTTCCAAACTGCTCATCCTACTGGGTTGCGGGGGCTCCGGAGCCTATCCCAGAAGCAATGGGCACGAGGCAGGGAACAACCCCGGATGGGGGGCCAGTCCATCACAGGGCACACTCACACACCATTCACTCACACATGCACACCTATGGACAATTTAGTAACTCCAATTAGCCTCAGCATGTTTTTGGACTGTGGGGGGAAACCGGAGTTCCCGGAGGAAACCCCACGATGACATGGGGAGAACATGCAACCTCCACATACATGTGACCCAGGCGGAGACTCAAATCTGGGTCCCAGAGGTGTGAGGCAACAGTGCTAACCACTGCACCACCATGCCGCCCCGACTATAAACTACCATATACAGAATTATGCATTGAATAAAAAAGTATTTAAAACATAAATAATTTGTTGGGGGGGGGGAATGCTGTGTGGCTTGGGACTCAGAAGGTTGCTGGTTTAAATCTCATTATTAGCAGAGTGATCCCACCATTGGACCCTTGAACAAGGCCCTTAACCCCAGTTGCTCCCGGGACTAAGCGACCGCGCTTTCTCCCCTATGCCAGTTCTATGCGGTGGCCTCCTGGGATGCTTCTCCAGCTGTCCTGAAGGAGGACCCACATATGCTGATCCCTCAGTGGCTTCTTTTCCACTCTCTGGTCAAACTCCTCCAAAACCATTCTACTGTGTTTAGGTTAGGTGGCCAGGTCATGTGATGTGACACTATCAATCTCCTCTGTAGTCATCTTGGCGTTTCCAAACTTATGACTGAAGCCACTGTTTTGTATTTACTGTAGGGAAAGCCAGGCTGGAGGATAAAATGTGGGTGATGCAATACCATACTGGATTCCAGGCTGCTTGTTTATAAATATTCTGATATATTGCGTGGGGGCGGCATGGTGGTGCAGTGGTTAGCACTGTTGCCTCACACCTCTGGGACCCGGGTTCGAATCTCCGCCTGGGTCACATGTGTGTGGAGTTTGCATGTTCTCCCCATGTTGTCGTGGGGTTTCCTCCGGGTACTCCGGTTTCCCCCCACAGTCCAAAAACATGCTGAGGCTAATTGGACTTGCTAAATTGCCCGTAGGAATGCATGTGAGAGTGACTGGTGTGTGAGTGTGCCCTGCGATGGGCTGGCCCCCCATCCTGGGTTGTTCCCAGCCTCGTGCCCATTGCTTCCGGGATAGGCTCCGGACCCCCCGCGACCCAATAGGATAAGCGGTTTGGAAAATGGATGGATGGATGGATGATATATTGCGTGCCCTAAATGACGTGGCTTATTGCGGAAGCTGGTAAGTAAGAGTCAGTCTACAATTAAAAATGAGCCTTTGGGAAGTGCTTAAAATATTTTATTAAAATGCTTCTTATATTTATCACTCATAACCATTCTGATAGAAAATAAGTCGTGTGGTGTCCATCTCCGGTGGGCGTATGTATTGCATCGGAAGATTGACAATTAAATATAGCGTATGTACAATTGTTTCTCTTTAAAACTGGTCTGAAAATGTAAAGGTATTAAAGCATAAAACAAAGAATAGCATATAGCTCGCATATTATGGGGAATGACAGAGCTAACGAAACAAAGTAATGAGGAATGTGTATTGCCATGAGCCATCGGAATAATATTGCCTATAGGTGAGTCTACTGCAGCTGTACAGTTAGTATAGGTTTATGTTTATCAGCAGGTGTAAACACTAACCACAACCTCCTTCACATTCCTGCAATGTCCAGCGATAGTTACTGTGGGGGTGGTTCGCTCGCCACCGGGACAATCTGTGTATGTTTAAATCTTGTCATCTCAACGCAGATGTACGGCTAATATAAATCTGCAGAGCGCTGCCGTAAAAGCACAGCAAAGCACGTCTACAGCCTCTGCCTGGCCGGCGTCAGGGTGACCTCTAGTGGCCACTTAGTTTTTGAACATGTCACAGAGTAACTTCTCCATGGGGGTGTTTCCGATGGTCCTGTGGAAGAAGAGCAGCTCTATCCGCTCGGAGGTCACGAAGCGCAGGGAGGGGAGCAGCAGGAGCAGCTTCCCAAACCTGAAGGGTGTTGCATTGATAAGCAGGTCAGAATAACACAGTGCTGCATAACAGTGCTGTAGATCAGCGTTTCCCAGTCCGATCCTCAGGGACCCACAGACAGTCCATGTTTTTGCTCTCTCCCAGGTCCCTGACGATCAGGCTGGGAAACACTGTTGTAAATAATGTAAAGCATGAAAAATGGTGAGTATTCTTAACGACCGCTTCTCTCGCTTACCTGGAAAGCTGGCCTGAGTAATGCGTGCGGCTGTGCTGGCCCAGCATCACCTGAGACTGGTCCTGCAGGTTCTCCACCTGCTCGGGGTCCTTCAAACCCCTGGTCTCTGCAGGCAGCCCAATGTATCAGAAACAGAAAGTGGTTAACATCCCAGACAAAGAGAGACGGCCTGCTTCAGGTCTCCGGTACAGTGACAGTAAAAGAATGAGCATCAGTCATAGCTGACCGGGCTTGAAGAGGACGACAGCCTTGAGGCAGGCAAACTCGGTGGGGTCCACGGCAAGGGCCTTAAAGCGGCTGAACACCTCCTGCAGTACACGCAGGTCAGCTCCTGAGAGGCTGGATTTGCTCTGCGGGGGGGGTGAGAGGTCCGGCAGCGAGAGCAGGGGGCAGCTGTCCAGGGGCAGGGACCACTGGATTGCGCAGAGCAGGAAGAGCTCACTCCACGCCTCCTCCAGGAGGATCACCTGATGATACAATAGGCGGGGTCAGTGACACAGGGGGTGTGGTCAAAGACACAAGGAGCGTGGTCAGTGACACAAAGGGAATGGTTAGTGACACAATGGGAGGAGTCAATGACACAGGGGGCGGGGTCAGTGATACAAGGGGAGGAGCCAATGACAAATACCATGTCCGTATGTAAGGGGAAGTGTACTGAGAGCTTGCAAAACATCTTCCTCGGTACACCAACTTTACAATAATTTCCAAAATAAATTGAAAGATGCTTTTTCAGTATACTAATTTGTTCATTTATCCAATATTTAAGTAAGAATAGCCCGAATAAACAAACATGTGTGGACTTCTTCAGCGCTAAAGCTGCACATCGAGAGCCCTGGTGTGCAGGGACCTCTGGGGGCTCACCTGGTCTCTGAAGGGCAGGTTGGAGAACACTGGCAGATTCTTAGCCCATTTGACGGACATAAAAAGCAAGCGGGCTGAGGTTTCATATACGCTCTCGGGGCTGTTGGGAGGGTACAGCGACACGTGGTACTCAGTAGAGGCCCTCTCCGGCTCATTGCTCGTCACGTCGATGTTCTCATCCACTGCAGGGGGGACCATTTAGACAGACTTGCACTGTAAACCCAATCACCACTGTGATTTATTCATCACTGCCACTTTAAACCTTAGCACCATGTAGTACGACATGTATGGTATTGTAAATTCAGTGCATATTGTATGTTATTGTTCACCATTCTGTTATCATTATTTCTTTCTGTTTCTGTATTACTATCTCTGTTTAAATCTGCAGGGAGATATGCATGCAAGCATTTCATTGCACTTGTATAAATAAAAATAAGCTTTTCAATTCTTGAATTCTTTTGAAAGAACCTGAGTGGAATGCTGGAGATCATAAGCAAGCATGGGGCCGGATGCTTCCCACGCTGATGATAACGATGATGTATACAAGAGACCCCCCCCCCACCCCAACCCCCACACCCTCACCATCTTCCGGCTCCAGTTTGGCGCAAGTCTCCGCCGTCATCAGGCTGGCCATGAAGCGGTGGTTATTCTGTGGGCTGGAACAGCGCTGCACCACCGCCGCCGCCGAGCTGACCGAGGAGCTGATGTGGGGCCGCGTGATGACTGAGCACGAGGATGAGGACGAGGAGGATGGCTCCCGCGTCGTGGTCAGGTGCTCCTTCTCCGCTGCGTCTGCATCAACAGCATCCAGCCGCACCTGGGCGGTGCTGCGGGGCTGCCGCTCATTCTGCACCGCTGTGGGAGACAGGATCTGGTCGCATGCATGCGTCTCCATCATGCAATATGCAGGAGCTCTGCGTGGGTGGCCTTGGAAGCTTACGCTGAGTAGCCTTTGCGTACTTTCGTCCTCTGTGAGGGCTTGTTGCATTTTAGACAGATCTATTACGCAACTTCTGGCCTCTTCCACTCTTCCCCAAATGTGCAGCATGTGGTATTAATATTATTACACACATCACTCTGTTCAATACTGTTATCCTGCACTTGAGGAATGTAAGCATGGTACTCTCACTGGCACGCTACCTTGGCACTCACCGTCCTTGTTCATTCCCGCCTGCAGGCACTTCTTCAGACGGCAGGCCTGGCACTGGTTACGGTGCGCCTTGTCCACGGGGCACATACCCGTGCCGGCCTGGCACCTGTAGATGAGCCGCCGCCTGACGCTGCGCTTGAAGAAGCCACTGCAGCCGTTACAGGCGTAGATGCCGTAGTGCTTCCCGCTGCTGGTATCTCCGCAGACCTTGCAGAGCAGCGCGGGGCTCAGGGCTTTGCCGGGTGCCGGGCTCTTCGCTGTCGGGGGCACAGAGACGCCAGCGGGCGGTGAGCCGGACGCTTATTAAGCTCGTTAAGGCATTCTGATCAACGGATATGCTGCCGCGGGCTGCAAGCAGCTTCAGCAGAAATGACGGGGGGTAACTCTGAGCTGCTGGATGCCTTTGGCGTCCCTTCGGTAATAAATGGCTTTTAAAAGCCGGATGATTCTATGTCAGGCTGTGCTAATCTACTGCCCGCATACTATATAATACAGCCTTTATTTTGAATTTTCTAAATACATTTACTTTAGCTGTGTTGTAGATAAATATGATTAAACTCACTGTCATATTACATCATATTATATTGGTATGTTTTCCCCTCTATAACCACCTATAATAATCATATTTGTATTGCTGTTACCATTTAATTACAATCTATTTAAAGATGTAAATACCTTTAATAATTTTACTGTTTGATCCAAAAACTATACTATATTTTCAGGTAACCTTCAATTTTTGGTTATAAACAGTGAGCTAGTTAAGTTATACAGTTAAAATGTCCTTTCATTCATAAAAGAATTTGGATGGGAAATAGCGCCCTCTGGGGGCTCTTACCTCCATGGCCGTCTTCCGTGCTGCTGCTCCCTGAGGACTCACTAGGCGATGAGGAGGGCAGCATGGAGCTCTTGCTGAGGTGATCCTCCATCATCATTCTGGGAGGACTCCGACTGTGGGGTGTGGCCCAATGATAACTCAGAAAGCAAAGCAAACGTCTGTTCAACGTTTGTAAATGTATTCCAAGAAACAGTTCGGTCTGGTTTTGGTGATTGCTTAGAGGACCAGTGTGTAATTTTCACTGCCTAAACTGCTCAGTACCTGATGATTATTGCCTGATGATTAGTGGCCAGTGTTTACTGCCTGGTGATCAGTGGCTGGGACTCAGCGACTGATGATCAGTGCCTGGTGATCAGTGCCCGCTGGTCGGTGTCCAGTGATCTGTGCCCGGTGATCTGCACCAGGTGATCAGCACCTGTTGATCAGTGCCTGGTAATCAGTGTCCAGTTATCAGCGGCGGTTGATCAGTGTCCAATGATCAGTGCCTATTGATCAGCGACTGGTCAACAGCACCTGTTGATCAGCGCCTGTTGATTAGTGTCTGGCTGTCAGCTCTAGGTGATCAGTAGTGGACGCTCTTTTGGCATCGGACGTCTGGAGCCGTTATGTGAAGCCTGGATGTTCTTCCAAATGGAAGTACGCAGAACCCTCCTCGTCGTCCGATGTGGGCTGACCAGGCAGCCGCTGATCGGCAAATAAGATTCCAGTGGATGCAGAAGGTTCTCCGCCTGTGGAGGGACTCCCTGCCCCAGTGCTCCAGGTGAAGGGAGTTCCTGGTTCGAGCCCTGCTGGCTGTTCCGCGCTGGTTTGAGCTCTTCCTCTCTTTCCCCTCACTGCCTTAGGTGTGCAAGTCCTCCTTTCTGCGGGGCTCCTAAAGGCACTCGGGGAGATTAGTCCTGGCGCTGTGTAAGCACATGCTTATCTGTCATCCTCTTAATCTTTACTGTCCATCTAGAGGTGGATCAATCAGTCACACTGCGAAGAATGACAAAGGAACCCAAAAAGCTGAAGAGAGAATGAGGGGCATTGAGCAGGGAGGCGCTGGCCTGGGGTGGGACGGCGGTAACCCTACACTCCATTACCATCCCGCACACCCGTCTCTGTCTCCGAAAGCAGTCGTCAGTCAGCAGCTCCTGCCAGCTCCCCCTTTAAAGGGATCATTACATGGCCTGGCCATTATTATGTTTGCCGGCCTTCAATTTGTATTGGCCCCTGGCGGCGATGCCCCTGAATTCCAGCTCAATTTCCTCTTGTAAATTTGATCAGTGTGATTGCTCTCCTTCTAAAGGACTTGCACTGTTTGCCAAGGCACCCTGTCGCCCATTAACTGCCATTTCTCTCGTTCTGACTGGGTGAGAAATCAGTCTTTTTAGCAGTGCCGGGGGGGCGGGGCAGGCGGGGGAATAATAGAATTTTAAATGGATGTAGTTTTCATGGGGATTAATTTACTTTACTAAATTTAGTCGTCTGGTTTATTGGTGGCAAACAGTCGCTGCTGAATGGCCACCGTGAGCCAGGGAATTATGGGCTGTCTGAACGTGTCATGCGAGTGTATCGTATTATTGTTCATTATTATTGTTGTTAGATATTGTTAGGGAGATCGAAAGGACCCTGCGGTAACAGGCCATGACAGACACATGACGGGATGACTCGTCGGCAGCGAGCCCGCCATTAGTGTTGGTTTTGTTTAATTGTTTATGTTTGGTGTTGTTTGGCCGCTTTGTGCTGGCCTGGAGCCAGCAGGTGATCACCACCCCACCCCTCCCTCCCACGTATTTCTTACTGTTTCATCATTTTCTAATCCTGCTTTGTAAGAGGGCCCATTGATGACATCATACCACATGCATTTAATCCTATGCTACCCCTTTGGGTGCTGTTTTCTGTTACAAATAAAAAAATGTCTTTTTCATGTGGCATTTACTACATTTTTAACAATCATTCATATGTATTAGAATGTCAGAGATCATTAGCACAATTAATATATACAAGTAAAACATGCCTGCTTATATGTTTGTATATGATTTCTTATCCATGAAGGGCTCTGCTTTCATGAGCTTGTCCTACAGGAAATTTGGGAATTCCTTTCCACCCTTAAGTGTGGATTAAGGGTCTGGGAGCCAGTCCAGGGGATGGGGTTTCATGGGGACAGTGACCATCCTCCATAATCCTAAGTGGAGAAACGCTTTATTCTAAATAACACCCAGCAAGAGCCCCAGATGAGAACAGGCTCAGGTCATATGATGATCATACTTGTATTTTCACTGAAAACTCATACAGTAAATTGGGTATCATACGCTAACCAGGGAGGAGAAGGAGCTACAAATGTAGATGGCGTTTGGCTCAGGGGGCTAAGATGCTGAGCCTGTGAGGGAATGGTTGCTGGTTCAAATCCCAAGGACAGCAGAGTGATGTCACTGTTGGCCCCCTGAATAAGGCCCTTAACCATCTGACCCTGATGTCACAAAATGGGCAAAGATATCAGCTAAATAAAATATAAAAATGAGTGTGGGTGTCAGGTGGCATATATCTGGGTACTGGGTTGTAAATGCTAACCAGGGACCATTATTAGTGAGATTAAAAGAGCAGTGGGGTCACTGTGCACGGCTCTGCCTCCCACCCATGTGGGGGCTGCTCTCTGCACCCCAGCCGTACTAATTACTGACTCCTGTGCAACTCGCCAGTGCTTATGCTCCTGGAGTCAGTGATTTGCTTTTTTCCTCTGATTGCAGGACTTATCTTATTAAAGACTTATGCAGTGTCGGGTCCCAGGGAAAAGCCAGACAGCTGCCTGACCTGCCCCCACCATCCAACTGCCTGGGCTGGGGTCCACAAATACAATTCCCCCCAACTGTTAGATAACTGAACACATACATACATTTGGAGGGTGGTAAACAGAGATTTATGGCACTTTTGAATATTCCAACGTTAGTAAACGCCGCGCTTGTTGGCAGGATCTAGGGACACAAAAGGAGGTAAAAAGATTAGAGTTCTAGACTGGGGGGGGGGGGGGGGGGCAGATGGCAGACAGGGGTAGGATGGCAGTTCTGAGTCCGGGTCCAGCTGCAGACTGGGCTCATTCCCACAGAAGCACTTGGCTGGCTGCATTAAATCTGCTTAAATAACGCTGCTGTTTTAATAAGCTATTCCAAAGTGGCAGGATAAATAACAATGACAACGGGGGACGTTCTGATTGGATAATTAACACCAGCTACAAGAACATGTTGCAATGACCCCCGTTCACTGAAATGCTATTTAATGGTGCAACACAAGATTATTTCATGGTGAAAAGGGAAGGTGTTTACTTGCCTGCCTGGTATTGATAATATTGCCTGAAGAAATATCAAAATAGTTACTAACAGGGGAAGAAACACAAGACCCCTAAACTCAGCTACAGCGTGATAAACAGGTATTAAGGCACCATCACTAAAGAGGATGAATAAAAAGAGGAGGTCATTCTATAAGCACATGCACCTTATGCCTTATGCTTCTGTCATTACACAGGGAAGTCATTTACAAATGAATGGGCCTCTGTAATCCCCGCGAATGCTCAGAATTCCAGTATCAGGAAAAGAGTGACTTTCCTGAAAGAGCAAACGGGAAAAGGCCTTTGCAAAGCAGCATCTGATTCACTGCTACACACCTGGAACGACATCCATTGCCTGCATTGCAGTGTGATGTGCTTGATGGAAACCGGCCACGGTGTTTAACCACAGAAACCTGCAACGTGATTATTATTAATTAGTTTTCAACTAAAGTGATGCACATTTTTTGAGCAGGGTCAGCCAGTCCCTGCAGGGGTTATGGGCCTTGCTCAAGAACCCAGTGGTAAAATTGGGATCTGATCACAGACACAGTATCCTGACCCACACACCCACCCCAAAAACACAGGAATTCATGTGGCTGTTTCAAGATTTGAACCCTAGTCCATCAGCACCACAATACAACTACTAACAAAGTGAACTCCTTAGCTTTGACTTGAGTGTGATCAGTGACATCTCACTCATAAGCATGGAACCCACCATGAATGTCCTTCTGTAGCAGTGTGGTCCAGGGAAGGATGTGAGGCTGTCTTATACTCGTGAAACATGTGACAGACCAGTGAACTGCAAAATACCAGCAGAGCTGCAGTTGAAGGTGACCGACATTTTGGAGTCCAATCCCCAAATACTTGGAGATGCACACAAGAAGGCCCTCACACATCACTGAGATGGGCTGGACCTGTCGAGAGGATCGGATATGAGTGATGTGGGGGATGTGGCTCCGATATTGTTCACAGAGAGATCCAGCCGGGCAGGAGCTGCATAAACCCTGAGTGAGTTAGATGTGGGGGATGTGGCTCCGGTATCGTTCACAGAGAGATCCAGCCAGACAGGAGCTGCATAAACCCTGAGTGAGTGTGACGTGGCTTCCATTGATAAGTAGTGGGTGACACACCCTTAAGCGTGTTTATGTAATGATCACCTGCCGACCAGCGTGGGGCGGCCAACGTGGGGCACCAGTGAGAGCTTCTTACACTGCGTTTCAGAGACGGATTGCTTAGATGGGCAGGGGAGCGATTACAAGTAAACAAAGAGATTAAGAGGCGCCCTAAAATAAGAATCGAAAGAGCGATTACACATGCATTATGTGATGATGTGGTTCAGTGATGGCACGTCCCTGGCGCGTGCTGGCAGGGAGGTGGAGGCTGCTGGGTTTCCTGTCGCCACAACTTCTCTGTTATCTTCAGCGTCCACAGGGGGGCAGTGCTGAGGTCAGCAGAGGGATTGACGTGATGGCATATGCTTCAGTTTACAATTTTTGAAGATATCGACTTTCAGCGCTGAAATCAATGGTGCGTTAACATTAACAAAAAAGTACAAGAGAGATTGCTGCATTTTTCTGTTCTTAAGTGGCCTTCTGTCAGTCTCAAGCAAAATCCCCCCAGAGCTGTGGCAGTTCTGTCTGACTGCCCCCCCCCCCCCCCCCCCCCCACTAGGCATTACATAAAGGCGATGTTGGTTTACTGTATGGCTGGAGCAAAGCAGCATTATCGATCTGATCTGTGGAGTGCTGACACTGTAAGACTGCCAGCTGCCTTATTCCTGCCCCTACCCCCCCTTCAGGTTATATAACCCAGAGTGTCTCCTGCCCAGCATACCTATATGTGGGGGTTTGAGCTGCGTGGATTACCTGCATGTTAGCCTTAGCGCCACCACTCCCCCATCCAGAAGGTTAGTCTGCTGCCTTATCATCAATTTCATATTCAAATTATCTCAGCCTGCATCCTGCAGACCGGTGTGGCTGTCGAACGCTGTGGGTTTGGGAGGAGGGGGTCAATTTTTTTGGGTAATTCCCAAAAATAAATCAAACGCGTTTAAGCCACGGCTTTTCATGACCCCTGACGTTCGCAGGTAATGATCACATCTGAAAAAAAAACAGAAACATCATCTCAAGGCTGGAAATCGCCGCCTTAGGTGACATGAGATTGCCAGTACTTTGGGTCCCCATGACTTAGCCCTCTGGAAACATATATTTATGCACAGTTGATGACAGGACAGACACCTTGGGTATGAGGACAGATTAGTTGGACAGTGAGAATACGTGGCGTCAGATGAGGACGTTTCCCCTGTGCTGTACTTGGTGACCTAGATCTCTGACAGTAAGCAGCTGCTGGTCAGAGGAATGCCATGCTGACATCAGCAGAATAGAGACCCGGGGCTTGCTTGTTGGGAGATCAGTGTCACATTGGCGCTCGGCTGATCCCTTTGATGGGATCAGCCTCCTTCAGATTGTTTGGGAGATCCAGCAGCAGAATCTGAACGGCCAACTGTTGCCCTTTGTGATTAAGATGCGGAGTTCAATCTGGAAAACAATTCCTGCCAACATGCTGACATGCACTCGCAGGCCGGTCGTTAACATGGTCGGCCTGCTCCTCCAAACAGCCAATCATGCGGCTCACAGCACACAGACGGGGTCAGGAGGGTCACTTATTGTTTGGCTGAGCATTAGAATGGTTAAGATGCCGGATCCCAGCATCTAAGTAAGAGCATCTTCACACCTCATAGTGTCTAGAGTTTCCTGGGGCTGGTGACATCACTGGGTCTCCCTAAACTGCATACGTGTGTCAGTGCGGTGGTCCCAGACGGCCCAGCGCCCTGGTTACGGTGTTCCCCTGTCTGGGCATCTTGTTTAAGTCAGCTTATTAAAGGAACAGGGAAAGAAACAGATTCCCCTATTACCCCCCAGCAACCACCAAATCAGTAATCAAGCTGGCATCCATGATGATGCCCCACCCCCCACCCCCACTCCCTAACGCACCGTGGGGTCCGTCCGCTAGCCTGTCGCTGGTGGGCCTACTCAGCCCCCTGGGAAGGAGGAGTCCTCCAGAGCAAGGCCACCTGGAATCTATTTGCCTCGGCCATCTGCTGTCATTGAAAGGAGAAGATCAATCAGCTAAGTAAATATCCCAGACGTGTAATCTTATTGTAGCCAGTAAATTATCATTAGGAGGACTAGAAGGTGTTATAGAGTGCCGTTAAAAAAGGGGCAAATGGCGAAATCTAATTATCACATTTTCATTAACAGTGATTAAATGCTGACTTCCTGTACCACGACATATTAATTACTGCACAGTTACTGTACTGTACGTGTCACAGTGTGGGAAGGATAGAGGCAAGGCAGGTGACTACGAAAAATAAAGTGGTCTTATTGAGGGTAAAACCAGGGACGGATTATCGGTTGTGTGGGCCCCTGGGCAAAATGTTTGCGAGGCCCCCCCCCCCCACCACCACCACAACCACCACAATTCAAGGACCCTTGGCAGCCAAACGCCCTCCCTATAGGGTCAGGGGCCCTTGTAGGCAGAGGATCAAAGAATGTAGGCCCTCTAAAATAGACAAACGAAAATACATTGTTGATAAGTGTTGCAAATTGTTTTGGGCTAGGGGCCCCATGGGCCCCCTGCACCCCAAGGGCCCCTGGGCAGCGGCCCCGCTGGCCCGGTCCGTAATCCGTCCCTGGGTAAAACACAACAGGGGAAGTAAAGTAAAGACACAGGGAGCAGGGTAAATGGAGGGGGTGCAGGGTAAACGAAGGGGGCACGAGCAGCTTGCACCATGACATTACAATAATGGCACTGGGAGCTCAGGATTAGGAGCAGATGAGAGGCACCCGGGATCATTCACACGGGGGCTGAAATGAGAGGCACCTGGGATCATCCTCACGGGGCCTGAAATGAGAGGCACCTGGGATCATCCTCACGGGGGCTGAAAAAAGACGCACCTGGGATCATCCGGACAGGGGCTGAAACGAGAGGCACCTGGGATCATCCTCACGGGGGCTGAAACGAGAGGCACCTGGGATCATTCACACGGGGGCTGAAACAAGAGGCACCTGGGATCATCCTCACGGGGGCTGAAACGAGAGGCACCTGGGATCATCCTCACGGGGCCTGAAAAAAGACGCACCTGGGATCATTCACACGGGGGCTGAAACAAGAGGCACCTGGGATCATCCTCACGGGGGCTGAAATGAGAGGCACCTGGGATCATCCTCACGGGGGCTGAAACAAGAGGCACCTGGGATCATTCACACGGGGGCTGAAACAAGAGGCACCTGGGATCATCCTCACGGGGGCTGAAACGAGAGGCACCTGGGATCATCCTCACGGGGGCTGAAATGAGAGGCACCTGGGATCATCCTCACGGGGCCTGAAAAAAGACGCACCTGGGATCATTCACACAGGGGCTGAAACAAGAGGCACCTGGGATCATCCTCACGGGGGCTGAAACGAGAGGCACCTGGGATCATCCTCACGGGGGCTGAAACGAGAGGCACTCGAGATCATTCACACGGGGGCTGAAACAAGAGGCACCTGGGATCATCCTCACGGGGGCTGAAACAAGAGGCACCTGGGATCATCCTCACGGGGGCTGAAACGAGAGGCACCTGGGATCATCCTCACGGGGGCTGAAACGAGAGGCACTCGAGATCATTCACACAGGGGCTGAAACAAGAGGCACCTGGGATCATCCTCACGGGGGCTGAAACGAGAGGCACCTGGGATCATTCACACGGGGGCTGAAACAAGAGGCACCTGGGATCATCCTCACGGGGGCTGAAACGAGAGGCACCTGGGATCATCCTCACGGGGCCTGAAAAAAGACGCACCTGGGATCATCCTCACGGGGGCTGAAATGAGAGGCACCTGGGATCATCCTCACGGGGGCTGAAACAAGAGGCACCTGGGATCATTCACACGGGGGCTGAAACAAGAGGCACCTGGGATCATCCTCACGGGGGCTGAAACGAGAGGCACCTGGGATCATCCTCACGGGGGCTGAAATGAGAGGCACCTGGGATCATCCTCACGGGGCCTGAAAAAAGACGCACCTGGGATCATTCACACAGGGGCTGAAACAAGAGGCACCTGGGATCATCCTCACGGGGGCTGAAACGAGAGGCACCTGGGATCATCCTCACGGGGGCTGAAACGAGAGGCACTCGAGATCATTCACACGGGGGCTGAAACAAGAGGCACCTGGGATCATCCTCACGGGGGCTGAAACAAGAGGCACCTGGGATCATCCTCACGGGGGCTGAAACGAGAGGCACCTGGGATCATCCTCACGGGGGCTGAAACGAGAGGCACTCGAGATCATTCACACGGGGGCTGAAACAAGAGGCACCTGGGATCATCCTCACGGGGGCTGAAATGAGAGGCACCTGGGATCATCCTCACGGGGGCTGAAACAAGAGGCACCTGGGATCATTCACACGGGGGCTGAAACGAGAGGCACCTGGGATCATCCTCACGGGGGCTGAAAAAAGACGCACCTGGGATCATCCTCACGGGGGCTGAAATGAGAGGCACCTGGGATCATCCTCACGGGGGCTGAAACGAGAGGCACCTGGGATCATCCTCACGGGGGCTGAAACGAGAGGCACCCGAGATCATCCGGACAGGGGCTGAAATGAGAGGCACCCGGGATCATTCACATGGGGGCTGAAATGAGAGGCACCTGGGATCATCCTCACGGGGGCTGAAACGAGAGGCACCTGGGATCATCCTCACGGGGGCTGAAACGAGAGGCACCCGAGATCATCCGGACAGGGGCTGAAATGAGAGGCAACTGGGATCATTCACACAAGGACTGAAATGAGTGGCACCTGGGATCATCCTCATGGGGGCTGAAATGAGAGACACTTGGGATCATCCGCACAGGTGCTGAAAGGAAAGGCACCTGGGGTCATCCGCACGGGGGCTAAAACGAAAGGCAAGGTTAAACGAGGAACAGGTGAGGCTCGTTAGCATCACACAACAGGGATCACAGGGGGGAAAAGGCATGCGGGGTGTGACAGTATGCAATTGCTTGTTATTTCAAAAAGTTGCTGCTTGAATCAGATGACATAAATATGAAGGAGATACTTTTACATTATGTTCTCCCTCTTGCTCTGCATCCATGCACAAACCAACGAATCTGGAAAGAAAACCAGCACAGCACTGGTGCCTGTTGGTGGCTGACGGTGTCTCTCTGCGCCACTGAATACTGAGCCTACAGAGGAAGCGCTTCCCGGATCCTGATCATGTGTGACTGGGGTGAGATCAGCCAAAACATCAGTGCTAATGCAGCTAATGCACAAGCAGCTCGCAGACGTTCGACACTCATAAGTACCTTGATTTGCACATCTCTGTGTGAGGCCAAAGCATGTCTGCCTATAATCTGATGCGTGTTCACCTGATTAAACACTTAAACCACCCATATTATGACTGTGCAGCCACAGGATGATGATGTGTGGAATGGGGGGGGTAAATATGAAGAGCACACGAATAAGCTCTGTGCTGTCCCTAAAATTCATGATGAACCTGCTGGCCCATCATTGGCCGGTGACTGGTGAGTATTTTCATTTTTATATAAGATATTTTAGTAAGCTTTCACAGGCAGTGCAACTGGTGTAATACGTCCATGTGGGTTGCATAACAGCCACCAGACATCTGGGCTCAGGAGGAGAAACAGACCTTAACTTCATGACACTCTAGACTGCGTCGAGTGTTGTCCTATCTGACGCTGTCATCGGAATAACACAGGAGTCTCCCCATTGAGGTGAATACAGTCCACCTGATGCGTCTATGAGGACAGGCAGCCAAACATGGCTTCATCAGCCTGACCGTGCCGATTAGAGACTGGGCTTAGGGTTAGGGTTTGGCCAGCTCCCTGCTTCCGGATAGTCAGGTGCTGCGACTTCATGGCGTGCATCACGGACATTCGGCAAGTGCGGCGATGCGTCCCCCCCGCCCCCTCCTGGGGTGAGGTCAGCGTGTTCCTCCCTCCCTGGACACACAGCCTGGTCGTAAGACACTGTAATCGGGACGGAAACCCAAGCCGATCCCCACATGCGGCCCCCGCACAACATTTCATCCACCATTGTCCTCCGTCGTAATTCCGTCTTCATGGCTGATAATGCGTCTCTTATTAGAGCAGCACAGGAGACCCAGGGTTTCACTTTCCAGTTTGGGGCCAAGTGCAGCCCAGAATATGGAGAAACAGCAGAGGGGGGGCCGCGGGAAATATGCAGGATGCACACCCCTCAGTCTGTGAGGAGAATCCGCATCAGCTCTGGGTTTGATCTGTGTGTGCAAATCACAGTGGACATGCAAATGTTAGACAGGAGATTAAAAGAAAGGATGTGAAGATCTGAGACCACAATAATTTGGCAAAACAACCATACACAAATGTACAAAATTAGATACACACCTAAGCCATTATTCAAGCAGAAATATTCTGAATTTTCCACCTTCACTTTTGAATTATTTTACATTTTTAAAATTGATCTCGCTTTCATCTAAAGCAACTTACACTTAAATCATCACATTTTATGTGTGTTCCATGGGACTTCAAATTATACCTTTTGTGTTGTTAGCACAATGTTCTACTTGTTCAGATAAAGAAAATAACACAGCTATTGCATGTTGTTTTATTTAGTTTAAACAAAATCCCAGATATTTTATATTATCTCCTTTATTTATCTTGAATGTTTAGGCATTTGTGAAAGAAATGAAGCGAATGTTTAATAGCTGAGTGTATCTCTTTCACTTTGTTGTCTCTTACTGACAAACAGTGATAAATACACAAAGAGGGAAAGTCTGCTTTTTTATTTGACTTGTCAGCAGCACGCAGGTCAGGTGACCCTCTGGCTTCTTCTACTGAACGTGATACAATAACAGAGTCTGGCTCGGATGTCACCGGCATGGCCCATTGAACAGAGGGCAGAAACACAGGAAAATAACCTCTTTATCAGGGTGCAGAGATGAATTAATCATTAAGACAGGACTCCAGGGCCTGAGATCAGGTCACTGCTCCGCCTCGTATGAATCAGATGGGTACGCAGCGAGCCTGTCCTTCAGCGGCAATAAGAACGGTGTTAGCGCCCCCCGCAAAGACAGATGGCCCATCACCAACAGCCGAGGAACAAAGCTGACCGGCACTTGATGCCGAGGCGACCGCCTTCGGTTACCGGGCCGAGGAAGCGGCGAGGGCCTGGCCCGCTGTCACTCTGGCTCATCTCTGACCTCACGCTGGAGGTCGCTCCCAAATCACATTAAACTTTCAGGGGGCCCAAAGGTCCCCGGCGGGGGTGTTAACAGCAGCATTGTCCGTAGCGGCCCCGCTGAACAGGCTGTGTAACTAGGCACCGGCGCCCAGCCACTGCACTGCCCCCTGCCTCCGGGATAGAGTAACACACCGTCCACACACCTGTCTGCACTTGAGATGGTCAGCTGAGTTTCGATGGCTGCTACACGAAGCGCCTGTTACACGAAGCAGGATTTCTTGCTTAGCTGGAGAACTTGTTGGATTTGTGGTACCCAAATTTAAATGGACTTTATCCTCGTTCACTTACATTTAGCCTAGACTACCTTAAATCTAACAAGCTGTCTGGCCAAGCAAGAATACCTGTTTTGTTATACAGGCTTGCCTTTTTTATGATTGTTATGGTTTTCATTGTTGTTGTTATTGTAATGTACGCTGTTTTCTCCCTTTGTGTATATAAAAATTCCCCATGGGCTCTGTTGCCCCGTAACATGTTTATGCATCTAAAATGTATCCGCCATGTGTTGACATGCAAACTCAACATGGCCCGGTTGGTACAACAGGCAGGCCTCTGTCTTCTAGGAAGTATGAACACACAGAAATATACTTTTTGATGGTTGGGTTATATCCAGTGAGGTATATTGAACTACTAGTTATAGAAGATGCTTTAGAAATTAGTTTTGGTATTGCCATTTATTGTTTGACGGCATCTATTCATCACAACACCGAACACTTGTTCTTGTAAGAATGATGACATTCTTCGGGCGGTTAATGAATTACAGCATAGCTACACCACACTTCCTAACCAGTCCCCCTGTTGAGATTAACTACAACACCATGACTGAAATTAACCACCGGAGCCATTCACAAAACTCAAGACACAACAGTTTACATTTCGGTCAAATGTGACCGAAATTCTCTCTCCAAATAAAATCCACACAGTTATAGTGAGATCAGCCCAACCTGTGCAGAGAATCAGATACTGATCATTTTCATTCCCAGAGACATTGTGGGACTCAGAATCTTATCAGGTGGAAACGCCATAATCTTTAGAGGTTTGGGAGCAGCAGGGAGCTAACAGGTACAATATTATTACACTACAAATAATTTAAAATACTGAATACATCATATCAGATCATATCATATCATTATGCACCTTAATACATGTGAAAACAGTTTAACAGGAAAGTCACAAAAATACACTTATACCTAAACATGTGACGAGATTGAAATTCATGTTAATGTTCAACTGTTACATTTAGGTGTCTGTTACTGTCTATACACAAATAATATTTGATCCTATTAATTTATTTATAGCACCATGACGTTACCCGTTAAGCCATGATTTGCCACCTGTGTGATCATATGACCAGCATATAAGCCAATGATGATGTTTGTTATGACGGTTAGAGGAGGACAGTACTTTCAGCTGTTTAAATCTATATTGCCATCTTGTGGTGACCAAAAGATGCAACCACTTCAGCTACATAAGGAAAGCAAAGAAAATCAATGCTTATATTAACTGCAATAGACTTTATACACAGACAATATAAATACAAACCTACCGAGTTAATTCCAATTAAATACTTATTTTGCTAAATAAAAATCTGAGATGTTTTAAGCCACATTCTTTATCTCTGAGCATCTTAATACTGGAATCACGGCAGGAATGACAACAACAGAGACATCCCATTAAAACTGAGGAAAATCTTCTGAAGTTCACACACCAAGCTAAAGGATGGGCAGATACCTGCAGTGTACATAGAGCATAAGGAATATGAGAGCATCTGCAGTGTGAGTAGCCTTAAAAAAGTCAAGCTGTAGGCATAAACCTAACACAGACTAATTATGCCTTGACTAAATGTGTAAATATGTAATTATTCAGTGGGAGCAGTCATTTGGCTGCTAGAAGCACCAGTCAAGCCTACAAGTTCCTCATCTTCATGTGCCTCACTTCTCTACCTTAACCTTTCATTCCAGTCACCAAATGCCAATCTCCCTTTTGAACCTGTTACTTTGTGGAAGAAGACAGTCATCACCTCTGCAGTAGCTTTTGACCATTTCCATAAAACAGAACTTAGATCTCAGATGTGCAGCACAGTCTCCCTGAGGGGATCTGAAGGAAGTGACATAATTGAACGATCAGCATCCCAAGCCACTTAGCCGCTAGGCTCACTCACCAGACTCCGCCCCCAGAGAGCCAGAACACACTGTCATGTTTGTCCATGTGGGAGCAGCTGACCATCACAGGAGAACACACTGCAGGCCTCATAAGCTGCCTGTACCTGCATCTCACTGCGAGGACACTAACATAGTGACTCTAGTGGGAGGAGTTACACCAAGAATCCCCAACTATTAATCCCACACTCTCAAAAAAAAAAAGGTACCAGTTTGTACCTTTACTTGTCACTGGGGCTGTACTTTACAATCATGTACCTTTTAAAGTACATAAATGGACTTTCTAAGGTACAAACAACATTAATGTACCCCCAATGGTAGGAAAATGTTCCTCATTGTCCATTTCTGTACCTTAAAAGATACAATTACCTACAGCTAAGGGTACAACTGGCAGACCCTTGAGGATACAGCCCCAGTGACTAGCAAAGGTACAAACTAGTAGCCGTTTTTTCTGAGAGTGCAAAGGACCAAACACCATCAGCAGCACAAAGCTATGGTCCAATGCCAGCCAGGGCCAGAGGGTTCCTCCACAAGAAAATTTGCAGATTCAGTTGTGCAGGGAGCAGCAACATCCCAGCATACACCGTTAGCCAATGAGGAGCTGAGCCTTGGGAAGGGGGACGGCCTTGCAGGCTGATTAGCCTGGTAGCAGGTAGCTGCACTGATGATGACCAGCTGGCTTTTGTCAGGATGACCGGCTCATCTGACTGACTTGTACTGGCAGGAGGAAGTGAGTCCGAAATTTCCAAATATTGTTTCTGCTGAAGGTGCGATAAGTAGTTTAGGACAAGCACCATGTCCAGGTGCCCTATACCAGTGTTTCTCAAACCAGTCCTTGGTGACCCCCCAGATGGTACTCATTTGTGCTCCTTTGAGAAACAGTGCCCTACCTCTGATATGCTCCAGCCCTCCTTTATTGGAGAAGAGATTGGACAATGGATGGATTTAAGAATCTGAATAATTTCTCCTAATTAGATACTACCTTTGGTCACATGTTGAATCCCAAATGAACTTCCCTCATCTACACTGCTTTTATGCAGTTAAACACACTGTATGTTGGAAACTGGTAGAATGAAACTGTCTAGTTCAAGGACTTAAGTCAGCAGGGGCAATCGGGGCTAACAGGCCAGAGGTGTATCTCAAATTCAGAGTCAGTAACAGCATCTAATAATATTAAGGTTTCTATCCAACTAACTTGTCTTGGTTAGGGTTTCTGGTAGTAAGCAATTTATCTTTTGAATAATATTTTACCTCCAAGGGCCAGTTGATTTTTTTTTTTTTTTTTTTTTATGTAACATAACTTAGATTTTAAATAATGTAACAATGTATTATTGTCATACATATTTTTAATGTTACCCTGATTTTTGTCTTCTCCTGTTATATCTCAGAACTTCAATGTACTCTCCCCCTCAACTACATGTTAATAGTAAAATTTAAATATTATTATATTTCTAACTAAACCCTCATGCAGGCTGGCCGGCCACCGGCTTCTCTAGAAGCGGCGGACCGTACCGGCTCCCTCGCGCCGTGCCGCGTGACGTAGGCTCGCCGTCGGTTCATGACGCCGCGTCCCTTTGTTGGCTCGGCGGCGGCGCCTGTGTTGTTGTTCCTCTGCGGCTGTAAGTCCGAAGCCCGCTCCTGTCATCTTTCTCTGCTGTGTTTGTGTCTCTGTCCGTTTCTTTTATATTCGTGTCCGGCAAACGCTGAAACCTCACATCAAACACTAGTTATGGACTCGGACGAGGGTTACAATTATGAATTCGACGATGAGGAAGAGGAGTGTAGCGAAGACAGCAACGAAGAGGAGCCCGAAGACGACACCCTGGAGATCGGGGACGTAGAGCTCGTCGACCCCGTCGTGGCCGGTGGTGAGCGAGACGAATGCGGGGAGAATGGGGGCAGCGGCCTGGGGCCCGGTCAGGACGAGGAGGACTACCGCTTCGAAGTACTGACGGCCGAACAGATTCTGCAGCATATGGTGGAGTGTATCCGGGAGGTCAACGAGGTCATCCAGGTGAGGTGTTTTCGGCGAGCGAACCGCAGGAAAGGCCGGGGATGTGGGGAAGTGGTAGGCCTCGGCGCAAATCTGGCCTGTGCCGGGGCTGTTGGGACGGCTAGCCCCACCTGAAGTGGGTGTTCTGCCGCAGCCCTGGTCTGTGTGGGTTAGCTCGTCTGCGAGCTACTGTCTGGCAGCCGGGGATTCCACTGTTTTCTGGATGTGTTTACGGTGTTCTCTAGCGAGCCTGCTAAACGAAGTGAGACTGATTGGATGGATCTCCCTAGTCGGGCTTTATCGAAGGCGTACTATGCTGTTTATTAAGCCGAAAGTGCCTTCAGATTAGGAGCTGTACTCGGGTAGCCCGCTGATCATTTTCCCGACCTCTTACAGCCTGTAAACTGCGGGTTCGGTTCTCATTCTGTGGGGTTCAGGTAGCCAGCGGTGTAGTGCTCACACTGTGTGGTGTTGTTACACGATTAAAGTCCCCCGCTAACCCGGCTAGCGACCCCCGATTAGCCCTAGCCAGCTAGCAGGCTCGACCCACCGACAATATGGCGGAGGCCTTGGCATGTTGGTGGCGGAATAAACCGGACAATTTATCGGTGCGCATTTTACCGGGAGCCCTGACGGTGCTGGGAGTGGGAAGTGTGGACGAGTTGCAGCGTTTAACGGCCGCTGTCAGCACACTGAGAGTTTGTTACGGCGCGGTCCCAATGTTTGACGTCCTGCTAGTGTAGCTAACTAGCCAGCTCGTAAATATCGGCCGGTACTGTCTGGTGTTTTACACAGATTAACACCCACTGCGTTTGCAGAATAAGTATTAAGATGAGAATGGTACGAGCTAACATGCTATGGCTATCATGTCCATCCCGGGGCGTTTGAACCGTACAGGCCAGATAAATGTGTGTTGTAAACGACGATGTGGCGTTTAAAGGTTTTCCCTGCGATCCTTCAATGGCCCAATCCCCACCAGGCCTGCTACCCATATTCCGGCAGTAGATCTGGGCCTTCAAAGTTGGGCTGCGGCCGCCGCGCAGCTTTCCGATTGCCGGTGCGTGAACAATCTAAAGATACTAAATGCCCTAATCCACCATCGTCCTTTCTACCACATAAAACAAACCACGCACTTTTAAGGCCCTGTTCCGGTCTCAGCTCATCTACAGTGAATAAGTTTGTATCTGTCTCAAAATATATCAGGCCATTTACCACAAATGTTCGAGTTTCACCTTAGTACCTGTACCTTTCTTAGATCATTTTGAGTGTATTCCACTATATTTTTCTGAAATTTCGGTACACATTAATTACACGTTGTAAAGGGTGAAACCAAGCCAAGTTATTTGTTCAACTACTTAATAGTGCGTCTTACTGGAACTAGACAGAACTCTGCAATCCTACCTAAAGGAAATTCGGTTCCACCGTTTCTTACCATCTCTTGACTTATCTGACCTATGAGTATAACAAAAGTCCTTTATCCTGAATTATGTTATCTCCACAACCTCTATGGGTTCAGTACAGATATCATTCTAGGAAAATAGTTCTTAAGTATATCCCTATTATCTTAAAAAATCAAATTGGTCAGCTGCCATTTACTTTTTTAAAACAGCTTTTAGCCTTGGATATTGGTGTTTTTTTGCTTGTGGAGGACATGCATGTCTAGTTTTCCTGTACCGCTTATGTGATTATAAGAATAGCTTGTTCATTTCATAATATAGGTCAGTGCCAGTTGAGCGCCAAAGTTTTGTTTCTGAAATATATTCTTGCCATTTGATAAATTATAACAAAATTCATTAGTTTGATGTGGTGATTCCTGAGTTTACTGCAGTGGGAATCTCCACCACACCAGTATTTTAATTGCTTTGCATGTTTTGTGTCCTGGCTTGTGGATGGCCTCTGGTTGTTGGAAGCTGGCCCACTCTTCAGTCACCTTAGAACTCCTTAGTTGGAAGAGTACTGCTGATTCATGGAGCGATGAAGATTCAAAACACCCCTTGAGGGGGCTGTTCTTCAATGACTAAGGGATGTTCAAGAGAAACACATTTAAAGAATACATCCAGAGCACGCTGAGGTGTTGATCAGAAGGATATTCAATTTACTGTTTAGATGCATATGTTTTGCTGGTCATGTGCTTTATGTGGAAAATGAGCATGGTGGTGAACTGAGCTAGACATCAGAGGCTCCTATTGTTTCTTGTGATGAAGTATAAATTCTTTGAGGTCTATGTGGAATGATTCTGATCATCATGTAGAACCTAATTCTGTTTGCTTGGGATTCCCCTTAATTGGTGGTGCAGTTAAGTGGCTCCCTGCAGGTTGTGGCCAGCAAGTGTTTTGTTTACACAGTAATTCCGAATTGCAAACCTGTGCATGTTGAGAGAAAATGTTTCCCCCTCAGATATTTAGACTGTGTTCCTGCTTCTGGTAGGTGTGTGTTTTTGGAAATCAATTGAAAATGAACTTGTTTCCTTGAATACATGAACACACTTCATGAATGTGCATTCCTGATTTACTGTCAATACAAAAGGGCTTGCTTTTAAAGGTTACCAGTGCAGTGCAGTTATCGGGTGCACCTTTTACTTGTTGCCTAGATAAACTTTATTAATCCCCCAGGGGAAATTAGGGGTGTCATAGCTGTTGTGTTTTTCCAAAACAACTTAAAATGTCCTGTTTTTGCAGCTGGATCTCTCCCTGGAGTGGTTTCGCTTAAGCATATTAGTCAGGAGTGTCTCAGCACTTCCTGTCCTTGGACGTGAACAAACAGCATATGCCACAGCGTTGCTTTCATTTTAACGGCTCTAATGTTGGGTTGGTGAGCCTTTGTTTGACACAAAACATTACGACAAGTCAAATATAGTGATGGCTGTAAGCCATACTGTCAAATCTTCTCTGAAGGTTTCTGACATAAATTGATTGGGATGTGATTTTCCTCTTTGTAGAACCCTGCGACTATAACAAGAATACTACTTAGCCATTTCAACTGGGACAAGGAAAAGCTGATGGAAAGGCGAGTTTTACTTTTGCTTCTTTTGGATCCCTGAGCTTTAATGGCATTTCTGCTTTCGATATCAATTCTGGAGCTTAATAAATTAATTCCTCTAAATATAGAATGTTTGCCTTCAACACTCCAGTTATTTAGTCCTTCTGACTTGTTTTATGGCAACCTTTTAAGGTTTGGAACCCTTTTCCTTTGGTGATCGAACTTTAAAGCATGCAGTTTAAGTTTGTCAATATTTCATTGGGCTCCTTATGTGAATGCTGCCAAACAGGATGGTGTTTGATTTTGTGGTAGTTATTACTAGCACTTAGTTATATTCATGCAGTATTTTCCCTCACAGGTATTTTGATGGAAATCTGGATAAGCTTTTCTCAGAATGTCACGTTATAAACCCTAGTAAGAAATCTCGAGCACGTTTGATGACCACGAGGTCTTCGGCACAAGATATGCCCTGTCAGATCTGTTACCTGAACTATCCAAATTCAGTGAGTATTTATTTTGCTGTTTTCATCTTCATTTTAACCAAGGTTTTTTTTTCCCTTTTCTTTAGCTATCAAAGTGAGCTTATACCGTTTTTTTGTCTGATCATCTGTTGGTTAAGTTATAGAAATGCGTTGACCTTTTTTTTCTTTCAGTACATAGCCCTGCAGAATTGGTCAGTGTAAAATAATTGTAGAGGTATTTGCACATTTTGTTAGATGTTTGCCATTATAAATTCTAGTTTCGTCTTCAAAGCAAGTATCTCAATAATTTTCAATTTCTTATTTTTGTCCTGCTACTTTTTAAGCTGTGGTGCTTAAATGTTGCCTTCCCAAGCTTTATATTATATATATATAAATATATAATATACAATATTATATATAAATAATATATATGTAATATATATAATAAATTATATTCCCAAAGGGAATAATAATGAAATCACTAGTTTATTTTGAACCTGAGAACTGTCATTTAAGCTGGCTGCACTGGAATTTAACTGCCTTCAGAGCCAGGCCAGTTGTTCATATCTGAATTGCTGCTTACGTTTTGTTGGATGTTTGTCACAATTTCCGAATACTTAAGCATTTGTAAATAATTCTTAAAGCAGTATTTTTTTTGCATAGTTGTAAAATGTGTGTGTGCTGTTCTTGTAGTACTTCACTGGACTGGAGTGCGGGCACAAGTTCTGCATGCAGTGTTGGGGTGACTACTTGACAACCAAAATCATTGAGGAGGGAATGGGACAGGTGAGATTTGCATTTCAAGTGTCTCCCCCCCCATTTACCAGTACTTCTGGTCTTGAGTGTGACGTTAAATGGGTGTGCTGGCTGATACGGGGTGGGCTGCTAGTGCTAACCTAAAGGCAGCTATGCTGCTGACCCCTGCAGAGGACAGTAAGCATGTAACCTCTCAGAATGTTTAACCTTTAATCTTCTCTGATAAGTAGTTCCATGTCTTTTCAACATTGCTTTGCTGCCTGTATAAAATGGGCTGTATGTCAGGCGCTTGGCTGTCATTTCAAATATCTAGCTCAGATGCTGTGGGAGAATCTGAACCATGAGCAGGGAGTGAAGATCAGTGACAGATGAACCTGCGAGATTGTGCGCACGCATGCACACACACATACATGTGTACACATACACTGCATACACCGGTGGTTTCTGCCTGAGGTTCTGTAAGAGAAGTTTGAGAGCAGTAGAAGCTGTTGTAACTACTTGTATGTTCTTATGTCTTACTGCAGTTAACATAAATATGTTAACATAAATCCTTTCTCCCTCCCTCATAGACAATTTCCTGCCCTGCTCACAGCTGTGATATTCTGGTAGATGACAACACAGTCATGTAAGTATTTATGCACTCAGCAGTTTACTGTTGGAATTAAATAAATCATACCAGACCAGTAGTGGTACTTGCCACTCCTTTGGGACATCATTACTATCCTGTAATGTTTCATGTACATTTGGGCTAAAGTCTTTGTAGGGATTCAGGTGTGTAATATAACGTTGTGTACACACTTAATCCAATTCATTACTGTGAAACCAGTACGTCACTTTTTTTGTGACAATGTATGTTGGCTGGATTTAAATAAGTTCTCACCACATGAGATTGTGGATTTGCACTTGTATCAATCTGTCAGTGGTACGCTGTGTCATTTGATGGGTCTTCATGAAACTTGGAAAAGAAGATGGTACTGGTTGAATATCACAGCATCCAGGAAATCGCGTTGAGCCAGTCACTGGACCGTGGATCTACCCCAGGCTGGCTAAGGTTGAGCTGGGTTCAAGTCTGTGTCATGTAGGGTCACTGACCACAGCCCCTCTTCACTTCTTTGAAGGAAAACAAAATTGGCCTCATGGGTGGCGACGCTGCCACGCTCTTGTCTATAGAAACTGGCCCAGCCATGTTTGGAATGAATGGAAGAACGTGGGAGTTTCTTTTATGTTGTCATTCGTCCCTTAAAGGACGGAAACCCGTTAAGGCAGAGTGGCAGTACAAGCAGTCACGGTTCTGGTCCAAATGCGCATTGCTCAGATCAGGAATGCATTTTAAGACTCTAGGGCAGCATTGTTCGTTTCGGTTTTGTTTAGAATAATTTTTTATTCTGCAGTCCCTGATGAAAATATCCAAAAATGCCAAAATGATGATAATGGCAGTAGGTATGATTGGCATTAGGAGGAACCTTAACTCCGTGTGTTTTATTGGCTAACTGAAGACACATTGGTTTGTTTGTGCCTGATAGGATATCGGATGCTGTATCTGCAGGCACCAAAAGCAGTTATAGAAATGTTGCTCTTGGCAGCCCCTGCTGCTGTTGTTGGCCCAGAGATCCCGTAACATTACAGCTGTGGTACAGGCTCATTTTGTCAGTGCTAAAAGAGGAAAAGGTGAAATTTGAGGTATTGTGTTGAATAAAAGTCAGTTGGTGTCCATCCAGAGAAAAAGAAATGGTCTTAAAATGTGAAGTAACCAATGAGGAATGAGCTTAGTATAATGTCTTATTTAACCAAAATATTAGTGCAGCTGCTCACACATTGTCATTATTTGACTAAACTAAGCTCTTCATCACAGCTGAAGGCTACACAAGCAACAGATCTGAAATTCACTCCTGTTTTTTTTGTGTGGGGGTGGGGGGGGTTGTAGTAATTTCTCCATAACCCGAATGATGCACCCTTTATTTAAAGAGAGAAGCCAGTGCATTACATGGTTCCTGGGGCTGAGGGACTCAAGTGTAACCTGTGGTGTTTTTTACGTGCACTTTCTGCTTTGAGACTTGCGTATGTCTGAGGGAAGCCAGGTTTCTAGATGCACTGCTGTACTCATCTCTGCAAAATGCTCAATAAATCTCAAGTCATGTGACCGTTTTCTTTTTAAGGCGACTGATAACAGATTCGAAAGTGAAACTGAAGTATCAACATTTGATCACTAATAGTTTTGTAGAGGTAAGGATCCTATTTTTAATAGCACACTATATTAATTTAAATTGTTGCTTAACACTAAAACTCAGCACACAGCTGATATGTAAACACACAGATGATTGCAGTTTCCCTCTGCCTTCCCTGTGTGCTCCTTTCCCAGTGCAATCGACTGTTAAAATGGTGTCCAGCGCCAGATTGCCACCACGTCGTCAAAGTCCAGTACCCTGATGCGAAACCCGTGAGATGCAAATGCGGCCGTCAGTTCTGGTAAGGGGTCTCTCTCAGCACAGAGATGGTGAGACCTAAACCAGGACACAGCTGGTGCTTCTGGCTGAGCTTGGACTTGCCCAGAATTAAACATAATAGTATGAAACTGAACCTTCTATGGAACTCTGTTCAATTGGTGTAGATTTCTTACATTGTGGGGAATCTGTAGGAGTTCATCTTGTAGCGCTTGTTGGCCCCAAGGTACAAGGTGGGTATCCAAGATCATGTTTGGTGGACATCTGACCCTTCTCCCAAGAGGACTGTATACTATGATTTAATTTGTAGGCGATCATTTGAGTTTTTGCTTTTTTTGCAGGAACTACTTACATTAGATTTTGAAACTGAAGGGTTGCAGCACCTGGAATGCCGGAATGTTATATGTATTAAATTTCTATTAACCACCGTATTTTCGTTAATTTGGTTTCGCTTAACCCTCTAAGCATGCTTTATTTGTCATAAACTAATCAGTCTTATCTTTGGAAAATGTGTTTTCTTTCCTCCTGCAGCTTCAACTGTGGAGAGAATTGGCACGATCCTGTAAAGTGCAAGGTGTGTTCAGCTTTACACTAGCGGGTGTTAATGTGCTGCTTATGTGGTTACAGACTTAGATCTTTCATTGGCAAACATCTTCCATTTTTGGGTGGAGTGTCACTTTTACTTTTTTAAAACCGCTTAGATTTACTGTAGTCTGGTTTGTTTAAAGCCTTTGTGTGCTGTTTCATCTAAAGGCGTTTTGTCCACACAAGCAAGAGCCTTGATTTCTGCCTGTATTTATCATTCTGAGGCTTCAAAGAACCAGCCTGTGTGTTTGTGCGGTGAAGAGAAACCTCCCACAATACTTTGCATTTGTTTTATACCTGAACACAAAGTCAAGTTTGGGGTGACTGGAGATTTGATGCCCATCGCACCTTTTGTACGTTGCTCATGAAGAGGTATCACTGAGGCTGGGTTCTGCTCATGTTCCTTGCTGGAAGCAGCCTGACCCTCAGTACCTGTCGCTGAGTCTGACCTGTTCTGCATGGCTCGCTTGCAGTGGCTGAGGAAATGGATCAAGAAGTGTGACGACGACAGTGAAACCTCGAACTGGATCGCGGCAAACACAAAGGTGGGTGCCAATGTCGTCCTTGCTGCGCTAGGGGCGGGGCTTGCTGAGCCACAGGGTTGACCGTGCCTCGTGTTGTTAGGAATGCCCGAAATGCCACGTGACCATCGAGAAGGACGGAGGCTGCAATCACATGGTCTGCCGCAACCAGAATTGCAAAGCAGAGTTCTGCTGGGTCTGCCTGGGCCCCTGGGAGCCACACGGGTCTGCCTGGTACGTTGCAATTCCCTGATCTGGTGCTTTATGCTGTGTCGTGTTGGGCCTGAATGCTGCATCATCCACCAGACTCCCTCCACCTTCATCTTGCTTAATTTACATCTGTTCAGTTTCATTTCCTCTGTACTCATTCACGTTCTTTATTTCCTGCGATAAAATGTGAAGAACAATGGTTCTGTGCTGAATACTGGCATCTGACCTGATGTTTGAGTTCTTTGCTGTAAAACTAAATGAGCGTTTGACTTTTTGCAGTTTGGGCAAGGATGTGATTCACTCTTTGTATGAGTGCTTTCATCCTTGCAACTTAAATTGCAGCTGTTTTTTTTTTTTTTTTTTCTTCCCATCAAATTTTCACCAGTTACTCTTGGTTGATATCAGCCATGAAGAGACCATTTTCCCGTCAGTCTTGTTTGTTGATCAGTTTCCTGACTCATTTGCATTCCCACGTTTTCAGGGTGAGGGGTGTGTATTAGCCCGGCACTTTGGCTTGGACACCTCTGTCACTCTGTCAAGCCCCTTCCCTCGTCACATACACGTCATGACCCATGGCTTTGTTTGCCTGACTTTATAATGCAACCTTGCTGTCTCCTGTATTATTCTTGTCTGTTGTATTGAGGGACTGTGTGACTTTGTAGGTACAACTGCAATCGCTACAATGAAGACGATGCAAAGGCAGCGAGAGACGCCCAAGAGGTACCCATTTCCCACCCTGCTCAGAGTGGTGTGTGTGTGTGTGTGTGTGTGTGTGTGTGTGTGTGTGTGTGTGTGTGTGTGTGTGTGTGTGTGTGTGTGTGTGTGTGTGTGTGTGTGTGTGTGTGTGTGTGTGTGTGTGTGTGCGTGCGTGCCTGGCCCTCGCTAAGGCCCCGTGTCCCCCTGCTTGGAGTGGGTTTGTATGCTGGCCCTCACTAAGGCCCTGTGTCCCCCTGCTTGGAGTGGGTGTGTGCGCGTGCCTGGCCCTCACTAAGGCCCCGTGTCCCCCTGCTCGGAGTGGGGGTGTGTGTGTGTGTCCCAGCCCTCACCAATGCCCTGTGTCCTCTGCAGCGCTCCAGGGCCGCCTTGCAGCGCTACCTCTTCTACTGCAACCGCTACATGAATCACATGCAGAGCCTGCGCTTCGAGCACAAGCTGTACGCACAGGTCAAGCAGAAGATGGAGGAGATGCAGCAGCATAACATGTCATGGATCGAGGTGCAGTTCCTGAAGAAGGCCGTGGATGTCCTGTGCCAGTGCCGCTCCACGCTCATGTTCACCTACGTCTTCGCGTTCTACCTCAAGAAGAACAATCAGTCCATCATCTTTGAGGTAAGTCCCACGCTGAAGTGGCCAAATGCAGTCCGGGCTTTACCCTCCTGCCTCTTGTGCTGATTTGCAGGGTACCTCATGAGTTGGGGGTTTGAACCCCACATCTCTGTCTGTAGTTTGCATGTTCTCTGCTTGTCATTTTTATTTTCAATTTGTTTTTTAACTACATCCCTGAATTTTCAATTTGTATATTTCCCATGGTGTGTGATTGGGTGCTTGTGTGTTCCCTGTGATGGACTGGAGTCCCTCGCATGGTGTTCCCCCCCCCGCCTTGTGCCCTGTGCTGCCCGGAACAGGCTCCCAACCCCCTCTAACTCTGGTCAGATGGTGAGAATGTGAATGGATGGATATACTGATTTGTAGAAACTTATTTAACTTAATTGCTGAAACACTAACATCCCAATTACCTTGCACGTCTTTAAATTCATCTAACTAATGTGGGTCGCATAAAATAAAAGTAGCCCTTTGAAAACAGGCACTTTTCATTTATTCCAGAATAATCAAGCTGACCTGGAAAACGCCACAGAGGTCTTGTCTGGATACCTGGAGAGGGATATTTCCCAAGATTCTTTGCAGGATATCAAGCAGAAAGTACAGGATAAATACAGGTCAGTATGGGGGCCCATATATTTGGGGGGCGAGTACTATTCTCCTACCAAGGCATCTGTTTAAAGGGGAGGTGTCACCGGAATCACTTTCATTGTGCTGATAGGCAGTTGCATTTTTTTACCCACCTCGTTATCCTCTGTTGTATTTGTTACTACTGGGCAAAGAAATTTCAGTCTTATCTCAGCTGGTCCATGTCGAGGGGGTGCATGTCCGGTTGTTTCCATCACATTGTGGTGAGGGCCTCCTGCATGAGGCTCCGCCGAGCCCCTAACAGGCCTCCCCCTCCCCCTCAGATACTGTGAGAGCCGACGGAGAGTGTTGCTACAGCATGTTCATGAAGGCTATGAGAAGGACCTCTGGGAGTACATAGAGGATTGAGGATGAACTGAGCACCATGAACTCCTTGGAAATGAATCTAGAGTGCTGAATGCGATTACAGTTGGCAGCACTGGCCTCTGCGTGCACCTCTGCTCTTCTATCCAATAATGCATCTTTTTCCCCCATTTTTGTTTATTCAAAGCAGATTATATTGAAATAAAAGGCAAAATATTAAATATATTAACTGTACAACAGTATTGCTAGCAGCAGAGTGGCGCGTGACCCCCCCCCCATCCCCCATCTCCCCCTTCCCTCCCCCTGGGCCTGTGTTGTAACTCCATCCCTTAGATCCACTTCTTTGTGGCTTTCGTTCTGTTGTTTTGACTTATTTTCTGCATCTTTGGGTGTAAAATGGAGCCTGGAGACGCCGCTTTAAGCACCTTGGCCGCAGCCGCCGTGCTCCGGGGTGCCGAATGTCCACGGGATGATTGTACGGGGTCGCACCTTTTGACGTGTGAAGCAAGCAGATCTGTATTTTTCAATTTGTAAATAATGCATATGCATGGAAGTTAAACAGCAAGCGTGGCACGTGTCTGCATCATTTTTAAATTTAAAAAAATATTTATTCTTTACAAATATTCAAAAGATGTATATTTGCTGTGCAGTTTAAGTATTTCTCCCTGCTTTTTGTTTTTTTTTTCTTTTCTTTTTTCTTTTTTTTTTTAAATCTGGCGGATGGGAGGTTGACTGATCTCTATCCCAGACTCCGAATCCCATCCTGTCCCCGTCCATCTCCATTAGCAGCTAGTTCTCCAGAGAGTGAGCTGTGTGTGTTTTTCCTTTTGGAGTTTCAGATATGCCAAATATGACCCACTAAAGGCTGCGCTTTACTGCATTGATAACGCCCACAGACGGGAGGCGCTCTGTAGGTGTCATCTGCTCTGTTCTGCTCGCTTCTTTGTACAGCAGGTGGTTGTTACAGTAGATGTTTGGTTAAACATGGCCCCTAGTCCTTCATGAGTGACCCTAAGTGAGCTTGCATTAAGTAGCGCATTCCTTCCCTGTCACTTACTCCTTAGTTCATTTCCTGAACAAATGTGTAAAGATCGCACACTACCCATAGTTTTTCAGATTCCCTATCGAGTGACATTCACTCACCTAAGGGGAGGAGACCTCTTCTGCACAGGTTAGGATGCACCTTGCCGTCCCGAAACGAGGCTGAAGCAGGGTGAAGATGCTACTGCAAACTGTCCTGGCCATGATGTCATTCTTTTTGTACGTTTTATTTTCTTGCTAACCCTAACAATGCTTTGAATAAAAAGCCCAACGGCTTGGCACAAGTACGCTTCACAGTTTGGTCAGAAGAGCTCTCGAGTCTGATTGCGGTTTCTGAAGTCCTATAGAAATGTTGTGGTAGATCCTGTAATGCTTTTGTATTCCATGTGAGCTGTGTTTACACAGGAAGGTACAAGAGGACACCCCCCCCCTCAGTGTGTGTGTGTGTGTGTGGGTTTGGGAGAGCCCTCCGAAGGGGTGTAGCTGTGCTCCGCTTGGGCTTGTCTTTGAACCGGCAGACGTGACAGAAAGCGGCACAGCATTCTGGGAGGAAAACGTAATGCTTAGTTCTGGTGGCACAGTTAAAGGATGCCTCCTTTCACCAAAGCGTGAACCATCTATAGACTTTCTTTTGTTTCTAAGACATTCTGGGAAGTGGGTTTGAACCCCGTTGCTTTCATGTGTTAACAGTTCCTACAAACAAAAGACTGACTGTACTATTTAAATAAATGTCATTAAAATAAATCTTTTTACTGGGAGTTCTGTGTGACTCATTAGCATAGACAGCATCCGAGTGCAGTTTTCGTCACTAGCAGTTCACCATCCATCCTTAAAAGGGTCTGCCTGTCTGTGCACTCTGCACACTGAAGACCTACCTGCTGTTGTGTGGGGGGGGGGGGCAAAGGCTGGCATTTGCGAAGATGCCTTCAAACCATACATTTTTGGAAAATGACCACGACTGTGGACAGCTGCTTTCAGATGTGCTTTTGAATTTGCTCAACATTCATATTTGGTTTTCATGACCTTGTTCAAGATTATGGATGCAATTTTCTGTACAAGAAAATGTTGTTTGTATCGTATGTTTTGAATTAAAGTAATGAACTATGCCTTCTGTAACGCGGACGCTCTCCCTCATGAATTTCATCGCTTTATTGCATCAGCGGCTCCTTCACGGACAAACGGCCCCAAGATCCGTTTCCTGTTCTACAGTGTCTGGTTTCGTGACATTCACGCCTCATTGTTTTATTCCAAACAGGTATCTGAATCTGAAAAATAACCCTCATTTAATCCCCCCCTTCTCACTCTGCTTTTTGGAAAGCAAAAAAAAAATGTTTTATGATTCCATTGCGGTTTTGACAAGTTAATATAGTATTCAGCTCTTCAACAGTGGGTAACTTAAATAGCATTCTTGTCTAGCCTTTTCTGTCACAGTGTAGCTATTTTATGGTGAATGTAAATTACCATACACATGGCATGTCAGTCACATTCTGGAAAAGCATCTCCATTTTATCTCCTTAATTGTATTCTGTGGGTAACTGTCATACCATTTAACATGTGGCACATTTAGTGGATAATTCATTTTGACACAAAACTTTTATGAGGTTTTATTCAAACCAAGTACAGTGGGGAAATACTACATTTATATTTCTATAAATATTTTTTCAAAAATTCACTATCTGGTATACTCATTACAATCACTTAATTCACAGTAATGACAATGTTTATTATAACATTACTTTTACCAAATCTTCAAACCAAAATGATGAATCCTGAATGCTGTGGTCCGGCCAGACAGGCAACCGCCTTTGGCTGGTGCTGTTTCACAACAGCTGTCCATGTGCTGCTGTGACTTTTGCTGGATGAACAGTTGGCTTGGCTGGCTTGGGGAGACCCTGCAGCAGCAGGAAAGGCTGCCTCTGATGCCTGCTACTGCCTCTGATGCGTGCTGCTGCCTCTGCATACTGTGGTAGCCTCTTTTCTGGTCCAGCACAGGAGAAAAGCTCTGGATTGATAAAAACCAGCAGAGACCTTTCCGGAAGCAGCACCCACGGAGCTGGGATTCCGACACACATTTCATCATCTCTGCGATTAGCAAGCGCTTCTCATACAAATTCCAAAGCAGACAGACCCGTCCCTGGCAAAATTGGCAGGTAGTCAGAATCCAATCCCCTGACAGGCTTAAAAGACATTTTGACCATGAATCAGACAGATAAATTATTTAAATACAGAGCCCTCCACAGTTACTGGCACCCCTTGTAAAGATTTGTAAAAAGGGTTAGAAAAAATCCACCTTTTGGTGAAGCATCATGTTACACTGAAAAATTGAGAAAAATCCAACCTTTAATTAACATAAATTTATTCCAAGAAAAAAAAATCCTTCATCAAGAAATAATCATCTTTAATAAAAACATGTGTCATGATTATTGGCAGCCCTGGAAATTATATTGCATACAATGTAACTGAAGCATGTTTCCCCTGTAAATTGTACATCTTTGAGGTGAGTGGAGTGAATAGGAAGCTGTAATCCATAACTTCCTGGTTAACAGAGATACAAACATCAGGTGACACTGAGCCAAAATTCCCTTAGTCATCCATCAACATGGGAAAGAAAAGAGAAACACAGACCAAATGAGGGAGAAGTGTGTTGACCTTCATAACTTAGGGAATGGGTATTAAAAAATAGCTACTCGCCTGAAAATGCCCATTTCTACTGTTAGGAAAATAATAAAACAGTGGACAACAACTGGAACTGTTGCAAACCTGCCTGGAAGAGGAGCCAAGTTTATTTTCCTCCATGTACAGTGAGGAGGATCATAAGAGAGGCAAAAGAAATCTCCAAAGATCACTGTTGGTGAATTACAAGACCAAGTAAAATCCTTGAGGTTACCACGTCTCTGAAAAAACTATCAGACAAAACACAACTACAACTTTGACTGAAACCAAATTCAATGGTCTGATGAAACAAAAATGGAGCTTTTTAGCAATAAACATTCAAGGTGGGTTTGGCGTAAAAAGAAGGATGGCTATAATGAAATGAACCTTATCTGAAATGTAAAATATGGTGGAGGTTCTGTGATTTTGTGGGGCTGTTTTTCCTCCTAAGGCCCTGCAAATTTCGTTAGGGTACATAGCACTATGGACTCCATGAAATGCCAGGACATCTTAAATCAAAAATTGGCTGCCTCTGCCAGGATACAAAAACTGGGCCTTCATTGGATCTTCGAGCTGGACAGTGATCCTGAGCACATGTCCAAATCAACACAAGGATGGTCAGCTGATCGCAGAATCAAGCTTCTGCCATGGTCATCTCAATCCCCTGACCTGAACCCCAGTGAAAACCTGTGGGCTGAGCTGAAGAAGAGAGTGCAGAGGAGATGGCCTAGAACCCTGGATGATCTGGAGAGATTCTGTAAAGAGGAATGGTCTCAGATGCCCTGCTCTGTATTCTCCAACCTTATAAAATGTTATATAGGGAGGTTGTACAAAGTATTAAAATCAGGGGTGCCAATAATTGTGGCACATGTGTTTTTGTTAATTATTTTTGTTAATTGATTGTTAATTATATCTTGTGAAGGATTTTTTTCCTGGAATAAATTTATGTTAATGAAAGGTTAGATTTTTCTAAATTTTTCAGTGTGACATGAGGCTGCTTCACCAAAAGGTGGAATTTTTCTAACCCTTTTTACAAATCTTTACAAGGGGTGCCAGTAATTGTGGAGGGTGCTGTAAATGTGATGGTGCAGACTGTCCTTCCATGTCGGCTGTCTGTTGACCATAGCAACCAGAGGCTCTTCAGGAGTAAACATGGTTCAGCAGGTAGCATTGTGGCCTCACATCTCCAGGGTTGTGGTTTGAATGGTACCTCTACTCTGCAATTCACAGGCTTCCAAAGGACACATACAGCCAGGCTTTCTGGTCATCCAGAAACTGCCTGTAGACTATGATGATGTGTATGTGATGGTTTGGCATCGTGTGCAGGGTGTCTAATGCTACTTGGGATTGACTCCAGGAGATCCTGCCCAGAATAATCAGGAATTCACTTCCTGATCTACAGCAATGAACATCTGTCTCCTGTACAGTGCCCTATAATAGAACATAATAGTAATGCTTTGTTAATCCCCAGGGGGAAATTCTCTTTCCCTCATCTTACTCTTCATACAGGTGAGTGCAAGCTTGCTGGTCACAGCAAGAGGGCAGTGTTCAGGGAACTGGTGGGGTCAGAGGTTATGGGCCTCGATCGGGCATAACTATTCTCCCGAGGCTTAGCTCGAACCAGTAACCTTCTGATCATAGGCATAGAGGCTGAGCACACACACTGAGCACACACACTGAGCACACACACCACCACAAAATGTGCAACACACTCCATCTGTGACTCGGTGCTCCGTCCATCCCCCCTACCTCATAGTGATCATTGCCTATAAAAACTCACTAAGCACTCCATGACACATGCCCAGGGAGAAATGTATTAAGCACACTGGGGTAAATGGCTGACGAGTTACTGAGAGGTCATTATACTGCAAACATAGCTGTCCTTCAGATGCGGGTTCCTACACTCTCCAGGTTGGATAGTCAGTCTCTCGATTCTTTGTGTTTGAAATAGGAGACAGGTTTGGGAATCTGCTTACATAGAGACTGATGCAAATCTTTGAAATATTCCTGAGTCTTAAGGTTTAGTGTTGTTCCATTTTTCCTGAACTTCATGGGCACTCAAATTGAGAACCTGTACTAAGGAATCTTGGATCTAGGAATTGGTTAAAAATGTAATGTTGTCTCTGGCTGTCAAAGAGCTCTTGCTGCAGGTTTCGAGTTATATTCTCTGTATTCATAACATAGTGAGGTTACCCACAATCTTCAAAGTCATTACTTAGCTTTTCCAAGAATTGGTAAAGTTTGGCCTTCATAAGCCAGCTAAACAGATTCATTATAGACGTGCCTGTACCCACCACCGAGAACATTGAAGGTATTTTTTCTTCAACTCCAATAACCATGATCTATTACAGGGCGTGCCTAGGAAGGGCTACCACTTTTGTATTTTTTGGTATTTTAAAAATCCTGGCTATGGCCCTGATTATCGAAGGACCTGCAGCCATATCAGCAGCTTCTGTCTGAACCTCCTTCTTCCCTCCTTCTCATAAGATTTTGAAAGCTCACCCACACTTTGTTTTTTCTTGGAGTCTGTAATTTGAAGGAGAATAATCCTAGAAGCATCCAAACATTTTTGTGGGGAACCAAGTGCAAACTGTGGCAGACAACTAACAGTATAACGGATGCTTTCTTCTCTTCCTGCTGCGTTTACTTACTTTTTATCTTCTCCTCGTTCTGTACACAGCACCCCAATTTACTGACTGTCCGGAGAAGCTGCTTTATTAGCTGCTGGGCTGTCAGAGGACTATTAGATGCAGGTTACAGATTATGTGGCCCAACAATACAGTAGGTTGTTTTTGGGATGGTCACCCAAGATGCAGAGACAGTAGGCTTGAACCAATGAAGCTGGGTTCATGCTCAGACGATGGTTTAGCTTCCCTTAGAATGGACGACTATCTGGACCAATGGGGTGTGTCACTGAATCTCTGATCCCTGCACTGTCTGCAGTTTGCTCTTTTCTTCGTTTCCTCTGTGCCTGTCCTTCATTTATAAAGTTCTCCTGGGCAGTTGCACATGGGCCGGTGTGCCGGTGACCCCTTCCAGATGCACGGTTCCGGCTCTGAATTAGTGCAGTTGACATGCTCTCCCAGTGTTTAACCAAAGACTCTGGGTGGGTGTGGTAGTAATGAGAGTGTGTGAGCCCATTGATGAGCTGCCATGCATGGCTTTGTGCCTCATGCTGCCTGAGACAGGCTGCACCCCCCCCCCACCCCCCCGGCCACGACCCTGTACTGGATAATTCATCAGAAGATGGATGGCAGGTGGTTATTATGATGCTGATTAATCATTTTCATAACTCTGTATAAAATGTTAGCTTTTTCAGGCATTGGAGGGCTCAGTAATATCCCAGGCCTGGGAGAAAAACCTGCCAACAATTAAATCAATATAAGCAATAGACTGGAAATAGGCTCTGCAGTGATCAAAGGTCAGCTTAGGGTATGTTTACCAAGTGCCATTTTACTGCGTTATTCCACAGGTTTGAAAACACAGGGATGCGCTCAGTTTCTGAGGGCACATCAAGTGGGGCTGTACTGTCATGTCACCTACACAGCAGCACAGAGTAGCGTGAGATCCCCCCCCCCCCCATGTAGGAAATGTAGCAAATCACCGGGGCCAGAAGCCACACAGAAGACATTTTAAATACACACAACAGCCTGAAGGAAGTGCAGAGCAGCAACTAATGAATCCTGAATGCGGGATGAAATGACTGCAAACCATAAACACAGCAGTGATATTTCACTCAGTCAAAAGAACGATGCTGCCACCAACAGGGTTCATAAGTATGAACATTTGTGTCATGTACGTGTTCCTCTGTGATGGGGAATTTGGAAGCCCTAAGAGACAGCCAGCCCTGCAGCGGCGGAGTCCCTGGCACCCGCATCCTGAGCCACGAGCTTCATTTGCCACAGAGTTGCATCAGACTTGGAGCTCCTCCCCACTGCAGCTCTCCAAAGGCTCCCTGACAGGCCGCCCCGCCCTCCAGAGCTTTGGAGGGGAACAACAAGGGGATCCCTGCAGGTGCTTACACGACGAGTGGGGGCAGATCATGGAGGTCACACTGCAGAACGATCATTCTAATTACACAATGAGGTTTATATTCATACACAGTTTTGTTTTGTGTTTATTCCATCACATATGTCCGACACTAATACTGAGTACATTGAGATGCTTACTTTTCTGCAGACAGACACAGGGTAACAGCACACAAGACAAACAGTAAGAGTAGCATAAATGCAAGGCAGTAATGATGGGGTGAGGCTATTTATATCGAGTCCAATTTAAAACCTTCAAGAGTACAGTCTGAGTCAAGATCTAAACCTTCAAGGGTACAGCCTGAGTGAAAACCTATACCAGGGGTCACCAACATGGTGCCCGTGGGCACCAGGATGCCCCCAAGCACCACATAAGTCCCGCCCGCGGACCTGTTCTAAAAATAGCACAACTCACTAGTGAACAGTGTCTAAAATTTTATTTTATCCTGTTGCTATTCTTCTTTAATCACATTTGCATTTATACAGATCTGAAAATGGCAATATCTAAAAAATAAGTATTTAAGACATGTGTATTATACATGATTTAAAAAGAGTGTATCAAACTGGTAGCCCTTCGTATGGCTCAGTACCCATGAAGTAGCTCTTAGTTTCAAAAAGGTTGGTGACCTCTGATGTGGACCTTCAAGTGTACAGCCTGAGTTAAGGTGTAGAATTTGAGGGAGGCAAGAAAGACCAAGTTAAGACAGTCCAGAAAAACACAAAATACATTTTCAAGACCATGATTTTAATTATAGGCCTACTTATTAACTATCACCATCAGTCCTGCTAATAATAAAAAGTGAAATTGTATTATAGCATGATAGAAACTGTTGTCGAGATATATTTCTTTCGCTTTGCTGATGAGCATTGGATGGGATGACAACAGTTTCATCGGGGGATGGCGTCGGAACAACGATCAAGAATGATTCTAGACTAACAAACTAGCAAGTGATACAACTTTCTAAATAAAGGTGAATGTTCTGATACTGAGAGGTGGACATTGGGATCAGTGGGCATCAGGATCAGTGGGCATCGGGATCAGTGGGCATCAGGATCAGTGGGCATCAGGATCAATGGGCATTGCTGGCCATTTTACAGTCGATTGCCAAACACTGGCACCACCCAGCAACTATCGGGAATGCTGTCCATGGATGCAGATGTTAGTCACAATTTGATTACACAGTAACTTTTACAGACGCATGTCTGTTATTACATTTAGGGTTAAAGTAAGTGAAGGGACATTAAGCTTTCACCTTCATGACACTGCATGAGGGTCTTGGTATGTGTGAACTTATGGAGAAAAATTATCTTTGTCAATCTGAAACGAGATCTGTTCTAAATGCTGAACATTTCATAATCCTAGTCTGAGAGATACATCATCATTAGATTACACTTAATTTACTTGAGGGGGCACAAGTAACTTAGGAACTCAATTACTGCTAAAGTACAAATCATGAACAAATATGGTAACTACATGAAATACATGAACAATTATGACTGAACAAACATGAGATCAGTAAGTAACTGATGGTTAGTTTCTGGATAATTAGTACATTAAGTAAGAGTGTACTACTGCATTATTTGTGCCGCCTCAAGTAAAGTGTTACTGATTAGATAAACTCCATTGATCTAAATGGCTAATTCTTGCAATCAAAGTGAATACAGTGGCAAGAAGGTTAATCATCTGCTGTCGTGTGGAACTGCTCACGACGCCCACAGGTCAACTAAGTCAATACTCAGTACACGGTATTTCAATGATTAATTGTCCTGGGAGATCCGTAATGCGTTTCTAATATATTATCTCAAACTATTTTCTTCATTCATGCAGACTTACCAGTTTAAAAGCCACATTCATCTCCCCACGTCACACACAGAACAAATAGATTATCTGGCGTCTGTCTCCCCCTGTTGGTAAAAGAATATAAAGACAGTCACATTCAGCTTAATCGACTCTTGAACCATCGCAAAACAGTTTTGGTTAATATTTGATATGGGGAAAGAGTGCCTTAGTCGGCAGAATTTGCAGCTCATATATATATATATTGATTATTAATATTTTATAATAGCGAGTGCGCCAGCTTATGGGATAAAACTGAATATTGTTCGAATCGTATATGATTGCTTGAACAATTCAGAGATTTGCATCATGGGAAAATGGGGTTACAGTAACTTCACCCTGATATGTCGGGCTACTGCAGACATGTGGTTTACAAGCATCCTCGCGTAGTAAAATTAACAGGCTACACTTGACATCGCTTTTTTCGGGGTCCACAAGAAACAGTAAGAGATCCGCACATTTATATTACAGTCTTATGTTGAGTTACATTTGCAGAGTCACGTTCCATTGGATTTATGTCAGCAGTTCATAGTACATAATACACACTGATCAGGAGACGCCTGAAAGTGGGCGTCGTACGATGTTATTGGGTGTATCGATCGCATAAGATAAAAGGGCCAAGAGAATGGGCAGTACTGCCAGCCATATAGTGATCCACTGGCCATATCAAATTTGTAATACAGTATGCATACAGTAATGTAAATGTGATGGACAGTTACAATGCTGAGAGGCACCCAGTCTGAGTCGTACCCAGTGGTCCCAAATGCGTACACTAGTCGATGCAAGGCTGTATTTTAAATTCACAAGGACTTCATTATTGATGTCTTGTGTGTTTTATAGATTGCATTTTAATTTAGAATAAATATCACTTCAGATTACTCATTTATCTATTCATTAACATACAATTAAGTAATGTTTAAAGGCTGAAACATTTTCCACAGTGGTTGTTTGGTGAATAGGTAACTCTAAGCACATTTTAAAATGAATTTTAAATGAATGTATATGATTCAAAGATTGTAACATTATCGTTATTTGTACAAGTGCAATGAAACTCTTTTTTGTGTTTCTCCCTACAGAATTAAGCAGCCCCTAACCCAGGCCACAATCAACTACACCGGCCATGAATACAATTAGGGGTGGTTTGGTAACCAAAAAGGATGCCAGTGGGCTTTTCAGGGAGGTAAAGAGCATTTACTCTATTCTAAAATATATTAAGAAAAATTTAAGTACCGATGTAACACATATTGCTAGACTTTGTGACATACTACTTTTATCTCTCTCAGTTTTATGTATACAGTCTCATTATGGTGGGAGCTATAATACAAAAATATTTGGCACAATACTTAAAACAATTTTGAAATGTAATAGTTTATAATGGTTTGTAGTCAAACTCTGAGGTGAGTATTTAATGAAAAAAGGATGTTTGTGGAATTTGCTAACTACTGCAGTGCATGATGGGTACGATATGTGGAGGCTACTTAAATTTCATCATTTGCAACTGCTGCCACTGGCGTAGACAGGCCCTAAGTGTGAATTTGGAAGGAGGGACATGATCTATTTTTGCCCCACAGCCCAGTGTATTATTGTTACACCAATGAAATACAATATACATACAATGGGTACAATAAACATACAATATACACCATATGTTACGTCGGGTGCTGGCAAGCAGGCAAAGGAATAGGGTTTATTACGGGAGTAGACTCCCAAACACAGCAACATTAATGACTGGACTGGGGAAACAGACTTGAGCGCAGACTAAATACACAGGACTAAGCAGAAACAACACGAAACAGCTGATAACAATCAGGAATTAACACGAGGTAAATGAGGGGGCATGGCACCAGGAGGATCGACACCATATACAACAACATACACTGTAAATACCCAGTAAGCCAGTCAACGGCATGCAAGGTACTGAATTAGAACTGATGTGCGTGGTCAGTTATTCACAGGTCATGAAACTGTAGTGCAAAAATAGATTAACTGCGTATTTAGCAGTCATATTGCCGTTATAAAGAAACTGCCAGGTCATTCTATGTCAAATCATCACACTTTCGGACCTCATCGTTACGTATCTTAATGAAACTTGGCATGCTGATTTGGTCATGAGTAACTCATGAAACTGAAACTGGCCGTGTCTGGGATCTGTACTGAGGGAGATTTCAGTGCTGGGTGTCACCGGCACGCCAGGCGCCTTGTAGGCGGAGCCTGCATGTCCATTATAACCGAACAAAACTACAGCTAAAAGCGGCCCTGGGAACCAAATTGTCTGTCCGGTTTAGGCAAAAGTTTAACTGTAATGGTCCAATCAGAATAGTTTATTTTCCTCTTTAGTTTACAGTTTGACTAGACACTGGCCTACTACAAAGGGCCTTCATTTGTTAAAAACCTGAAAAAGTAACAGAAATAAACAAACTAGATAGGCTTTTAGGCTACTAGGGCAAGGAAAGCATTTGAATGCAATAATGCATTATTATAATAATAGTAACCTTAATTAATGTTATTACTTACACCCGTGCTTGTTATACGATTTTATGTCAATTTGGCTGCCCATTAGTAATATAAAACCATGTGATGCTACATTTAAGTCACGATATCACACCTTAAAAACCAAAGACCAAATTTTCTGGAGATGACATTATGATCTAGCTTTAATAAAAAATATTAAAATATTTAAATATTAAAAAATAAAAAAAATATATATATGTTTTTTTATTGTTGAATTTTGAATATTTTAATCGGTTAATACATAGTAATTATTCAAATGGGGATGGCATATTATTTGTTCAATCTATAGAGTTGGACAATAGCTTTAAAACAATATAAAGACCACTACTGTGCAGCTTACATTAAGGTAGATATAGCCAGTGAAAGTCATAGCTCCCCCCCCACAAAAAAAGTTACAATTTTATTCACTTAAATCTTCTTCAGTATTGATCCCAGACGTGGCCAATTTCAGTTTCATGAGTTACTTATGAGACCAAAATAAGTTTCGTTAAAATCCGTGACGATGAGGCCTGAAAGTGTGATGATTTCACATGGAAAGACCCTGTTCCTGAGTCTAGCAGTGTGAGTCTTCATGAACCTGTAGCATCTTCTGCTGGAGAGAGAAAAGTGATTTTGCTGGATGGCTGGGGTGTGAAATAATATGCTGGGCTTTTCTGAGGCAGCCTGTGTGGTAAACATCCAGAATTGCTGGCAGATGTCTGAGTAAGTAAAGGCTTCGGTGGGGCTTCTTTATAGCAGTCGCTGCTTGTTCAATCCATCTGACGCCTTCAGTGAGGGGGATGCCAAGAGATCTGAGGTTTCGTGCCCTCTATACCGCTCCAGCCTGAACTGGACTCTGGTCTGCCTCTTGCTTCCTATAATTCACATCCAGCTCCTTGGTTTTGTTGATATTCAAGGAGAGATTATTGTCCTGACACCATTTTGTCAGGAGCTGCTCCTTATCCCTGTCTGCCATCACATTGTTATCGCTGATCTGACCAACGATGGTGATTTCATCAGCAAATTTCATAATGGAGCTGAAGCTGTGCCTAGCCTACAGTCATGGTTATACAGGGACCAAACACTCTGTAGGGATACACCTGATAGGACTCATTAACCCTTATAATTCTTTTTCTTTCACTAATTTTACTGAAACCACACATCCAGTGCATGATCGAGATTAAACTGGATGGGATGGCAATCCATCACACACACACCGCACATCTGTCTCATACTGGAGTCCATTCCAGGTAGGGATGAGGCTTGATACACCCTGGACAACATGCCAATCCATCACAGGACACATGCACGTCAAAATATATTAAGGGCAGCATAGAGAAAACTGAGAAGTCTACAAGCGATCTAAACAGGTACTAAGGGTCCAGTGGCAACCCCTAACACCCAGAAGTATTATATTTTGCTCTGTAGGTGGGAAAAAATTTACTAAAATATATATATTTTTGAGAATTCTTCTTAATGAAAATGGATACTTTTAAACCGGAAATACTCCTGTGCCGCATGTCACTGTGCCTCTGTAACACAGGCATAATATTGTTTGAGTTTATCTTCCGTATCTTCTAAGCCCAATCTGAACCCCGCTTCCTGATCACGTGGCTGTATCCGCCTAGGGGCTCTCCAAGCGCCAGTGCACGAGCCCGTTCGCTGCACGAGGTGTCGAGGGCGCGCACGCTGGCTTTGCGGAATGTTCTGGGCAGCTTCCCGTTGATCCTTCGATACGGCTTATCCTGCTGGTGTGCTTTATGACCCCATTCATTTTTTTTATTTTATTTTGACTAAAATAACTCTAGGCATTTCCTCCAGCTCACGATGCAGACGCTCACCCCGCACGTTTACTGGGCTCAGCGGCACGGCGAGATTTACCTGCGCGTGGAGCTGAGCGACGCTCAGGTATGTGAAGGTGATGGTGACGGTGAGAGAGCAGCCGGACCCGGCAGGGCATGGGCAGGCGAACCGCCTCCCTGGGCGCATAACTCTGTTTTAAATTGTAATGTCGATGTCAGCTGACGAGGAGGCAGCAGCTCTCTCTTGATCACCAGCTAGAGCAGTAACATAGGGGGAGGGCGTTACATGCTCTTCGGCGTCCATCATCTTTGCAGCACAACAAGTATAAGCATGTCATTATACTGCCGCTCTTCTGTAAAAATGCCAAAAAGTTTGTTTAATAAGTCCCATCGGGTTGACTTGATTCTTTTAAAACATATCGCTATCTCAATTGAATATTAAAATAAAAAAATGTCCGGTTTTGGCTCTCTCCAAAGCGTGCATAAAATATTTTTTTCGGAAAAGTCAGCTGGACAAACATGTTCTGCTGGCAGAAAGTGTAACGGTGAAAAAACACTAATCTGTTAGACGGACGGTCATCTGAACAGCACGAATTTATAACCAGAAGGGTTAATGCAGTTTTGCCGAAGAGCCATGTTTACTCTCTATATTTTAATATAGGCTGCATGGACCTGCGCGTGTCCGTGTTGCGTGGGCGCTGCGCGTGTCTGTGTCCTGTAATGTCAGCGGTCCGGCCAAAGGTCCGACAGTACGCCAGTGTTAAATAAACAGAGCTGCAATTTGATATTGGACAAAACATGTGAAGTTAAGGAAATAGCTATGGTATTAATGCAGTGTCACGTGTTAATCTTTAAGTATTTAGAATGTGTCGTGTTACAGGCATCTTCCTGTTTGATTATTTAATATTATCGAGTCGTACGCATCAGTGTATGTTCTGTTAAACCCTTGCTTTATGGAAGAGCTTGATCTGTGGCACTGTGTTCACTTGACACCTGCTTGGAAATATGAACCGCCATTTGAACGGCTGTATTTCGTTGCAAAAACAGGTGGTGCCCGTATGTATATTTTATGCAAACAGGTTGTTATGTTCAGGCCTTATTCATTTAAATAATAGTGCTGAACAGGGAACCTCTGGTGCTCTGGTGCGGCAGCAGGCTCGAGGCAGGTTGCCGGTGTTTTTCTGCAACTTGGGCCATGCAACGCCCTGTTGTGGCAGGGTTCTCTATTTGCATTTCAAAAGGAGACTCCTCCTTGTTGTCATCCTGTGGTGGGGATCATATGGCAGGTTTTAAATAAAGATGGAGCCCACTGAGCTCTCCTTAGCTTTAAAAATATGCCTTTGCTGGTCTTAAATGCCTGATTTTAATTGCGAAGGTCATGGTTTCGCAGCTAAGCTGACTAGCAATATTAGCTCATTGAATCAACCGTTATGAATGTACCATTCTTAAGAATGTCTGCAGATGGTAACGTCATATATGAGTATGTTATACCTTGTGCATAGTGGGTCAGTTGTGGAGACATTCTTTCAGATGAATGCTGAAGACTGTAAGGGCAGCTCTATAACATATGGCAGCCTGGGGAGTTTTTTAATAGTAGCAACTTGCATCAGTTGAGACCTTTGTGAAATTAAGCAACTTCCTACAGTTCCTCTTATCATGTACAGTGTAGTAACTGTAAGCTTTTTAAGCGATTTTGTGGTGATATGGATGTATGTGCTGGGCAAGGCGCAGAGGGCCGGAGGCTGTGTTCTCCTTCTTTGTTCCCCCGTGTATCTCGTCGCCTTTGCTAAGTCACTGACCGTGTGTTTTCTTCTGCAGAACCTCGATATCAGCGTGCATGACAACACTCTTCACTTCAGAGGTAATGTCTGATGTGCACGAAAGCTCGATTTGCATTCGGCTATATTTAGATTAATACACACAGATATCGTTCTCAAGTAATTTTAATGTTTGCTCACTGTCCTGTTTTCCAGCCCAGGGTCATGGAGCGAAGGGAGACAATGAGTATGAGTTCAGCTTGGAGTTCCTGGAACCAGTCGAGCCCCAGGTACGAGCGATTGTAAGCCGTGGCTGTTGCTGATGTGTCTCTGCTACTCTCTTAACATGATGTGTGTGTTGGTGTCTGAGTGTCAGTACAAGGTCTCTGAACACCGGCCTGTGCATGTGTTTGTGTTCAGGTAACTCACAGGTCCACTCAGCGTCAGGTGAACATCACAGTCAGGAAGCAGGAGCACTCATGGTGGGACCGCCTAACGCTGCAGGAACGCAAGCCCGTCTTCCTGGCCCCCGACTTTGACCGTTGGATGGAAGAATCCGATGCGGAGATGGAGCTCCATGCCAAGGTGTCCGCCCCCCCCCCCGTCCAAGTCTCTGGTCCTGTAGGGGGGTCTGACTTATTACAATGATACTTCATGATGTGTAATTCAGCCGTCACTTAAAATATAACAAATTTTTCAGTGGCGTATTTGCATGTTCTAAATAACATACAATGAAAAATGTTCAGGGGCAAACTTTAAAAAAGTGCATTGCTGTCCTGGGTCATCACTGTCAAAGCTAATGATTGTTTCCCTGAAAGGAGGAGAAAATCAACAAAATCTCTGTGGAGTCTCGGTCTCCCAAGGATCGTGAGTAACCTCGGCGTGTGACTGTGAATGCGGCCCCACTTCTATGTCTTGATGCGTGTGAGCAAATACGACTCCCTTCTCCCGGTGTCCTTCCAGCCTACCTAGGCCTGAAAAGAGGCTACCTCTTCATGTACAACCTGGTGCAGTTCCTGGGCTTCTCTTGGATCTTCGTCAACATGACCGTGCGCCTCTTTATCCTGGGACAGGGTGAGGGTTCATGGCATCTGTGTCTATCGTTTATCTAGGCTGCCGATACTCTGGGGGCATCTGTGTTTTGTTGCCGTGGCAGCTGGAGGTCACGTACCCTGCGGAGACCTTGTGCCGATCTCTTACGAGAACTCACAGGAGCTATTTGAAGGATGAAGGACAGGGCAGGATCTGTGCTACATGTGCAACAGGGAGAAAGTGTGTGCTGTACTGGAAAGGTATATCAAAACAAGCTGATGGGCCTCTCTTCTCCTCGCAGATTCCCTCTATGACACCTTCCACACCATTGCTGATATGATGTACTTCTGCCAGATCCTGGCTGTGGTAGAGGTCGTCAATCCCGCCCTGGGTATCGTCAGAACGGGACTCATGCCACCGCTTATCCAGGTTTGAACCTGCAGAATGAGGGCACTGCTCTCACAGGGCATTGTGGGTAGTGAGGCATAGTCATACCTGGAAACTGTTTGGGTCATATCACGAGCAGCTTAGTTAAGTATTGAACATTATTAGTGTGCAGCTTATCTATCCGTTCACCCATCTGTCAATGATCCCTCTTATACCACGGGGTGGTGGTGAGCCAAGAGGCTACTTCAGGGAGCATGCAATGTGAAAGCGATCCTCTCCTTAATGGGGCAGTTCTGATCACATCGTGAGAGTGATACGTCCTTTGCGAAGCTCAGGCAGCTGGATATGCTATACAAATGTCAGCCAGGTCTCACACTCGTATCATACGATAGTTGAAACATGTAGGTTGTTTCTATGGGATTGCCAGCCATGCGTCTGAACACGAGCCTCTCGTTTGTTTGTGCCCGTCGTGACACGTGGGCAGCTGGTGGGGAGGAACGTCATCCTGTTCGTCATCTTTGGGAGCCTGGAGGACATGCAGAACAAAGCGGTGGTCTTCTTCGTCTTCTACCTGTGGAGTATAATCGAGATCTTCAGGTGAGGTCCGGGTCAACCTTCGGGTTAAGGTCAGCGTTGCGGATAGGCTTAGCATTAGGCTATCTCTTATAAGGTGCTAGGTTTCACGTTGAGCCAATTGAGAGACGTTGAGTGTGCAGAGGATGTTGCCTGTGGCTTGTGGGACAGTGCGTTAAGCTTTTCTGCTTGCTGTAGGTACCCATACTACATGCTGGCCTGCATCAGCACGGAGTGGAGCGTGCTCACCTGGCTCCGCTACTCTCTCTGGATCCCTCTGTACCCTATGGGGGTGCTGGCAGAAGGTCAGTGTCACCTGCTTATCCTGCATATTCGCTTGGTGATGCGGTGACCGTGACTCTAATGAGCCTGTGGCCCCCTCCCCCAGCGGTGGCCGTCATCCAGTCGCTGCCCATCTTCGATGAGACGCGTCTCTTCAGCATCCCACTTCCCGAAAGCTTGGGCAACTCCCTGAGCTTCTCCTACTCGCTGCAGATCTACCTCGTGCTCATGTTCCTGGGTAAGTTGGCTGGCTGTCCCATACGTTTGTGGCTGGCAGTTGGCATAACAAGCCAACATGCATGTGTCCCTAAATGCTGGTGGACCTTCTTCCCTCTCAGGTCTCTTCGTCAACTTCCGGCACCTATTCAGGCAGCGAAAGCGCCGTTTACGCCCCAAGAGGAGGAAGCTGCAGTGAAGCTGCTGGTCTCTGAATGACTGGGACAGCTCCTCCATTCTCCTGCTGGCTGTCTTCCCGCTGCCCACCCCAGCTTCGGCACTGTCCCCACCCGTCCCTTCCTGTCCCCACAAGGCGTCCCTCAGCAAGGTGGCACTCTGGTACACACTGATCATCCCTGCTCAGTGTGTTGGTTTGTATAGACCTCTTTGCATGGATAATTTGACCTGAGTATTCAACTCTTCAAGTCACAGAACCACATGCATCATTTCTGTTCCTGAAGAGGGCGCCGTAAAACCCTGCAGGTGTATCTCATGCACTCTACTGCTCCAAGATAGCTGTCTAGCCCCATGTGGTAGAAGGCTCTGCCTTCTGATACTCTTAGGTTTCGTGTTGCAAGGCCCCGCCCATCTCCTGCAGGACGCAGTGTGCATTCGCTAACCGTTTCCACGTCCACTCAAGCTTGTCTGCAATTCCACAGACGCATCGTCGCCGTAAATATCTGTAAAATGAGACACTGACGCTGCTGGTTTTCCTGGACAGACTGAACGTCATTTTGGCATTAAGAGGAAGCAGGCTGAATGCTGTCTGGAGCTGGTACAGTGATGATGCACCATTGCTGGGCTTCTTATATTACCCAGAAGCATTAGCACACGCTTTGCTCCCCGGCCTGTTCACACACCTCCTCCCTGCTCTTATACACTTTTCCCCATCCTCTTTATATTATCTAATATTTATATCTGATATTATTGATCAGTCAGAGGGTATGTGGCTGTAGTATATTGAATCAGAATGCCTGCTCGGTGAAATGGAGCGACTCGCCTGACTCTGCTGGACTCCCAGAATGCAGTGGGTCGTGTCTCCCTGCTTATCACTCTGATCTGAGTGTGAATCTCACAGCATGTGTTTTCATAGCAGTATTAACACCACATGTTCCTATCTGCCACGGCGCTCAGCAAATGGAGGACACCAAAGAAATGTGAAACGTTGTTCTGTTTTTTTCCGGACCAGAGTGTGAGGGGTTGGTGTTAATTTGTTTTCTCATAGCACAAGATTATGGGTGGGTCGTGGTGGGGTGGGGGGGTAGATGCGAGGTGATGAGTCCCACCATCGCAGGCCTCTCCGAGCTGCTGCCTTCCACTGTGTCAGGACATCTGCAGGGTGAGGGACAGCGAGGGACAGCACGCTTCTAAACCAGGCAACAAGATGGAGGCTCGTCTCATCAGTGAATAGGCCAGTTTATGAAGGATGGTAAATGTCACTATTCTTAAAATAAAGGTTGGGAGAAAAATGTGATGTGGGTTCCTTGCTTGAATACTTTTAAATGCATCATTTTCTGCAGGCTGACATGACTGAATATGAAGCCAGTACTTTGGCTGTGGTAATCTTAATGTTTCCTTAACTTGTGCTCCAAGTTCGTAAAACTTGTCAACACCACATCTTCAGAAACATAAGGTCTCAACATGATTTCTTTTTCATGTTTAATTTGACTCATTTCTATAATTTAGACAAGTTTCAACTTAAAACGGAACAAAAAAATGCAGGAAATGTTGCCTTGCGTTTAAGCTGGAATGACGACGAATGGCAGGGACTGCCCAGCAAGATCTGCGGCCCAGTCATAGGTTCGACCCTCCACTAAACGGCAGAACCAGAACAGAATGGTTTTAAAAAAAGCATCAGGCCCTGACGCTGACTCCATTCAGCCAGTCATTCAGGGGTGGAGCGTGGCTCAGGAGCTGCGGTGAATGGTAGCCCCGTGGTCCTGCTTGGCAGCATCTCGCTCGTGCCAAGTGACAGAGCCCCATTCCCCCTCACAGGCGGTCGCGGTCGCCAGCCCCTCCTGAGAAGTCTGTGAGCATGGGTGTGATGTTATGTTCGAATGCTGCATACTGGGAGTCCCCTGTGCTGGCGAGTTTCAGCTGCTGTGCGGCATGAGACAGCTGGAAGGCGGCATCAGGGTGGGCCGTGTCCGGCAGCAGCGTGCACTCCCTTTCCAGCAGGTCCGCCACCCCCTTCAGCAGCTCCCAGAACCCGAAGGCCAGGGCTGCCTTCCGCAGCCGGTTCAGCTCCTGACACGACACCATGGACAGGCTTTATGGCACGCTGGGAGACCACACAGGGCTTCCCTACAGACGGGTCCCCCGGAGACTCACCTTGTAAAAGGTTTGCGTCTTCTCTGGTAACTTCCTGGCATTCCGCAGGATCTTCTGGACGTCAGTCTGTGTTGAACATCAAAAAGCAGGCAGTAAGCTGAAACCAGCTGCTGACGTGTGACCTCTCCCAGGCGGGTAAGTGGTACCCAACATGTATCACTTCACCCTCCCCTGAAAGATTGAGCGCTACCCGATGTGTGAAACTCCCTCTGGACTGCAAGTGGTACCTGCAAGCCACTGGGCTTAATCCACACAGTGACATTCTGAGCATAACTGCGCTTGTTCTTGGGCTGTAGTGGGAAAGGACTTTTGCTGTCATCTTCACCATAAGGATTCTCGGCAGCATCTAGAAACAGGTCAAGAAATTGCTTTTCTTTTCCTCCTTTTGGCTTTTTTGTTAAAAAAAATAAATACTTGCCAGATACACAGGTGTCTAACATCCTGAAATCCATATTTTTGCACAATCTGAGTACATTTCAGTTGTATTTCAGATCTCATTTCTGTGATGAAACCCCTTGAGTGTCCATGTGCAGATATGTGTAGACAGAAGGGTCCCTCCCCACCGCTTACCTGATGTAGGGCCCAGTTGGGGGATTTTTCCAAGCCAAGGAAGGGGCTCTGAGCCAGGCTCAAAAAGCGACATCATCAGGTTGGATTTCTTCTTGCTATCAGCCTGAGAGTATAACATCCCAAACCAGTCAGGACTGAAAGCAGAGAGATAGAGAGTCAGGGGTGGACCCTCCTGTTTGTGATGACCTGCTGTGACATCAGAAAGACAGGAATGCGCCGTGCTGGTCTCTAACCCGAGCTGTACGAGTGCCACCATGCCCTCCACCTTCAGGCTCCCGTGCAGCAAAACGCAGAAGTTGGGGCTCTTTCCTGCCATCTGAGTGCTGGAGCTGTCCTCCTCCATGTCGTCGGGGGCCCCTGCTCCCAGTTCGTCTACATCTGTAAACAAGGTTCGACAAAATGGTCACGCCTGAACGTCTCTGATCACTTGCTCATATCTGAGGGTTTGTCGCACATTTAAGTTGATGGGATGGACCTTTGTTCACAGCGATGGGTAGAACCAAGTGCCTCGATAAGACCGGCGGACTAGAAATGTCACCAATTTCAATGAAGCCAACAATCTCCAGGTCTGCAACAAAATGAATAAAGTCAACCCAGCATTTCAGGCTACTGAGAGTAGATGATGTTAAGAAGTTATAAACCCTAAACATCAGAGAAGGTTCAGTCAGCACCAGTCAGAATGGTCCTGGGTGCGGGGTCCACCTCCTCATCCAACTGGACTGGCTCGGGCCGGGGGAACACCTGCACATCTGATGACAGGTTCCCGCAACGCAGCACAGCGTGGAATGGCGAGTACGCCTGGTCGATCAGTTTCCTGAACACAGATACGCAAACGTGAGTGTGGTGTCTGGGACACAACTCCCAGCAGAACCAGCTCCACAACCAGGCAGCCCACAGCATAAAACAAAAGAGGAATGCAGACATACCCAAACATGGACTGCACATTCTTCAAGCACAGCGGCCCCTCCATGGTGAAGATCTGACCCTCTCCTCCGTTCAAGTTAAGCAACTGTTCCAGGTTCTCCAAAGCGTCACCATACTGCAGCTGTCACATGCAAGACAGCACCCATAAATATTAATTCATTAGCAGTTACCTACACTGTAACAATGCAAAAATGTCCAGCAACAACTCACAGATCTTATAATCTATTAAAAAACTAAGAATAACAACAAAACTGATTTTGTGTTGATTTTGTTTTCAAAAACTATCAAAGGTCCATAAACTGCACAACACATACCTCAGAACTCTCATTTGATTCATTCATTCATAAATATAACATTAAAAATGACAATCAAGCACATCCTCAGGAAAGCAGGAACTGAACAGCGTCCTCTACTGGGGTGGGAGCAGAGCCACTCTGCGGTACCTCCTCTGCACTGGCGATGCACATGACGTACAGCTTCGATGGGAAGAGGAAAGGCAGAGGGAACTTTTTATCATCCCCACGCTGCTTGATGGTCTGCAGAGAGTGCCGGAGAGAGCCACGTCCGATCCCGAGGGAGCCATCGGTGACCAGCACCACCTGGGGGGGGGGGGGGGGGGGAATTGGTCATTAATGCAGCAGCTCATGCCTGCAGTGTGGGAGTTGCAGTGATGCAACCAGCTGTACCTGGCAGGGACACCCGCTTCCCCACTCCTGCTGCACAATGTTGCTGACACCTTGCAGGGCCGATTCTAGACACGTTTTATCATAATCCTCCAAGTTGTTCAGGGCCTCCTAACAGAAATGGGAACATTTTCCAAAAAAACAATAATGGTTTTGCATGATTATGCCATGCGGCCAGCAGTCTTAATATTAAAGGTGACTTGCCAAAGCTTGCTTTCTGATTTTAATACGATATGCCATATTAAGCAAGCAAGCTCTGCACAGACTGTAACAGAGAGTACCTGCAGTGTGTTGTAGTCCCTGGTGAAAGGCACCATAAGCTCCCACAGAGATGAGAACGCCAACAGTGCAGTGAACTCCAAACGATAGTTGGTGGCCATGTGTTCGAAGAGCATGGTCAGCCCGTGGATCGCCAGGTTCTTCCTCTGAAATTCCTCACTGCTTTCGACCACCACTGGCCGGGTCATGGACAGTGAGACGTCCATCATGACCACGGTCGGCATGGCTGCAGACTCGCCTACGCGTCTCCTGTGAAAACCGCTTAGAAGTGTCAACACAGCAGGGGCGACGGTTTTGTTTCGCAAAAGCCACTATAGACGTTTCCGTACGTTTTACTATAAACATGTTCTTCGGCTGGGTGACCCTGATGTCACCCCCAGTTTAATGTTTCAGAATAACTACGGCTATTCTGCATCGCACTTCCGACACGTGATGTTTCGCAAAAGCGTGGATTAATCCAAGGAAGTTACATGGAATACAACACAACTTAATACGATTCAGTGTTACAGGCAGCATTTAAAAATTCGAAACTACATTAAGCGATACAGAGCAGTCGGGTTTCTCGAGTGCCTTAGTAACTAGAAATGACTAAATGCACGCAGGATTTATTTTTTATTTTAAATACGTAATTCGAAACAAATGGGTGTAAGTTATAGAAACCTATAAAAAGTCAAAAATCCTTTAAATACAAACCCTCATTATAAAAAATGTTCGAAAAAAAATCATGTTGAGGCTACATGTTACCGAAGATGTGGTGTTGACAAATGCAACCAAACAACTTCTCATTCAAAACGCGGTCGCATAAATTAATTCTGTTATTTGTAAGTAAAATATTACGGGAAATAAAAACACTTTAAAGGACTCGTCCTACCACACCTTTGGCGGAAGCAGCTGCAGCGTAAACAATTCTATGAACTTCGCCGGCAACAATAAAATCCCCTCACGCCATATAAACAAAACCCTGCGTCCGGTTTCCAGCGCCTGCGCGCCTCTAAAATGCGCACGTGAGGAACACTCATCGTTTCAAACTTTAGTTCCTAGAGGCACTTCAGGGATTTCCATTTTGATGCTGTTGAAGCCAACGTGTATGTGTGTGTGTATATAAATAATACGTGTATATATAATACGTGTATGTAAATATATATATATACATACACAAATTATATATACATATCATACATATATTATATATACATATATATATATATATATATATATATATATATATATATATATATATATATATATATATATATATATATATATATATATATATGTGTGTGTGTGTATTAGAGAGAGAGAGAGAGAGAGAGAGAGAGATGTGGTTGGCTTCACCAGCATCAAGATCTCTGATGTGCCTCTGGGAAATAAATTTTGAAACGGTGAGTGTACGCGTATATTTAAGACTTTAAGAAATTATGGATGAATGAACTTCAAACACTTAAAAAGTTAATCATGAATTTTCAACTATACGATTCTATGTCATACTGCTATCTTGAGACTCCACAGACTGCGACAAAACTTTCCGATTTTCATAACAAAGATATGTTTAACCGCGAATGCATACAGATTATTTACAAATAAAACATAACCTCATGCAAAGTATAGCTATAGCTTATTTTTTAATTCTAGATGCACCAAGGAATGCGATTAGCACAGAGCACAGCACATTTATCACCAATTCAGTTTCCAAATCTTGTCAAAATAGTTATTAATCTTAAAATGGATAGAACAGAATAGAATAGAATAGAATAGAATAGAATAGAATAGAATAGAATAGAATAGAATAGTGGTACTCCGTGTGGAAATTCTCTTTATATTTTGCTGGTGATATATCCAAATAGTTCGATTAAAAAGTAAACAGTTCAGAATAAACACTTTGGTAATCTTTTATGTGAATGAATGCGTACAAATATGCCATTTGCCAATTATCTTCCTACACGATTCTTATACTGTATATAAAATCAAGGGTAAAATGCCGCAACAAGGTTCTTATCTTTGGTATACTAGGGAATTCTATGTAAGCAACTCAATTCTGTTTCTGTACAGGCACGAATTTAAATAATGAATAAAGTGAGTGTATTTTGTCATTAAATTTGATTTTATATTGTACAAGCATTAGTGACAGTCCCCCCCCCCCACCGCCAAAGCGTGGACACCAGTGACAGCAGGTCGGTATATCCCAACCCCATGAAGAGCACGCCTGTGTGTCCCATCACAGATAGGAAGAATAACAGCGACAGTCACTGAGCACATCGCTCAGAAGCGGCCGCCATCGGTGAAAGTTATCCAGAAGATAATGAGAGTGTGAGGGACGCCAAGGATAATCTGTTGACTAAAGCGTGCAAGCATTAGGCTTTATGCTGATGCGTGGAGAAGCGCGTCCCGGTTGGGCGTCCTGACCCGCGGCTGGGAGCGCACATCTCTGCAGGGTTCATCTATCTCCAGCAGGGATCCTCCACCATCCTGCGCTCTCAGGTAACTTTCCGCTGTTCCGCTAATGTGAATAATTTGAATTCATATTTAAATACAGGTAACGTGTAACATATATTTTTAATGAGTTACATGTCGAGAGACTTAAGAATCCTCATTGTTTTAGAGGGGATTTAAAGCCGTTGAAAGGTTTAATCGAAATCAGTAAAAATACGTATTTTACAAAAGGTTTGCTCAAGTATGTATGTCGTTAAGCAGATATTGTGGTTCGCTGAGTCTTCCGCGGTCTTTATTGCCATCGGATTAAAATGTACCTTAACGCAATTCTTTCCCCCCCATTTTTTCGTGTTTTCAGCTTGTATTCCATGCGATTTAATAGGTACCTTTCAGGGAGAGGAAATATTGTAATTTTGTAGCCATAGTAACAGGTGCGTGTTGCTTCACCTTGAGCTTTGAAACCTGTTCAGTATAAGTGCGCTATGGCTGCGCGTCATATCAGACTGCAAGCGGTTTATAAAAATCGAAAGAAACTTCATCTAATTTACGCTTTTTGTCTCCAATTCGCAACAGGTTCAGCCCTCTGAAGGATCTGTTTTAAAGATGAGATGAAACCTAAACCCTGCTTGTAAAGAGTGCTGGAAGCTGGATGGGGAAAGTGCAGTATTAATTACATTTATTTATGCGTGTGAATATTTGACCCTTTGTAAAACAAAAAATGCATTTGTCACGAAGGAGGAGACTTCATTGGAGCCGGGCTATGTTTTTTCTCTGTGGAGTTTTGATATGCTGTGTTTACCAGTTGACTTTAAGGTCCAGGCATTCAGAACCTTGGTTGGAGCGACAGATCGAGGATAAGCCTGGGACAGAGGAGAGTGTGCTTAAATCTGACCAGCAGGAGCTCACGGTAACTACCCAAAGGGCAGTAGAGCATCCGACCGAAAAAACAACCACTTCAGCCATAGACGTTCCTCCTGTGATGACCTCAGCACCTCTGTTAATGACCACAAACCACACAACCCTCAAACATTGCATCTATGTTGACCCAGAGCCCCCCAAACCTACCATGCCCATCCAAAGTCCTACACCCTACACTACACATGCACCCAACACCACAGCACCTTCATCTGGCAGTGCCCCGCGTATGAAGGGCGAATACCCAGAGGACCTCTTCTCTGTGGAGCAGAGACGACAGGGTTGGGTCACTTTGCATCTTTTTGGGATGATCTACATGTTCGTGTCTTTGGCCATCGTCTGTGATGAGTTTTTCGTGCCTGCCCTCGGCGTCATCACAGACAGGCTGGAAATTTCAGACGACGTGGCCGGTGCCACGTTCATGGCGGCCGGCGGCTCGGCTCCTGAGCTCTTCACCTCGCTCATCGGGGTGTTCATCTCACACAGCAATGTGGGCATTGGCACCATCGTGGGCTCCGCGGTCTTCAACATCCTCTTTGTGATCGGCATGTGCGCTCTCTTCTCACGGGAGATCCTGCACCTCACCTGGTGGCCACTCTTTCGGGATGTGTCCTTCTACATCATGGACCTCATCCTGCTGATCATCTTCTTCCTGGACAGCACCATTGTGTGGTGGGAGAGTATTCTGCTGTTACTGGCGTACATATCCTACGTGTGTTTCATGAAGTATAATGTGCAGCTGGAGAACGCTTTCAAGACGCAGCTCAACAAGCACAAGAACATCGTGAAGGCCATCGCCCTAGAGGAGCCAGAGAAGGTCGGCCTCACTCTGCCACTTTTATTTGCAGCCTTTTCACACATTCGCTTAAGTTATCTGCAGACAGCTAGACCTGCTGTGAAAAGAAAAATATGATGTAATTCATGTTGAGATGTTAGAAATACAAGGTCACAATAGGAGACAAAATCTCACATTTATACAGTTTGAAAAAAACTATCAGAATATGCACTTGTGATGATGCTTAAAGGATTACACTGTGATCACTAGCATAAAACTTAATATTTCATTTAGAAATTGTCCATTTCATTCTTTAGAACACATAGTTTAAATTTCAGAAATATGAAACAAGATATCTAAAGATGTTTCATGCATTATAAGCCATCTTAAATTTGTACAATTAGTTGTCTTAAAAATGGAAAGGGTATGATTTCTATTTATGGAGAGCTGTCGTTTCTTGAATTTAGGCCTAATAATGATGAATAATGAGCAGTATGTATCAGTGTATAATTGTTTTATGTTTTATTAATCAACACCTCATGCATTGACTTAAATTAACATATATTGTATATGTATTGCTTTTCCTCGTGTATGAGAATCTTTAATGATACATGCATATTTTGACATGGACAGCGCCTCTCGTGCTCAGGTGCGAGCCAATAGCTGTTCTAATTTCAGCTCATATTTATTAATGAGCCGCATTGAAGGGCTCATTGGAAGTGTTGCCCTGCCCGTTAGTGTTTGATGAGCAGAAATGAGATGGGTTCCCAGATGTGTAGCATGACCATCAAGTGCCTGGTGATGGATTCTGATGATCACAGCTTTGATTGTGTGTTGTTCTGCGTGTGTTTATCATTTACACACGTTTGTGTAATTTACCACACACACTTTTGTCCGTTTTTAGGCTGCCATTCCTTCATTTCACATGACATATTGACACGTAGCATCTTGATGATTCTGTAAAATACAAGGGGCACCAACCTGTTTTATAACAAAGATTTATATTTTGGTTTATTCTCTAAGCAAACTGGCATTTAACTTGTCCTAATTTAGTATCCTTCCTGAAACAAGTCGTGTAACAGGCTTGGACCCCCTTCAGTATTTCCCTGTCTATTCCTGCATGTAGAGACAAAGGAAGCTGTTGTAACTCCATTGGAACCAAAGCCGATCACCTAGCGTAGCAGCTAATCCTCTGAGGGACTCTGGCTGGAAAGTGGAGCACTCTGTGAAGTGTTACTGAAAGGCTAAAGCAAGCTCATGCTAGCAAAAAACTCGCAGTGCTCCTGAGCACTAAGCGCTCCTCTGCAAATTCTGACTCACCTGGGGGATGCATCTGTTTTCCAGCAATTGTGAATGTGAACATGCAACGATAAAAAAGAAATACTGACGAAAAAGGTCAGTGATAAGTGGAAGACAACAGTCATCCTGCAGTCCAATAGCACCTGTGTTTTATGTGAGAGGAATGTCTGATTAAAAAATGGAGTAAATAACAGCTCTGCACAGGCCCACGCCAGGTGACCACTCCTTGTTCCTAAAGCTGAGATAGTCTGCCATGTTTCACGTCTATATGCAACAGCATTGCACCGCATCGCCGATTTGGCAAACGTGAGGCCTGAGCCTCCAGCCAGTGACGGTGTGCCAGGGCTCTCACCTGGCTTCGCTTTACATAAGCTGCTGAAAGCTCAGGAAGTCATAGTTTGAACCACACTGTTAACAAAGGTTAGGCTGAGTGGAAAGGGCGCTATATAGCAGGCAGAGCTTGTCTGTCTGTGAGTCTCACAACGCAGGATGGGGAAGCAGGGGCAGGGAGACGGAAGATCAGAGAGTGCGGGATTTATTACGAATTTGCATGACCACAGGACACTGGCAACATGTAACGTCAATGACCGGACTGGGGAAGCAAACTGAAACGCCGACTAAATACAATGAACTAATGACAGCAACAGGAAACAGCTGGTGGACATGGGGAATCCACATGAGGTAGATGAGGGGGCGTGGCCACACTGGCGGATCGGACGAGCAGGGCATGACAGTGAGGATACAGCCATTGTCATCCGGCCCAGAGCTCTGATTATACGAGAGGGGTCACTGTAAACTGGGTTTGAATTCTTAATTTTCTGATAAGGGTGCAGATCTGTACATAACTGTAAACTTATATGTTGTGGCCACTGTCACAGGAGCAAATTATTAACAGCATTTTACCTGATGAGGGTGAGCTTGTGTTCATGCAGCAGGCCTGTTTAAGCGGGACATGGTTGTGCAGAATCAGACCTTGTGATATGTATTACTGATCCACCACATGTAGTTGTGAGCTCTTGATGAAAGCACAGATGCGCTACAGAACAAACCTAACGAGAGCCTAAGGACGCGCTTACTGAGGCATTTCTTGGCCTGCTTGGACTGGTAGATCTTCTCCCTAGCAGAGTGACAGTCCTTAAGCCTCTGCTGAAGACCGGCGGGCTTAAGGAAAGTCGATCGAGGCTCACGGGGCACTGTGATTGAATCATTCTGTCACATGACTAATCCCAGCTGCAGAAGGAACACACTGCCATGACAAGGCGAAAAATGCCAGTGAATCTCCGGAAACATTTACATTTATACATGATTTTCTTTAGCAGACACTTTTAACCAAAGCCAGGTACAGTTGGGAAAGCAGAGTCAGACAGTCCCTGGAGCAACTGGGGTTAAGGGCCTTGCTCAAGGGCCCAGTGATGAAAACTTCACACCAAACATGAAGTGTTAGCATAGCGGCAGCACTAATGGCTATGGCTAGTCAGCTCTGGTGAAACATTTCAATGATGTATGCAGGACGATGGGACACCTGGTGGCGATAACCTTCCGGACCATCCTGAGGACAAAAAGAGATTAAAGGTAGGTGTCTATGTGCCTGTGACCCCTCAGTGAACTAAGAAACACATAGACGATCAACCCAAGTGATCCTATACATATTGGAATGCTGAGGATTCCCAAGAGCAGATGCATGCTGGTTTGGTTCTGTGCTTTGAGTTCAGTATTTTTTTTTATCTCACTTTATGCAATTAAATGGTGGATTTCATCACGTGTCTCTCTCTTACCTTGCTGAACATTTGCTCCAGTTTTATGTATATAAGATCAATGTGATGGATGGTGTGTTGAGTTTCACAGACTGATAGAAAATGTTTCTGTGCCTTCAAATGGTGGTCTGCTGTGTTTCATAAACCGCTAAAGTGCTAAATTCCTCTGCAATATCCTGCTGTATTCAAAAAGGGAATTTTTGAATTTGTGCTTCGATATGAGGATCTTCACCATGTGAATCATGTGTGTGTTGGTGAACTGAATTCTGTTGTTTCTACAGCTGAAACCTGGCCTGCAGCGAGGGGGCAGCTCTGCCTCTCTACACAACAGCACCATGAGGAATACCATCTTTCAGCTGATGATCCACACCCTTGATCCACTGGGGGAAGGTTAGACATAGGGTTCTTCCCTAAATATTGATTTAAAAATATGTTATTTTTGTCTATTTAGACTTTCTGACTCATCCATGTAGCAAAATGTAGCGTCAAAGCATTGCATTAGTTGCCTATACCTTAGTATCAATGGCTCAAACCATAGCATCAGCTACCTGTAACATAGCACCAACTGGTCTTAGAATGGCATCAACTGCTCATAGCATAGCATAGCATAGCATGGCATCAGCGGCTCATATAATAGCATCAACTCCTGTAGCATAGCATCAACTTCCTGTAGTATAGCATCAACTGCGCATAGCATAGAATTCATTGCTCATAGCATAGCATAGCATAGCATAGCATAGCATAGCATCAGCGGCTCATATAATAGCATCAACTTCCTGTAGCATCAATTGTGCATAGCATAGAATTCATTGCTCATAGCATAGCATTAACTGCAAGTGACATAGCACCAACTGCTCATAAAATGGCATCAACAGTTCATAGCACAGCATCAGCTGCCCATTACAGAGCATACTCATACCCAGAACTACCCATATCATAGTATTACATGCTCATTGCATAGTATTTACTGCTCATAGTATTGCATTAACAACTCATATCATAGCATCAACTGCTCATAGCAAGCAACAACTTGAAGGAACATGTAAAATGTGTTCTTCTGTCTTATGATATTTATGTAATACACACAGCATGAACATTGGCATCGACAGTTATGTATTTTCAGTCCTAAAAAATGTATCAATAGTCATATTACCATACATATTAAGCCTGCAAACCCTGCATATATTTTTTGGTTAACTTTTAAGAAATAGCAAGCTGGTTCTGCGGCTGTTCAGATTCAGGGATGCTAAATATATGGCCCAAAAACACAGCTGTTTGTGCATTTATGTATGCTTTTTTGTACATGCATGTATGACTATAGAATACAGTGAACGTGAATGACATGCAAGTGTGAGGTGAACAGCGAGATGACACAGAGCAAGAGTAGAAAATATGATTCGTTTTTCTTATGGTTTCCAAACTGAGTGGAAAACTGGAAAGTCCGCATGTCGTCAGGAAGATCTCCCAGCCGACCCAGTCAGAGTGCTGATTTAGGCTTCTGTTTGAGGTTTGAGGTGCTGGCTCCTCCTGAAGAGTGACCTTTACGATGTCCTCCCTCCCCCAGGGCCTGGGCTCAGCCTCACAGCCTCTAGCAGCCTCTTAATCAGCTTTTAATGCTACAGCTAATAAAGGCTGGATGAGAGCCAACCACTCTGGGCCCAATCTGTTTATCTCAATAGGGCTGGAGGTAGAACACTGACTACAGAGTCACTCCTAAACACACAAAGCAGACTCCTATAAACAGCCAATGACCCTAAACGCTTTGCCGTCGCATTCTCTAGAGGCACAAGAGAAAGAGCTTTGTGGTAGATCATTCTAGCAAGGAGATGGATGGCCAAGACCAGAAGGTTCTTGTTCCGACTGCACGCCAAACCACCAGATTCAGTATACTATCTTCAACAAACTTCATTAACTGCTGTTTGAGTTTTTGCTGGTGTGGTAAATACCTGGAGCATAACTGAAAAACCCAGCCTTAGAGCTTGTAATGAGAAAGACTTCAAGGTGACCTTGGCGGGTCTCTGAAGCCTGTATGTTCAGTGTTTGCCTTCATTACTCATAGCCGGCTGTCTTGATTGCCCTCGATTTGTGCTCTTGTGAAGCTGCCTTGAGTGCAGTGTGTGGGTCCTCTCATGTGTCAATCTCTGTCCATTAGAAACGGGATTTAATGGGAATGTAAAGGCTGGAGGGTCAGAGCAGGGACCAGGTAAGGTCAGAACGGTCTGCTCACCATACCTGTGTCCTGTTGTTGCTTCTGTGTCCTGCGAAATCCGCAGTCGTCCCCCTGGTGTCTGTGTATCGCGTTCTGTAGCGTCTGTGATTTTGCATGTTTGTCGCTCTGTCATATGAAATTCTGTCGTCCGGTATGACGTCTAGACTCCAGACTATCTGCTCCTATTTGTGTTAAGGGAGCCACTCTGCCCCCCCCCCCCCCCCCCCCCACCGAATGATGGCCAGTTGGGAAAGTAATAGCCCGCCTACTCGCTAGATGCTCGTGCTCGCTTCGAGGTGGGGTGGTGTCGTGTCCGGTCCCTTCACCGAGTGCCGACACCTTTGCTCTCTCTCGCTTACAGTTAAGTTTAAGGACAAGGCCGAGATGTTGAACAAAATGGCCAGGGGGAAGGTAGAGAGCAAGGCGCGAGGAAGAGCAGAAGGTAAGATAGACGACCGCCAAAGCAGGGCTCTCCCCACCCTGACCTCTGCCTCGGATGAGGAGCGATGGCACTCGCGGTGGCGAGCGTTACAGCCGGCTAGCAAAAACCATGTAGCTCCAATCTGAAGGTTCTCTCAGGCAACATCTGGGCGTCTGTGGGCACAACCTCAGGGTCAAGCTGCAGCATCGGTACCCATAGCAACAAGAGGAGTCTGATGAGCCTGTAGCACGTTCAATCAGTGCAGCTACGCGTCTCGACATGGCCCCGAGTGGTAATGACTGCATTCACCTTCTCTGCCTGTTGAATTCCTCTCTGGAGTGCTTTGTTACAATGGGTCACCAGCAGGACTGTAAGCACCATGGCCTTTAAGCTAATCGCTTCTGGGATTTACATGCAGATGGAGCCGTGCACTTCAGCATCAGGGTAATTGTTGCTTAGAACTCATTGAGGCAGAATCGTTAGGGCGGCAAAGGATAAGCAATTTTTCCCCTTCCCCTGGGATCCCCTGCACTGGAGACATATTTCTGCAGCTTTTATTGTATAATAACACAAAGGATATGCATACTCTATTACAAATTATGAAAAGCTGTGTTATTCAGCTATGCCCATTATAAAAAGGTGAAAAACTGTCTAATTTCTAGCCTTATTATTATCTTATGAATAAATATTATGGCTGGTGATTTTAATATGTAAGTCCTAGACACAATGTTCTGGCAGAAGAGCATCTATATGGTGACTCGACAGCACCTAATCATTTTAATATAGTGAGCGCATCTGGTAACACTGCACTGGCTCATAGTGTAACACACAGCTCATGCTCAGCCATGCACTCATACTTTAATAGTCATTACAGTCAATCTGATGACAGCAGATAAAATACAGTGATGTACAGAATAGAACAAGCTGGAATGGACATTCTCTTGGTCTTGCAGTTATTGAGAAAATTGAAACCACCCCATAGCAGCCAATAATGTAATAACTGCCAATAACGTAATAATGTATCAATTCTTAATATAATAAAAGTTGATAATGTAATAACTGGTCAATAATATAATATATTTTCTGAACCAATAATGTAGTAACTTTTGCAAATGATGTAATAGCTTATTATATTATTAGCCAGCTGTTACGTTATTGATTTTTAGTGCATTAAGAACTGAGATATTCATTATGTTATTGGCACGTTATTACATTATTGGTAGCTATTGATTTTGATGGTATGAGCCTGTTTCCAAAAAAGTTGGGGATAAAAACAAAATGCAATGATTTTCAAATCATATAAACTCATATTTAATTGAAAATAGAACAAAGGCAACATATCAAATGTTATTGTTTTATGACAAATTCATGCTCAATTTGAATTTGATGCCAACAACAAGTTTTAAAAAATTGTGCAATGCTAAAACAAAACACCTGGTTGAATACCTCACAACTAAGTAGGTTATTTGACAACAGGTCAGATAACCAGAGAGGCAGATTCTCTGTACAGTGAAGATGGGTAGAGGTTCACCACTCTGTGAAAGACTGTGTGGGCAAATAACACAATAATTTAAGAATAATGTTCCTCAGTGCAAAGAACTTGGGAATTTCATAATCTACGGTACATAATATCATTAAGAGATTCAGAGAATCCAGAGAAATCTTTGTATGCAAGGGACAAGGCCGAAACGGATACTGGACAGCCGTGATCTTTGGGTTCTCAGGCAGCACTGCATTAAAAACAGACACGATTCTATAGTGGAAATCACTGCGTGGGCGCAGGAACGCTTCCGGAAACCACTGTCTGCGAAGAACACGGTTCATTGCTGCATCCACAAGTGCAGGTTGACAGAATACCATGAAAAGACAGAATCATATCTAAACATGATCCAGAAACGCAGCTGGCTTCTCTGAAGCGAAATGGAAAACTGTCCTGTTGTCTGACGAATCAAGATTTCAAATTCTTCTTGGCAATCAAGGATGCTGCTTCATCCGGGCTAAAGAGGAGATGGACCATCCAGCTTGTTATCAGTAGACCGTTTAAAAGCCAGCATCCGTGATGGTGTGGGGGGTGCATTAGTGCCAGCGAGTAGCTTGAACATCTGGGAAGGCGCCATTAATGCTGACTGATATATACAGGTTCTGGAGCAACGCATGCTGCCATCCAGACAATGTCTTTTTCAGAGGAGGCCTTGCATATCTCAGCAATACCAAACTGCATTCTGTGCATATTACAGCAGCATGGTTCTGTAGTACATCAACTTAGGTGCTAGACTGGCCTGTCTGCATTAAAAACATTTGCCATATCATGAAATGAAAAATATGACAAGAGACCCCAAACTGTTGAGCCGTTGAAATTCTAGATCAAGGAAGAATGGAACAACATTTCACTTACAAAAACTCTAGCAACTGGTCTCCTCAGTACCCAAACGTTTACAGACTGGTGTTAAAAGAAGAGGTGAGGCACCACGATGGTTGAGCGTTTATTTGTCATAGAACGAAAAAAAAAAAAATCAGTTTTAACATTTGATATGTTGTCTTTGCTCTCTTTTCAATGAAATATGGGTTTATATGATTTGTTAATCATTCCATTCTATTTTAATTTACATTTTACCCAGCGTCCCGACTTTTTTGGAAAAAGGGTTATATTACAATAAGCATGAACACTGAAGGTGGCACGGTGGCTCAGAGACTAGCTTATTTGGCCCACACTTCTGGGATGCTTGATAGGTGAATATCCTGCCTCCACTGGCTGTGTGTGGAGTTAGCATGTCCTCTCCATGTCACATGGGTTTCCAACCACTGTACAATGATATGCAGTTAGGTATGCTGATACCTCAGGATAGCCTTGTGTGTGATTATAAGTGCCTTGCAATGAACTAGAAACCCATCCAGAGGTCCTCCAGCCTTATGTCCCGTGCTTTTTGAGAGACTCTCCAGGAACCCTATGGGCCTGTCCAGGATGTGTGGTCATAAAACGATCGCCAATGGTCACCAATATCGGAACCAATCTACAATTGAATCTGGACCCCACAATCTATTTCATGGTATGACAGCTCAGTAAAATCTGTGTGGGGTAGCCTCTGACATCTGCTGTGTAAAGGACATATTCCATGAGCAGCGATGAAGGAGCGTTACTGCCAGCTGCTGAATCTGCCCATCTTCCTTGACTTCCAGATGGAGCAGCTGAGGCCTCCACCTCCCAGCCTGCAGCCAAGGAAGAGGAAAAGGAGACCCAGGAGCAGAAGGTACATCATAACACATCCGTCATTCACTGAAGCATGGCCACTTCTGGGTTTTCCTAGGCCTGGGCGATATATTGATAAAATATCGTACCATGATTATGAACATTCACATCGTCATCACTTTGAATATTGTGAGTATCGTGATATCACCTAAACACACGTTTTCTTGGATAATTAAGAGTTATAATGTACTATGGATACACAAATTGCATCAAGGTATGAGATTATTGTTGGTGTAATTTGTCATTATACCTGTCACACACTCCATAACTATTAATAAAATGATTTGGTCATCATTATTAGAAAAATTCAAAACTACTTCTCATATTTTGCTGTTTTCTGCATATGAATTTTAGAATATGGTGATAAATATCAGTATCGTGAAAATCTCTGAAAATATTGTGACATAATTTTTTGGACAGCCTAGTGTCCCCCTGTATCCCCACCTACTGGCCTCCTCTACTTTTCCTTGGTCTGAGGAACTCCCCTGTTGTATATTAGGATGGAGAAGGTGGTGATGGTGGAGGCTCTGAAGACAGCAGTGACGAGGACAGCAGCGACGAGGACAGTGACGATGACAGCGAGGACGAGGAGGACACGGAGAAGGAGGAACCGCTGTCTTTGGAGTGGCCTGACACTCGGCGCAAGCAGGCCACCTACTTATTCCTGCTGCCCATCATCTTCCCGCTGTGGCTGACCCTCCCTGACATGCGAAATCTGGTAAAGACCAACCACAGCATGCACGGCCCATGGCCTGTACACACTAAACCAGCCTGGCAAGAAGCCGAATGAACCAGAAACACTCCAAAGTACAGCTTAAACAGTCCACCCTCACTTTACCTTCTGCAGGCTTCCAAAAAGTACTTTGTAGTGACATTTCTTGGGTCCATCATCTGGATTGCAGTCTTCTCCTACCTGATGGTGTGGTGGGCACATCAGGTCAGTGACTCAAGCCTTTCTGTAGAATTCTTACTGCCAGCTTCAAATCCATATTCTTCAAAAGTACAGTTAACAGTCTCAGTGTTGCCCGTTTGAGCATGTTTGTAACCATGGCTGTACTCTTCACCCTGAAACGCAACAGCTCCCCCCTCTGACCGGAGTGTGCTTTTGCAGGTGGGCGAGACAGTTGGCATCTCAGAGGAAATCATGGGCTTGACGATCCTGGCAGCTGGTACCTCCATCCCTGATCTCATCACCAGCGTCATCGTGGCCCGCAAGGGTCTTGGCGACATGGCAGTGTCCAGCTCAGTGGGCAGTAATATCTTTGACATCACAATGGGGTGAGCTGCCACTAGCTGGGCTGCGTCCTGCTCTCTGTCAAAGCAGGTGGGGGGCTGGTGATGCCTGCAGATTCATTACTAATAGAAACAGAGCAGTCAGGTACGATAACTTGCTTTTATTCCCTAAATGGTAAGTAACTATTGCTGATTCATCTGGTTGTTTCATAAGCCTCAGAGATTAAGTTTAAAATCACTGTCACATTTGATCCCAAATGAATGTTGCTTGTAATAATTGGTTGCATAGTTCAGTCTTTCTCGTGCATGGAATTTTCTGCCTTCCACTGTGCATTTGCAGTAACAGTAGATGAGGCACACGCTTCTCCCTGGGAGAGCACGAGCCTCATATGTACCCCTTTCCCTCCCCAGGCTGCCCCTGCCCTGGCTTATGTTCTCCTTGTCCAACGGTCTGGTCCCCGTGGCCGTCAGCAGCAACGGCCTCTTCTGCGCCATTGTGCTGCTCTTCCTCATGCTGCTCTTTGTCATTGTCTCCATCGCTGCCTGCAAGTGGAAGATGAGCAAGAGGCTCGGCTTAACCATGTTCCTCCTCTACTTTGTGTTCCTGGTGCTCAGTGTCATGCTGGAAGATCGCATCATAGTCTGCCCTGTGTCCATCTGAGGACAGTGCATCTATTCCATCTGCCCCATATATCTGAGGACAGCACATCTGCCCCATCTGCCCCGTGTTCATCTGAGGACAGCACATCTGCCCCGGTCTGCCCCATATATCTGAAGACAGCACATCTGCCTCTGTCTGCCCCATGCATCTGAGGACAGCACATCTACCCCGGTCTGCCCCAAATATCTGAGGACAGCACATCCGCCCCATCTGCCCCGTGTCCATCTGAGGACAGCACATGTGCCCCCGTTTGCCCTATGTCTATCTGAGGGCAGCACATAGGATCCCACGCCTCAGTGTGGTCCCACACAGAATTTTAAACACACTAAGCTCATTTGAAGGTTTTGTTGATTGACGTTCCCTCATACTGCCTGTTTGTACTGCTGTCCGAGCAGACAAAGCATGCTCACTCACCATCGTTTAATGCGACTCATACACACTAAACTCAATTATCTGCATATCCACACAGAGTCTTTGAATGTATGAACACCAGTGAATTAAGGCTGCACTGTTGCGTTGGACGTCAAGAAGAGCGGTTGGATTGTTTAGTAATGAATATGCACAGAAACTCCACAGTGAGCTTCATGTTATATGAGATCATGATCCCAGGTGTCATGTGTAAAGCAGGAGTAGAACCATGATAATTTTTAATCTCTTGTTAAAGATGCTTTGTGAAAAAAATCTGAATATGGATCAGGTTTAACAAGACATTTCAACCTTTAGAAATTAAAACTCAAACTGGTGCAACAGGCTAAATATCGAGGCAACAGACATGAACATATTAATCACCTCCCGTCAGAAGGGGTCTTAGCTGAGAGTGCTGGGGGTGATTGATTTGTTTTACCCATTTTACTTCCATGTTAGATCAGTAAGGCTTGTAGGAATTTCTGTACTGCATTGCAAGTGTGGGATGGCACCCATTGAAAACCACAACCAAGTCAAAGGTATCTGTTAGGTGATGGATGAAAGAATTTAACTATGATTAAAAGTGTTTTTAATACGTAATTTAAGAGACTGGTCTAAAGATGGATGTACCTTGTTCATACCCGGTTCCTGTCAATATGTGTATGTGTGTGGGACTGTGTGTCCTGCACATCAATCTACATGTCAATGTGACATTTCTGAGGTACCACTGAGGCTCAGAAATGAACGTAATGCACTATGGATTCATTAAACAAGCAGTAATTGTCTGCCCACTATTACATTGCTGTTATCATTGAAACACACTACAATTTAACAGTAAGTACATGGTCAGTAAACAGCAGTGAATGAGTCACTTTGGTTTAGATTAACAGCCTTTCATTTGGAAGGGAGGAAACATTCTCTGCTATTTACCAGGTGTTTTAGGGATGCTGGTGTCCTGTCACTTGTAGTTTATAAGAGAAGATGAAAATCCCAGCCTTGTGTGAAGGTTAGTATTCAGAAGGCTTTAGAAATATAGCAGGAATATTTCCTGTACTCCGGGTACTCCGGTGCCCCCCCACAGTCCAAAGACATGCTGAGGCTACTTGGAGTTACTAAATTGCCTGTAGTAGTGCATGTGTGAGTGAATGGTGTGTGAGTGTGCCCTGCGATGGGCTGGCCCCCCATCCTGGGTTGTTCCCTGCCTCGTGCCCATTGCTTCCGGGATAGACTCCGGACCCCCCATGACCCAGTAGGATACGTGGTTTGGAAAATGGATGAATAACATACCTTATACTTTACATAGAAATGCATAAAGTAATAAAGTTAAGCTCCACAGACACAACAATAAAACCATGCGCATTATGAGTGAATTTATTTACAATTAAAAGGTTGACGACCCTGAAGATCCTGTCTAAGATGCATCATCACTACTGGATCCCAAGGTGTACTTCCTGTGTACACATCTGTAAACATTTTTGAAGGTCCATTCTAAAAAGAGCAGACAAAACGTACATCAAGCTAAAATCCTTACACATTTTACACACAGCTGTGAATAAGTGACACATACATGGACTGAGGGTAATCCTACATTATTACAGAAGCTGCTGGGTGTTAAGAACGTTTAACCGTCTAAGTCTCGCTCCATGCCATCTTGCTGGGTGATTAGGGAAGAAAGTTGGAGAAGTTTCTAGATATTAATTTTTTACATTTATAAAGGATTAACATTTGCATAGCACTCAGCTCACATATCGGTTGGCTTTTATATAAATAAAGATCTGAAACTTTCACAAGGGCACCTACACTCAAAGTCAGCCTTTCAGGAGAACAGGTCAGTGCGTTCAGACTGACACTGACCAGAAGCTACTGATCACCGTTAGACAAAATGCCTGGTGTGGGTCAGTGAGTTCAGGCTCTGCAATCACGTAAAGCTACATCTTTCAACATGTACAGTTGAAACTTCATGAGACCTGCATCACAAAAATATCAAAGAGCCCGTGACAAAAAAATTTATAAAAATCATGATTTCAGAATGGTCCATATTCACTACTGTATAGGGCAGGCGATCAATGGAAACTCAAACCTGCACTGCAAATGCACATCTGCATTTTAACGGTGTGAATTTTCCGGAAACACGGACTGGGATGTCTGGGAGTCTGGTGACCCCCAAGACCTTCAGCACAGGGCTGCGCTGCAGGCAGGACACAGCGTGATAGGGGCTGCTAGTGAGCAGCATGCCACCATGCCAACCAGTTAGAAATGTCAATTACCAGTTAGGCATGTCCACACATCCTGTGAGCTCTCCCATGGACCGTGCCACTCCAAAGTGAAACACAAGGCACAGCTAGTTCTCATTTATAATACCCATATGGTAAAAAACACAGAGCTTCAAAATTAGTATTTAACAAGTGGAAGTGCTTCTTCACAATTTCACAAAAAGAGGTTTGCTTGATATTTGGAAAATGCCATCATGATTTGTCATGGCGGGACAAGCTAACTGCTAGTTCCTTACACTGCACAGAATGACGTAACATACACAGTTTGTGAAAACTGACCAATTATTTAAGCTTATACCGGCGGGTTCAGAAGTCATGCTGTTTTAATCCAAGATAACACAAAGAGATGGTCTTATCTAAGATCCTGATCCGAAGCGAATTAATGTTAATTTCATTAAAATGAACGATTAACCGAGAAGCTATTTTACAAATAAAATTATTTTCAGTTTACGCCGTTGTAAACATGTACAGATGTGTCTGAACACTGATATACGTATGCCTATATTTTATATAAATTTATAGAGAAAACGTGTGATGCGTAGTAACACTGTATATGGATATATGTTTGTTTTTTTCTTAATATGCACATTTCTCACTCCGAGAAATTAATGGATATGTGTGAGTATTAATATAATATGGAAGGAAACCTAAAGTGTTACTATTGCTACTTTTTAAATAAAAAGTAATGGATGCATATTAATTAACCATATGAATACATTTTAACGCGGTAAAAGCCGGAACTTGTCCGCTAGTGACACCCGAACAGGCAGGATGCTGAGGGGCCCCCAGCCGTCCTTCATGACTGGGTCGCGGCGGCAGGACAGGCGGAGGCTGGGCACGGTAACCGTGGCATCGCCGTATGAGATGGAGACCAGCGTAAGACGTCCGTCATTTCCCCGGCATTTTGATAAAAGGAGCAGGGTTACCGCTCCCGGCGTATTTCACAGTTAGGCGGTCGCGCCATTTCTCATCTCACAGCAGAGGGGGGTCTCACTACTTACCCTGCTGTAGGTATAGAAATGACACCCATTTTAAATTTAATGGAAAGCCGGGCACAGGCATGACTAAGCTGTACCATCTCAGATTTACATCGCAATTAATTGCCACAATTTATAACTACGCGTAAATGAAAATAAATATATACATGTAGACGCAGACTGACACGTACGCACAGCCTCGATGTACCATTTTGGGTAATCGGTTTTTGGTTTTCTAATGGGCAGTATACGCGCTGGGATTACAACTGGTAAAGCATTTCTCTACAAACTAACGAAGGACAGGCACAGTGAAACCGTTATAAAAACCGTTTACACACGTTTTAAAGAAACACTCCCTATCCAGCAAACACCTCCCGCCATTTTAGGCAGCTGAACAATTCAGGTAACACGACTGTGTGCCTCCGTTAGCGAGGACCTCACTGAAAAGTTCACTAACAGCCATTCATATCTCTCCGTATTTAAAACAAAGCCACATTTCTAATGCCGATTTCAACTGGTAATCTGTGTATAGTTTTAAGAGATACCTTTAACGAGGAGCCACTCCAATCGATAAATGTGTTAAAACACACTTAAAATATATCTTTTAAACGTTAGATCATCAGTCTTCCAGTCATTATATTCCGCTTCGTTGGGCCCTGAAAAATTACGTCCCTCCTAAAAAGGATGGAATTTGACTCTACACACACACACACACACACACACACATATATATATATATATATATATATACACACACACACACGCACACACACACACAGTACAAGTAGATTTTCCAGTCCTTAATAAGTGGGTCTCCTCTGATGCAGTGTCACAAACCATCAAACCCTCAGATGGTTCAGGTAGACATACAGGGGTTATTACAGTACTCACTAGTAAGACAAGGCCTCCCTAATAACCAACACACACACACACACACACACACTCACTTGAAAGTAAACCACCACATAGTAAAAACTGGGCTTAAGCGCTACAGCAGACATAAATAAATAATGGTGCATCTTTATAAATAGAATACAAGTGACATATTGTCAGTATTAGTTTCAATGTATGAATATATAATACAAATGTTTTAAAAAGTATGTACAGGACATATTCATTGTATAGAACATAATCTAAATAAGTTTTTGAAAAGTACCACATTATAACCAAAAAACGTGACCATAAATGTTCTGTTCTTTTTTTTTACTAAATTCTAGAAGGCTGCTCTTGACCCAGGTACCTGTTTCCTGTTTATGGTAATTGCTACAGAATCCGAGAGCTTTACTGCCAGATCGAACCCTATTCTGGGGCAGTAATAACACACAGGGCCCCCGCTATCAGTTTGTTACCAGGGGCACTACGCTGTCTCGCTTCTCACCACCTCTTATTTCCTGAGCGTCTTTTTGTGCACAAGCCCTCCAAGTGTGGGCAGTGGTCTGGTATGGGGTCTTCTGGAAGTCACCGGTTGGTGCCTGGTGTTGTTTTCAGACTGCATCTGTGACAGGCCTATAGGCTGGTACTCCACATGATTCTGGTGGCACATCCATTCTTTATGGAGGAGGCCACACTGTCCAAGTTGGCGGAACTGTACATTGGGTGCCGTCTTACTGTTGTGATGTGCCAAAGCCGTCTCCACCCATTCAGCAGGCTGCACTGATGAGGACCTTGCAGTCTTAGGATGCTAGTGTTGTAGGTGTTGGGTGGAGAGAGAGAGACATGTGACCGGCTCACAAGTATGGCTCTCCAAAGATCTTGCGGCACTCCATCACCCCAACACTGGGTGGTCGGTCACAGTTGTGCGTCAGCTTGACTTGGCTGGGCGTGAGACGGTCGTAGGCCATCTTGTACTCCCGGTCAAATGCATCTGTATGAAGGTTGGGAGGCAAAGGTTAGCATAGAAGCACAGAAGCTGAATTCCATCAAGAGCGACCTATTAAATCCCTGTTGCCTTGAAGGAAAATAAACTTATTATCCACTCATTATCACTTTTTAAAGATTACAAGATTAAATCTTTTTTTTGCCATTTGCACCAAGTATGAGTACAGGTACACTGAAATTCTCTTCATCCAACCCATCTTGCTGTCCATGCCTTGGGGTCATAGTGCAGGGTCAGCCAGCATGCAGCACCCCTCGAGCTGGGGGTAGAGGGCCTTGCTAAATGACCCACAGACATGATGATTCTGCTGAGGCGAGGGATCAAACCGCTGATCTTCTGATCACAGACACAGAGGCTTAGCCCACTGAGCCACTCGCCACCCCTGAATACCCCCAGTCAGCAAACCACTTCATGTTCTTCCTTGTGGTGTTACATACACTGTATCCTCACAAAGATGAGCTACTCACCGATGTCAATGTTGTCCTTGCCCAATGCCACCAAAGACAGGAAAAGGATCTCTCTGTACAAACTCCTATGGGAAGCCCCAGACAAGCAGGACAGAAAGAAACGCAGCGAGTTATGTGAGCTGCTGCTCTGTATCAGTTACTAAGGTGGTGACTGCATGTTCACGTGTCACATGACAGCCTCCCTACCTTTGCCTCCGGACACCCAGCTTCTGCCCAACCAACTGCAGAACCTGGCTCATGGGTCGGTACACATCGTTCTTCTGGATGCTCTTCACTACACTCTGCAGCAGCTCCTTCCCCACATGTTCGTCTTCCTCCTCCCTTAGCGGCCAGGTCACTGGGTAGTTCAGATCTGCAGTGAGGCATGAGAAGCTAGTTGACATGCATTCACGAGGACAGGCATGTGTGCATGCAAATGTGCACAGAATGGCACGACGGAGAGTGGCTGGGAAATCACAGAACAATGGGACACCAAAGGCTCGAAATAAAGTAAAAACACACATCCGCAAATGTGTCAGGGTGTCTAAGGCCCGGAAGCAAAAGATTATAATGTTATTTGGAAGCGTTTGAGATATTTCAAAGAAATTAATTTGGAGTTCAATTGCTTTGGAGCAATGTCCATTTAAAAAATACTGTACAAAATATAAATCCTCTATTATCAGCACCACTAGAGAGCAACAGAATGAAAGTAAAACAGAAAATCTTCTGACAACGAAGTAGCGCATCAGATGTGTGAAGACGGCAAACAAAAACATGCTGATTAAACATCAAAAAGAGCAAAGCCAAAGGACACAACAGCTGAGGGACTATAAGTGTACAACCCAGTGTTAACACTCACTCTTAATTAAAAGAGTACGATTTAGGCCTGCAAAAACAAAGAGAACTTCTGTTAGTTTTTAGCAGTCAAGAGAGAATGACCAGACAAAGGAAAGAGAGCAATCTACAGAGAAGGGACCCAACTGTGGAGAGAGTTACTCTTGAAATGTAATAGGTTACAGATTACTAACTACTGTGTTACAATGCAATACGTAACATAACTGTTTTGATTACTTCATCAGAGTAATGTAACTTATTACATTTGATTACAGGTTATCATTGACTTATGACCGTGTTTGTTTCCGACTGATCAGTTGTAAGTTGATTTGGTCGTAAGTTGGTGGAAACTGTCATACACTTATGCTGGGCAACACTCGTGCTGCTAGCCCCGGCACAGTCATGGCCATAGTCATGCCACAGTCATGCCAGCCCCGGCACAGTCATGGCCATAGTCATGCCACAGTCATGCCAGCCCCGGCACAGTCATGGCCATAGTCATGCCACAGTCATGCCAGCCCCGGCACAGTCATGGCCATAGTCATGCCACAGTCATGCCAGCCCCGGCACAGTCATGGCCATAGTCATGCCACAGTCATGCCAGCCCCGGCACAGTCATGGCCACATATCTGCAGCCTTAAAGGTGATCAGTCTCATAGGTCATAAGTCGACAACTTACTGTTCTTTTCTAAAAAGCATTTTAAACTGGGCAATAAAGCTGCAAAATCCCAATGGCTGACCCCCATTGTCTGGAAATATGCCAAAAGAAGGCTTTTTTGCACGGTGAAAAAATGCAAAGCAACAAAATTAATGTTATTTTCTACATATAAGCTTTTTATCGAAAACAATTTGGATGTAATCCCTTTGTAATCACCAAAAATTTGATTAGTAACTGTAAACTAATTACATGTTTTTGTTCTCAGTAACTGTAATGGATTACAATTACGTTGATTTTGTAATTTCATTATGTAACACTGTTACATATAACTACTTACATGTCCCCAACACATACGTACACAGCAAATCTGGAGAAACTGCATTTAGCCCACGCCAAAGACTGTGTGGGTGGGTTCACAAACTACCACCCACCCAAATAGCCTCACAGTGATACGGAGCCCACACTTACGGTGCGTGTTCCACAGGATGTAGAACGGCTGTGCGGGATCCTGATGTAGCTTCAGGTTGTCCCATAGGATCTGGATCAGCACATGTTTGCTGTCTTCTGACATCCAGTGCCGAGGAATCTGTAAAGTGATTGGTGAGGTGAGAAAGCCTCCCCATAGCCCCCTGAGTATGTCCTAGGCACCTACAGTCTTACATCCTTGACTGAGGTCAACAATAGAATCCTGTACCATGACCTTCAAACATGTTAGTAAACAAGAAGTACTATGATACTGAAGTCAGCAACATTGAGTCATACTCGCATTCAATGATTCGTAAGCAGAATGAGATCAAAGATGAGGTCAGAGACCTCATTTCTGAATCTGAAAAGATTTGGGAACTTACAGATCTGAGTGTCCTACCTGGGACCCACGGTTGCAGTGCTCTGAGGTCAGGATGAGGCCAGGCAGGTTGCTGGGCAGGTCCAGACGGCGGAAATACCACACCAGGTTCCAGAAAATTATGGGATGATGGTCCACCATGTCCGACACAGTGATCACCTGGTCCCCCTCGTTCTCCAACAGGCTCTCCAGCTCCTTCCAGAGCACCAGCGGGCTCAGATAGGGCACTGTCACTGGGTCTGGGTTGTGTAGACGCCACTCCATGCTCAAGGGGTCCTAAAACATGCAAGTTTACATGCACCTCAGAATTGCTAATAATACAGATGAAAATGTCTTAAGGCGCTTTCCAATGTGTCCAACTTTCTGGAACTTTCCAGATGAAGGACAGGTCCTCGTTGACTTACCGTGACTTCGTTGAGTCGGCAGGGCAGGCTGCCTGTGATGTAGCGGCTGGTCCGGACGGGCTCCTCCAGGGGTCCGAAGGCGCTGACACTGCGCACCATGGTGGGCTCTGGAGACAGGGCGCCCTGGCGCCGCTCTGTTGGTATTTCGACACAGTGGGCCACGGAATATCCCAGGGAGCTGCTCCTGTGGGTACAAAAGGCTGTTTGAGTGAACTAACCTGCAGCCCGTGACCTGAAGCACAGGCAACAGAGTACTGAGCACTGCAGCAGAAATGCATGCAGCCATAAAACAGACAGAGGGTCCTGCTCATAAGTTGGACTGATACAATACCATTTCTACACTTTGTAAAGTGAGACAGCTGTGGCTTAAACTCAGTAATTACAGAGAGCGAATGGCCTTTTGGATCAGTGTAGAAGATCCTCATATCCACCCAAATAACCTGGCTCTCACTTGAGGTATCAGTTAGTATTAAACTCTTTCCTAGGAACATCCTGTGGCCACATAAAGCTTCTTTGTTTAATCAGTGCATCCTGACCATAATTTTGCAGAAAGTGTGTGGCATGTAAATCCTAGTGCTGATGTTTTTGCACTCAGTGTTCCGAAAGGACTACATTGTGACCCTCTGCAGCTTTTTGGGTACAGCGGACCCAGGTGCAGCTGGGCAGGGAGGCTCCCATTTACATTGTAGATTAGGGTCAGGAGCAGGGCTCATCTCTGAGGGACGGCTACTTCAAACACGTCCTTTATCAGCAACACAAATGGAATGGAGACTAGGGGCTCGGACTAAACCTCACCGACACTGTGGATAAATGCCAGCAATGGGGGGACGAGTCTTTTTGGGAGCAGTATTGTCATTCATGGTTTTCTCAATGGCTTTCATTTACGGTAAAAATAAACAGAATCAATACGGGAATAGAACAGGATTCAAACCTGTTGTTGCCAGGGCAACCATGTATCGTGATTTGGGGTGACCGTGGAGACATGGTCAAGGTGGGACAGGGAGTGGACAGCGTGGACGTCCCTGTACCCAGGCCCGTGGAGACCGAGTAGGACGAGGACACAGCTTCTTCTGCAGACGGGCTACTTTTTAGGAAAAACCTGAGCGAGGTGCAGAGTGACAGTGGAAGGGTGTTAGTTAATATGATTGGAAGTGACATATAGGACCATTTAGCTTCAATGAGTCCCTTGCCACTTCAGTCCATTTCCCTTGTGTCTGTCCCCATACCTGCCAGGACCTCGGAGATCCCGGATCTCCACGTTGAGGAAAGGTAGGAAGGGGTTGCCACAGAAGGGGCAAGTGGTGTTGAGGTTGGAGTCATCAGCCGTCCATCCGGCCATGATCTCCTCGTCGTAAACCAGACACTCGCAGGTCTTGCAGCGGGAGCAGCTGGAGATCAGCACCTGAGTCGGTGTGTCAATAGGCACAGGGCAGAGGTCAACCGGCTGTGCGATCAACCACAAAGCTGGGCAGGCACCACTCCAAGCGCCTCGAGACTGTTCCCAGACCTGCACAAACACCTGCTCACACGGTTCAACGCTTTTTGGCACTTCCCAGGTGAAAGACCCACCTCCATAGCGTAGTTCTGAAAGATGCTGGTATTGCTTGTGTACTGCGAAGACTCCAGTTCCGATTTGTCTGGAAGAGTAAAGCTGGACGGAGGCGGAACGCAGCCTGAGGGACGAGAGCAGCAGAGCTGGAGCCTGTGCAGGTAGCTGCTTATTAAGTTACTACAAACACAACCAGGTCAAATCCATAGTCTCAAAGGGGAAGCATCAGTCTGCAGGCAGTGCAAAGTCACTTCGGGAGGGTAATCAGCAGCATGTCTGCTGAAGAGGGGCTCTGAGCTCCTAGGAAGGCACATCTGGTCTTAATGACACTGGAGCTGGCTGATTGAAGAGCTTCAATCAGGCCATACTCAGGCCTGAGACAATCAGCCCACTGATACATTCGCTCTCATGTATCAGGATCAGCTGACCTCCAGGTTAGGGGAATTAAAAACATTTGCCTATCTGTATCATCACCTGTGTGGAGAGGCTTTGCGCCTGAGCGGAGCTGCGGTGCAGGGCTCTCCGCTCGTGTCCTGTGAGGGCTCCTCTTGGGGCCTGAAACACCATTCCGTTGTGGTGAGCTGGGTCCTGGGACCTCAGCTTCCAGGTAAGACTCCTCATCCACGAGGGAGATGCGGTCTGTGTCCCCCACACCCAAGGATGAGACGCTTAGGTGGTCGTAGTTTGTATCCTGAGAAGACAGGGAGAATGAGGACCACAGGAAAACGCACCCAAGAGTCGTTCCAGCCTGCCCCACGGCTCCCTGCGGTGCTTAAAGGTGCTTAAAGACCCCCTACTGCCTGCAGATAAAACCCCGATTCAGATAATCCCAAAACAAGACCTCGAGGTGGCCTTTCTGATTTAAGCTATGCTTCCCTCTACTGGGGCTACTGCAGACTTCCTCCTTTTTACTTGAGAGCATGCTCTGCCATACACCATCTTCTGACCACTTAGAATGTTAACAGTAAACAAAGGGTAACACTTTACATCAACTGCACCTTCATAATGCCTTTATAATGCATTCGTATAACAATCATAAGCAGCATGTAAGTGTACTGTAACATCCTAGCATACCTTAACAACTTTAATGCACATTTATAACAAACATTATTGTCATGGTTAGCTCCTGTTGTCTCAGTCTTTTGTGCCCCCTCCCCATTTGGCCAGCAGGCATTGCTGGCCATCCTGTCCCTCTTTGTGTTTCCCCTATTTCCTGTCAGTAGCATGACTCAACGTGTTGAGTGTGTGGCTACCTGCAAATCCCTTTGTCGCGTGTTCAAACCCCACCTCCTCCATTTTTGTATTTTGTTCCTGTGTCTTCTGATTTGTACTTGGTTTTGGTTAAATTCTTTGTGCCCGTGCTTGTGTTTGGACCTGTCTGTTTCTACCTCCCCAGTGTTAGATTCTGCCGGCATCATGCCTCGGCCTAACGCCAAATCCGCCCGAGTTTGTGACAATCATACGACTATAATGCTTCTTATTATCATATCATGTTTAACATTAATGTATATTAAGGCTCTTAGGATATGTTAGGATGTTAGGTTATATTTACAAGCAGCTTATGAATGCATTATAAAGACATAATGAAGGTGTAACTAATATAAAGCATTACCAAAAAATAACCTCAATGGATCCTTCATTTAGATGCCGGTACAATTCAGGATGCATTCCATTCATTTCTAATAGTTAAACAAGCCACCCTGAATAATGAAACAGCCAATTAAAATACAGCCATGTGTGTTTCAAGGAGATGCTGATTTTTGAGAAACTTGTTTATGTACCGTACCATTTATCAGACAATCCTGAGTTATCAGACTCCTTGTCACAGTAACTGTAAACCCGTGAACCAAACCAGCCGTGATGCCAGTCGCACCTTGCTGGGTGTGGTGTAGGTGGCCAAACGGGAGTACCAGCGGCTGGCTTTCTCTGCCACCCCCTTCCCCGCGGAGAAGACGCTGCTCTTAAAGACGTCCAGAGTGGGGGTGAGAAGTGTGTCCAGGGCGAACGAGGGGGAGGCAGGAGGCTCCCTGTCCCTGAGGGGGCTGCTGCCCTGTGAGAAGGTGGGTGAAGACCAGAGGCGATCACGGGGGCGCTGGTGGCAGGTGCGTGAGCGGGGCATGGGGGGGGGGGCGCGGGGAGCCGTGGGGCAGGCTGGAACGACGTGACGGGGAGTCGCCCGGGAGCTGGGGGCTGCAGGCATCCTGCAGGTCCATGCTGGGTGCCCGGCTGCTTAGAGGGCTGCCCATGTTGTTCATGTACATCTCAATCTCCTCAGCTAGGTTGCGGCGGGCCGTGGGGGTGCTTGGTTCACCTCCCCCTGAGTCCTGCTCTTCCGATTGGGCCGCGAGCAGGGAGAGCGGGTCGAAGCCCGTCTCAATGCCCATCCTCCTAGTCACACGGGTGCTGCCACCGCTCGGGCAGGGCTCTGTGGCCCTATTACGGCCAGCCTGGGCACCGCCCGCCGTGGCCTCTCTGCTTGTCTCCTCGTCCAGGTCCTCCAGATCGAAGATGGCAGCATTGTCTGGCTTCTCCTCGTCGCTGGAATCCCTCTCCCCACTTTCTTTGTGGCTGCTCCTGAGCCCCACTTCCCGCATGCCAAGGTTCAAAGAGTTGGGCCTTGTGCTCTTCTGGAATGTTCCCGAGAGAATCCTGGCATCTGCACCCAGATTCTCAGCAATCCTGAGAGGGTCTGTTTTGCCCCGGGTCATGCCCAGGCCCAGCACCATGCCCCCTGCAGTGTCTCCGCTCAGGCTGCGACCTCTGACCCCAGGCCAGTCCAAGCGTCTCTGGCCCTCCTCCATGGCACTCCTGTGCCGCCTGCGGAGGCTACTGCTCTGGATGATCCCAATGTCGTCCAGTGAGGAAGTGAAGAGCAGCCCAGCCACATGGTCTGCAGGGAGATATGAAAAGCTCAGGTAGTCCCTCAGAACCATGCCACAGGAATTGGTGATTACAAAGATTTTGCATTTTTGTAGGTTAGTGGTACTGACCGGTGCTGGCGTCAGATTCTTTGGCTGTGTTGTCATAGGGATAGTTGCTACGGACGATGCCAGCATGAGGATGGAACGGACCACTGACATCAGGGAAGTCCAGCGGCGGGAGGCAGTCTCCACTGTCTTTGGCACTCTCGCTCTCCGACACTGTGCCCCCCCCCCCCAACGGGTTCATCATTGACACATTCTACAAACATCTGCACCAAACCAGTCACAAGAAAAGGACTTACAACTTAAATAATATTGAGGCTGACCGCATTCAGTCAGCAAGTGCAAAGTGACTTATTTAAAGCTCTGTCAATATAGGTTCAGTTCTCAGTATTGGAATTACAAAATAATCCTTATGTAATGCAACAGTGGGTTGCAGTACTGGAGAAGAACACTAGAGAGCAGTAATCTGTCACGAAAAATGCATTCAGCATGTTATCTATAAAGAGTAACATTAAGGTCTGTAAAAAAACAGACACAAATGCTATTTCTCTGATCTCTACAAGAACTCTCGCCTTTTGCACTTGCTCATTTCACTTCAATTTGAGAGACAAACAGGAATATGAGCAAGACCATCCACTAACACTAAAACCTTTCACAGCTGCCGTCTTTCCATACTTAGGACATATACTGCATGTTTGCCTTCAGAGGTCAGTCAGGGATGAGAGAGCAGGGCTATAAACACATCAGCACTAGGCTTGTCGGCTGGAGCTCGGAGGGGGCGGTCCCTGTCAACTCACGGGAGCTGGAGTCCTCCTTCTCCAGCGTCCTGTCCTGCAGACCACCTTCCCCTCTTCGCACTTCTTCTTTAGAGAGGGAGTTGTAACCCAGGTCAGACTGGCCCCCTGACACAGAGGCAGAGTGAGCACCCTTCCTCACGCTATTTCTGCACGCAGGATTTTCCCTAAGCTTCCCCGAGCTGGACACCTTGCTTAGAGAAATGCCGGAACTAACCTTCCCACGTTTGTAAGAGATTCAATCAATGTATGAGATCAAAGCAGCCGGTGTCCCAGATAACCTGTCATCTGAGGCTGACATGCGGGGCGATGCCGCCCGGTCAGGAGCCGGACAGAGAGAAACCTTTTAACTGACGACTACTGGAAGAAAGGGCCGCGGGGACGAGGTAGGCCGACACCGTTAAAACTGATTCTCTCTGCCTCGGCAAGAGGGACATTTCGGTCTCCTGGCAACCGGCTGCCACGTCAATCCACTTTTATCTTTTCTATGAATATTTCTGCCTGCAGCTTCATATCTGTCATTTGTTGAGGAAGGAGGTTCCAGAAACTCATTGATCTTTTTTTAGGCACATTATGTACTAGTGGTGACAATTCTGGATGTTTGTCATAAATCTTGTATACATGGTGTCCTACTTAGAACAAAGGGATGGGATCCTGAACGGAGAACAAAATATCTTTAACAATAGGTCACATGTCATAGCTCAGTTTTAACAGAACATTCAGGACAGTGCACCACAGATCGACGTAACGATCAGAATGAGTGACACGGGGCGGGGGGGTTGGGGGGGTGGAGATAATAGAGACACACAGAAAGACAGACACAGTGAGACACTTAAAGGAAGGGTGGTGAAAGGGTATCGGATTGAGCCCCCCAGAGGAGAGGGCCGGAGGGCCATCCAGGGCTGCCCCAGGCTGGCGTCACACGCAAGCAGGGGGTGGACGGAGAAGGAGGCAGAGCAGAGCGATGAGGAGGAGACAGGGAGGCGTGGCACGATGCGGGGCGATGGACCTCCTGTACCTGTGCTAGATCTATCATCAGCAGAATCTACTTTGATTGGGTCAGTGCCGAACGGGGCCTGCTCCACCATGTTAGTGTCATTAGAGCTATCCAGGCTGCCGTGACTGACGGCGTCCAGGTCGCTGCCATCTGTTCAAAAACAACAAAGTGTGAGAGGGGCCCCCACATCCAGAGCCGACAGGGGGCACCCAGGACGGGGGGGCCCTGCAGGAGAGAACAGTCTGAACAAGGTTGACAGCGAAACTCAATGATCTAAAAAACAGAGAAGGAAATAAAGGAGAGAGGAGGTGTAGCCTCGTAGCTCCTGTGGTGGAAGGGAGGTGGCCAGGGAGGCGTGAGGAGATGGACACTCTGATTGAGTTCTGTGGAGAAAATGGACTTTGGTGTTTCTCTGTGGCGGGAGGGGGACATGATATAGCAGCCGGGCAGAGCCGGGAGTTTGAGAGGCAGTAAGACGTTTGCAGGGAACGGAGAGAAACTGGAAAACTAACACCAGCGTAAGCAACGTTCTCATCCAGGCCTGCCAGAGAACTCCAGTTCTGTCAGACTAGGGGAAGAGAACCTCATCTTCTGTACAGCTGAGGTTGGTGTGAGCAGGGTTATAAACCTTGGTTTTGGCTTACAGATTGCAACAGGCCATCCGAAAGTATCCTTCTGGTATTTTATCTTAACTGATGGGGGGGGGTTCTCTGGAGATGCTTGATTACTGCAAAGTCTGGTGTCCTGGCATGAGCTGGGTAGGGGGTGCGGGCTCTTTTGAGGGGAGCTCAAAGATGTGTCGGGGGGGGGGAATCTAATACCAAAGTACGGAGGAGTCTGAGGAGGTAGGAATGCCCATGCTGCTGAGTACGGGATTTGGCAGGGTGAAAGAGCAGCCCTCTAACTAGCAGTCTGCTCAGTTACTGGTCATAACATGGTGCACAGGCCCAAAGTGTCTGACCTACCCGACAGGGGGGTCTGCGCTGGGTTGGACTGCTGCTTTTTCAGTGCCCGTCTGAACTGAGTCACGCCCAAAACCACGTTCCTCAGTTTCATCCACAGGAAGTAGCCCCCTCGCGTGCTGGAAGGCCAGGTGCTTTCCAAGACGGCCTGGGAGGAGAGGAAACAAGGAGTGGTGAGGAAGCAGGCGGGAACGCTGACACGCCAGCAACACATTAAGGAACACTTAGCTCTCATTACCGTGACCTCACTGCTCCTGGATTCCTCCTCCAAAATCAATAACAAATTAAGCTGACTTTCTAGAAACGATGCCGAACGGGGTTCTGGGTGTGATTTCGGTCAGCAAGCCGCCCGAGCTCTCAGAAGCAGGACAAACACTCAGCCACGAGTACCAGCAGACGAGGATGCCTGTGTTCACGCTGTACGAGCGGGAGTCGTCAATGCTCTCTCCGCGAGTGAGAGAGATGCAACAGCAGCAATACAAGGGGAACCAAATGGGCTCTTGTCCTGACATTTGCTTTGTACATGTTGTGTTTATGGAGCTAGAAGAGCATCGACGCTTATAAAATAATGAACCTCGGATACCTCTAAAATGAACAATGTAGTGTTACTTTCATCAAGGACATCATGTTCCTTCAAGATGCGTAACAACACCACTGCTCTTCTCTGGTTGATCATCCAGGGACTGACCTTATTGTAATAACCGTAGGTGATTGCATTTGGTTGGACTCCAGCCTTCTTCATCTCAAACAGAACTCGCACGGCTAGCACAGGTTGTCCGTACTGTCCACAGAGCTGCATGAGAACCCGGTAGCATACCTGTAGGAGAATGGGAGCAATACCAAGTGTGGAGCACATAGAGCCGAACATACAGGGCAGAGGTTTCAAGATCCTGGAAGTGTCTGGCCTAAAGAAAGCCGTGGCTGCATCAGGCCGCGAGGGCAGCCTAAGCTCCTACCTCGTCTGGGGGTTGCAGCTTCTTGGCCTGCATCTTCCGAAGCACGTCGTAGGCTGTGCGTAGTGCCCGCACCTTGGAGTGGCACACCTTGACGTAGGCAGGCAGGCAGATGAACCACAGCCCATAGCAATGCCGCAGCAAACATCTGGACCACATCTGGGGAATGGAGGAGTACTTCTTTGCAATCTTCTGTGCTGATTTGATCTCCTGAAATAGAGAAACCCCGTGATGACTCCAGTTCCCTGCTAGATTGGCTTGATTTTCCTGTCATCCTGCAAGTTACAGTGAGGAAGACACCGTGACCTTCCTCCCTTTCATTACCTACACATCACTGAGCAAGAACTACTTCAACAAACCAATAAAATCTAAAGGACATCAGAAGTGCTTATCGAAGAAGCGTGTCGGTTTCTGGAATAATGGCTGGGGAGGGCACTGTATGGGTCAGCTTAAGGCCTACAATATGGTCTGTAGGTTCTCACCTGCTTGGTTCGGCGGAACATAGGGGCGGGACTTGTGGGGCAGCTGTGTCGCGAAGCTACGCGAGAGGCAGGGGTCCTCAGCCCCTCCAGTGGATCAAAGAGCTCCGGCCTTAACACAGGGAAGCCGCTGTAGCTGCAGGAGATACGGGCCACCGTTCAGCACCTTCAGATACACTCACTCAGATGATCCACCTCAACTGGCATGCAGGTGCAATCCGAAATGCAGTTATATGAAGCTGTACACCAAAGGTGCCAACTGTGAATGGAAGTACACACTTGCCTGGAGAAGTTAGGGTATGTCCTCAAGAGCAAAACAACTGGGTCATTTCTAGGACTCAGACCAAAACCTTCAGGACAAAATCCCTCATTGTGATTCCCCAGTGTACCCTCTGACCCGTTTGAGGTACATACTATGGAGGGTGGATCTGGATATCTAAAGACCCTCAGAAAATATAGGAGCGTACGCATGCATGCGTGCTGCCAGGCCTTTGCCGGTACCTGTAGCACAGAGGGTACTCCTCACCCTCTGGCAGGGGGGGCATCTCTGGGGGGGTGATGAAAACCGTATGCTCACTGCGGTGGGATTCGTCCAGCTCGATCAGCCGTGCCTCCTCTGGCCGGTCGCTGTCCACCTGGAAGAGGAAGAGCACGTTAAACTCAGGAGGTGGCACTAAGGTGACCATGGGTGACAGACAAGGACCGTTTTACTATTAATGTAACCAAAGGCACCGATCATCGGTCTTAGAGTACATTGGTCCATAGTATCAGCGCTTTAGCAGAGATGCTAAAAATGAACCAATGAAGCATAGATAAAAAAGACTAGGGGAAGGGGGTAAACAGCACAGTCTCAAAGTGCAAAATCAGCAGACTGGAAGGACTGTCTGATCCTGCTCCTCTACGAATGTGACATCATGACAGGTCAGCTGCACCCTGACACCCCCCAGAGCATAATGCGGGCAAACCTCCTCGGATCCTTCTGACTCCACGTTTCCCACAGCGGAAAGGCCCAGTAGCTGACCTAGTTTTCAGAGCTTACTGACCAAGCAAAGTTAATGACTAACTTATCATCCCTTCGAGAAGAGTTTTGCTTGATCTCTCACGGAGCTGACGCTCGGTCTGCCCCGTTACCCCCCCATCAGGGCAGTAAACGTGTCATGGGAAAGCTCCATTTCAAAGACACGCTGTAGCTATGGGGCAGGCAGCACATTCAGAACGTTTGCATTATATTTACAAATATCCAGCTGCTCATCTGAGGCTCCCAAGTCAGGGATCCTTTCTGTGCCACTTGGGGCACCGGACCCATTACTGTGTATGTGCCCTAAACGGCTACACTGATGTTCATCCCTGTATCATATTAGGTATACTAGGGGTGTAAGCTGTTAGCTCCAAGGCAATTCGATTAGATTCTGATTATTTGGGAACAATCCGATGCATTGGAAACGCCTAACCTCTGAGCCACTTGGTGAGCGTGGAGTGGGCCAGATTTTAAAATGAATTATTAACACAGGCCGGTACTTAAATGAGTTGACAGCATCCCTCATCCTCCACTATAGAAAGCAGCCATCTGTAGTGTAATGACAGTCATCTCCAACATGTTAGTAGTTGTGTCTTACGCTGTGGTACTGCTAATTTTAAATGTTGATAAAGTTTAAATATTGGCAATTTCAGCCAAAACTGACACATCGGATCAATGCCGATATCTTGCTTTTTCATGTTAAATGATATATCATGCATCTCTAAAGCTAACATTACTTTTTACTTAGCTAACTAGATGGCAACCTCAGAATCCTGACTATTACTACCAATACCAGCAAAAAGAACACCTTTTTTGTAGTACAAAAGGGGGGAGTTTCCCCAAAAAATTGTAGCACAAAGATTTTCATAACCATTAGAGAGATCGTCTTACACTATAAAACAGCAGCAAGTTTCTCAGAAGCGTCGTGGTGCAAAGATCATCACTGTAGCTCATTGATCTTCAGGTTGTGCTTCCTTTATAACTATAAATGAGTCTCCCCTACCAGCTTACATACTGAAGATTTACGTGCCAGAGCTGCTACTCTGCATGTCATTTTGCAGCATGTGATCAAGAGAGCGTGCAACCTGGAAGCTGGGGATACTTTTACGGAGGATTTTGCCCCCAAAAATCGTTTAAAACCGATTCTCATTTTACAGATTGATGCAACTAAATTGCTACATTGATGCATCCACGCATCTTTCTGCGCCTAACATGCAGCATTAGCATGCAGTTAGTGTTTATTAAGATCAGATGCTAACTTGTTCTCTAATTACCTTATGACAGGACTTCATGCCCTTACTGGTATAGTTGCAACACATGATTGAGTGAAGAATATGTAATAGCATAACTGTACTCCTGCCAGAAATTATGGATTTTTTTAAAATGAATCTCACACTCTTATTATCAGTAGACTATGGAACAGAAATTCAGATAAGCAGACCCCAGGTTCCGAAGCAGGTATCTATCCAGAATAGAAAAACTGGCTTATTATTGCATGTCGATGGCTGGAGGGCACTTCTCGCCAGAGAATGTATGGAGAAGCTCTTCTGCTGCTCCTGCCATGATCCGTCAGCCCCGACACAACAGGGGACTGATCCAAATCCACTGCAGAGACACTTTCGCTCCAGCAGGCAGCTGTTTGACAGCTCACCCGGAAACCAAGAGTGTGATTGCTTCCCCTGTCAACCCAGAGATGGAGGATCAGCCCCAGGCTCTCTGCATTCCCACATCTGTCAAGGCTATGGGGACGTTCCATGATTACATCATACGATAGAAAAACACCAATAGCGATGCAACAGCTCCTCCCACAACGGACAAACCCTTTACGATTAAATTACACTTGACCTCCGCACAGGCGGCCCTATACATCCGGCACAATTTGGAGATCACCATGGTGACACGCCCAGGTTACCAGCCTCTTTGCATTATGGCAGACAGGAGATGCAAAACATGTTTATTTTTAAACATCCAAGACAGCTGCGTGGGATGGCAGAGTGACAGGTCTTCCGGAGGTATGGAGGTTCATGTAGTTAAGTGCACCAATCACATCATACAGACTGTATAGACCTGTCTAAACGTGGGCCACCCAGTGAAGTGCTCATGTTTAGAGACAGAGGTTGCAAGCAAGTAGCAGCTGACTGCCAAATCAATGCTAAGATGGTACATGATTATATAATACAGGGATGTATATTCTAATGCAGGGGTGGGCAATCTTATCCAGAAAGGGCTGCTGTGTGTGTGGGGTTTTGCTGCAACCCCCTAATTAGAGTATTAATTAGAGGACTGATTGACTAAAGAATTCGCACACCTGGTTTTGAACAGCTGACCTACAGGTTATCCCACAAACCTGCATACGCACCGGCCCTTTGCGGATAAGATTTTTCTAATTCTTCAGCAATTTGGTCTGTTCTTCTGGTTAGCACCCTTCCAAAGACAACTGGTGACTCATGAAATCAGCCACACCCTGGTGGTCCATCAAGGTATGACTGCAGCATCAGTCTGTAATATCTCTTATAGGGCCTGTAATGACTCATTACAAAAAGCAAGAGCTGAGAGCTAAAAGTATAACAGTGACCACATCCAAAGGAATGTCACATTATTCTAGTTGCCTCTTGATTTAATGGTATTTTTAATGGATGTTAAATCATACTGGTGTCACTGACGAAAAAGAAACAGGCATTCATCCATCTTTTCAGGCAGGACATGGTGAACCAGAGTGTATTCTGGGAAGTGTTCCCACAGGGTTGGATACACCCTGGACAGGATGACAGCCAGTCTCAGCACATACAGTCACAGAAAGAGAGAGATGAGCAGACTATGGTAACAATGCCTCAGAGTCACTCTGGAAACGACTCTGCATCCAGCTAATGCACTGACCCAGCTCTGTTAACTTATTGTATATACTGCTACCTAAGACAAACTATGCAAACTTTACTTTAGTTATCATTTGAAACAGACTACGTTTGTTGTTTTGTTTTGCATGCTGTTTGTGTTCCCTTTTCCTACAATTAATACGATAATTAATGTTGCCTGTTAAATTCCAGTTGTCCAGCTGGACCTCAGGGCAGGTTTATATTAGCAGGTCATCATTAACTGTATCTCCAAACACAAATTATTGGCTGCAGTTCTTTAAACAAAAATCTGTTTGTTCTGTTTGTTACATTTTCATCACTGAAAGTTAACAGCCTACAGTCAATAATTGCAAATTAGTGTTTGTCCTTAAACATCCCATATGATCTTAAGCACAGGCTGACGCACACGCACACAGACACACACACAGACACACATACACACACACACACACACACAGACAGAGGGGGTCAGGGCTCTTTGTGTGTTCACGCGCGGCCTGTAGAGGGCGCCTTACCTTGCCTCCTCTGTCGGCGCTGCGCTCTGTGTTGAACAGCTGCTCAGACAGGGAGATGGAGAGGAAGAGAAGAGGCAGGCAAGAGAGAAGCGAGCTGGGTTACAGAAGGACAGGCGACCAGCCTGAGCCATGCAAAGAATCGCAGCGAGGCGTTTGGGTTAGTAGGAAAGACACGTCACCATAAAAGTCTATTGAAGAATGGAAGCGGACATGAAAACACTGCTTAGTTTTACTCGAAAAAGGAGGCCTAATGAACTTTCATTACTAAGAAACAACCTCAGACTGGTCTGAGGACCCAATAGAGCAGGACGTCTGGTGAGACGTTGAGCTCTGTGTCCATCAGGAGCAGAGAGCACGGAGGGCTACCTTGTCCACGCAATCATCGAAGAATGCCAAGCTTGCATCTTTATCGCTGACGAAGGAGCATTCCTCGATAAACCGGATGAACATCTGGGTCTTCGTCATGAGGGAGTAGAACTTCTGGTGGGAGCGGTCACGGCTCTTCAGAAAACCTGGAGGTGTGATGAAAACACTGAGAGCACCCCTATGGAAGCCTTGGCAGAGGCAGGGGAGATGTTCCCCGACGTTCATCTTCATACTGTCAGGATATTTTTACTCATATTCAGGTGACTACTAAGAGTGCAAGAAAGTCAAAACTACAGGAACTGCTTCTGAATAGTTGGTTTCTGAATAGTTAAATAAAGCACTGACATGCACGAGGCACCCACAGCAGGGCATGCTGGTATGGCTGACCCCACCCTACCCGTGACACCAGGGAAGCCCCTCCATGCAGCTCTGGGTCCCATCATGTCCATGACTAACTGAACTTCTTGACAAGACTGATGTCATAGATGTGTCTGGGTACATAGTGGCCTCTGATTTAACTACGGTACCCTTGGGGAACTGGGGCTTGGACTCCTGCTCAGGTTATTATGTAAACACATTTTCTTACTCGGTTTCATTCAGTGTGATAATGTTGTGAGTCCGGAGGGACTCAGATGAGATCACCACGCTTCGTCCATGACATCAGTGGGACTCAAAGGCAGCCTTCCAGAATGAGCAGCTGTGTCACTAACTAACCATCCGAATTGCTAAACCGACCCACCCTCTCCCTGTGCACCGAAAAAAATCCAATTTATTTATTTATTTAAAAGGAAAACAAGAAACAAGACCATCTGGCTTCATCCGAGCAGGATGGCAGTATGTTGGGAGGGCCACACACATGCAGAGATTATTCTGATCAGAATCATTTTCTGAACATATGACACTGCTTCACTATGATAACCTGTTAAGATACTTCACTGTATCGAGTGTCAGACACTGCGACGTATCGACTGTCAGATAATTCACCATATCGTCTGTCAGACACTGCGACGTATCGACTGTCAGATAATTCACCATATCGTCTGTCAGATACTGCAACGTATCGACTGTCAGATACTGTGCCAAATTGACTGTCTGACACTGCAGCATATTGACTGTCAGACACTGCAACGTATCGACTGTCAGTTACTTCACTGTAACAACTGTCAGACACTGCAACATATCCACTATCAGGCACAGTAGCGTATCGACTGTTAGGCACTGCAACATACCAACTGTGAGTTACTTCACTGAATCAAATGAAAGATACATACTCAAGATAAATTCCTCCATTTTCAGTCTCTCAAATCCAAAAAAAGGTTGCCTGACAAATGCTGCCAGGTCAGAAGGGCACCCACCTTGCAGGTCAAACAGGGAGCTGGCGTCTGTGGCCTTCTCTGAGGGTGCCTGGGTGATGGGCCGCAGGTACGAGCGGTATCCCTTCAAGATGGCTGCCATGAAGCGCAGGAAGGCCTCCTGGATCTCCATCTCCAGGGTCTGAAGACTCTTCCCACTGCTGAAGTCATAGTCACTCATGGCCAGCTCCATGAGGCCATCCTCTCGAGGTCTCTGACAGCCTGACACAAATCGGGAGCATTTGATTACAATTACAATTTAAATTATGACACCAAGTCAGTTAACAACACTGCATTATGAAAAGCTATTAGTAGAGACAGCAGTGATTTGGCTGGACAGCATTTATACAGTTTACTCCCAAGTCTCTCAAGTGATGGTATAAGTAACCCTAAATCCCACTGACACCAGGAAGGTCTTGAAAGAACCTACATACAGTCATGGCATGTGAATTACTACTGCAATCCTGCTTAAAGCAACTCATAGTCGCTAATCCGAAATTATCCTTCTTTTATCCCAGTGACACAGCTGACATTTCTGTGGCAAATGCGGTTCTGCAGAAACTTCTGGAAGCCAGTGGCTCCATGGGAAAGGCGGACAGGATCTGTAGGTTTACTGCATGCATATCAAGGAGTAATTCAACTCCCAAATAACTGTTTATAAACACAATGCTTCTTGTTATTTTCCCACATGGGCAAAATAGGTGCTCGTTCACATAAATAATTGCTCGCATAACTGCTTATATGAATATTTGCCTGCATGAATATTTGCTGAACAGTGAATAATCGCTTTCATATGAATAATCGCCTGTATGAATAGTGATGTGTGATGGACACACACCTTCAGCCAGCTGCTGGTAGAGGTTGTTCAGGGTGTTCATCAGGTTCTTACAGGCCTTCTTTGGCAGGACCTTCAACATCAGGCCCCTCTTATCTTCATTGCTAAAAAACAAAGAACGTTCTGGAAGTGAACCACAACGTCACATGGGGAACTGCGAAAGCCTGCATGGTATAAGTATAAGGCAAACCAGATATGACCAGATCGGTGTTCGAAGAGGAAGCGGGAAGGTGATTACGTTACAAGACATACTAGGATGACAGCTGGAAGTGGCCAGCTGTACTCACTGGGAAATGGTGTTGGTGTCGAGGTCCACACAGCTGACATCTGGCGGGGGGTCATAAAGGTCAAAGTAGCGGGAGTCCACACCCACGATGAAGGGGCATGGGGCGCTGAGCACATCAGCCAGAGCCAGCGGGCACAACGGGATATAGGGGCATGGCCAGTGGAAGGGGAAGATCATCTGCATGGGAAAGCAGGAGATCCTGGGGCTGGGAACTGTGGAAGGCCAGGCTCCAGGGCCTGTCATCCGCCCAAACATCCTGCAGGATCAGAGCCAGATTGGCGGGACATACCGACACCAGAGCCTCTGTAACGCTCGTCAGCACAGACGGCCGTAGTGAGTGCACCAGGATCTTGTGCTCGGTGACGGCAAACACCAGCAGGGTGACGGCATTCTCAGGGCCCAAGTTCTGTAGGAGCGTGGAAAGCCGCCCTCCACTGCAGCATGAGAGCACGGGTGGCGTTTAGGACGGACGAGCCAGAGGGTTACATGGCGAGGCACTGGAGCGTCAGTGAGGCAGACTGACCTACCTGAGAGGCAGTGGCGAGGACACTGGCTGGCTAAGCATCAGACTGTCGTGTGGGGACAGCTGTGGAGTCACAGAGAGTCACATATGGCCCGCATGTGAATGGGCACAGGCAGACATGACACTGCAGGGGGGAGAACACCAGCAGCTCACCTGTACCAGGATGCGGGGCCTCTGGGATGAAGGGAAGGGCACCTTGTGCATAAAGTGCGAGATGTGCCTGGAAACAAAAGTGCAGTGACCTTCACTAGCCACCAGCGTGGTGTTTCACCCCCCACCCCCCCCAATAGGCACATGAAAACCCCTCAAGCTCCACCATAATCGGCATGTCAACTAAGACCTGTACACAATATGAAAACTTAATCCCCAGGAACCGGCCCTGGCTTCTAGAATATGTGCAGTGAAACCTCATTCCTGCTGTCACATGTGCTACCCAAGTCCCTCAGACACTGGCAGCTCCCCTGAGCACCAGGACATGACTCTATGCTTGTCATCCGACTTGAGGTCATTTGAAATCAAGTCAGGTGGAGCTCTCGAATTTCACAGGGTTCAGCACGCGGACGCCAACATGGAACTCACTTCTCGATGGGCAGGGCATGGGGCCCGGAGATGGAGTAGCGGTACAGGAAAGTGAGAAATTTCCGGAAAGCGTCGAAGAACGGCCAGTGGGACAGCAGGCAGATGCACTTGTTGGTGTGTGTCGAGCGGGTGGCTGCGGGTACACGCTCGCTGGCGGCATCCAGGCCCAGCTGCTGCCGCTGGCGCTCCGACAGCTGCTCCTGAGGGTACGGCTCATAGAACTGAATAGCAGCTCCGTACACCTGCGGGATCACATGACCCAGGACGGCAGTTCAGGGGCATTAATCGTACCCGGCGAACACAGCTGCGAGTTTCAACCGTCCATTAATAAGATGACAGATGGTGCCGCGATACATCCTGCATCAAGGGAAAGACAATTAATATTTACTAAAATGTAGGAAAACTCATTTTAAGTATTTGTGCCCCCCTCCCTAAAACACCTGGCGCCCCAAGCTGAAGGCTTTCCTCTGCCAACTATGGCAAGGTTGTCAGAGTCAGCAGCAGGCAGCCCCTGTTAGAGCGACCGTGCTCCGTCAGCATGCAGAGGGTGTGGGGGGGTGCTGCAGCTAGCGGGACGCAGCTCCGTCTCAGCTGGGAAGAGCCCCTGGCCAGATATCCTCTGTTTACACGTCTCTCTGTGTTTAAGTGCAAAAGCTCACCTTCTCCCCCGAAGCCCCCGTCAGGACAAAGGTGGAGAAGACGGGGAGGGAGTACTTGGTCTGGGACGGCCAGCACTCGATGGTGGCGCCCATGGGCAGGCAGAAGAGGGGCACGGATTCGGGCAGCGGGAACGACTCGTAGTCGTCCTCGGGGTACCTGCAGAGCAGCCCTGTGGCAGGGCGACAGAGGGGGAGGGTGAAGGCTGCCCCCGCTTCTTAAAAACCACAGAGACCTTGTATGAACCCAGAAAGAGTTTTGGTCTATCAGCAAATTTCCAAAATATGACCAAATGTTTCATAGAAGCTGCCACAGATCATCGGCTATTTTAATAATATTTTAATAGAAAACACTCCCACTGTAATAGGCCTGACCCTTAAAAAGTGAACTTGCAGCCTTATTCGTCATTAATTCTGGACAAGACTGAAAGCCTGGCTACGCCCATTGAGCCTGCGCCCGAGACGCCGGATGAGAGTGAGTCATACATCTCATTTGATTCTTACGTTCAAAAAACCATGAAATGCATAATAAATGGCTGTGGTGTAAACCTGCCTCACATCCTGAGTATTTCCATATATCCTGCGCTGCTGAAAGGATGCTACATAGTCATTCTTACTGCTGGGCTGCCAGAAACATGAACACAGCCTTGACCACGTGAGAAAACCAAGCAGTCAATGTTACAAGCAGTGCCAGGGATCCGCACAAGTTTGGGAAGATGGAGTCACCCTGGATTAGGAGGAATGCTTTCAAGTGAGATCTGTGCAGATCTCAGAGTCCCCATGCATTGTGGGGTTTATCACATCCGATGCTCCTGTAATTACAGACCTACGCTCCCACATTCTCATACAACTGCCCCCACACATGAATGCGCACTCGAACCAGAGACCCCTGTTCACCTGATCTGCGGGACCAATGGAAAGCTGAGGGTCACTAACCTGCTTTGTAGGCAATAGTGTTGGTTTTAGCCACAGACTTCTTATAACACAGGTAAACTGAGGAGCCCCACTGAAAATCAAGAAGAAAAGCACTCATCAGATAGCCATGGTCATAGTACCATCCAAACCACCCTAATTGTAACCAGTAACCCCTCTCCGTGACCCCTAACCCCTCACCCTGACCATAACCCCTCACCCTGACCCCTAACCCCTCACCCTGACCGTAACCCCTCTCCCTGACCCCTAACCCCTCACCCTGACCGTAACCCCTCTCCCTGACCCCTAACCCCTCACCCTGACCATAACCCCTCTCCCTGACGCCTAAACGCTCACCCTGACCATAACCCCTCACCCTGATCCCTAACCCCTCACCCTGACCATAACCCCTCTCCCTGACCCCTAACCCCTCACCCTGACCATAACCCCTCACCCTGACCCCTAACCCCTCACCCTGACCGTAACCCCTCTCCCTGACCCCTAACCCCTCACCCTGACCATAACCCCTCTCCCTGACCCCTAACCCCTCACCCTGACCATAACCCCTCTCCCTGACCCCTAAACGCTCACCCTGACCGTAACCCCTCTCCCTGACTCTTAACCCCTCACCCTGACCATAACCCCTCTCCCTGACCCCTAACCCCTCACCCTGACCATAACCCCTCACCCTGACCATAACCTCTCTCCCTGACCCCAAACGCTCACCCTGACTGTAACCCCTCACCCTGACCGTAACCCCTCTCCCTGACCCCTAACCCCTCTCCCTGACGTAACCCCTCACTCTGGCGCTAACCCCTCTCCCTGACCACTGACCCTAATCCCTCTCCCTGACCTCTAACCCCTCACCCTGACCATAACCCCTCTCCCTGACCCCTAAACGCTCACCCTGACCGTAACCCCTCTCCCTGACTCTTAACCCCTCTCCCTGACCGTAACCCCTCACTCTGGCGCTAACCCCTCTCCCTGACCACTGACCCTAATCCCTCTCCCTGACCTCTAACCCCTCACCCTGACCATAACCCCTCTCCCTGACCCCTAACCCCTCACCCTGACCGTAACCCCTCTCCCTGGCCCTAACCCCTCTCCCTGACCACTGACCCTAATCCCTCTCCCTGACCTCTAACCATAACCCCTCTCCCAGCTCCCGTGATGATGAGGGTGCTGGTAGCTGTCAGGCAGAGCAGAGGGTGAATAAACAGCCAAGCTACCCCCTCCAATAAGGTGATTGCCAGCCCAGCCCCTGCTCTGCCATCCAATCGTGCAAAGCCCCAAACCCCACAGCTCACCATGCTGCTGTTCAGGTTCTTGTCCACCTTGCAGAAGGTGTGGGGGGGCGTCTCGCCCTTGCTGGGGATGATGATGCAGATGTCAGTGACGGCCAGTGGGGCGTGTGCGGCCCCATCAAGGGCACGCCGGTATGTGATGTAAATGCGCTGTGACGACGTGCTGCTGATGTTGGCGGACCGACCAGAGGGCGTCATCTGGATGACATGGCAGCCCTGCTTCAGCCGCTCCTTCCACTCAAACAGCACACTGGAGGGGGCGGGGCCGGGGGCGGGGCCGGGGGCGGGGCCAGATTTAGTACACAAGCAAGAGTCCACATGTAGAACGACGGAAAGGCACAGTCAGATCCAGATGAACAAAACCTGCTGGTTACATCCTGGCAACCAAAACTCAGTGGTCAAAAGATCCTGACACCACACACAAACAGCCCCACTCACCCAAGATCGGTCAGGGGGGGTCTGTCCCGGCCTCTACGGTAGCAGAGGAAGACCTGGGGCCCCATGAGGCTGCCGCTGTTGAGGTCGGCAGACAGCCCCGAGGGTGTGGTCTCCACACAGATGTAGCCTGGGGGCACCTCCTCCCCAAGGGAACGCATCACCACGGTGACATCTGTGATGGGGGGCTTGGGCCGGGCTGTCTTGTGGCACACGTCATCAAAGTGGATCTCCTCATCCAGGGGCTTGGACGACTCCGTCAGGCCAGCCACCACGAAGTAGTCTGCAACACGAGGGCCTTTGTCCTCCATCATTTTCCATCCCATGGGGCAGGTCTGCGGTGAGATGAAGCGGAGGGGTGAGGGAGGGCTGGGGTCTGCACATGAGGAAGGAGCAGGTGTGTGTGGATGATGGCGGGGGCCGAATGGGCGTGTATCCCTGGGTGTGTGCGTACAGCTCAATGCTGAATCCTAGGTGCTGCACCTCATTGGAGACCTGCATGGTGGGGAGCAGAGACTGGTGGTGGCACTGTGACGACACTGTGGGCGACAGAGAGCGGAAACACCCCCGTGTGCCTCGACCGGCCCACCCCGCAAACGAAAGCCCCTAAGAGCACTGCACATATGTATATCATTACAGCGCCAAAGCTGCACATGTCTGTCACACAAAGAGCCGCAGTGAAGCATGCTGTATTTGCAGCCATGTTCCCTTCCTTATGGACAGGTTAGAAGCAGATTTTTGGAAAATGTGGGACCCTATTGTTTTTCCGGACACAGCTGCAGTGAGCATGAGGCCCAGTGACCGCTTCTGCCAGAAGGGGGGGGGGGGCCTTGCTGGACACATCACCCAGCCTGATTTATGTACGTCCACGACATCCCATGGTCGTCTCCCATGGCCATCGTGCAGGGTGTGAGCCATCGGCCAAATGTCCCCCTTCTTACACGAGTAAGCGCTACGGACATCTGCGAGGGGGGGGGCACACTGCAGCCGCGCCGTGAGCTGTAAACACACAGGTGCCACCGATGGGGTCAGCAGGGCCCATACCAGCCCCCAGCACGGACCCTCAGCACATGTGAAGGGTCAGGAGCTCCCCCAAAACAAAGCAAAAGCCATTCGTCACAAATTATCCCCAGTTATTCCATCCATCCACCCACTGGCAATCTCATCCAGCAACCCACGAACATGCAGTACAGTTCCTTACCCTCCCGGCACCCGCGCTTGGCATTCTGGGAAGCAGAAACATTAGTGCAGTTTATGATGCAAGTGCAGGTGCCTGGAGATCATGGGCACAAAAGAAACGCAGTGTGGGCACAGAAGGGGTGAGGGCAGAGGGGTGAGGGCACACCTTAACTGCACAAGACGTTACAAGCTCCGCTCTGGTGACATTCTTCCATGTTCCTCATAAGGAATGACAGAGTAGAGGGGCGATAAATTAGCTGGAAAGTTCCACATCTCCTAATTTAGCAAGCTGGCCTGTTCCAATGAGCTCTCCCCCACCCCAGCGCGACTGTAAACTGACAGGAATCCTACTCAGCATAACCTACAGTCACACTGTAGCATCATTAGCACAGTGGTGAGACCCCCTGAGTGGATGCGCTCTTCCTGTCTCCCTGTCACACTCACACGGCCAAGGATACAGGTACCAGGAGACCCTGATAGCACAGCGGCTGAGAGGACATTCCATTTCCAACACACAGCCCTGCATGACAAGAAACAGTGCAGTTTCATTTCAGGAAATGCTCGCTAAGAGTGTTCCCAGGTCACAGTAAGAGGCAGAGAAGTAGTTCAGCTCTAGATAATTGGCTAGACTCAGAGTAATGCCTGATGAGGACAGCACCACGGTAGAAGATCAGAACAAACATGGGGATTCATCTTTGATTCTGAAGCACAGAAAACAGCCTTTGTTTCACATAGGCTTTTTTAGAAACCGAGCAGTCCAGGTATTTCTGCCAGTAAAGTGAATTAAATGTGGATTAAAAGAAATTCTGAGGTCATAGAAAAACAGTTTCTTCTCAGCATGGCTGCTTAACCAGCATAAAAGGGTAGCAAATATTGTTCTTGGACACCAATACGTCTGTTTGTCTGCTGGCAGTTACATAGCTTGGCAGCTAGTTACCATCATGTGTTAGCTGTTAGCTAAAAGCAAGACAAATTATGGTGATAAACTAATTTCTGACACATTATTGTAAAACCTGCATGTTCACTGTTGAAAAAAAATTATTTAAAAAGATGATCCATTTCCCTCACTTCAAACCACTTTTCAAACTACAATTTCACTGGTTAAGATCAGACAAGGGTACCCTTGCACAGCATTCTGGGATACTTCCTGTACAATGCTGATATTTTTTGGCTAAAGCATCAGGATCTTTTGGCTCCTAAATTACACCAAGAATAGCATGTATGCCACATACCAGACACGTGTGGCCAAACACACTCACCACCACTCCGTAGAAGAGGCAACCACTCAGAAACATGGCAGCAGGCCCTCATGGACACGGCCTCCTGTGGTGCCCCCCCCCCCCCCCCCCCCATGACACAAGCGGGGGGGGCATGAGGAGGGACAGCTCCTGCTACCTTCACCCCCCCCCCCCCCCCGACCATGTCAGCAACACTCACCATGGCAACAGTGGAAAAATCCCCATGCAACCACTCAGATGCTGCAGGAATTGATGGGGAAAGAACAGAAAGTCGCAGATGCTGCCTGAACATGGGGGCGCGTGGGGGTGTACTTAAAGCGCAGAGATGCCACGAGACAGCGAGTAAAACGCCATCAAAGCACAGGCTCCGCTCATGAGGCACATCGCAACAGCCTGGAGAACATGGTTATGCAATCGCAGTTTTATAATTTACTATATTTAGTGAACATGGAAGTAATATAATCCAGCACAATGAGTCTGAGATGTGAATTAAGACGTTAAAATAAGCTGTTACCCACACCAAGGCCACGCAGGACAGTGAGTCAGCAAGCAGAATGGGGGATCCTAGCTGGAGGAAGCACAGCTTGTCTGGCCACAATTTGCAAACACTGTTTATAAAAGGGCAGCCTTTCTCCACGGATGGGAGGCTCACAGGTGGCTCTGTTTCGGAATCCAGGCTCTCAGATGCTGAAAATCAGCTTCATCTGAGTGAGGAGCTCTATTAGAATCGCTTCCTTTATCTGACAGCGGATATGAGCTCCCAGCGAGGTGCATGACTTCTCAAACCTGGGGCATAAGGCAGGTCACAGATAAACGAAGCACAGCGACCTCGACCAGAAGACCGTCAGTCACACTCAAGCTCAGACCACGGCCCTGTCTCATTGGGCCAAACATGCCTCGCCGAGAGGTTTCGGCTTTGAGGCCAGGGAGACGCTCGCTGAGATGCTCAGTCCCTCTGATAGGTAACCATGGTAACCGTGGGCTATATGGCAAGATTCAGCAGATGCATATATTAAGCATCTTACCTGAAGACTGTCCTTATTTCCTTTAAACCGAAGCTTAGCTTGAAAAGGTATTTTCTCAGACATACAAAGCAGGCTGCCATCTTCTGATGGAAAAAAATCAAACCAATTGACTAATGAATGAGTGTATTTTGCTAATGACTGTTCCAGCAGTCTACACAGAGGTGCCCATACAGGAGAGGGAGGCTGTAACATGCCATTGAAGTGAACATTAAAGCCCCCCTTAACACCTTTCAAACCGCCCAGTAAACACTAAAGCCCCCATACTCCCTTCAAACCTCCTATTAAAGTGAACACTAAAGCCCCCATACTCCCTTCAAACCTCCTACTAAAGTGAACACTAAAGCCCCATACTCCCTTCAAACCTCCTACTAAAGTGAACACTAAAGCCCCCATACGCCCTTCAAACCTCCTACTAAAGTGAACACTAAAGCCCCCATACTCCCTTCAAACCTCCTACTACTAAAGTGAACACTAAAGCCCCCATACTCCCTTCAAGCCTCCTACTAAAGTGAACACTAAAGCCCCCATACTCCCTTCAAACCTCCTACTAAAGTGAACACTAAAGCCCCCATACTCCCTTCAAACCTCCTACTAAAGTGAACACTAAAGCCCCCATACTCCCTTCAAACCTCCTACTACTAAAGTGAACACTAAAGCCCCCATACTCCCTTCAAGCCTCCTACTAAAGTGAACACTAAAGCCCCCATACGCCCTTCAAACCTCCTATTAAAGTGACACTAAAGCCCCCATACTCCCTTCAAGCCTCCTACTAAAGTGAACACTAAAGCCCCCATACTCCCTTCAAACCTCCTACTAAAGTGAACACTAAAGCCCCCATACTCCCTTCAAACCTCCTACTAAAGTGAACACTAAAGCCCCCATACTCCCTTCAAACCTCCTACTACTAAAGTGAACACTAAAGCCCCCATACTCCCTTCAAGCCTCCTACTAAAGTGAACACTAAAGCCCCCATACTCCCTTCAAACCTCCTATTAAAGTGAACACTAAAGCCCCCATACTCCCTTCAAACCTCCTACTAAAGTGAACACTAAAGCCCCATACTCCCTTCAAACCTCCTACTAAAGTGAACACTAAAGCCCCCATACTCCCTTCAAACCTCCTACTACTAAAGTGAACACTAAAGCCCCCATACTCCCTTCAAACCTCCTATTAAAGTGAAGACTAAAGCCCCCATACTCCCTTCAAACCTCCTACTAAAGTGAACACTAAAGCCCCCATACTCCCTTCAAACTTCCTACTAAAGTGAACACTAAAGCCCCCATACTCCCTTCAAACCTCCTACTAAAGTGAACACTAAAGCCCCCATACTCCCTTCAAACCTCCTACTACTAAAGTGAACACTAAAGCCCCCATACTCCCTTCAAACCTCCTACTACTAAAGTGAACACTAAAGCCCCCATACTCCTTTGAAACTGGCCATTAATGTCAACAGACAGCCCCTTGGATCCACAACCAATGAACAGCCTTTTCCATGAGAGAAGATATTCTTGCTGGCCCTGTGGTTGTAACCACTCTATACTGAAAAGGGAAAGACCATTTATGCAGCTATAGGAAGAACGATTGTGCCTTCTAACTGGTATTTCTGAGTGCCTAGTAAGTTTGTTATCCAACATGTTGACAAAGGCCACAATGGACAGAGGACTTGGAAATAAATTAACCTTCATGAATGTCAGCACGCAGCTCATTGGATTATGTAACGTTCCCTGTATTGACCCCTGTATGACCCCTGTATTGTCTTGATGACACCCGCTGGCGATCACTACAGAAATCCCTTCACTGAGGTCATCATGTGATGTCACAGGCCATTAATCAGTGGAACACTCAGGCTACACGTGAGGGACACGTATCCTGACTGAGGAGCAGATGGGTCACATGTGAGCTGTAAGCTGACTCTCAAAAAACTGGACTTTTGATTAAAACAAAGACTGAATGTGACTCTTAAGAGCTGAAGCTGATGAGTAAGATGTGGTAATCCTGCCAGCTGAGGAACAGTTAAAGAGGAACAGGTCTGAAGTGGGCAAACGTGGCTGTTTTTCTCTCACCATGTGACCAGCCGAGCAGATCTGAAAACTCCATGCGGCTTGTTTGTCTAGCCAGAGTGCAGAGCCTTCCTGCGGGTCTGGGAAGAAAAGATCTCCCCCTGCCTGCACCCCCTGACCCCTTAACCCCGGAAGAAGCGGGAGGAATCTGCCGCGGTGCTGACGCTGCCCGCCCCCCAGACCATTTGAAAGCTAGGACAGCGAGTGCCGTGGGATACCGAGACGCCGATTGCGAAAGCAGCCTGTAATCCGCATGAGTGCAGCAGCTGGGAGCCACCGAAGGATCACGGGACGGACAAACAAGTCGAGCTTAGAGGAGGCAAAACAAATAAGTCCATTAAATCACCCATAATGCATCTTGGCGTGCATCTGCTTCTGGTTATTATAGAAAAAAGCAGCCAATGCCCACCCCCCTGTGCAAGCAGAGGTCGCAGCTCTAAGTACATATCTGCCAGACAAATACATGGATACAGGCCTACGTATTCCCTCCCAGACACGGCCAGCCGCAGTGGGGTCTCTGCCGACCCATGTTTCCTGAACCAGAACCATCAGCATCAGGGCAAATTATCCCTGAAAAGAGGATTCTTTCTGAATGAGTAGTAAAGAGCCTCCTTTCTCTTTGTCGAGACGGCTGGGCGTGCATGTGGCGACAAAGGCGACAGCTCTGAGTCTGAGAGCCAGACGGCTTCATAATGACGAAGGCTGGCGATGGCTAGGCTCCGCCTTCCCCATCAGAGCGACACCACCCTGTAGGCAGGTCACAGCAAGGCTCCGCCTTCCCCATCAGAGCGACACCACCCTGTAGGCAGGTCACAGCGAGGCTCCGCCTTCCCCATCAGAGCGGCACCACCCTGTAGGCAGGTCACAGCGAGGCTCCACCTTCCCCATCAGAGCGACACCACCCTGAAGGCAGGTCACAGGGAGGCTCCGCCTTCCCCATCAGAGCGACACCACCCTGAAAGCAGGTCACAGCGAGGCTCCGCCTTCCCCATCAGAGCGGCACCACCCTGAAGGCAGGTCACAGGGAGGCTCCGCCTTCCCCATCAGAGCGACACCACCCTATAGGCAGGTCACCGCGAGGCTCCGCCTTCCCCATCAGAGCGACACCACCCTGTAGGCAGGTCACAGGGAGGCTCCGCCTTCCCCATCAGAGCGACACCACCCTGTAGGCAGGTCACAGCGAGGCTCCGCCTTCCCCATCAGAGCGACACCACCCTGTTGGCAGGTCACAGCTAGGCTCCGCCTGCCCCATCAGAGCGACACCACCCTGTAGGCAGGTCACTTCGAGGTTCTACCTTCCCCATCCAAGCGACACCACCCTGTAGGCAGGTCACAGCGAGGCTCCGCCTTCCCCATCAGAGCGACACCACCCTGTAGGCAGGTCACAGCGAGGCTCCGCCTGCCCAATCAGAGCGACACCACCCTATAGGCAGGTCACTTCGAGGTCCTACCTTCCCCATCCAAGCGACACCACCCTGTAGGCAGGTCACAGCGGGGCTCCGCCTGCCCCATCAGAGCGACACCACCCTGAAGGCAGGTCACTTCGAGGCTCCGCCTTCCCCATCCAAGCGACACAATCCTGTAGGCAGGTCACTTCGAGGCTCCACCTGCCTCATCAGAGCAACACCACTCTGCAGCCTGGTGACAGTGAGATGCCATTTTCGCCAACCTGCCATTTGCTTAGCTCAGCCATGATGTACCACTTGGCTCAAACGTCTTTTCATGCAAAGAATTATTACAATGTATAACAAAACAGTTTTATTAGATTTCATTAAATGTTGTTTTTTAAGCATGTCCCATGCTAAAACACTAATATCATATTACATACTTACGATGAGCTTCTTTCTCATAACATTTCACATCCAAATGTGCAAAAAATATTATTTCAGTTTTAATCCATCCATCCTCCAACCAATTTTTTATTTACAT